>NC_057812.1:3094789-3757289 GCF_018294505.1 Triticum aestivum
GAAGATAATGTCATCCACATATATTTGGCACACAAACAGTTCACCATCATATGTCTTCGTGAAGAGAGTGGGATCTAGGGAACCAGGTATGAAGCCTTTGCTCTTCAAGAAGTATTTGAGTGTGTCATACCAGGCCCGAGGGGCTTGTTTGAGGCTATACAGTGCCTTATTGAGCTTGTATACCATGTCAGGATGTTTTGGATCTTCAAACCCTGGTGGTTGTGCAACATACACTTCTTCTTCAATCTTGCCATTGAGAAAGGCACTTTTCACATCCATTTGATACAGAATTATGTTGTGATGATTTGCATAGGCCAGCAGTATGCGTATGGCTTCAAGTCTGGCCACGGGAGCAAATGTTTCATCGAAGTCAATGCCTTCCACTTGAGTGTATCCTTGAGCAACAAGGCGAGCTTTGTTTCTAACGATTTGACCATGCTCATCTTGCTTGTTGCGGTATATCCATTTGGTGCCTATTATGTTATGCTTCCGTGGATCAGGACGCTTAACCAGTTCCCATACATGGTTCAGCTCAAACTGTTGAAGCTCTTCTTGCATAGCTTGAATCCATTCAGGTTCCATAAAGGCTTCTTCAACTTTCTTGGGTTCTGAAATTGAGACAAATGCGAAGTGCCCACAGAAATTTGCCAGTTGAGTTGCCCTTGAATGAGTCAGTGGACCAGGTGCATTGATGCTATCAATTATTCTGTCAATCTGCACTTCATTTGCAACACGAGGATGTACAGGGAGAAGACTTTGCTCTTGCTGATCTGTGTTGTCGTTGGGAGGAATGTCTTCAAGCTGAGCATTGTCTTCATGTGGATCAGGTGCTGAGATGATGAGTTCTTCATCAGGATGAGCTTCAGAAGGTACAATCTCTCCAGTTCCCATAAGCTTGATTGATTCACTAGCTGGAACTTCATCTAGCACATTTGGCAGTTGCTCTCTTTGTGATCCATTGGTTTCATCGAACCGCACATCCACTGTTTCAACCACTTTGTAGTGAAAGAGATTGAAGACTCTGTAGGAGTGCGAATCCTTTCCATATCCAAGCATGAAGCCCTCATGTGCTTTTGGTGCAAACTTAGAGGTATGGTGTGGGTCCTTGATCCAGCATCTTGCACCAAATACTCTGAAGTAACTGACGTTTGGCTTCTTGCCAGTTAGGAGTTCATAAGGTGTCTTGTTCAGAAGCTTGTGAAGATAAACATGGTTGATTGTATGGCATGCAGTGTCAATAGCTTCAGTCCAGAATTTTCTTGGAGTCTTGTATTCATCTAGCATTGTTCTGGCCATCTCAATGAGTGTTCTGTTCTTGCGTTCGACGATGCCATTTTGCTGTGGCGTGTACGGAGCTGAGAATTCATGAGTGATGCCCAATGTATCAAGATATGTGTCAAGCCCAGTGTTCTTGAATTCAGTGCCATTGTCACTTCTAATGTGCTTTATCTTGGCGCCATAATTGTTCATAGCTCGATTGGCGAAGCGTCTGAAGACATCCTGCACTTCAGTCTTGTAAAGGATTATGTGCACCCACGTATATCTAGAATAATCATCAACAATAACGAAGCCATAGAGGCAAGCAGTAGTGTTAAAAGTTGAGTAGTGAGTGGGACCGAAGAGATCCATATGAAGCAGTTCGAAGGGTCGAGTAGTGGTCATGATTGTCTTCGAGGGGTGTTTTGCCCTCGTCATCTTCCCTGCTTCACAGGCACCGCATAAGTGATCTTTCTTGAACTTGACGCCTTCGATGCCTATGACATGCTTCTTCTTCGCAAGGGTGTGAAGATTCCTCATGCCTGCATGCCCAAGCCTCCGATGCCAAAGCCAGCATTCTGAAGCCTTTGCTAGAAGACATACTGCAAGCTGGGGCCCTGCTGAGAAATCTACCACATACAAATCATCCTTCCGATACCCTTCAAACACTTACTTTTACCAGTGTCAGCAAATGTGATGTGGCTCTTGTCGGATGGACGTAAGGTTGAGTCCATAAGAAGACTTCTCTTGCCAGTCATGTGATTTGTACACCCACTGTCAATAATCCATTCTGAAGACTTTGAAGTCTCTTGTGTCGTACCCTACAGTGCAGTTAGGGGGGTAGGCTTCACGAAGAGAATTGTGAAGCAAAAACATTTGACGAACCAGTGGGTTATGAAAACTTAGATCCAGGTTAGGACTAATAGGCAGAGTAGCATGCGATTCAGGAATGAAATACATAGTGATGCCATTTGGACATTTTATCTTGTGCCCTACAAGATTCTTAAGGTCCCCAGCAATAGCGTCAGAAGATTTTGGTTTTCTGCTGAAGACCTTTCCCTGCAAAAAGAGAGTTAAGCTTTCTTAACCACCCACATCTTCAAGGGTGGTTTAGAAGCAATAAGTCTAAGTGCAGCATCTGAGAATTTTGGCTTTGGGGCCCTAGCAAACAGTCTAGCAGGAGGACAATAATACTCATAAGAATAGGCAGAATAGTTCTTGGTCATATGAACATGACGGTTTGATGAACCGCTCTCATATTCATATGCCTGAGTATGGTTTCCCTGCAAAACATTTGCGTTAGTCCGACTCAGGTGAGTCCTCTGTCTGTATGAAGCCTTTGGACCGTATGAAGCCTTTGGTCTGGGGTTTGTCTTCTTCATGTGAGGTGTCATGAAGACATTCACAGGAAGATTCTCCAGACACGTTCTTGGAACCCAGATCTTCTTCATGGGTGGTCCATTCCTGCAGTTAGTACCAATGTACCTGGCAAACACTTCACCATTCTGATTTTTAAATAGTTTATAGTTTGCATCAAAGGATTCATCAATGATAATGGGATTGGCACAAGTGAAGCCAGACAGATTGGATGGATCTGCTGAGGATTCCTTTGCAGCAACCCATGTGGTTTTGCGGTAAGATCCATTTGCGGTAAGACCCATGTGGTTTTGAGGATGGTACTGCTCAGGTTTCCAGTAAGATCCATCTGCATTTATTTTCCTTGTGAACCCAACACCCTCTTTCCTAGGGTTTCGGTTCAGAATCTGCTTCTTAAGGACATCACATAGTGTCTGATGCCCTTTAAGACTTTTGTACATCCCTGTTTCAAGCAATGTCTTCAACCTAGCATTCTCATCAGCAATAGCAGTGGTATCCTCCGCAGAGGGGTTAGTTATCATTTCAGCAATTGAAGATATTGCAGTAGCAGTAGCAGTGGAACATTCAGCAACAGAAGCACCATTGTCACGCTCAATGCATTTAAGGCATGGTGGTTCAAATCCTTCCGGAGCGGAACTGATCTGTTCGGCTCGAAGTGACTCGTTTTCCTTTTGAAGATCTTCATGATCCGCTCTCAACTTCTCAAGATCTTGCTTCTTTTGAAGATAATCATAGGAAAGCTTTTCATGAGTAGTTGAGAGAGTCTCAAGACGATCTTCAAGTTCCTGATACTTAACGTGAAGATTTTTTATGTCTTCAATTAAGGATTCAGAACGAGTCATTTCAGCACCCAACAGATCATCGCTTCTTTCTAACAGTTTTTGAATATGTTCCATATCCTTTTGTTGTTCAGTTGCAATTTTAGCAAGTGTTTTGTAGCTGGGTTTTGAATCACAATCGGAGTCATCGTCACTGGATGTTTGATAGTGAGTAGTGCGTTTGGTTACCTTGGCACCACGGGCCATGAAGCAGTAGGTAAGAGTGGAGTCGTCCTCGTCATTTGCGTCGGTGCTGGTGATGAAGTCATTGTCTTCAGTGTTGAAGATGGACTTGGCAACATATGCAGTAGCCAGACTCGCAATGCCCGAATCAGATTCCTCCTCAGACTCCACCTCTGCCTCCTCAGATGCAGACTCCTCCTCAGAATCCATTTCCTTGCCAACAAACGCCCGTGCCTTGCCAGATGAGCTCTTCTTGTGTGATGAAGACTTTGAAGAAGATTTGGAAGAAGATTTTGAGTATTTCTTCTTCTTTTTGTCGTCAGAGTCATATTCCTTGCTCTTCTTCTTCCTTCTGCTCTCATTGTCCCACTGTGGACACTCAGAGATAAAGTGTCCGGATTTCTTGCACTTGTGGCATGTTTTCTTCTTGTAGTCATGAGCAGAAGCTTCATCATTCCTTGAGCTTGATCGTGAAGACTTTCTGAAGCCTTTCTTCTTGGTGAATTTCTGGAACTTCTTTACTAGCATCGCAAGTTCTCTTCCAATGTCTTCAGGATCATCAGAACTGCTGTCAGATTCTTCTTCAGATGAGGAAACAGCTTTTGCCTTCAAGGCACGAGTTCGCCCATAGTTTGGACCGTAGATATCTCTTTTCTCAGAAAGCTGAAACTCATGTGTGTTGAGCCTCTCAAGTATGTCAGATGGATCGAGTGTCTTGAAATCAGGACGTTCTTGAATCATCAGGGCTAGGATGTCAAATGAACTGTCAAGTGATCTCAGCAGCGTCTTGACGATTTCATGTTTGGTGATCTCAGTGGCGCCGAGGGCTTGAAGCTCATTTGTGATGTCAGTGAGCCGGTCAAATGTGTGCTGGACATTCTCATTGTCATTTCGCTTGAAGCGGTTGAAGAGGTTGCGAAGAACACTGATTCTCTGATCTCTCTGGGTTGAGATGCCTTCATTGACCTTTGAGAGCCAGTCCCACACCAGCTTCGATGTCTTCAAGGCACTCACACGGCCGTACTGTCCCTTGGTCAGATGACCACAGATAATATTCTTGGCAGTAGAGTCCAGTTGAGTGAACTTCTTGACATCAGCAGCAGTGACACCTTCTCCAGCCTTGGGAACGCCGTTCTCGACGACATACCATAGGTCGACGTCAATGGCTTCAAGATGCATGCGCATCTTATTCTTCCAGTAGGGATATTCAGTTCCATCGAAGACGGGGCACGCAGCGGAGACTTTGATTATCCCTGCAGTCGACAGAGCTAAAACTCCAGGTGGTTAAACCGAATCACACAGAACAAGGGAGCACCTTGCTCTGATACCAATTGAAAGTGCGTTATATCGACTAGAGGGGGGTGAATAGGCGATTTTTATGAAAGTCTTCAAAACATGGAAGTTATGAAGACAAACAGTGAAGATATGCCTATCACTATGCAGCGGAAGTTAGATTACACAAGCAAGCTATGGTCAAGTATTCAATAGAGTGAAAGCACAGTAACAATAGCTTCAGTGTAATGAGGATCAGATGGAAAGAAGTTATGAAGCCAATCAAATCATACAGTTATGTTGTGAATACAAAAGATAGAGCAAGCATGCAATGGCTTCACAATGAATAACAGTAAGTTGAAGGGAAGTGAAGATGAAACCAGTGACACGTTGAAGACAATGATTTGTTGGACCAGTTCCAGTTGCTGTGACAACTGTACGTCTGGTTGGAGCGGCTAGGTATTTAAACCAAAGGACACACAGTCCCGGACACCCAGTCAAGGACACTTAGTCCAAGACACCCAGTCCTCACCGTATTCTCCTTGAGCTAAGGTCACACAGACCTCGCCCAATCACTCTGGTAAGTCTTCAAGGTAGACTCCCAAACCTTCACAGACTTCGTTCACTGGCAATCCACAATTTCTCTTGGATGCTCAGAACGCGACGCCTAACCGTCTGGAGGATGCACAGTCCTCAAGTGTAATAAGTCTTCAGATCACACAGACAAGAAGACTTAAGTGATGCCCAATTTACTCTCGCTCTGGGTGGTTAGGGCTTTTCTCCTCACTAGGGATTTTCTTTCAAAGGCTTCGAGGTGGGTTGCTCTCAAACGACAAAAGCCGTGCACTGAAATCTGAGCAGCCAACCGTTTATGGTTGTGGGGGTGGACTATTTATAGCCACTTGGCAACCCGACCTGATTTGTTTGAAATGACCCTGGGTCACTAAGGAACTGACACGTGTACCAACGGTCGGATTTCGAACTCACACGGCAACTTTACTTGGGCTACAAGTAAAGCTGACTTGTCTGACTCTGGACAAGATTTTCTCTCATAGTCTTCGCTCGAAGACATAGGATTTGAATTAGGCATCACTTCAGTCATTCTGACTGGTTTTCTTGGACCCCACTTAACAGTACGGTGGTTCCTATGACACAACATAAATGAAATAAAACTACGAAGGACTAAGTCTTTGAGTTCCATAAGCTTCATAGGGAGTCTTCTCATGTCATTGTCTTCAATATGAATATCTTCATAAACCACCATTGTCTTCAATGTCTTCGTACATTTTTAGGGGTCATCTCTGGTAGTGAAACCGAATCAATGAGGGACTTCTGCCTATGTTATCCTGCAATTCTCACAAACACATTAGTCCCTCAACTAGGTTTGTCGTCAATACTCCAAAACCAACTAGGGGTGGCACTAGATGCACTTACACATAACCTGCAAGTTCACGAGATACCCTAATTCTCGTGGAATTTACCCAGAAAGTTGGTTCATGCCAAGGTACAAGAGAGTGAGTTTTGTCAAATTTGATAAGCTATTTGGGATGGAACCTACCAGCTTGTTGAAGCTAAGGCGCAAGTCATTCAAGTTGGCCAAACGACAAAGTTCTATTGGAATTTGGTCAGACAGTTGGTTCTGGAAAAGGAGCAATGTAGTGAGTTTGGTCAAGTTACCTACATTGGGTGGGATTGAGCCGGAAAGATTATTAATAGACAAATCCAACACAACCAAGTGCTTTAGGTGGCCTACTTCAAAAGGGATATGACCAACTAAGTGATTGTCTGACAAGGTGAGTGTCATGAGATTGGTCATGTTGCCTATGTGCCTTGGTATTTCACCAGAGACTTCATTCTCATCAAGCATCAAGGAACGGAGTTTTGTGAGGTTTGTTAGACCTAGTGGGATTGAGCCTCTTATCTGGTTGCAGAAGGAGATTCTCAAGCTCCACGAGGGCCTTGATGTCAGGAGGGATGCTCCCGGCGAGGTGGTTGTGCGAGAGGTCAAGGTGCGCTAGGGTCGTCAGCGCCGAGAAGTTGAGTGACTCCAGCAAACCTCTCAGCCGCCTCCCCCGCAGGGAGATGCCACTGATCACTGGCCGGCGCCGGTGCATTGTGCATCTGATGCCGCGCCAGCTGCAGGGCGCGGAGGTGTTCTCCCAGGACCGCAGAGTGTACTGGCTTTCATTATCAAGGCTGACTTTCCAGGTGAGGAGCGCCCTTGCTTGCTCTGCGGGCACGGCTGCCAGGTCCGGCGCGGGGGCGACGGCGGTGGCCAGCAGCAGCAGCAGCAGGGGAAGTGTGGCGAGAGAGGCGAGCATTTTGGTTGGCTCCGTCTCCATGACTATCATTTTGGCTGGATGGAAATCGCTCCGATGGTTGTGTGGGCGTTGGTGAGAGGTGTTTGCATGCTTGGCACCCCTATTTAATACTACTACGTACGTAGAGCATTGATAGGTCGACTATGACTATGAAGGTAAATGCTGGGCACCTATGACTATGACTATGTACGTAGAGCATTGATTTTGTTTTTTTTTCTATTTTTCTGCACGCGTTTTTGGCTTTTAAATGGTTTTCCGGGTTTTTTCAACGTTCCGGTTTTTCACCGGTCTTCCTTAACTTTGGGATAAAAAAATTGAAACTTTTTTTTGCGCAAAAAAATGTGTTTTATTTTTTTTCTTTCGTGAGAGTCACGGTTACGCTTTCGCGAGAGGCACGGTTTTACTTTCGCGAGAGTCACGGCCGTGCCTCTCGAAAACGAAAAAAACACACATTTTCTATTTTTTTTCCCTTTCACGAGAGGCACGGTTTTGCTTTCGAGAGAGGTACGGCCGTGCTTCTCGGAAACAAACGTGTTTTCTATATTTTTTCCTTCCAAGTGAGGCACGGTTTTGCTTCCACGAGAGGCTCGGTTGTGCTTTGACGAGAGGTACGGCCGTGCCTCTCGGAAACGGCTAAAAAACGCGTTTATGTTTTTTCCCTTTCACGAGAGGCACAATTTTGCTTCAGCGAGAGGTATGGTTGTGCTTTCGCGAGAGGCACGGCCGTGCCCTCCTCGGAAACGAAAAAAAAACGTGTTTTCTCTTTTTTTTTCCTTTCACGAGAGGCATGGTTTTGCTTCCGCGAGAAGCACGGTTGTGATTTTGCGAGAGTCACAGACGTGCCTCTTTCGAAAAGGGAAAAACCCGTGCTCCCGGTTCGGTGTTTTCGTCTGGTTTTTTTCGTCCGGTTTTTTCGTGAAAAAAGTTTGTCAAAACCTATCAACATGGGATCTAGTTTTGAAGATCTCGACGCAAGGAATCCAATGGGTGAAAACGGTTCGAGATTTGGACGCACGGTTTAAGAGATAAAACATTTTGAATAAACGAATGTACGAGAAAAGGGTAAACTCCCAGGTTGTGACAAGTGGCGCACATGCAGCACGCCACTTGTCACAACCTGGGAAAGTGGGAGTGATCTTTGTAACAAGTACTCCTCAACTAGTGATTTCGTTAGTTTGGATGTCGGATTTCAAGCAGCGAATATCTGTATATCAAATCATCTCCCTACTACAACAAAGGGTCCCGATAACGCCCACACGTGTGGGCGTTAAGGGGTCTGGCCACACATTTCGTGTGGTATCTAAGAGAACCAGTCCACACGTGTACGTGTGGGCAAAACAAGTAATGCACACACGCCCGGTCTTTTGCCTCGCGGTTCCTCCAACACGCCTACGTGTGGGCAAAATAGATAACGCCCACACGCCCGTACGTCTGTTCTCCTACCTCACGGTCCCGCACGCCCCGCGTGAAAGTCACCACGCATCCCCGTAGTTGCCATGGTCCAGACCCTCTTCCATGTTCGTTTACCTGCAGTTGCCATGTTGCTGAACTACAGTTGTCATGTCTGACAACTACAGTTGCCATGGTTGCTCAACTGCAATTGCCATCTCAGGTCAAGTGCCAGAAGCCATTTTTGGACAACTGCAGCTGTTGTCATGTATGGTCTGTTCTACTGCATTGCCATGATTTGAAAAATTTTAAGAGTTGCCACCTGCTAACACTAGGCAGTTGCCATGTAACACTACAAAAAGACATAGCAAGATAACATGTTCAGGTAAAAGAGAAAGTTGTGATCGAAAATTCAAAGGAGTGCTCGTCCTCGCCTGGGCACGTTATCGTGCGCCGTTGAACATCTTTGAGATCTGACACAGCATCGGTTGTTGGACCAAGTTGCTTTTAATGTACTAACGGGTGGAGAACTTAGTGCCGTAACGTCGTTTGCATGGCCGTCTAGTAACGGGAGTTGCGTTCTGTACTCGTGCCCAGTTTGACGTGGGTTGCACTTGGGCTGTTTGGCCGGTCTGCAAAATCATTTTGGAACCCTGTTCCCGCACATCGCCACTAGACATACTATGCTTCTTGAAGTTACACGTTTATTCAGCTAGCAGAATCCTATAGTTACACAAATACAGTTCTCACACCATACATGAAAATTTGATACATCAATTCTCTACAAATCATTATACCCTACTGAACACGTTAGGATTGCTGCAACCGTTCTACCGGTGACCACCTACATCACAATTGGTGCGCACCTGTTCTTTCGTCAGTTTCTTTGGCATGTCCACCCCCCCCCCCCCCCCCCCCCCCCCCCCCCTGTGTCCGGGCACCATTACAGTAAACTAAAGTGAAGACCAACTAGCAGCATTACAACTAGGTTATTCAGCAGCAAGTCGAGGACCCGACCAGCCAGTATCACAATCAGCTATGCACCGAATGGCATGCAACGTTTAGGGCAAAACCACATGTCGTGATTGTCGTACCTTCACATCATAGCAGCACAGCAACACAGAATGCTCGAAATTGTCGCACTTGCAACCAAACTCTGATCCTCCATCGCGCACCTAAACCTCATAAGCCACGCGGCACCATTTGCAATGCCTCAGGTATTTTACGCCTTTCTCCTCTTCAACTTGTATCACCCTGCCTCGTACGACACCTCTCCAAACTTCGTGCGAAACCGATCGCGACACCATTTGCAATGCCTCAGGTAGGCGTCCTGATCCATATCAGGCACCTTCGTGCGAAACCGATCGCGGGGCACCTGAAGTGTCCCGAACGGCCCGAAGGATCGGACAGAACGGCCATATCTGATCCAGGAGCTCACCCCGGATCGCCACACACGTTGACCCACGTGGAGGCGCGGAGCTCCTCCGAACGGCCAAGCGGATCCGATCCAGGCACCCACCACCGAGCGCGACAGCAAGCTCCCTGTCGCCGCCTTCATTGGCTGTGTCCTGGGCTTGCCTGGTGCCGGCCTTTGGCGGCGGCGAAGAAGGAAAGGGAAGCGGGGGAGGCTAGGCTTTGCGCTATCTTCTGAATCTGTGATGATACGGACGTTGATGCTAGTGATGTCGGGGGATCAATACAGCGAGATATCTACGCTCCTAAATATTTTCAGTTGAGTGAAGATGGCTCGGTGGTCAAATCATTGAACAATCATTCTTGTTTTGTTCTGAGCGCATGCAATTACGATGTATTTCTTGATTTGGTCCCGGGAGATAAGAAACGAACTGAGTTATATGGTAATGGAAAACTACAACGTGAGTACTACTTGCATGGATCTCATCGGTCCTTGAGCCGTGCATACTCAGGCCACAAGGTTGTACGTATGGATGAGTTTACAAGGGAATATTCTAATCGGAGATATAGAGGCATTGTACGCTGGTTTAAAAGGAAATCAATGCAATTTAGATTTTTATATTTATTCTTGCCAGGCAAAGAGACGTATCAGGGAGGAACATGTAGAAGATGCAGCGCATGGAGTCTTCTTTCCTTAAAGGAAATTGGATGGGGTCCACCTGCCATGCAATCAGAGAAGACGCACGAACCTACAACAGAATTTAGTTTCCTTTTATGTTTAGCCGTGAGAGATATCAATTGATGAATAGTTCGGTTTGTTGCTCAAGTTAGATGGATTGGCTAATATATAAAGCCATGATGCGTTCATTGTAAAGGAGGTTATTTTATTAAATAGACACTATGTGTTTTTAAGGGTAGAGACCCGTATCAAGTTTTAGAGGAATCTTTAGAAAACCTCTGTGTTGCGATTTCTTTGTAGAAATTGTTTTTGCGCGTGAGTGCCATCGTTGAGATTGGTTTTCTCATGCTGAGCCGCAAGGTTCAAACCCTCTACATCATGTACATCGCGTGCGCGGGCGAGAGGTTACTGCTATTGGTGGTGGAGTGTCGTGAAAGGTCGGGCCGCAACGACGGATCGGATCTCGCCACGAGGTTCGGTCTACATCAGGTGGTATTCAGAGCAAAGGTTGTTCACGACACAATATTTTTCTTCGAGTTACTATTGAAGATTTTTTTATCATGAGAAAAGATTGTAGCTCGCAAATAATGATGGCGGTGGAGAAGGATCCATTGCGTGCTTTGCCGTGGTACCAATGCTTTACGCGTGTGCGTGTAGGGCCGGCGAGTTGTGCAACATTGATGAATTGCTATTCCAATATGAATTTGGTGAGTCAGACCGTGGTTGATGCTTTGCACTTGCCGTTAACTGAACATCTAAAACCATATGAGCTTTGGTGGGAGGACAAGTTTGTCATGATTAAGCATCATGTTGAGGTAAAATTTACTTTATCTGGATATGATGATCTTGTCGTGTGTGATGTGCTTCCTATGCACATGCATGCTTGCTCTCTACTACTAGGCAGACCATGGACAGATAAAAAACAATTGACATATCATTCGGCTGGAGAATTTTCTTTTCTATGTGGAGGACAATACGTACCACTTGATTCATACACATCGGAGAAGTATATGGCCGATCGCAAGAAGCGGGATATTTCTCAAGCTGCATCAAAAGTAAAGAAGAAGGTTGAAACTTCAGAATTTTTTTTGATGGCTGCTCAGTCTGCAAAAATAAATATTGTTGAAGAGACTGATTCGAAACCGAGGACGGTTTCGTTTCAAGGAGGAGACGATGATACGGATGTTGATGCTAGTGATGTCGAGGGATCAATACAGCAAAATATCTACGCTCCTAATTATTTTCAGTTGAGTGAAGATGGCTCGGTGGTCAAATCATTGAACAATCATTCTTGTTTTGTTCTGAGCGCATGCAATTACGGTGTATTTCTTGATTTGGTCCCGGGAGATAAGAAACGAACTGAGTTATATGGTAATGGAAAACTACAACGTGGCTACTACTTGCATGGATCTCATTGGTCCTTGAGCCGTACATACTCAGGCCACAAGGTTGTACGTATGGATGAGTTTACAAGGGAATATTCTAATCGGAGATATAGAGGCATTGTACGCTGGTTTAAAAGGAAATCAATGCAATTTAGATTTTTATATTTATTCTTGCCAGGCAAAGAGACGTATCAGGGAGGAACATGTAGAAGATGCAGCGCATGGAGTCTTCTTTCCTTAAAGGAAATTGGATGGGGTCCACCTGCCATGCAATCAGAGAAGACGCACGAACCTACAATAGAATTTAGTTTCCTTTTATGTTTAGCCGTGAGAGATATCAATTGATGAATAGTTCGGTTTGTTGCTCAAGTTAGATGGATTGGCTAATATATAAAGCCATGATGCGTTCATTGTAAAGGAGGTTATTTTATTAAATAGACACTATGTGTTTTTAAGGGTAGACACCCGTATCAAGTTTTAGAGGAATCTTTAGAAAACCTCTGTGTTGCGATTTCTTTGTAGAAATTGTTTTTGCGCGTGAGTGCCATCGTTGAGATTGGTTTTCTCGTGCTGAGCCGCAAGGTTCAAACCCTCTACATCATGTACATCGCATGTGCGGGCGAGAGATTACTGCTATTGGTGGTGGAGTGTCGTGAAAGGTCGGGCCGCAACGACGGATCGGATCTCGCCACGAGGTTCGGTCTACATCATGTGAACATTTTTTTTAATTTACTAGAACAAGTTTTTTATTCGCGAACATTTCTGAATTTGGGAACAATAGTCAAATTCATGAATATTTGTTTTGAATACTTGAAATTTTCAAGAATCCTTTAACATATTTTGAATCCGCAAACATTATTTTTGAGTGCTTGAATATTTTTTTATTCACGAACATTTTTTTTCAATGGTTGAACATTTTTCAAGAATACTTGCACATATTTTGAATTCGCGGACATTTCTTGATTTTGCCGTGAAGAAATTTCGTATTCGCGGACACAGGGTAGACGTTCAAGAGGTTCATGCCCAACACAGACCTGTGGGATTCAGAAAGGAATCAATCAAAGATTTTTTTTTACTTAATTAACTATGATTGCACGAGAAGGCGCGGTGTGCCGTGACGGCATCGATATCAAACGGCGCAGGCACCGTATGCGAATTTTGACCCTACGTACCAACCTCCTGCTCTATACGACGGCATTCAATACATCATCCGACACGTCCTTGTTTGACTGGTACACGTAGCGGGAGCACACGAGCTCGTCCGGCACATCGCCGCTCTCTATGACATCCTGTGGTATGCGTTGCGTGACGCCCTACCCCCCCCCCCCCCCCGGTCGCCGATCGAATAGAAACTCTGTCGATTAACTATTCCACATCTTGTAATGCAAAAATCCATTAAAACATGATTAATTGTGTAATTATAGGACAGGGAGTATTTGAGCTCGAGCTCAAATGACCCTGCAAGAATAGTAATATCAGAAAAAAAAATTAAGAAATATTCAAAAACATTCCGATGAACTTTGACAAATTTTTGAAGTGCTTGCGAATTTTCATCATGAGATCACACTTGAGGAAGGCGTGACGAAACGATGCTCTGAAAATGCTACTTTGAAAGCGTTTAGGAGCACTGATTTTTTTCGTCACGCCTTCCATGATTGTTACCATGATAAAAATTTGCAAGCACTTCGAAAATTTGCCAAAGTTCATCAGATTTTTTTTTGGAATTGTTAGATTTTTTTGAATTTTTACTGTTCATGCGGGCATATTTGAGTTCGAGCTCAAAAGGGTACTGTTTCTACTAATCTTTCGGCAAATTATAGCCTTAGATTGTTTAAATATCCAGCTACGGCAACAGCTGAAATAATTTGAATATTATAGACCATGTAGAACTTCAACATTTCCAATGCGGACAGTGTCATGCAATCTATTAGTCCATTGAAAAAAGCATGTCACCAAAATACCAAATTATAGGTACATATCTTGGGTACATCTGGCAATAAAATGATCAGTAATAGAGATTAATTAGCAATTGGCTCTACCTTCCTTTTCTTAGGCATGGTTAATTAGTTCTTAGGAACTCTCTACTCTTTATCCGTTAGCAACAGACAAAATGTTGATCCTCAAAAAAAAAAAAAAACAGAGCAATACTATTTCTAAGTACAGGGTCTGCAAAAAGAAATTACGTACTAGTTCATCCTGTGGCGGTTAGCTAGAATCAGGGAAGTAGTTACTGGCCGAAATGCATTAATGCGTACGAATTTCTTAGAAGCTTCACGTAAGAATATGATTTTTCTTAGGAACACGCCGTTTGCGCGCCGGACCGCGGCTGACGACAATTGTTATGTACCGCCATACGAGACCTGTACCAACGGAATACATGCACGATGGACCGTCCACCCAGCGTTATATTACACGGAGCCGTCGCCATATGACACTGTTGAACAGGGCATATCCGTTTCTATCTGTACGATCTCATTCAATGCACTGTTGCGTGTCGCTGTCCGATTGGTACCTATACCGGGAGCAGGCGCTCTGCAAAACACATGGCAACTGGCAGCTTTGGATGTGGAAGAGGAGACAAGCATGTGGGCGAACTGATAGACGCCCACACACCGGCCCCTCTGTGTGCGTGAAAATTGGCGTGTGGGCGAACTGCTAAATGCCCACACACCAGCCCCTCCGCGTGGTGAAACGGACGTGTGGGCGACCAGATGAATGCCCACACACCAGCTGAGTCCTAAGTGGCATAAAAAATCTGGCAAAACATGCCAAGATTCGTGCAAACACAAACGGACGTTGATCCATGTGTGTGGGCGAGATGCAAACGCCCACACGTGTGGGTGTTATCTTTTCCCACAACAAATTATCAATTATAATTTTATTATAAACTATAGAGGAAATTGGTGGAATTTGTTGAGAAATAGAACATAATGATCAATTGTATGGGAGAGATGCCTTTCAGCAGGTGTCTATTGGGGAAAAAATGTCTTCCTAACACACTCCTTCACCATGTATATAAGTGGGTCTCCCACATTGCCATAAAACTAGTGAATCATTTGGACTCTTCCCTTGTCTCTTTTACTTTCACTCTACAACAGAATTGCTTGTTTATTGCTTGAGCCTCACGGGCATATATTGTTGGGAACGTAGCATGCAATTTCAAAAAAAAATCCTACGATCATGCAAGATCTATCTAGGAGATGCATAGCAACGAGAGGGGGAGAGTGTGTCCACGTACCGTCATAGACCGAAAGTAGAAGCGTTAGCTTAACGCGGTTGATGTAGTCGAACGTCTTCTCGATCCAACCGATCAAGCACCGAACGTACGGCACCTCCGAGTTCTGCACACGTTCAGCTCAATGACGTCTGAGGGAGTCCTGGATTAGGGGGTGTCCGGATAGCCGGACTATACCTTCAGCCGGACTCCAGGACTATGAAGATACAAGATTGAAGACTTCGTCCCGTGTCCGGATGGGACTTTCCTTGGCGTGAAAGGCAAGCTTGGCGATGCGGATATTCAAGATCTCCTACCATTGTAACCGACTCTGTGTAACCCTAACCCTATCCGGTGTCTATATAAACCGGAGGGTTCTAGTCCGTAGGACAACTCCATCATACAACAATCATACCGTAGGCTAGCTTCTAGGGTTTAGCCTCCTTGATCTCGTGGTAGATCTACTCTTGTACTACCTATATCATCAATATTAATCAAGCAGGAGTAGGGTTTTACCTCCATCGAGAGGGCCCGAACCTGGGTAAAAATATCGTGTCCCTTGTCTCCTGTTACCGTCCGGCCTAGACGCACAGTTCGGGACCCCCTACCCGAGATCCGCCGGTTTTGACACCGACATTGGTGCTTTCATTGAGAGTTCCTCTGTGTCGTCACTTTTGGGCTCGATGGCTCCCTCGATCATCTATAACGATGAAGTCTAGGGCGAGACCTTTCTTCCCGGACAGATCTTCGTCTTCGGCGGCTTCGCACTGCGGGCTAATTCGCTTGGCCACCTGGAGCAGATCGAAAACTACGCCCCTGGTCATCAGGTCAGGTTTGGAAGCTCAAACTACACGGCTGACATCCGCGGGGACTTGATCTTCGACGGATTCGAGCCACGGCCAAACGCGCCGCACTGTCTCGAGGGGCATGATCTAGCTCTGCCTCCGAACAGCGTCCTGGAGGCAAGAAAAATACTGTATTTGATTATGTGTAGAAGTGTCAAGAAAAATAATTGTGTAGGCTTTCAAAGTCAGCAACCATCATCAATAGTGTGATCATCCAATGTACTGAGACAAATGAAAGAAATTATAGTGTAGGATTACGGGATTACCTTTATAAGAGATGGACTTGGAAGTCGGCATATGGTGTACGATGGGCTTGGGCTGATGATGGGATGTCTGCACAATGTGTCGATGGCAGCAAAAAGGCCGGCGACCACCATACTCACACCATGTCCATGAGGAAGAGGATCGGTAGAGGCATGATGAGTTGGGGCCTCCATGGTATTCCATGGGAGGGGATCATGCATTGGCAAGGAGACCTAATCTGGTGATGGATGATCAAAAAGTTTAGCCCTTAGAATGAAGGGAATATTTTAAGCATTATTTAGGATTATGGGCCATGGCGCACAATACACGCTATAATTTTGGGTAAATGGACTGCTGGTTCATGCCTTCTATTTTGCACATAACACATATCAAACTCAATTACAAACTAAATAATCTAGCTATACAAATCAAGAAAATAAACGGAGAATCTACCATGCAGCCCCTCGACATCATTAATTCTCTTGTCGAAGCAATAATGGTTTCTTATTTATATGTACACACAACATATAGTACATGAATTATCCATCAAAATGGTATATGGACAATACCAACCGAAGTGGAGACTTTAGGTGTACTTGGAAGAGTAGATGCAATTTTAGTGTGATTTATAGGTATGACATATTGCAAATTTGCGGTAGCTAAAATCACTTAAGTAATCAAAATAAATATCCTAATCCCATTTGAGAGATCGGTATAATTTATTAGGTTAGTGCCTACATCTATAAATATTGCATGTGCACGATTGAAGGTATAAAATCATTTGGTCAAAACATATTTAACTTGGGGCATCTCCAAAGCGGACCCTCAAACCTCCCGCAAGCGTATGGACCGCGTTGTCGGGACACAACTTTCCGTCCAACGCGGTCATGTATCGGTCTGCCGATGCGTCCGGAAGGTTTAGCATGTAGTTGGCGGAAGGTTCAAACATGCAGCATGTTGTTGGCGGAAGGTTAGCTTGCATGCATGTGTTTACACTCTTTTTTTCACCTTTTCAAGTGCTTTTATTCATTTAAAGTGTGATTGTTGTTAATATTTGTGGTGGAAGATTGTTGTTGTTTGGCGGAAGGCAGATGGATATTTGAGGTATATGGTTGGATGGATGACTCCGGTATCTGTGTCCGGACACCAGACCTTTCCGATTTGCAGACAAATATTGCGTCCGTTTTGCGTGTCGGTATTGGAGATGCCCTTACATTGTTTCACCATTAGCAATCTAGACAACTCACTGTTGCAGCTTTACGAAAACATCACTAAATCTTCAATTGTGCATGACATAAATTTAATAATTTTGTGAAGATTGCTTTAACTAACATTAGTAAGCATGCACGTACAATGCACGTCTTACACATTTACCAAGTGAGATCCTGTTGTAAGAAAAAATTGTTTAAGAAAATATAAATCAAATGGGTGCTCACTATTGTGATGCCACTCAGATTGTATCTTTTGAGCGACAAAGGTATAAGTTGTTTCATCCATTATGTGTTCGGATAGTGCAAAAGAAAATAAATCTACCAATATTTTTAAAAACAAATTTGGCTATGTGTACATCCAAAATGTAAGGTTTGAGAGCTCAGGAGAGTTTAGATGCTACGGACAGCTTCTCACTTATCAAATAAATGAATGTTACAGTTAAAATCTAACAAGCTGGGGCAAACAATAAAAAAAACTCATATCAAGAGCTTTCGTGTAACTAATGCACGCTGATAGTACGACCGATTGCGCAGGTAAGTAAAACATTTTTTTTTTGAATACTCAAGATTTATTGGCTTTTTTTAGAACATCTGAAGTTTTATCAACTGCTCGCTCGCAGTCATGGCTATGTGCCACTTACTGTGAGGCACACCGCTGCCAAGCCTATAGAGAGCGGTGGTGGACCGGTCCAGTACATGCTGACATCATGCTGATGTGACTAGAATTTCTTTTGTTTCATTTTTCTCTTTTATTAATATTTTAAATTCATATATTTCAAAAACTTAAATTTACTTCAGAAAATTTTTAAACATGAATTTGAAAAAATGTTAACCTAGTATAAAAAAAGTTGTTAGCATGGTTTTAATTAAATGTTGATAACTTTAAGAAAATGTTCGTGCCAATAAAAAATATTCCTGTGTTTCAAAAAAATGTGAAAATTTCAAAAAATGTGTATACAATGCAACAAAAATGTTTTTGTAATGTAAAAAATGTTTTGCACCATTAAAACAATGTACATGTCATGACATTTTTACAAAATGTTATACATAATGTCAAACAAATGTTCATGATGGTTAAAAATGTTTGTTTCCATTAAAAATGTACCTGATATTTTAAAGAAATAATCACCTGTTTCCCAAAAATGGCCGTAATTTTTTTTTAAAAAAAATGCTTATACAATGCAAAATAAAATGTTTGCATAATTTAGAAAGATGTTTATTGCCATTAAAATATTCAATGTGTATTTGGAAACAAATCTTACGGTGTACTGAAAAAATTGTCAAAACATGTATTTTGTAAAAATGTACATCTTGTATTCGAAAAATGTCCAACGGATATTGATGTCTACTACGCAACCTTCTTCTTGTAGACGTTGTTGGGCCTCCAAGTGCAGAGGTTTGTAGGACAGTAGCAAATTTCCCTCAAGTGGATGACCTAAGGTTTATCAATCCGCGGGAGGCGTAGGATGAAGATGGTCTCTCTCAAGCAACCCTGCAACCAAATAACAAAGAGTCTCTTGTGTCCCCAACACACCCAATACAATGGTAAATTGTATAGGTGCACTAGTTCGGCAAATAGATGGTGATACAAGTGCAATATGGATGGTAGATATAGGCTTTTGTAAACTGAAAATATAAAAACAGCAAGGTAGCAAGTGGTAAAAGTGAGCTTAAACGGTATTGCAATGCTAGGAAACAAGGCCTAGGGTTCATCCTTTCACTAGTGCAAGTCCTCTCAACAATAATAACATAATTGGATCATATAACTATCCCTCAACATGCAACAAAGAGTCACTCCAAAGTGACTAAAAGCGGAGAACAAACAAAGAGATTATGGTAGGGTATGAAACCACCTCAAAGTTATTCTTTCCAATCAATCCGTTGGGCTATTCCTATAAGTGTCACAAATATCCCTAGAGTTCGTACTAGAATAACACCTTAAGACACAAATCAACCAAAACCCTAATGTTACCTAGATACTCCAATGTCACCTCAAGTATCCGTGGGCATGATTATACGATATGCATCATACAATCTCAATTCATCTACTCAAACCAACACATAGAACCTCAAAGAGTGCCCCAAAGTTTCTACCGGAGAATCACGACGAAAACGTGTGCCAACCCCTATGCATAGGTTCATGGGCGGAACCCGCAAGTTGATCACCAAAACATACATCAAGTGGATCACGTGGTATCCCATTGTCACCACAGATACGCACGGCAAGACATACATCAAGTGTTCTCAAATCTTTAAAGACTCAATCCAATAAGATTACTTCAAGGGGAAAACTCAGTCCATTACAAGAGAGAAGAGGGGGAGAAGAAACATAAGATCCAACTATAATAGCAAAGCTCGCGATACATCAAGATCGTGCCAAATCAAGACCACGAGAGAGAGAGATCAAACACATAGCTACTGGTACATACCCTCAGCCCCGAGGGTGAACTACTCCCTCCTCGTCATGGAGAGCACCGGGATGATGAAGATGGCCACCGGTGAGGGTTCCCCCCCCCCTCCGGCAGGGTGCCGGAACAGGGTCCCGACAGGTTTTTGGTGGCTACAGAGGCTTGCAGCGGCGGAACTCCCGATCTATCTTCTGTTCTGGAAGTTTTAGGGTACGTGGATATATATGGGAGACGGAAGTACGTCGGAGGAGCCATGGGGGGCCCACGAGGCAGGGGGGCGCCCCCCAACCCTCGTGGGCAGCCCGTATCTCCCCTAATGTGCACTCCAAGTTCCCTGGGTTGCTTTCCTTCCAAAAATAACTTCTCCAGTTGATTTCGTTCCGTTTCGACTCCGTCTGATATTCCTTTTCTTCGAAACACTGAAATAGGCATAAAACAGCAAATCTGGGCTGGGCCTCCAGTTAATAGGTTAGTCCCAAAAATAATATAAAAGTGGATAATAAATCCCAATATTGCCTAAAATAGTAGATAATATAGCATGGAGCAATCAAAAATTATAGATACGTTGGAGACGTATCAAGCATCCCCAAGCTTAATTCTTGCTCATCCTCGAGTAGGTAAATGATAAAAAAGATAATTTTTGATGTGGAATGCTAGATGGCATAATTTCAATGTAATTCTTCTTACTTGTGATATGAATATTCAGATCCGAAAGATTCAAGACAAAAGTTCATATTGACATAAAAATAATAATACTTCAAGCATACTAACAAAGCAATTATGTCTTCTCAAAATAACATGGCCAAAGAAAGTTATCCCTACAAAATCATATAGTCTGGCTATGCTCTATCTTCACCACACAAAGTATTTAAATCATGCACAACCCCGATGACAAGCCAAGCAATTGTTTCATACTTTTGACATTCTCAAAACTTTTTCAATCTTCACGCAATACATGAGCGTGAGCCATGGATATAGCACTATATGTGGAATAGAATGGTGGTTGTGGAGAAGACAAAAAGAGGGGAAGATAGTCTCACGTCTACTAGGCGTATCAACGGGCTATGGAGATGCCCATCAATAGATATCAATGTGTGAGTAGGGATTGCCATGCAACGGATGCACTAGAGCTATAAGTATATGAAAGCTCAACAAAATAAACTAAGTGGGTGTGCATCCAACTCGATTGCTCCCGAAGACCTATGGCATTTTGAGGAAGCCCATCATTGGAATATACAAGCCAAGTTCTTATAATGAAAAATTCCCACTAGTATATGAAAGTGACAAAATGAGAGACTCTCTATCATGAAGATCATGGTGCTACTTTGAAGCACAGGTGTGGTAAAAGGATAGTAACATTGTCCCTTCTCTCTTTTTCTCTCATTTTTTTATTTTTTTATTTTTTTATTTTTTTATTTTTTTATTTGGGCCTTTTCTCTTCTTTTATGGCCTCTTTTTTTCGTCCGGAGTCTCATCCCGACTTATGGGGGAATCATAGTCTCCATCACCCTTTCCTCACTTGGGACAATGCTCTAAAAATGATGATCATCACACTTTTATTTTTCTTACAACTCAACAATTACAACTCGATACTTAGAACAAATATGACTCTATATGAATGCCTACGGCGGTGTACCGAGATATGCAATGATTCATGAGTGACATGTATGAAAGAATTATGAATGGTGGCTTTGCCACAAATACGATGTCCACTACATGATCATGCTAGCAATATGACAATGATGGAGCGTGTCATAATAAACGGAACGGTGGAAAGTTGCATGGCAATATATCTCGGAAAGGCTATGGAAATGCCATGATAGGTAGGTATGGTGGCTGTTTTGAGGAAGGTATATGGTGGGTGTATGATACCGGCGAAAAGTGCGCAGTATTAGAAAGGCTAGCAATGGTGGAAGGATGGGAAAAGTGTGTATAATCCATGGACTCGACATTAGTCATAAAGAACTCATATACTTATTGCAAAAATCTGGAAGTTATCAAAGCAAAGTATTACGCGCATGCTCCTAGGGGGATAGATTGGTAGGAAAAGACCATCGCTCGTCCCCGACCGCCACTCATAAGGAAGACAATTAATAAATAAATCATGCTCCGACTTCATCACATAACGGTTCACCATACGTGCATGCTATGAGAATCACAAACTTTAACACAAGTATTTCTCAAATTCACAACTACTCAACTAGCATGACTCTAATATCACCATCTTCATATCTCAAAACAATTATCAAGCATCAAACTTCTCTTAGTATTCAACACACTCATAAGAATTCCTACAAATCTTGTATGCTTAGCATATTAGGATTTTAAGCACATTACCATGCTATTTAAGAGTCTCAAAATAATATAAGTGAAGCATGAGAGTTCATCTATTTCTTCAAAATAAAACTACCACCATGCTCTAAAAGATATAAGTGAAGCACTAGAGCAAACAACAAACTACTCCGAAAGATATAAGTGAAGATCAATGAGTAGTCGAATAATTATGCAACTATGTGAAGACTCTCCCATTTAAGAATTTCAGATCTTGGTATTTTATTCAAACAGCAAGCGCTAAAGAAAATAAAATGACACTCCAATCAAAACACATATCATGTGGTGAATAAAAATATAGCACCAAGTAAAGTTACCGATGAACGAAGACGAAAGAGGGGATGCCTTCCCAGGGCATCCCCAAGCTTAGATGCTTGGTTATCGTTGAATATTACCTTGGGGTGCCTTGGGCATCCCCAAGCTTATGCTCTTGCCACTCCTTATTCCATAGTCCATCGAATCTTTACCCAAAACTTGAAAACTTCACAACACAAAACTTAACAGAAAACTCGTAAGCTCCGTTAGCGAAAGAAAACAAAACACCACTTCAAGGTACTGTAATGAACTCATTCTTTATTTATATTGGTGTTAAACCTACTGTATTCCAACTTCTCTATGATTTATAAACTATTTTACTAGCCATATATTCATCAAAATAAGCAAGCAACACAATGAAAACAGAATCTGTCAAAAACAGAACAGTCTGTAGTAATCTGTAACTAACGCAAACTTATGGAACTCTAAAAATTCCAAACTAAATTGGTGGACCTGAGGAATTTGTTTAGAAATCATCTGCAAAAATAATCAACTAAATAGCACTCTCCATTAAAAAGTTCTAGCTAATCTCGTGAGCGCTAAAGTTTCTGTTTTTTACAGCATGATCATAAAGACTCCACCCAAGTCTTCCCAAAGGTTCTACTTGGCACAAACATTAATTAAAACACAAAACTACATCTAAACAAAAGCTGGATGGATTATTTATTCCTAAACAGAACCAAAAAGCAAGAAACTAAAATAAAATTTGGTTGCCTCCCAACAAGCGCTATCGTTTAACGCCCCTAGCTAGGCACGATGATTTTAATGATGCTCACATAAAAGATAAGAATTGAAACATAAAGAGAGCATCATGAAGAATATGACTAGCACATTTAAGTCTAATCCACTTCCTATGCATAGGGATTTTGTGATCAAACAACTTATGGGAACAAGAATCAACTTGCATAGGAAGGTAAAACAAGCATAACTTCAAAACTTTAAGCACATAGAGAGGAAACTTGATATTATTGCAATTCCTACAAGCATATGTTCCTCCCTCATAATAATTTTCAGTAGCATCATGAATGAATTCAACAATATAACCAGCACCTAAATCATTCTTTTCATGATCTACAAGCATAGAAAATTTACTACTCTCCACATAAGCAAAATTCTTCTCATTAGGAATAGTGGGCGTATCATAAGAGACTTGAGTACTATAAATTGTTTCCACATTAAAAGAGTAATGTTCAGAGAAAGGGTACTCATAATCATGACAAGTTTCATAAATATAACCATCACTACTCTTTATAGCATAAGTTTTATCACAATAATCATCATCAGTAGCAACTTTGTTCTCATCATAATCGATTGAAACCTCTTCCGAAATAGTGGATACATCACTAAATAAAGTCATGACCTCTCCAAATCCACTTCCATAAATATTATAAGATTCAACATCCTCCAATATTGTGGGATTACTACTTCCTAAAGTTGACACTCTTCCAAACCCACTTTTATACATATAATCATCATAGGTGAAAGGCATGATATCATCATAACTACTTTGCATATCAAAACTTGAGAGGATAAAAATATCATCATTATTAAACATAGCATCCCCAAGCTTGGGACAAACATTAATTGCAGCAAATATATTTTCAAATATGTCATCCTCATCAAACATAGCTTCCCCAAGCTTGGGCCTTTTCATATCATAAGCATAATTACTCTCATCATTAATAGTATGGATAGCACCAATAGTATAGCAAACATTATTATCGTATTCTTCCAAGCAAGTGCCAAAAAGATTTTCAAGATCATAAGGAGTATCATTATCTTCCCAATCATAATCATCACAACAAGCAATAGGCATAACAAGATCATCATCAAGTGTATCATCTTCATTTTCATGAGGCAAAGAAATAATAGGAGCAACTTTATTTGGGAGAGATACCTTTTTACCTCTCTTCCTTTTTCTTTTCTTCTTCTTCACCACATCATGTGTGGGTTCAATCCTCTTTTTGGAGCTCCTTATTAATGAGATTGGTTGAATAGAAGACTCCTCCTCGTTACCTGATTCATCATAAGAAATAATAGGAGGATATTGGGAAGTCTCTTCCCTTTCATTAGCATTCTCTTCATCCTCTATTTGTTTTCTTTTCTTTATGTAGTTGGCAATATAAGGATTTTCAATGCAATTCACCGCACAATACATATAAATTTTCTCTATATCAAAATGAAGAACTTTATCAAGGGCAAATTTTGGAATATCCTTAATTCTACGTTTCAGTTCTTCATAACCCAAGAGCAAACTAAGTTCATTATGATGTGCAAGGGAAATCAAGTCATCACAATTTTTGGACACGATACGCTCATGAAACAATTTGCATTGGGTACTAAAATGATCGCGTTCATTGCAAAGTTCACAAGTAGGGCTAAGAAAAGATAAATTTTCAGCACATTCATCTAGCTCTTCTTGCAACAATTTGGTTTCTAGGTACTTATGACTCTTGCAATATCTATCTTCCCTATTTGGTGCATACTTACAAACCCAATCTACTCCACAAAAATTGACATGTTTATAGGAGACATTTTTAACATAACTAGTGCAATCATCATTAGCATCATGGATATTCAAAGAATTCGTACTAACAACATTGCAATCATGCTCATCATTCAAATATTTAGTGCCAAACATTTTAGAGATTTCTTCCTCTAGCACTTGAGCACAATTATCCTTTCCATCATACTCACGAAAGATATTAAAAAGGTGAAGCGTGTGAGACACAATCAATTCCATTTTTTGTAATTTTCTTTTCTAAACTAGACTAGTGCTAAAACAAGAAACAAAAAGATTCAATTGCAAGACCTAAAGATATACCTTGACTTACCTAGCCTCCCCGGCAACAACGCCAGAAAGGAGCTTGATGTCTACTACGCAACCTTCTTCTTGTAGACATTGTTGGGCCTCCAAGTGCAGAGGTTTGTAGGATAGTAGCAAATTTCCCTCAAGTGGATGGCCTAAGGTTTATCAATCCGCGGGAGGCGTAGGATGAAGATGGTCTCTCTCAAGCAACCCTGCAACCAAATAACAAAGAGTCTCTTGTGTCCCCAACACACCCAATACTATGGTAAATTGTATAGGTGCACTAGTTCGGCGAACAGATGGTGATACAAGTGCAATATGGATGGTAGATATAGGCTTTTGTAAACTGAAAATATAAAAACAGCAAGGTAGCAAGTGGTAAAAGTGAGCGTAAACGGTATTGCAATGCTAGGAAACAAGGCCTAGGGTTCATACTTTCACTAGTGCAAGTCCTCTCAACAATAATAACATAATTGGATCATATAACTATCCCTCAACATGCAACAAAGAGTCACTCCAAAGTCACTAAAAGCGGAGAACAAACGAAGAGATTATGGTAGGGTACGAAACCACCTCAAAGTTATTCTTTCCAATCAATCCGTTGGGCTATTCCTATAAGTGTCACAAACAGCCCTAGAGTTCATACTAGAATAACACCTTAAGTCACAAATCAACCAAAACCCTAATGTCACCTAGATACTCTAATGTCACCTCAAGTATCCGTGGGCATGATTATACGATATGCATCACACAATCTCAATTCATCTACTCAAACCAACACATAGAACCTCAAAGAGTGCCCCAAAGTTTCTACCGGAGAATCACGATGAAAACGTGTGCCAACCCCTATGCATAGGTTCATGGGCGGAACCCGCAAGTTGATCACCAAAACATACATCAAGTGGATCGCGTGGTATCCCATTGTCACCACAGATACGTACGGCAAGACATACATCAAGTGGTCTCAAATCTTTAAAGACTCAATCCGATAAGATTACTTCAAGGGGAAAACTCAATACATTACAAGAGAGAAGAGGGGGAGAAGAAACATAAGATCCAACTATAATAGCAAAGCTCGCGATACATCAAGATCGTGCCAAATCAAGAACACGAGAGAGAGAGAGATCAAACACATAGCTACTGGTACATACCCTCAGCCCCGAGGGTGAACTACTCCCTCCTTGTCATGGAGAGCGCCGGGATGATGAATATGGCCACCGGTGAGGGTTCCCCCCCTCCGGCAGGGTGCCGGAACAGGGTCCCGAGAGGGTTTTTGATGGCTACAGAGGCTTGCGGCGGAGGAACTCCCGATCTATCTTCTGTTCTAGAAGTTTTAGGGTACGTGGATATATATGGGAGCCGGAAGTACGTCGGAGGAGCCACGGGGGCCCCACGAGGCAGGGGGCGCGCCCCAAGGGGGTGGGCACGCCCCCCCACACTCGTGGGCAGCCCGTATCTCCCCTGACGTGCACTCCAAGTTCCCTGGGTTGATTTCCTTCCAAAAATAACTTCTCCAGTTGATTTCGTTCCGTTTCGACTCCGTTTGATATTCCTTTTCTTCGAAACACTGAAATAGGCATAAAACAGCAAATCTGGGCTGGGCCTCCGGTTAATAGGTTAGTCCCAAAAATAATATAAAAGTGGATAATAAAGCCCAATATTGCCTAAAACAGTAGATAATATAGCATGGAGCAATCAAAAATTATAGATATGTTGGAGACGTATCAGATATCACAAAAGAAATCCACCTATGCTTTTAAGATGTACATTGTGTACCGAGAAAAAAGCAGACATGTGTTGAAAAAAAAGCAAACGGATAAACACTGATAAAGAAACAAAAAGAAAAGCAAAAAAGCAAAGAAACCAAAAAAGAAACAAAAGAAAACCAAAGTATAACAAAGAAAGAAAAACAAAAAACCAGTAAGAGAACAAAGAAAACCAACGCAAAGTCAATAAAAAAGAAAAACTGAAGATAACCGGTTAAAAAGAAATGAAACCAAAGGAAAAAAGCAAAAGAAATGAAAAAACTTAGAAACCCTGGTTTGGGAGTGTTGGTTGTATGCAATGGAGGTGAAAGAATTGCCCTGTATCTTGGCATGACTGAGTCACTAGGAATTGCCATGACCCAATAATTTTTCGGGTGGTTTGCCTTAGTATATCCCCTTCCAAAAATTAAAACGGGTAGTTCGGACAGATGTTGGGGGTGCTTCCCAAAGCTTTTGGATAGCTCAAATGGCTCTGTAGCATGCTTGGAGGAAACAAAACGCAAAGAAGTTGCCACATGAGAAGAACGGGGAGCCGATGAAAGAACTTTTTATTCTATCGGGAATTGAGATCGGTAGCGAGCCTTTGTCAGCTGACCAGGCTAAGAAAGCTTGCCATTTACAAGCTCAATATAAGGGAGGGTGGTAAGACCTTCAAGCTCAATATAAGCTGTGTTCTACGGACTCTTGCGATCAATGAGGCGGCTCTGATTTTATCAACTCAATGGACACCATGTCCGCTCCTTCAAGATACATCAGTGGTATGAAGCTGTCTGGCAAGATGGAAAGACCCTTAAATTAGATGAAAGATCTCAATAACCTCTGTAAGCTGACCCTTTATGGTGTCCGTACCGATAGTTTCAAGCTTGATGCATGAAAAAATATTTGACCATAAAAAGTCTGGAACTCATAAAGTTCAATATTACCAATGAAAGTTTTCTGAATTTTTGGCTATGTACACATCCAAAGTGTACTCCTTCCATTCCTAAATATAAGTCTGTTTAGATATTTCAATATGGACTACATAGGGATGTATATAGACGTATTTTAGAGTGTAGATATACTCATTTTTCTTGATATGTAGTCTATATTGGAATCTCTAAAACAAACTTATATAGGAACCGAAGGAGTAAGTTTTCAGAGAGCTCACGAGAGTAGATACTAAAATAACTCATATCAAAAGCTTTGGTGTGACTAATGCATCTTCCTAATATCTTGATCATCTCTAGGGGGTGGGGGGATCGCGCACCGCACGGCTGACACGGCGAGCGGTTGCACGGTTTAAGAAAAACAAGAAGGGACTTAATTTCTTTTTTAGGATGCTCAAGTTTTATCAGCCCTTTTTTTTAGGGGTTCAAGTTTTATCAGTTTCTTTTTTCTTTTTGAGGGAACGTTCAAGTTTTATCAGCTGGTCGCTCTCAGTCCTATGCTGCTGGGCGGGCAACTACTGGCCCAATTGCTTACTTTGTTTTTTATTTGAGCTGCTGCACGGCCCATCATGATCCATCGAAGTAAGCTTCATTCAGAGACACTGGACGGCCCACCATGATCCATCGAAGTAAGCTTCATTCAGCCCGTCCTCTTCCGAATTCTCAAAAAAAAAAAAAAAGAGCCCGTCCTCTTCCGGTCATCGCATCCCTCGCCAAGCTAAGATCCCGGCGGGCGCGGACGACGACCACGTGACCCTCGACGGCGGGAGTATGCAGCAGCCACGCGCGTGGTCGTTCCTTCGCCGGGCGAGCGCCGGCAGCTCCGGTTCTTCCTTGTCTCCAGGCCGGTGGAATCTCCACTGGGTCAGCCTACGTGCCTGCTTGCACGCCAGGTGCTTGTTTTTATTCCTGACTGAGCTTCCATTTCCATTGGTGTCTGGCTAGTCCTAGTTCACTGTTCCACTGGGTCTAGCTGCATTGCTGCTCTTCTGAGTGCATTCAGAATCATGAACCATCTTGGTGTTTGTGTGGATGTTTGCTTCTGAATCATGAATTCCTGCCGTCCACCTAGCATGTTACCGGATAGTGATTCTTTTTTCTTTTTTGCACAGCAGCGTACATGCTTATGTGGGTGTTATATGAAGAACCCTTTGTTATTCTCTTTCCTTTAATCCTGCAGATAAAAAGTCCCCTTATATGTATCCCTCTCCTTGGCGACAGCCCTCTCTTTATCTCTCGCTTCCACTGTCTCCAGGTTTCACAAAGAACATAGAGACAAACAGAGCAGAGAGATACCAGATATGTGTCCGGGCAACACCTGCCCTTTCTTTCGTTACTTGGCAACACCTTCTTACCAGCAATGAGTGCTTCATTCTTGTTCTTACATACTTGCTTTCTTACTAGCAACAAATGCCATTTTCGTGTCATAACAAGATTGCTACCAACAGATGTATGCTGCTAACTCCATTCTTATTTTTATCATTGACTTGTCAGGACGGAGGTTTCGGTCTCGGTGGGTTCATCGATTCCAGTCGTGTTGCTGGTGTTCTGATACCTAACCACAAGAGAGGTGGAGTGCGCACTGCAGTCCATCCATGGCATTGGACGGGCACGCGGCCGTCACATCCTTTCAGAGCTCAATTTGGAAAATAAGGTCACCAAGGACCTCTCCAAGGAGGAGATCATCACCCTCCGTGAGGGGATCGCAAAGTACATGATTGGAGGAGACCTAGTAAGCCATTCCCCTTGTCCTTTTGCTCACTGCATCTTTCATTTTTGTTTGATCATAATAAATGGAATTACTGAGTAGTGCTCTTTGGTGTGCTTTACAGAGACGGTTTAAGAGTGCGGCTATCGAAAGATTAGAGGGGACTAGATGCTACAGGGGCATCCGGCACGAGGATGCGCTCCCGGTGCGTGGCCAGAGAACAAAGACCAATGGCAGGACTCGCAAGGAAAAGAGGGCTTGAGTTACCAAGAAGTTATCCGTGACCCTCCTAGGAATAATTAGTCATGCTGCCGTTATTTAGCTCCGTTTTTTTTGTTTTCTTTATACTGCATTACTGTGCTACTGTTTGTTGGCAATTAATCCAATAATAAATGCTAGGTGCCTCCCAATTGGCCTCTGCTGGACTTTCCTGAACTTTCAAATTCAACTAGTTTAGTTTGTTTAAATTCAGTTTAATGTTTTATGTGCTTCTGTATCTATGGTGATTCTGCAGCATAGCTTATTTCCTTGATGTAGGTCTGAAGCCTCATCTTATTCATCTCTTTCCTGCACCTATAAGTCATACATGTTCATTATAGTGCCAAAAAAGTTAAAATAAAGGCATGATAATGCTGATATCAGATATTTGTGAATCTGTATCCTAGCCTTGTTATATTCCCTTCGGTTCTTTAAGGATGGTTCAACTTTGTGTTTTTTTTAATTTGTGGTTTATCTAACATTTCATGTCTTAGTTTCAAAAGTCATATTCTTACCTTAATAAGATCAGCTCTGGTCCCAACTATGCTTTTGTATCATTGGACTGCTCCTGGGCATTGTAACAGTGTTGTGGTTTTTCAGTGCATGGTCAGATAAAAGCATATCTGCATCTCAACAGAAGGTGTAACTAAAGGGAAAGACCATAATCACAGAAGAGCTGTGCTACCACCAATATACTTTACAAGTGAACAGTCATCAGGTGTGCAATTCAAGTCAATATAGCATCACTAGAAGATGAAGTGTGAAATGGACAGTCAGTAAGCATGCTGCAGTTTAATGTGTTCTATATGTTTCAATTCCAGCAAATCATATTGACACGCTATGCAAGCAGTGGTAGTGTAACAATCTCTGTTTTTTTTGGTAACAGATCATATTGACACTTCTTATCAATCTTTTGCTCAGAGCCGAGATGAGGTACCCTATTCTCTCCCCCCTTCCCCTAGTTTTTTCTTCAGTTTAACCCTAACTTTCGTCTCTGTGCTAAATGGTTGGGAGTAGGATCTACTCTCCTGAACTCTCTGAAACCTTACATTTTGGATGTATAAGCAGCCAAAATTTTGAAAACTTTCACCGGCAATATTGAACTTTATGTGTAGGGAGACAAACTTTCTATGATACAGTAAAATGATTTTGCTGTCAATGTCCAGAGTTGGACAAAAAATCGGCCCTTTCCAAAAACAAAACATGTCGTAGTTGGCTACAGTATGGTCACTAAGAACAAATCTTTGAGCATTAATATACATTTGGGGTTTGTTCCCAAATAAAATGTTCCTTTTCTTTGGGAACAAACAAGCTTTAATGTTTTTTTCCAGGAAATCATATCGACACGCTATGCAATATGCATGCAGTGGTAGTAACTACTCTGTTTCTTGGCAGCAGATCATACTGACACTTCACATCATTCCTTCTCTCTCCCACGCTCCTGGTTTGTTCTTTAGATTAGCACCTATTTCTGTGATAAATGACTATGTGTAGGATCTACTCTCCTGAGCTCTCTGAAACCTTACATTTTGGTTGTATGCACAGCCAAAATTTCAAAAACTGTTCCTGGTAGTATTGAACTTATATGCATTCGGGAATTCCTATGATAAAATAAATGACTTTGTTGTAAATGTCCAAATATAAAAATTGGCTTTTTCCAAACACAAAACATGGCGTAGTTTGCTACAGTATGGTCGCAAAGAAGAAATCTTCGAGCATTGATATACAAAACGGGGGTTCCTTCTTTGCTTCGCTAAGACAATCAAACATGTACAAAGCGGGAGTTCCTGGTAAAATAGGTTAACACAAACTTTACATTGCCTGCATGCATCTGAAGGCAACCTACCTTCCTAAAACTCCAGCACTTTGGGCAAGAGACCTCTATACACCAACTGAACCATGTGACTGCTATTCAGTTAAATATAGGGTACAGAAATCTCAATCAAACACATACTGTGGGATATATACATACCACAACCGAACACGAGGTAAGTTCAAATAGATCAATAATGGAAGTATAACATTTTAATAGAAGTACGAATTACAATAATGAGTGACGGATTCAGCAGTACCACATACATATGTATTACAAGAATCAATAATGGATGCAGTCTGTTTATTTAGCCCTCGAGAAGGCGACGCAGACTTGACGAAACAACCCCCACTTAATTATACAACACGTACCAGATGATTTGTTTTTCAACCGAAAGATAATGTGGCATATTCCAATCTCTTCACTCTGTGATTATCTTTGGCCACTTGCTGGCGTACTTTTGATCCAAGTAATTGGGGGTGTCCTTCAAATCATCTACCAAGAACTTGGTTATTTCATCCGCTTGATTACCGACACTGAGATGCACCTCTTGGAGGCTTTTGAGAGTCTCAATGCCGTAAATCCCTTCAAAGGCTTCAAACCGCATATCAATCCTCTCCAGTGCTGGCATTACCTCTTTTCCTGTAACTGCAAAGCTCAGCCTTGGCACCAGAGTTGCAAAGAAACGAAGCAGCTTTAGACTCTTGAATCCTTCAGGTGGAATAATGATCTCCCTGTCGGTAAGCTGTTTATTTTCCTCAAGAATGTCCACTATGTCTCTATCATCCTTGGCTGCACTGAGTGTAAAGGTGAGCGTAAACAATTTGGGTAGGTCCTGGATGAGCTTGAAAGTATCAGTCCGAAGAACCGTCACAGAAAGGGTCAGCTTATAGAGGTTATTGAGTTCTTTGATCCACTGTGGGGGCCTTTCCATCTTGCCAGACAACTCTAGGCCGATGATGTATCTTGGAGGAGTGGTCATGGTGTCTAGTGAGTTGATAAAATTAGAGCTCTCATCATTGATTGCCAATGTCTGCAGACCGCAGCTACAGAGGTACTCAATGGAGGAGCGTAATTGTTTGAAGGTCTGACCGCCCTCCCTTATATTGAGCTTGTAAATGGAAAGCTTCCTTAGCCCTGTCAGCTGATGAAGGCTTGCTACAGCTGATGAGTCCTCATCGATCTCAATCCCTGACAAGATACGAAGTGCTTTCATCGGCTCCTTGTTCTTCTCATGTGGCAACTTCAAAGCCTTCTTTGTGTTTTTGTTCCCTCCAAGCATGCTACGGAGCTGTTTGAGCTGTCCAAAAGCTTTGGGCAGCACACCAACATCTGTCTCCCTTATGTCAAGAGTTTCTAGATACTGGAGCTTCTCGATCTTTGATGGGATCTCAGAAACCTCTGTTCGTCTGAGGCTCAAATACTTCAGCACAAGCATTTTACATATGTCATTCAGATGCTTAACTGTCAAACCCTTCCAGCCCTCAAGATCAAGCACTTGTATTATTCCATTATTGAACGAATGGAATGGGAGTCGACGGTTTTGGCTTCCAAATGCTGTCAGTGACCGCACTTGTGACAAGTTCATGCCTTTTGTTGATTTCCCATGCTTGGAACCACTGCTTTGCATGGAGAGTCGACGGACTTTGTTGCTAGGAGTTGGCATCAACCAATGTCCACCAACAACAGTAATAAAATTCTCTTCGCTTGACTTGGACACGATATATTCAAGGATCATGTCATGAACTTTAAAGGATTTTACCTTCCCATTGCTGCTGTGATCCACAGGACGTATTATCTTCCTGCTTACAAGTTGATTGAAGTATGTGTCTGCAACTTCCTCTGCACTCAGCCCTTGCTTCTCAGCAACAAAACATTCTGATATCCACCGCCGGGTCAGACGCTTCTTACTAATTTTTGAGCCCTTGGGGAATATGCTCAAGTACAATGAGCAGGTCTTGAGATCTGCTGGCAAATCATTGTAGCAATAATCAAGTATCCTTGTGACCCCCTCCAATGTAAGGGGAGCCACTTGCTCTGGAAATAATGACTGGCAAACTTTACTCCAATGATCACTCTGTTTTTGCGGGTTGCAGGCCACAAGGCCAGCCATGGTGACTATGGCCAAAGGAAGCCCCCCGCAATATTTCCATATATCCATATGAACCTCTTCTTTCTCCCCAACCTTGCTCCTTTGAACATGAGCTGAAGGCTGATTATCAGTTCCATCTCCTTCGGAGGACTCGGTAGAAACACTAGGAACATCAGCTTGAGATCTTGTATCCATTCTTTCACCTTCTTTGCTGCTTGGGGGTTCAGAAACACTCTGATGAAATAGGCTTTTGGAGTGGGCATCACTTAGAACATTAACTGTATGCACATAATCAGTTCCATCTCTTTCTGAGCACGCTGCACCAACAGCTTGAAATCTTGTAGTTACTATTACTCTACTGTCCTTTGTATTATCATGTGGCAACCAATTTCTAATGGTCTCCCATGTTTCTACGGACCATATATCGTCAATCAAGAGGAGATACCTGCCAAGAAAAAGGTTTAAATACAAGTGAGAAGAAATGTGCTAGCTTATTTAACTTCATACAAGTGAGAAAGAAATGCATCACACCAATGTCGTGCTCACCTAGATCTGCCCAATTTTATGTTTATTTACACGTTAGTGATACAATACATAGTTCCTCACTTTTTTTTTTCAAAACCTAAGATGATAATTTACCTAGAAAAGTTAATTTGAGCTATGTCTCGTTGGTGTAACAGGCTAGACATCCATGTATTAAAATGTTAAAGATAGGGAAAGAACATGCGTGAGGTCAGTTATTACATATGAGCTAGAGAGATGACAGTGGTGGCAGGCGATTGTACTATGGCTCAGGCTTTTGGTTGTTCGCCCTTTGTGCTGGGCTTTTGCTTAACTGCTCTTACTGTAATCAATCGATGCGCGCTTTTCTGCCGTTAGTGAAAATGTTTAGGTGGGCTTAGGCCACCCTTACTGGACATTTTCACAACAACAAAAAAACCTCTCAACAGTCCAAGAGTAAACCTATATGTATTCAAATTCAACACAAACGCAACAAGTACAAACTGACCTATGTCCAAATTGTCATCTTTTTATGAATTGGAGGGACATAGTTCTTTTTTTACTTCTAATTTTTTCGGTCCAATTTAGTATGTTACTTGCTGCCTTTTTCTCAACGCTGCAGAAATTCAAATTTATAGTAAAATTTGTTTGGTCTGGCATGGCTTGTGCAACGCACCCAAGTTAAGTACTAGACTGTGTAATATTTTTTCTGAAAGAAATGTTGTTTATATTAATTTGAAACATAGACTAGGTTCTGTATATTTGCAGCGGTACTAAATTTGCTATTGGTAACAAGTTGAAGTTCAGTTATAAAAATTGCACAAATATTCCTTTTGCAAGTTTAACAAAATTAGTTTTTAGTAGCAAGGCACCACTACATACATAACTTCATATTTATTCTTTCTTAAAAACTCCCATTTTTCAGTCATCAGTGTACATACTTAAGAATAAAATTGTTATAATAAACAGCTATACATAGAAAAAGCAAAGCTATGATTTGGAGGTACCTCCTTCCATCCAGCCGCTTTTTGAGTTCTTCAATAAGTTGGTCATGGTTCATTGTTTCTACCTTACTCTGCGTGCTGCCATCATTTCTTTGCGGCCTGTGACCAGAGAGCGTTGGCACAACTCGCTTCACTGAGCTTTTAATGTCTTGCACTAGGCTTTTCTTCTCCAACTTCCCTGTGTTGCTGCCCTCCTTCTCCTCCTTTGGCTTGATTTGACTATCTGTCGGCTTGATTTGACCAAGAATATCCCTGAGGACTTCATCTTCGTCAAAGTTCTGAGACACCGTGACCGATGCCCGGCAGTCAAATTCATTCCTGAAATCTCGGTACAGTGCCATGGCAATGGTGGTCTTTCCCACACCACCGAATCCAATCAAGGACACAACAGCTCGATGAGAGCCTTTATCACGTTTGGTTAGCCAACCCCCGAGCTTCTCCATGTCCACCTTCACTCCCACGGGGTTCTCTGTGCGGATGAGCTGACGGCTTGCAACCAAATGCTCAGCAATGCCATACGTAACAGCATGGGTTGCTCCGGCTCCAGAGCTTGTTCTTGGGTTTGGGTTGTTTACTCCATATCTGTTGCGTCGCTCAGCAATGTATTGTGCCCGTACCTTGAGCTCGGCAATCTTGGAAGCAATGTCTCGGCGAGGCCAGAATGTCCATACCTCGTAGATTGCCGTCGCGATGAAAGAGCATCTTGCATCGCTGAGGGAGTCTTGAGGGAGCCGATGAGCAAAATCATCGATGCAGTCTTCCATGTCATATGCCATGTCACGGATCTGCTTCATCCAGTTCTTGAGCCGGCGATCATGGTCGTCCAGGGCAGAACCGAGGTCGCCAAGAAAGGCCTGCATGCAGGCGAGCTCGTCGTTGATGTACTGGATGTCACTGCGGACACCCTGGATCAAAGTGTACTCTTGGGCAAGGAGGCCGCCCAGCTTGCCAAGGAGAGATCTCATGGTGGCTTCCGAAGCACCCACTACAAACTCCATCTTCTCCTCTGCTTTCAATAAAGGTCTTCTTTTTTCTGTGCAAGACTTCACCAATACAATCTGTCCCCTGTTGTTGTTGCTCTATGAAAGATGAAAAAAGAGAGACAAGGGTACGGTCACCATCGAAAATAATTAAATAGAAAAAAGGCTCCACATGTCTAATCAGATCATGTAATAATTCTTGTGAATGTCAAATTGTCCTAATAAAGGAACCTATGTAAACTTAAGTTTTACCTAATACCGTTAAACAATACACCCAATTTTTTATGCATATATCATGGCTTACAGAATTGGTAACCACAACATATATCAACACCACTATGTTACCCCCTGCCCAAAATGAAATGGAAACAAACAATACCTAAAGTTTCTCATCCCATGTCTATGCTTGCATATGATGCTGAGGAAATTGTGGACATTATGCACTTCAAGAATTTACTGAATGGCATTTTCCAATTTATGCTTTTTTTATATGTCACAGTGCTAATTAATTGAGTAAAAACACACTCAATGATGATGGTTGGTTGGTAACATCAATTGCCATGGCAAGGGAACAAATAACTACCAGAGAACAGAAAATGGAGATGGGGAGCATAGGAGGCACCTGCAAACTGGACAATAAGCTGGTTACTAAGGAATCTTGATCAGTCACTGGCCAGGGCATCCACCCTCGAATGCGTCAGGTGCACAGGCGGACACACACCCTCGAAGGCCGCCAACCCTGCTTGCCAAAAGGAATCTTCATGGTTGTTCGTAATGACCCACCACAAACTTCATCTTCTTCTCCGTTGTTGCAAGCGCAGCAAAGTATGAGTTATGCAGAAAGTTCAGATCAAGAATAGACAGAGTTCACTTCCCTTCCCACCTCCTCAGCAGTTTTCAATCTATAAAAGAAATGGCAAAATATCGTACAGGCTGTCATCATTCCATAAATCGTGGTGAGAAGTTAATTTAGAAAACGCTAGACCCATATAGACAAGTCAGCTTGGTATTCAGAATACCCAGCCTTCAGAAAAAAATACAGTCCAGTCAGAACATGAAACAATTCTTGTGAGTACTCAATCGTCCCCAACCAAATAACCTTTAAAAACATGGCAATTGGTACTGTTCGTTGTGGTGAAATTTTAATCACTGATAGATGCTAGATCTTCTAGTCTTTACTGTATCACGACTAGTAGATCTGTCCAGCTAACCACAATATGAACTTCATTTTGTTATCCCGCAAACTGACACGGAAGAGCTGTGAAATCAATGTTGAAGAAATTCTAGAAATTAGATAGTTCAAAAATTCCAATTGATTGGCAGTTTCAACTTGGCAACAAACAAGAAGCTATGCGCTTGATTAATTCGATCTTCCCTCAAAAAAAAAGTGAGAGAGAAAAACAAGGAGGGCAAGGACCAGAGATGGGCACCTGTGACTCTGGCCACGGAGTAGGCACTAGCAGTCAGTGGCCGCCGTCAAAGGCGGCAGCAGCGGAGGCCTATGGATGGCGTGGTCGTTCCCGGGCAGGCAGATGGACGAACTGGTGGAAACAAGAAGACACTGGGAGTGACTCAAAGGAGCTCGCCAATCAAGGGAAAGAAGGCGGTGGAGAAATTAGGAGGACCGGTTCAGTTGGTAGCAGCAGCTAATAGTACTAGTATACCAATATATGTGCGCTAATGGCCAAAGATAACTACTTAATTAATTATACTCTGTTTAATTACTAATTAAGACACATATATCCATTCTCCTGGCTATGCACATATCAGCACCTAAGGCCAAAAAACAGCCCATGATATGCATATAAAGGTCGCGGCAGCAATTAAATCATTTCAGTACATTGTAGTACAATCTATTGGTCTAACTACCAGTTCACAAGGCACTCGTTTTTCTGATTTAACTATGACCACGTAACTAAAAAATTGCCAGGAAGAGGGAGAAATTATGATTCAAAAGATTTGTTCAGAGATATTGGAGGATTCAAATCATTAGATTTTGTTCCGACTTTGATGTCCACCCCGACTTTGTCATTGTGCAATGTCATCATTAGCATCATTTATTCATTTGGCAGGCACAATGTTGTTCTTATATGATTAAGAATACAACTCTCCTGACCTCTATACCACAAGAATCACACACAGCAATCGCAGATGTACTCTATATCAACTAGATATAATCCGAGAACATATGTAGGAGTAGCACTATAACCAAGATCCACGATTTCATAATTGTCGACAGTAACACCATGGTTGCAACCACGCAGCACACATATAGATAGCCTGCGAAAAAGAAAAAGAGACATTGATTCAGTCAAAGATCATATCATTACGGCATAACCAGAGGGAGGAAGGTATAATGCGGCCTTTTTCATTGTGCCTTTGTCTTTCGCTTTGGTCATGTCGCCCATAAAAATAAACACGGGTATCATCATTCGAGTTGGAGGCGAAGAAAGCTGCTGCCCTCTCTGCTTTGGCTGATGCATGCATGGAGTACCTTTGCTCGCTTGACAAGGAAAAGCATCTATTATTTATTTTCGGAGTATATATGTTCGTTGCTTCACAAGACAGCAAGCGTTATTATATTGGCCGTAATATTACGAGGCTTGCTTTTTTGTCTTGAGATCACAGTTTGGCATGCCATGTTCACTGGTCACCGTTGTACTAATATTAATTTGAGGGGTCATTCACTGGTCACCGTTGTACTCTACTAATATTAATATAGTGAGGCTTTGCTCGTTTTTTAAGGAAAGCATCCACTGACATCCTATTCTTGGAGTAAGTATGCCAATCCATGTCACACACCAAAGAAAATAATCTTGTTCTTCTTTTATCAAGGAAAGGAGAGCATCATGTTCCTTTCTTTGCTAGTGATATTCATTTATATATATATTCAAGCCACTGAGAGTAAGTTAGTGCTTACCATGTGACACATGTGGTAAGCAATCCAAACAATTCAAAAAGAGTAAGTTAGTGCTTTTTCAAAAGAAAAGAAAGTAAAATTAAAAACCTTTTGAATATAAAAAGGAAAAGAAGAGGAAAAATAAATAAAGGCTTTCTTTTTTAGGACACAAGAAATTAGGCAACCTTCCATGTCTTGTGGCTTTTGTTGGTTTGTCAATTTGGTGCTGATCTTTGAGATCCCTTGTGGGACTGGCCATTCATTAGAAAAAATTGAAAGAAGCTGATCTTCTCTGTCACCACTTACTCCCGCTTTGCCAGATCATGAAGAGAAAGAACCATTTTCATGTTGGTTGTAATCAAAGCCGGTTTGACGAGCTCTCTCACCTCCTTGTTGCGTTAAGTTAATCTCATTTCTGTTCTGATGACCAGCAGAAGCGACCATTTGGAGGCCGTGTACGCTTCACCCAGATAGACACAATTCACAAGATTGGCTGCCGGACCGGCGCATGCACACACACACACACACACACACACACACACACATACACACACAGAGAGAGGCAGAGAGAGAGAGAGAGAGAGTGATAGCAGGGATGTTCTTCGGCGGTGGCACTCCAGTCTAGTGCATCCGGCCTAGCTGATCCATGGAGGAAGCTCCTGTGACCGCTGCCACAGGGGCCTTGGGACCCGTCGTGGTGAAGCTGGGTGCTTTACTGGGCAGCCAGTACAAGCTTTGGCGCCGGACTCGCAAGGACGTCAAGTTGATCAAATCCAACCTCAAGTCTGTGCACTCTATCCTTTGGATGATATGGGGGAAGGAGATTCTTGATGTGGAGTCCAAAAACTTGAAGAATGAAGCGCTGGATCTCGCCGCTGATATGGAGGACGCTGTCGATGACTTCATACTCACCATGGAGCCCAGCCGCAAAAACAAGCACTTGATGGTGCAGATCAAGATCCAAGCAAGCCCCTTCCAAGATTTCAGGGCAAGAGTAGATGAGGTGTCGGTCCGGTGCCGCAACAAGTGGAAGAACAAGTCTGCTCAGCCCATCTCCAGCTTATTTTCAAGGAAGAAAAACAACAACCCCAGAATACCGCCTCCTCGAGCTCCATTTGTTCACAAGGATGCGGCGGACATCTTTGGAATGGACAGATGGAAGAATGGCCTCATCACATACCTGATAGGAGAAGGAGGAGGAGAAGACGAAGAAGAAGAAGAGACCACAACGGTGCAGGCGACGCATCTCAAAATGGCATCCATTGTTGGAACGGCTGGTGTGGGGAAAACAACCCTTGCCAGCCTTGTTTATGGGGACGAGGAGATTGGAAATAAGTTCCAGTCCCGGGCTTTTGTGTCTGTCACTCCAACTCCCAACATGAAGGAGGTTCTCACAAGCATTCTCAAGCAAGTAGGAGCTGAAGCCCCTGCTGGCACCGAAGCAAGGACAAAGGTCTTATCCACGCCATATCGAATTTCCTAGATGACAAAAGGTGTGCAAATTAGTATTAAAGTTTAAATTTAGTTAATCATTTTACAAATATTCACTGCCAGGTTCAGGATTTCAGTCCTGGATTTCTGAATTTAATTTGGTCAAGCTGTCTACTAATTAACTCTCTTGTGCAACCAACTTGCCTAGGTACCTAGTAATAATTGATGACATATGGCATCGTGAAGAATGGGAGATCATCAGCAACTCTTTCCCTAAAAATAATCTCGGCAGTAGAATTGTCATCACAACTCGTATTGCTTCTGTACCAGGCGATCATTTTGGTACTAACAAGCTCTGCATCAGAATGAATCCTAAATGTTTCCTGCAAAAAATAAAAAGAATGAATCCTAAATCTGGTCCCCTGTCAAGATTAAATCCTGATTGGAGTAAGCCAAGATGGCTATACGGACCTGATGGGGTGGATGTAGCCACTAGGATGAAGCCTGACATGGTTGGAGAAGGTTTTGACAGTGACCATCCTATTGTGCTCATGTGTGGTGGTGTGCCGTTAGCACTACTCTGCATGTTTTCAGCAATGGCAATGGTCCTCCGAGAGCAACAAGAACAACTAGGGGTACATGTAAAGGCACGTGATGTGCAAGATATCATTGAGAAGCAAGTTAAGCAAAGTGGAATTCAGAACACTCCAAGGTTTGAACCGTTGGTAGAGAGTTTGCAGCTTTGCTACACCGATCTTCCTCACCATATGTTGAAGACCTGCTTGTTGTACTGCAGTGTATACCCTGAGAATTACCCTTTTCACATGAATGATTTGGTCATGCGATGGGTTGCTGAAGGATTTACTTATAAAGAGGATATAGCAAAAGGTTATCTTGAAGAGCTTTGCAACAGAGGGTTGATGCTGCGTCTAGAGGGTTTATCGGACATGCCCTACTACCAAATGAACCCGATGATGCGAAATTTCCTTAGATGGAAATCGCGTGAAGATAATTTCATTACTTGCAGTTCCGACATCAGATTGGCATATGCATGTCGAGTCCATCGGCTATGCATCGACGATTATCAAGTTGATGATGGTGAGGTGCAGGTGGTGGATACCTTGTTGGAACTGGATTGGTCCCAGATTCGATCACTTGTTGTTTTTGAAGGTGCTGAGAGATGTGTCCCTTTTGAGAAGTTGGAACGTGTGCGAGTGTTGGATCTTCAATATCATCATCATTATCTTAAATTCGTACAGTCTCTTTGGATATCTGTTCTGGATTTCGAGGCCCTTGGAAATCAGCATGTGAAGGATATATGTGGACTGCTCCGTGTGAGGCACCTATTCGGCCTAGAAGGGACAGGAATCAGTGAGATACCAACGGAAATAGCAAGGCTGCAACATCTGGAGACTTTGCAGGTAAGATTCACATGGATCACAGAGTTACCCTGTGAGATTGGGGACCTACAACAGTTGAAGACTCTGGTTGTGAGTCGCAATGATAAGCTGGCAAAGCTAGCTAGGGAGATAGGGGGTCTGCAATATTTAGAGACTCTGGACCTGAGCTATAGCAACAGGATCACGGAGTTACCACATGAGATCGGGAACCTCCAGAATTTGGAGAATCTGAACCTGCAGTGCACCAAGCTCAAAGAGCTGCCTCTGGAGATTGGGAAGTTGCAGCATTTGAAAGCACTGGTGGTGTGTGCAGCAGGCATCACAAGGCTAGGCAATGAAATTGGGGACCTGCAGCCTTTAGAGACCTTGGACCTGAGTTTCAACAGAGGGCTCACACAGCTGCCTCGTGAGATGTGGAAACTGCAGAATTTGAAGCGGCTGCTCTTGAGTGATACAGGGTTGGTGAAGGTACCAAGGGAAATCGAAGGGCTCAAGAAGCTGGAGATTTTAAAATTAGACGATACCATCAGTGCACTGCCTTGGGAAGCTAGTCAGCTCTTGAAATTGGAGGGAGTGCCCGAGTGCGTCCGCCAAGCCTGGAAGAAGAGTGATCTTGTGTCCGAGTTAGCTGGGGAGATCCTGTCCATTCAACTTATTGATTGGTTGAATGAAAGTGGCGGGCTAATCGTTGGCAGAAAACATATGGGAATTCCAGGGTGGATCAAGGATCACTTCAAGGACCTTGGGTCCTTGGACATCAGGATGTGCAAACTGGAGGAGCAGGATCTCAAGATTCTGCGGGAGATGCCCAACCTGAAATTTCTCACGCTAAGGTTGGAAGTTGTCCCGAGAGATCCCATAGCCATCAGCCGTGAAGGGTTCCCATGCCTGAGGGAACTCGTTGTTGACAGCCGCATGCCACGGGTTGTCACCTTCCAGGAAGGAGCGATGCCGGAGCTGCACAAGCTCGTCTTCGAGTTCCAGTTCTACGGTGGGCCACCTGCACCTGCAAATAAAGACCCTCAGCTGGGTATCAAGCACCTCCGAGACCTCGGGTGGGTCGAATTTAGATGCAGCAAGGAATGGTATGGAGGAGCAGCAGAGAGCAGGAGCCCGTGCATGATCCTCTTTTTTGACACCGTGAGGAAAGAAGCCCAGGAGCATCTCAACAAGATCCTCTTTTTTGTCTCTGGCCGCGAGCCAGGGATTTTCCCAGCCCAGGAGAGCTTGGCACGGGAGGTTTTCCTGTCCAGCAGCAGCAGTGGGAGTGGCGCTGAGAATGAGATGAAGCGTCGTGAGGAGAAGAAGAGCTTGGCACAGGAGGTTTCCCTCTCCAGCAGCAGTGCGGGGACGGGCGCTGAGATCAAGGAAGAGGAGGAGGAGGAGTAGATCCTGGAAGCAGCAGCCAGCACCGTGATTGGGTTTCTTCCTTGCTCGGAGGTAATCCGTCTGTGTGGCTTCCCACTCGTAATCAATCCGCGTGTTGGATCTTTCTTTCTTTGACCAACAGACCGATCACTAACACACTTTGTTTATACCGTCCGCAGTCTTAATTTGCAGAGTAATTGGTTATTTGCTCATCGCAATCATCTTCAACTATATACATACATGGCGGCTATTCTTCTTCAGGCTTGCTTGCTTCCTTGCTTCAAAATCTTGGTTGTATCTTGTCTTGGGTGTGTGTTGTGTGCGGTGTTGGCGTGTGTTTGTATCGGTCCACTCAGTTATTGTGATGATGGTTGCTTTATAATATAAAGCGGGAGAAACCCTTTTTTGTCAATGACCAGTAACAAATGTAAAAAAAAATGGCTCCAACTTAATGACACCAGCTCAAAAATGGGACGCACGCTCTCAGCTCGCTCCAAGACTAACTAAAACCCTGGTAAAACCGAGAGGTCAGCCATCCCCTTGGTCAAACTCGCAACCTTTTGTAGCAGCGCGAGCCAATTGTTATGGATCTTCTCATCTTCCTGTTCCATGAGCCATCACCATATAGAAACAGGATAAATTAGCCAAGGTACATGTCCATATATACACTGTTCTTTTAACGGTAAAAATGAAATGAATCATGAGATCTTGAAATGCATAGATTGCTCACCGCCATGACAAAAACGTTGGTGGGGCGGTATCAAGAGCAGAGAAGCCTCGGCGAAGGTTTTGACATCGACGCCTGCAAGAGCGGTGAACAGAGCAAGTATCCACAATTCCACAGAGCAAGACCGTCAGCAACAAACGCAGGACGCTTCCATAAATTTCAGCAAAGGTGCTAAGCGCATAAAACTTGAACGATATGATTTCTTACTTCAGCTGCTGTTTGTGATACCTGCATCTGTTTTTGGAAACGCATCACCAGAGAATCCTGGAAGTGTTACCTCAAACAGTGCATGTGCAATCTGTTCTGGAAGACCATCCCTCCAAGAACAACAAGTGAAGTAAACTCTGTAACTTTAGCTGCTGTTTGCGATACCTCAAATAGTGCACATTAAACTTGAACGATATGATTTCTCACTTTAGCTGCTGTTTGTGATACCTCAAACAGTGCTTGTGCAATCTGTTCTGGAAGACCGTCCTTCCAAGCACAATGGCGTGCCATAATTCCAGCAAGTGAAGTAAACTCTGTAACGATGGAACTGGCGAGATCTAACATAGCCAGTGAAGCTGCATCTTTGACAACTGGTAACATTCTCTCATCTATCCCGAGAACAAGGGTCAGCCTCTGCAACAACATTTCCAGCACGTGCTGCAGAATCCAAATACTAAACGTGTTTTCATAAAGGACGCGCAGCCTGCCAAACAAAAGGCTCAGATTGGTGTACCAAATCTGAACAACCATCAGACAGAAGGAATCTCTTAGCAAAAAATTCAGGCTTCTAGAGGATCCCTTCTGTGTTATGATTGTTCAGATTTGGTTCACCGAATGAGGATTCCTTTTGTGCTTACCTCGATGATGATGCTGTTAATTTTGTCTGTATTTTAAGTTGCTGACTCGACTTAGTGGGTTATCAGCGAGCTTTGTGCAGGCGGAAAGCAGTGGACAAGCATGGACAATCAGAACTGATGCGTATATAGATACATACTGTAAGTGCGCTTCATCTGTTTGGCTCTGCTTTCTGAACCCTGAACACTAGCTTGCCTGTTGCTTCCTCTGCTTTTGCTTTGCTTTCTGAACCCTGAACACTTGCCTGTAGGTTGTGGTTTCAGGTGTCGCACTAGACTATCTTCCTCCTTCCGAATAGAGCATAGACGAAGATGCTGCCTTCTCACGTTAATGGCGGCTGATAACTCTCTTTTCGTTGGCAAGGAGAATACACACTAGACTGCGTGATATTTGATACTCGATCTACGAAGCCGAATCTACTGCATCAGGAAACTTAACTGGCACCACACTCAAGCTCTGGATCATATACACAGACCCAACACTTATTCGAGCTCTGGATAAGGGTCATATAGTACATTAACACACTCGCTCCATTCGTATATGTTTGCATAGAACAAGGTCCATGTCTCAATGAACCGTACCTTAGAACAGAGACCCTCTGGATGGTCTCCTTTTAGCAAGTCGAGTGATGTGTCTCGAAGAGTGATGACTGTTTTGGACCTTGTTTCTAAATACTTGTAGAGTGTGACTAAGCGCACACTGAACATTCAGGTTGTTTTCTGTTTCTTCCAATGATTTGTCTAGTTCAATTTCTCAAGTTTACTGGAATTGTTAAAAAATAGATGGCTGTTGGATTAGTTGCTCAAGTGTAGACGATAAGGAACCTCTGTTATCAGTTTCTAATTATTTGATGGCTGTCCCCTGAAGTGACCAAGTTCTAATTCTACGGATAAGTTCCTCCTCCTATACTTTTGCTTCTAGTAAATGAGTTAGTTTTCTTGTATCCCAATTCGGTGGGCTCTCAGCCTTAACAAAGCTCACCAAGTAATGTATGTTGTCATATACTCCCTCCGTAAACTAATATAAGAGTGTTTAGATTACTACTTTAGTGATCTAAACGCTCTTATATTAGTTTACAGAGGGAGTAGTATTTGGTTTTGGTCGACATTGACGTGTCTGAATGTCGTAGAACCTTACGATTGTCCTTTATTCAGTTCCAGTCACTGTTATATGTTCCTACATTTTGCAGACTTCTTTTCTTTACAGAGTTTATATTTTCTTTTGGTTTCCGGATGAACCAAGCAATCAATGCTGTCAATCATCTATCCAGAATCAATCATGTATTAGAGCTACTGTCATGTCTTATATATATTTGTATGTCTGCACTAAGAATTGGTACAGCAAGTGAATGTCTTGTTCAGAAAGAAAAGAAAAAATGGAGACTGCTCTGCTCCAGCGACTTCATCTTCCTCCTCCTGAACAGAAGAGGGGATGCTATTCTTTTTTGTTTGAGCAAAGAGTACCCCCCACTAGAGTGTGTTGCGATCCAAAAACTAAAAACCTGAACCTCGATAGTGTCAAGATTCAGGAACCTAGCTGGTAAGTGGTAACTACAGATCCAAGACTTAGAGCCCAGGAATGGGATGGCGCCGGACGCCGGCGACCTCTGCCATCGCCGCCGTCAGAAACTTTGGCTCGCCGCCTCTCCGCCATCTTTCTCTCGCGGCTCCTCTGCTCCGGAGAGACATCCCCACGTCCACGTGTGCTCGCGCGAATGGCCACCGAGTATTCAACTGCTCTGCTCTCCAAACAAGTGCATATTGGTAAGTTTTTCTTTTCTGGTGGCTCTGCTTTTGCTCTGTTTTCTGAAGTCTGCTTTGCCTGTAGTTTGCTTTTGCTCTGTTTTCTCAACTTTGAATACTTCCCTGTAGCTTGTGGTTCAATTCATGCGTGAGGTCGTCTTGGGCCCTGACAATTTTCCTCCTTCCGGCCACAACAGGAACCCTATCTAGTAGAGCCCACGGTATCAAGCCGCCGTAAGTGCCGCCGCTCGAGCTCTGGGCCAGTTTGGTGCCAATGCGCGGCACCCTCCGCCGCCATCCGCCGACGAAACCATTTGCTCGCCGCCTCTCCGGCATCTCTCTCTCTACTCCTCTGCTCCGGAGAGATGCCCGCATGTCGTGACACGCCACGTTGTCAACACTGGCATGCAAGGTGCCACCATTACAGGGGAGACAGGCTTCGCATGTGTTTACGTTCATTATTTGACACAGTATGCAAATTGGAAGCCTTTACAAACAATGCACTGAAAGATGTGAATGGACATGGAAAGTAGCCTCCTTTAAAAACACTTAAATCTTGTACAATGATATGGGCTTAGTAAGGTGCTTAGAAAAATAAACCGGTGTTTTTAAAGTAACAATGTCTATTTCTACAAGAAAGACACCTAATTAAGCGTTTACCCCGTACAAATAAGCACCGGTGTTTAAACAAAGATGGGTTTATTACTAAACACCTCCCCTAAGAGCATTTACAATGCTAGGCGCTTATATATGCTGGAATTTTGTCTATTTGGGCCTAGCCCAATAACAGTTTCATAAATTCCTAATAAATCCTAGAGGCCCACACAGCCCATTCGTGCAAGGCAAGAGGTGGAACTAAAGTTTAGTCCCACATTGCTAGTTTAGAGAGAGTTGGACCTCTTTATAAGGGAGGCTCTTTCTCCACATGTATGAGGATTAGAACAAGAGGGACATCCACGCGCGCTCCTCATCCACCGCCCTCCCCAACGCGCCGCACCGCGGGTTGCGTGAATGAGCCGAGCCGATGTCTAAATTTCTGTGATAAGGTTTTTGGGGAGCGCTCAGCGTGACTACTGACTTCTCCTCGACGACATTTGTTCCGTACGTTCTCATACTCTTCGACACGGACGCCCCGGACAACGACGACTTCTTCCCCGACGTCGACAATCTCCTCGACGACATGGCTGGCGAGGACACCGACACCAAGACCGGTGCATCTGCTCCTGTTCCGTACGTTCTCATACTCTTCCTGTTAGAGGTTCTGTCACAACTTCTTGCTCTAGTGTCTGTTCTAGATGTGTTCGGTTCTAGTTCATATATGCAGATGCTACCTACCTTCTCTCTGTCAAATTACATGACTTGTTTTATCTCTATTATATTACTCATGTTTTATCTAATATTTCTATTAATAAAATCATTCGGTAAATTGCTCATATTTCCAACAATACAGACGCTTTAGAGAAAAAATATATACAAAAAGATTAAATATTCACGTAAGGGTTCCCTCAATCTGCGCTAGCAGCTAATACAGGCGCTAACAAACTCGTAAAACAGCTGATGTTGCTTTCAATATTTTATCTCGTGCAACAAGGAAAACCTCCAAGCATGTGACTCCTCCTTTGCGCCGATGCCAAGGCAGACTCCAGGATTATCCGACATAACTACTTGGATGGGAATTTGATCCAGGTGCCACCTGCTAGCGCCCTGCATTTGAAGATACATGCCCTAAACGTCTTGCATTGTACAAGGCCTTAAAACGCAAAACCTGGTGAGTGTGGTGTCTGACTACTGATGCGTCCATCCGGCAAATGCTCCACTGCTCATTCAGAGCTCATAGCCTCACTCCATCCAGCTGGTAGTTGTTAATTTCTCGTAGTTTTGGAGTAGAATAAGTTTTGTTGCTTCTCATTGCACTCTAATGATTTTCATCACCCTAGTTTGTCTGTATCGCTGCATGTTACTATCAGTTACTTCTGAGTAGTAAAACAAACAAGGTAAGTCTTGCTTTCCTTTTTCATATGAGGACATATGTATCAAAATATGTTATGTGTTTGAATTTTGAGTATAAAAGTTTGATGCATTGCATGGTATTCTTATCATCTTTGGTGGCTTGTGCTTGCCCATAAAATCATGACCAGACAACTAACATTATATTTTCTTTCCAAAAAAGAACATCTCATTAGGTTCTAAATACATACCTAAGGTTTTTTCATTTTGAGATATACTATTTCAGCTTATACACTTAACTCTAAAATTTCTATCAATATGCTTACCAAATAATACACTCAAAGATACTATTAAAATATTACATAGATTTTATGATTTGAAATTATCTACCACGATATTTAGATAATAAAATATACACGAACACATACATATACACACTAATATATAAACTTACACACTATATAATTTATACTAGTGTCAAAAAATAATTAATTCAAGGAAAATTATGTACCAATGCATATTTTAAATTTGGCAGAAGCAAAAGATTTTGTGATACGCAACTTAAATGTAAAAAATATAATTATATTAATATTGTTATTTTGTCGTTTGCTATATTTATAGTAACAAAAATAATATTTAGTAATCATTATTTGTTCAAATAATTTTTAAAATATAAAAATTAAGTACAAAAATGTGTACTTTAATTCATTCTACATAAAAAAAATGTAAACTGTCTTCGGATCGATCTTCATGTGAAAAACCACATATGAATATTGAGATATTAATTAGTTTTGCCGTAAAATAAGTTAAACATTGTGCATTATGACTACTTAAATTTGCAAATAGTCATAGTGTTAAATACTATAATGACAAAACAAAAATACTAAGTGAAGAGATTTTCTTAGTGCATATCCTAGGAAATTGTATTAGTCTCACTATATTTACTAATAATACATAATCAAGCCATTATTTCACTTGGGTTTATGTTTGTAACAAGATTTGAATTCTGTTTTGCAACTTTTTGCCGGTCGTGCGCGAAATGCGAAACTCGATTTAAAAAAAGTCCCAAAAATTTCAGACAAAAATCACAAACCAAAAATTACTTTTGGAATTGACCGAAATTCAAATAAAATTTGGCTAAAAATCAAAATAAAGTAGAACACTAAATTAATATCACAATCTTTAGCAAAATATGCATGTAAAAATTATATTGCATAATGTATGCATCAAAACATTACGCATCAACCCTCCAGCGGTAACCCTTCAGAAAGCAACATCATAGATATGTGTTGCATGACACCGGCCGAGCCCAGCTGGATGCGTCCCACTCAATTTGCGAACTAACCGTGTGCTTAAGCTTCTCATATATATACTTTATATCACAAAAGACAGTTGGGCACCCCTTTAGATGCAAAAGAGTGAAACCGCATTTCTGACGCATTTTATTTTTCTTTTGTCATAGGGGGTCTCCATCAGAAACAACGATGAATCAAACACATACACAAACACATAATGCACCCACCATATATAACCTATCTGTCCAGAGCGGTTGTACCGCGGGTGCCATCCATTGTAATCCTTCATGGCATTGATGAAAATGTCTCACGTGAATTTGATCCACTGCCTGTAATATGAGTATCGACAAGGAACCGGGTAGGGTAGGCTCTTTAGAAAACATAGATCGTCCATGAGCATTGCATGTCTAGCGCGGGCAAAGAAAAGACGATCTTTCATGCTACGGTTTGTTTGGATGGGGTGTTTTGGGATTACTTCCAGGACTTTCAGAATGAACTTTTTGAAGTTACTAACGATGACGGGCCAGAGATGAAATCTAATATGGCTCCATTAGTTCTTTGTGTTGGGAAACATAGTAGAAAACAAAAAAATTGCCCTACGAACACCCCGAACAATATGAAAATGCAAATAGGGTTTGGATCAACGATCGTTATCGACTTCGGAGTTGCTAAGGAATTAGATGAGTTATTGTAGATTGGACTTGGAATCCCTCGAAATTTTATGAAGATCCCGTGAATCAGCCTCAAACAAACCCTCGAATGAAAGACCGAAAGCACGACCTCTCTACTTGGTTGCAAGCGTACGGTCTTAACGATCCGGCAGAGCTTCCCCGTCCAGGGCTAATCGTGGTCGGAGAATTAGAGGGAGGAGATTAGAACCACACCGGACTTCTAATTATTAGGATTAGAGGAACTAGGTCTATCTCTAATTAGTCAACTAGGACTAAGTAGAACTAGAACTAGATGAACTATAGGATGCTCGAAAACTTGTGTATAGAAAAGGGCCAATACCTCAAGTATATATAGGTTAGGAGAGGACAGGAGGGGGCGCCACAAGGGGGGGGGGGGAGGAGTCCCCTCCCTTGGCCGACCAAGGAGGAGGGGGGCCACCTCCAATTCGGCCTCCATCTCCCCTTTCCATGGGGAGAAGGGGGCGCCACCCTTCTTGGGCCCAAGTGGCCCAAGTGGTCTTCCACCATTTGGCCTTTTAAGACCCGTTGATATTTAATTAATTATTAAAGAATTTTATTATTAATTTAACATCACCGTAAACATTTTTGACCTATATATTATTTATCGGGAATATCTGGTATTGCCCGATAAACTCTGAAACCCTTCTGGTGACCCTGAAACGCGTCTGGTTTCTCTCGGAACTATTCTGAATATTAATGAAACAATTTTAAAAATAAATCCTCGATGTTCTCGTCCTACTAAGACTCAGCAGATCGTGAATATCTTAAGCTTGTGACCCCGTAGGTTCAGTAAAACATAGACATGAACGAAACTCCTTCGTTCAATGACCAATAACGAAACTGTGGACGTCCATATCGATCCCTATGATTACAGGAGTGACATTCAAGTGAATCATTGGTTATCATGTGATGTTCCCTTTGTTTCGTGATACTTTACAAAACCCGAGGTGTGCCGGTATCCTCCTGAGTCATGCACATGCTCACTATATCGTTGCCCTCGTTACCGGTTTTGTTCTTCTTTCTCGTTGAAGTGTTCTGGCATCCCCGTGAAATAGTCACCTGTGTCTGGCCAGACGATGATAGTTGCCGTCACACCGAGAGGCCGGCACTCAGAAGCCTGCAGTGCCTATTTGTCGTTGTGGAAATCCTGGCCGGGCTGGAAATACAAGAGGGAGCTCTGCCTCGCCTCGAGTTCCGCCAGCTGCAGTAAGGATACAAATGGCTTTAGCCGCACAATCTAGTCCCTGCCACGTCTTAAGGAGGACGCCGTACATGATGCAGCGAGTGATGAAATAAAATAGGAGTGGAAAGGAGTGACAAAGAAACACCCAAGACATCCCAAGCTCTTGTTTGATGAGACAAAGTCGATGGGAAGTGAGCCAGCTGCAGAAATTATCACTGCAGAAACAACTACTGATACAACGATATAAGAGGTTAACATGGAAAGGGAACCTCCAGCAGCACCTACTCATACTATGTCATCAGTGTCAACACCGCCCAATGTGATTTCAACTAAAGAGACCGGTAATTAAGTGATGTCCCATTCCATTCTTATTTTTGTGCAGTGCAAGTTGTTACTTCTAGGATGGTTGATGATCAGGAACTAATGAAAAGTGAGCCTGCTATAGAAACTAGCCCTGCATCAATAGCTACCGATACGATTGCCGAAGAGGTTGATGTTGAAAGTGAGCCTGCGAAGAATTTCGAGAGCCCTGTGCCATCACCTACTGATGCGATGTTATCAATGACAACGCCGCCCAATGCCATTTCTACTGGTGAGTCTAGTAATTAAGGGATATATGCATCTTCTGTTGCTTGATTGCTAGTACTTTGATCCAATATTGTTGTTGAGTTATATATACTCCCTCTTCACGCATGCATGTGACAATTTTCATTGTGCATTACAAGTTGATGGTGGTCAACATGATGATGAACAAGGAAAATATTTTGCTAACACCGAGGGTGCAAAATATTTTGCTAAGAAACATGGTCTGAGCGCTCAGGTGATAGATCAGATGAACAGGAGAAGTTCTAAAGAGGATATAGAAGGAATGGCGGGTTTAGACGGTCAGAAGAAGGAAGATGGCACCAAGGTAATTTACAGATTCCAATTGTCTTCCATTCTTCCAGTGCTTCTCCTATGTAGCTAGTAGAACTGGGGTGGAGTTAGGGAGTGATATTCTTGAGATAAATAAATCTATTATAGTGTTTCAATTCTTACTTTGGTCGTGTACTTGAACATTTTACCTGCTTCTTTCTTAAAAAATATAAAGCCTTTTGACAAATACATAGTATTTTAATACACGATGTTTCAAAATATATGATGAACATATTAATACACGTTGGACATCTTAGAAATGCACTATGAGTAATTCTAAATAATGATGCACTTTTAACATGATTTTTATTTTAAATTACAAGATGAACATTTACACATTAAATTTCTAACTCATATTGAACATTTAGTATTATAAGACGATTTTTATTTATTAAACATGCACATTTGTTAATAAATGATGAATATTTTCAGGAATGCACAATCATGAGTTTTCCATGTATAATGAAAAAAAATCAAGTATGAACAATTTGTAAATACACCATGAATTGTTTTTAAATAAATGCTGAATATTTTTTTAATACACAGCCAACCATTTATATATACACGCTGAGCATTTTATAATACACCTTGAATATTTATAAAACACATGATTAATATTTATGAATTACGTGATTTTTTTTAAGCACACGATGAAATTTTAAAAAAGGCGCATTGAGATTTTTTTTACATACACATTGATTTTATTAATATATGATGAACATTTTTACATACAATTTTATATATTGAAAATCATGGAATACTGTTTTTAAGTTACACATACATCTTCTATATTCACGGTTTTTTTTTGTTATACGAGAACATTTTTTTAAAATACAAGAATATATCTCTTTGGTATGTTATATTTTGTTATACGAAAAGAATTTTGCAAATAGACATGAACATCCATGCAAAAAATAGACATGACATTTCTATATACACGAATACTTTTTAAAATACACGAATATTTTATTTTTTAGAACAGGTGATATTTGTGTAATTCACCCAAAACACATAAGTATATAGGGATACTTGTTGGAAAATGTAATAGGGATACTTGTTGGAAAATGTTATAGGGATACTTGTTTTTAAACCCTGTTAAGTTTCTGTTTCTGTGACAGTTACTTTTGGTTGTCACCGAGAGTTGTTTAACAGTCTGATGATGTTGCTTTTGCCTTGGCTCAATAAAGATGGGGCTGGGGAAAACCCCTTTCATTTCAAAAACAAAAAGACAAACACCTGGCGGGCAAGCAAGCTGGTTGACCCGGTTAAGATTCCAGCGGGCTGAAGACAAGGATGAATCGAGCCGACGACGCTCCCCCGGTAAAGAGGCACGCCAAGCCGCGGGCAATGGACGACATGCAAGTGACTGCATTTGCATGTTGCTCGGCTGCTGCCAGCCGCTACACACCTCGTCGTCCATCGGCGGTCGGACCATCAGGATCATGCATCATGATGGGGGGTGGGGGGCTGACTGGACTGGGTGAATAAAGCTTACTTGCATGCATCATGATGGGCCGACCTCCTCCTCTAGTAGTTTGTTGTTGTGGGGAGACCTCATATTTAGGGTGTGTTTGGTTCGGGAACGACCCACATGGCGAGAAGCGCACCCAGGCGAAACATTGGGCTAGCCCATGTGGGGTCTGTGCCCCTATTTTTTGGAAAACAGTTTGATTCATCTAGCTGATTTTTTTTCAGAAAACACTTTAATCCAGAAATTAGCCACGTCGTCCGCGCGCCACGCGTCCACCCATGTTGTGCATCGCTCGGTTAACGGTCGAGGCCCGGCCCCACATACCGCATCTCTCCTCAAGTAACCTTATCCTCACATTCTTCTCCCGCCCCCCGCTCATCCTCTTTTTTCCACACTAACGCCATGGCTGCCGCTAGCTCTGGTGTGACCACTCTCCTTTGGGTTGGTATTTGTAAGATGTGTGTGAGTGCAAGGGTAATGCGATGGTGGCGCGACTGCGTGCGAGACATGTTGCGAGAGGGCGTCAGCTTGGTCAGCATGGTCGCCGGGTTGCAGAATCATCCTTGCTGCATATAGGCTACGATATAGGGCGTTGCCGCCCAGTTGTCTTGGATGCCTCGAAGGCCGTTCGCTTCCTAGGGTTTGCTTCTTGTCTTGGGCGTAGCGGATATTTGTAGTTGATGAGGCCGGGCTCCCGGGTGCTTAGCCACCTCCGGTACAGGACTCCGTCACTCTGTCTTCTTCTTTTATATTTGTTGCCTTATTTCTTTATTCTTGGCAGGTAAAACATATGTTTTTCAAAGAGTTATATGAACAATTCTTTAGATATGCAAACATTTTTTAAAGTATAATTTTGAAGTACATGACCATTTATTTCACCTTGAACTTTTTTCTTTTAAATTTCAAAAAGTATGATTATTTATTATAAAAGTACTTGAACATTATATTTGCTTCTTTCTTATAAAATATATAACTTTTTGACAAATTCATAATTTTTGTAATACATGATGTTTCAAAATATATGATGAACATATTAATACATGTTGGACATTATGTTTATTATAAAATAAAAAGATGAACATTTTTAATTGAAATTATATTTTTTTAATTCATGTTGAAAATTTGATATTATAGGATGAATATTAATTTATTACGCATGAACATATGTTTGTCAATACACCACGAACATTTTTTAAGTAAACGCTGAACATTATTTTAATACACACTCAACCTTCTATTTTATATATGCACAATGAGAATTTTATAACACACCTTGAATATTTATAAAATACAAGATTAACATTCATGAATTATTAGATGAACCTTCTATCACATCATTTTTCCTTTTCTCTCTCTACTATACTTGCACAATTCAGATCCTTGATTTTTCTTGCAGCTGGCCAAAGAAGTCCTAATTCGAACCTTGGTCCACACAAGCCTTAAATTTGAAAAGTCGGTATCTTCAAGTTGCAAGCAACTATACAAAAAAGGATTCCTTACATATGGAAGACGAGTGTGATCATTTTGAGATGCATGGACAAACAAAGTTAAGGTGGGTTAACCTTTTGGTGACCGGCTAGTGAGAAATTAGGCGGTGACGTTAATACACCACAACTTCAGTCTTCAGCAGACGTTATCTAAGTACACAGGTGTGGTGACATCTGTTCATATGTGTACCAGGGCCGTCTCCAGAAATTCAGGGCCGCAGGGGGAAACCAAAGTGTGGCCTAAAATTTCGAACAATTCACATAACAGAAAATTTTGTATGCGTAAAGCATGCTCTCACTTGTATAATTTCAGGTCTGTTTTATGTGTACCTTATTTAGGCATATATCAAATATTAATGCTAAACAGACAAAGGAATAATAAAGCAATAAACAAACCTGATGTTCTACAAAAAAGGAGCATCCGTCTAATATTTCTTGAAATAAAATCTTTGATCATATCTTCATACTTTATCTTCTTCAAGACATCGTTTTCAAGTGTTATTTTCGTCAATCCATTGAGTCTTTCTTGTGTTCATGCTTTCTAATTCTAGTAGACATGATGAAGATTCAGAAATAAAACCTAATAAATTATAAGTGATCACTGACCAAACAAATTCTAATTAGTTTCAAATAGTAACGAACACTAGTTTCAATACAAAGGAAATAAATTGAAAAAGGAACCTTGCTCTTGGAGATTAAAAAACAATTCGTAGATGTGTTCCTCAATCCCGATTGAAGCAATGAACGGACAAAACCGTGGTTCACGATTGTTGCATCTTCACGGCAGGAAGAGTGGAAGATCATCAGCAATGGGATCGGATCGGAGGCGACTACCGGCGTCGGCACCGACACGACTGCTGGGTCTCATGTAGGGCTAGGGTTTGGTGCTTCGCAGATCACCAAGACATCAGTTCGCTGCCTGTTCGGCTGCAATCGAGGAATTGAGCGATCCCGGACGACTGCACCTGCCTTCTGACGAAATCACTAGTTAAGGAGTACTCACTGCAAAGAACACCCCCACCTTCCCAGGCTGCGACAAGTGGTGCGCTGCATGTGCGTCACTTGTCGCAACCTGGGAGTTTTTCCTTTTTCGTAGATTCGTTTATTTAAAATATTTTATCTCTTAAACCGTGCGTCCAAATCTCGAACCGTTTTCACCGTTAGATTCCTCGCGTTGAGAACTTCAAAACTAGATCTCATGTTGGTAGGTTTTTGACGAACTTTTTTCACGAAAAAATACGGAAAAAAAACCGAACCGGAGCACGGGTTTTTTCCCTTTCTGAAAATGGCACGCCCGTGCCTCTCACGTAAGGAAAAAAAGAAGAGAAAACGCATCTTTTTCCATTTCCTAGGAGGCACAGCCGTGCCTCTCGTGAAAACACAACCATGCCTCTCGCGAAAGCAAAGCCGTGCCTCTCGCGAAAGGAAAAAAACAGAAAATGATTTTTTTTTCCGTTTTCGAGAGGCGCAACTGTGTCTCTCGTGAAAGCACAACCGTGCAGCAAAACCATGTCTCTCTCGAAAGAAAAAAAAACAGAAAACGCATTAATTTTTTCGTTTCCGAGAGGCACGGCCGTGTCTCTCACGAAAGCACAACCGTGCCTCTCGTGGAAGGGGAAAAAAATAGAAAACGCATTTTTTTCGTTTCCGAGAGGCACGACCCCGACTCTCATGAAAACAAAACCATGGCTCTCACAAAAAAGAAAGAAAACGCGTTTTTTCTTGCAAAACTTTTTAGTTCAAAAGTTAAGGATGACCGGTGAAAAACCGAAACGTCGAAAAAACCTGGAAAAACCGTTTAAAAAGACAAAAACGCGCGCGGAAAAATAAATAAAATAAAATCTAGAGAGAGCCCAGAGCGCGACATGTGGCGGGCGACTGAGAGCGCGTCAAGTGGCGCTGATCGTTGTGAGGCTCCCGAAGGACCACTCGTTAACTACTTGCTCTCGCCTTCTGTCGTGCCATTGAGCCTCTACACTTCTGTGCTATTATTTTGGGCCACTGAAATTCTATCATATAGCAGCCCATAGGCAGCAAGGACACCTAGCCACGACTCACAACTAACGTGCACGTACGTTGGTTAGCTTCCCGGGTTTGGTTTTTAGCGATTTTTCAGCGGGAATCGAAGGAAGCGATCTGTCCTGATTTTTCTCTCGATGGTGCCCCCACGATTTTGGGGGCCCTGTGCGGTCACTCATCGACGGGCCCGATGTGTATGTACACGCCAGCTCTCCAAAAACTAAATCAGAAGGTGGCTGTGAATCAGGTAATTTCATCCGAAAAGATAGCTCATAGGAGCTGCTGCTGATCTTAATACTCGCTTATTAATAGTAAAAGTGTGTTGTACGGTACTATGTGGGATACAACACTTAAAGTTTCCAACCGGAAAAGTGTGTGATGGATAGCCCTATGTTTTTCCAAGACTTGTATTTACCACTATGGAAGTATATTTGCTCGGGGGAAATCCAAACATTCAGTACAGACAACAAAGGCAGACGGAGGATTCAACGTCAACGTTCAACTTTCAGTATAGAGTTTTATGCCATTCATCTAAAGCGACACGGGCGGTCTCAACGATGGCGTTGAAGATGAGGTTACTGTAGGCACACAGTGATAGGACAACCATGTAATGGTTGCCACCCAAAAGTGACTGAGGACACGCCTATTGGCTTCCACAGGATCGCAAGCGGACACCGATGGCTGTTGTATAATTCACTCCTTTGCCCAGGAAATTCAGAAAAGTAGCCTTCTCATTTTTTGAAAATTCAGAATTGCGCACCTTTTCCTTCAACTTCTTGAGTACACACCTTGGGAGAGATCAGAAAATCAGCAGTTGTTACTATCAGCCATTCAGCAGTGGCTACTGTCGACCTTCAACTTTCTACGCCATTACCGAAAAAGGCTATCGCCCCGCTTTATATATAAACCAAACCATCAGAGCCAAACAATACTACAAATGTTCACACCACACACACACGGTAGCACAAATGAAAGTACAGAAGGGTTCTGCTGAGGGCACCAGCTCAACAAGCCCTGAGAATAAAACAAAACAAAGATGGCGGCACATCCAACGAAGAAGCTAATCCGGAACGGGAGGTGGCGGAGGAAGCGGCAGCGCCAAGTAGAGAGTCATCACGCGAAGATCAACAATGATGGTGTTGATGGCGTCTCAATCCTGAGGGTGGCTAAGCGGCCGCCAAAGCTACAAGTAACCACACATTTTGAAAACCGCGTCAGTAGCACGTCGGAGAGGCACACGCTGGATCACAAGTTTATTGCGGTCCGTCCATAACGACCAAGCGAGGACCCCAATCCCCAATCACCTAATGCGGCGACCAGGCTGAGGGGAGGCCTAGATTTTAGCGAAAAGGTCGGGGAAGTTGTTGTTACACCAACAACCACCAACCACCTCCCGAAAGTAACTCCAAAGGAATTGGGCGGACATGCAAGTGAAGAAGATGTGGTTCGAGTCCTCGTCCGTCCTGCAGAGGGGGCACATCCCATCACATGGATCATTCCTCTCGAGGACCTCCACACCTGAGGGGATGTGGCCCCGAATCCATTGCCATAAGAAGATCCTAATCTTCAGCCGCAGACGAATGGCCCATACACAGTTGGAGGCAGAGGGGCAGGAGTGGGTGCAATGGCCTGGTACAGGGATTTAGTGGAAAAGATACCCAAAGTCTCTAGACGCCAGGATATGGGATCCGTCGCCACATCCACATCAGTCTCATGCAGAGCGATGCAGTCAAGGAGCTCATGCCACGCGTCAAGGTCCGAAGGCCCAAATGGCTGCCGGAATGCGAGGTGCCCTAAGTCAATAAGGGCGGCCTCTATGGAGATCCTAGGCTCGATAGCGATGGAGAACAAGTCGGGGAACCGGCCAGCAAATGGGAGATCCCCGGTCCACCAGTCAAAGAAGAACAAGGTGGCAGCGCCGGATCCGGTCGAGATGGAGGTCCCGATGTGGAGGACGGGAAGCAGTTGACCGCGCAGGAACAAACTGCCAGAATGGCGGGCCGCCAAAACGCTCACAGACGGCGACCGGTTGACCGCGCAGGTATTTATTCCGGATGATGTCGAGCCAAAGGCCATCGTCCCCATTGGCAATGCGCCATAGCCAGCGAGTCAGTAGGGCGATGTTCATGCGTTTGGAGGACATGATCCGAGTCCGCCCTGGTTGCGTAGCTTGTAGATATCAGGCCAGCGGACCATACGATTTTTCTCCTTGTCGCCTTCCCCGGCCCAGAAGAATGTAGCCTGGACATTGACGATCTCATGATGAAGGGTCTCATGAAGGTTGTAGAAACTCATGATGAATAGGAGTAGGCTGGACAACAAGGAGTTGATGAGGACCGTCTGTGCCGCCTTGGACAGCCACCTACCGTGCCAAGGCACGATACGATGTTGGAGCTTGGCCACTGTCGGCCTCAAGTCGGCGACGGTCAGCCGGGAGTCACTAACGAGTATCCCCAGGTACATCGTGGGGAAGGAGCCAAGCTAACAATGAAGGCGGTCAGCAATACTCTGGCGCTCGGTAGGGGAATAGCCCAACACCATCACTTCACTCTTGTCGAAATTTATCTTGAGACCGGACATTTGTTGAAAGATGAGGAGGAATTTCAAGTTTGTGATATTGGCCCCTGAGCCTTCCACCATCATGATAGTGTCGTTGGCACACCGGAGGAGGGGACCCCACTCCCGCCCACCAGATGAGGGACGATACCGCGAAAATGACATGTGGCCTTAGCCTTATTGAGAATGGTAGCGAGCGCGTCGACCACCATGTTAAACAAAAAAAAGGAGAAAGGGTCGGCTTGCCTAACCCCACATATAGGGTGGGGAAAAAGGGCCCGATTTCCACGTTAATGTTAAATGCGGTCCGACTACGCCATTCACTAGAGTGACAAGCCGACAAAGACGATCTCGGTGATGGTGCCGAACACAAGGTTACCGCGTGTACATGGTAAGAACACAGCGATGGAATAGTCACGGGCCAAAAGCAATGGAGGAGAACTGGACGGAACACGAATATACCGTTGGCTGTTATACAGTTTACCCGTTGGCTATCGGTCACGGCCCAAAATTCAGAAAAGTGTATTTTTCTCTTTGTTTGGAAGTTTAGAAAGTCTATACCAAGATCAGCAGCGGCTCCTATCAGCTATCTTTTGGAATGAAATTACCTGATTCGCGGCCATCATTTGATTTCGTTTTTGAGAACCGGCAGATGTCCTGGTTGGGACCTCAGCTCTTAGATATTAGGTTTGGCTGCGAGGTCTGTTTGGTATTAGGCCCAAACTATCAGCATCCCTTCATCAACTGGATAGGAGTAGCGACAGTTGTTGCCTAGACGGTGGCTTTAGCCTTACTTTTGTATGACTTTGTAAGGTCTTGTGCGAATAATTAATAAAATGGCTGCATGCATCGTCCAGATGTAGAGGCCGGGTCCTCCTCCATTTCTAAAAAGACATACACACCGCTGACCGTAACTCTCATGCATACTCTCCATCAAGCACGCATGGCAGGTTCTATAGACTTCCATGCCCACGGTTGATGGTAACTCTCTACTGTCTTGACTTCCACGGCAACGGTTCCTAAGTTGTTGTATTCTTTGACATGTATTCCATTAACATATGTACAGAGGTGTGCTCCGATCGACTATTTAAAGTTCTGCCATCTCCTCTTAGAATCACAACCAATTCCCAGCCTAGCTAGTAGCCATGGAGATGGAGCCACCACCCAAGATGATTGCCTCCGTCACCATGATCATGCTCGTGATGATGATGGTCACCTGCGACGCACTTGTGTCAGACGCATCGGTTCTCGGAGGACAAGCAAGAGCTCTCCTGTTCTAGAAAGCCAGCCTTGACAACCAAGGCCAGCACGCCCTACAATCATGCGGAAACACATCCACGCCTTGCAACTGGCGTGGCATCAGTTCTGGTACTGGCGTGCACTTAGGTCGGCACCAGCCCATGATCAGTAGTATCTCTCTGCGGGGGATGCGGTTGAGAGGGGCACTGGAGTCCCTCAACTTCTCGGCCTTGAGGACCTTGACGCGCCTCGACCTCTCATACAACCACCTTGCCGGGAGGATCCCTCCTGATATTGGGGTCCTCGGAGAGCTCCAGGATCTCCTTCTGCAAGGCAACCAGATAAGAGGCTCAATCCCAGTAGGTCTAGCAAACCTCACAAAATTGTGTTCCTTGATGCTTCATGAGAATGAAGTCTCTGGTAAAATACCAAGGCAAATAGGCAACATGAGCAGTCTTGTGACCCTCAACTTGTCAAGCAATCACTTAGTTGGCCATATTCCTTCTGAACTGGGCCACCTAAAGACCCTGGTTACGCTAGATTTGTCTAGTAATAATTTTTTCGGCTCAATCCCAAGCGATGTAGGAGGTTTGACCAAACTCGCTACCTTGTACCTCTACCATAACCAACTTTCAGGGAAAATTCCACAAGAATTAGGTTACCTTGTGATGTTAGAGGAATTGCAACTTGGCATCAACACACTCACAGGCTCCATCCCCGACAACATAGGAAATTTGACGAAACTCACTATCTTGAGCCTTCGCCAGAATCAACTTTCTGAGCAGATTCCATGCAAACTAGGTTATCTTCGGAACTTAGAAAGGTTGGATCTTAGCAACAACACACTGATAGGTTCCATCCCAAATAGCATAGAAAATTTGACAAAACTCACTTTCTTGAACCTTCACCAGAATCAACTTTCTAAGCAGATTCCACGAGAACTGGGTTATCTTGAGAACTTAGAAAAGTTGGCGCTTAGCAACAACACACTAACAGGTTCCATCCGAAATAGCATAGGAAATTTGACGAAACTCACTATCTTATATCTTTATGGGAACCAACTTTCTGGGCAAATTCCACAAGAACTAGGTTGGTTGTTGAACTTAGAGAACCTGGATCTTAGCAACAACACACTAACTGGTTCCATCCCAAATAGCATAGGAAATTTGACCAAACTCACAGCCTTGTACCTTTACAATAACCAACTTTCTGGGCAAATTCCACATGAACTAGGTTGGTTGTTGAACTTAGAGGAGTTGGTCCTTAGCAACAACACATTAACAGGTTCCATCCCAAACAACCTAGGCAATCTCACGAAACTCATTGACATTTACATTCCTATGAACCATCTTTCTGGCCACATTCCTCGAGAATTAGGATATTTGGTCAACTTAGAGAGCTTCTCTCTTAGAAATACTGCGCTAACAGGTCCCATCCCAAATAGCCTTGGCAATATGACAAAACTCGTCAACTTGTACATTTTTAATAACCAACTCTCTGGCAAGATTCACGAGAATTAGACAATTTGGTCAACTTAGAGGAGTTATCTCTTAGAAATAATACACTGACAGGTCCCATCCCAAATAGCCTCGGCAATATGAGAAAACTCACTACCTTGGACTTTGCCCAGAACCAACTTTCTGGGCAGATTTCATGAGAACTAGGTAGGTTGTTTAACTTAAGAGTACTTAAAGCTTAGTAAGAACACACTAAAAGATTTCATCCCAAACAGTGTAGCTATTTTGACGTAACACACTATCTTGTACCCTTTTTAGAATTGACCTTGTGGGAAAATTTCACAAGATATTAGAAAAGTTATGTGGTGACTTTGAAAAGTTGGCTCTTAATGGAAACAAAATCGGAACTCCCATGAACTTTGAAAAGTTGGCTCTCCCGGCCGTGCTGGGCCCGTCCTCATAGACCCCTCCTCTCTCCCCACCCTCTCCATCTCGGACCCCTCCTGCTCCTCCTCAGAGGTCAAAAGTCAAAACCCCAGCGCCAGTGGGACCCATCTCCGACACTCGCATTGCCGCTGCGGTGCTGATGCAATAGCCGTGATGGCCCTGATGACAATGGCCGTGCAGCTTGTACGGCAGGCCCACTTGATGTGCAACCCCAGCATCGCTCGGGCACTGCTTCCGTGCTAATGCTGCTTAGGGATCGGATCATGCTACTGACGGGAAGGGCACCAAGATACTTCTTCGCGTGGATTCTGCAGTGGTTACAGATTGGGGAACCCCCCAAGCTATCGCCGTTGTTTGCTCCCAGTTGTCCTAAACTGGAGCCCCTATTACTGGATAAAGTGAAGAAAGCTACGGAGAGCAGCAAATTAGCGAGGAGGAGATTGCCTAAGGTCCCCAAGGTATGAATTAAGGAACCGCTCCACACTGTGTTGTTACTTATGTTGAGTAGATTTCAGAAGTATCTTGAATAAATAGCCACTCAATTTTGTAGTGCCTTTTTCTGTCAGAATGTTTATGATTACTGCTGCTAGGGAACACGTGACTTTGGCGCAGATCAAATGGCCACAAGGGGGCGAGCACTTTCAACAATAACCGATGTATTTGAGATATACGGTGCTGTTGAAATTGATACACCTGTATTTGGGTTCAGAGAAACCCTTACAGGCAAATATGATGAAGACTCTAAGTTGGTCTACGACCTTGCTGATAGGTACTGTTTCAATGTGCTTTTATAATCGGAAAAACTAACACCTATACGTGTGGCATCTTGCACATCACCCACATGTCTTCATTATCACCCATTTTGCCACGTCAAAACAGATGAATCAGCAGGAATCTTTTTTGTTTTCGGCTTAAAGATGTTTTATCTCCTAATTAAAAAATCAAATTAAAAATCCGTTTTCACCATTAAATTCATCTCGACGAGATCTTCAAAACTAGACCCCATGTTGATATGTTTCGATGATTATTTTTTTTATCCAAAAGTTGCCATGATGTTTACACTGTAGTTGCCATAGTGCTTAAACTAAAGTTGCCATGTGGCAATTTTAGTTTGTAGAGCATGACAATTTTAGTATTTTCATGATGGCAATTCCAGTACTTTGACCATGAAAATTATTTTTTATGAACCATGGCAATTTTAAGTGCATGTATCTTGGCAATTTTACTTTATGGTTCATGTCAAGTCTAGTTTCTTAATTCCCCATTTTATAATATGTCAAAATTTACTTTTAAATATAGAAGAAAATAGCTAAAACATATCATGACAACTTCAGTGTAAGCACCATGGCAATTCATGTGCAATAGACATGACAACTTTTAACAAAAAAATTATCAAAATATATTGATATGAGATCTAGTTTCGAAGGTCTCCTCGCGAGGGATTTAATAATGAAAACGGATCTTCAATCAGCTTTTTCATTTAAGAGATAAAATATTTTAAAAACTAAAAATCCAAAAAATCCCCACATGCATGCATACGGTTACGTGGTGCAGTCTGTGTGTTATAGGGCGTGTGGGCGGGTTTGACTTCCATCACACGTGTGGGCATTAGTGTTGTCCTTTATAATTGAGAAGTGATGGTTTTCGTTTATGCTATGAGACCGCTATTCTGATGGATGATCTGCTCCCACTAATGCTACTTTTTTTTTTGAGCTAACCCACTAATGCTACTGAGCTACTCTCTGGCGCAGAAAGGCAAGGCCAGTGTAGCGCCGAAGGAAGCAGCGGCCCAGTCGCCGCTACGACCCTGCCACATGCATGGGAGACATGAAGGAGAGCATGGCGCTACGTATCAGAGCCTGAAGCGTAGTGTGTGTTATGTGTTTTATTCAGACTACTGTACCTCTTTTATCCTCACCTTCTCCCCTCCTCCACAATTCCATCCCTGATCCTCTTGTATGAACTCTAGAACTCGAATTCCAGCAAGTAATTAAGGACTACTGAACGAGGCACATAACACTACCGCCATGACGAAAACGTTGCTGAAGAAATCTTCCAGGGGCTGTCGGCGAAGGTTTTAACGTCGACGCCTGCAAGAAATCATGCTGAACATAATACTAGATGCCAACAGTATGACCTGCACAACTGAAATCTGTCGCACTGAGGACTGAGAATAGTAGACTTGTGTACCAGGATGGATCTTATGGGCAGCCTCGAGGTTTGCGCTCCACAAGGCTTTCTCTTCGTCCTTGTCAAATCAAATATGCTCTACAAGGCCTCTTCCACAGTAAGGCAAAAATGTTGAGGCAGTGGCCGCCGATACTCCTCTGTTGGTGATGGGCAAGCCTGGTTAATGACTCAGGCCGCACTCTGAGTTTGTCTATGTGAAAACATCCAATCCAATACATCCCAAGCAGACTTGATTTTCTTTCCACGTGTAATTCGAACTGGCCTCGAATATGCCTCGACAATCTTTGGGAAACCCTCGGTTCTTGAAAATGCCTCCATCTGCAAGTGTCCTGTCCACATAGCAAGACCGTCAACAAAATAGAAAATACTCGAGATGCTTCCATAAATTTCAGCAATGGTGCTAAGCTCATAAAACTTGAACACGGAGATTACATGGTATAATACGGAATTCCAGGTTATAAATATGCATTGCTTGCAATTATATGAGGTTTCAGAACAATAAGATTTCTTACTTGAGCTGCCGTCTATGATGCCACATAAGGGCAGTTTGCACGCTCCATAAACAACAAGTCATTCAAAAAGGACATGGAATTTACTAAAATTAGGTTCCATTGACCTTCTTTGACAAGTTTCAGTATACTAACCCAAAAGCTCAAGGGTATTTAGTCTTTCATTTTTATATTTAATCCCGGATGAAAATGAGTCAACTTGCCTTGACCGAACCTAAACGATTCGTACGGCGCTCGTGCCTCCGGTGCTGGCCTCTCTCTCACCCACGCGACCAGCGGCGCGACGACGACCAGAGGAGGCGGCGCCTCCTCCACTCGGGCGCCGACCTCTCTCTCCACCTAACAGCCAACAGGGAGGAGCAGGACATGCGGAGGTGGGCTCCACGGCGGCCGTCGTTGGCGAGGCGCAGATCTCCTCCATCTCGGGCGCTGGCCTCTCCCTCAACCACGTGGCCAACGATGCGGCGCCCCCCGCAACCGTAGTTGGCAAGGCTCACGTCTCCCTAACCGTCCCCTCCTTCTCCCGAGGGGAGGACGCAGGCCGACACCCTCGTAGCTGTACATTCCTAGAAATTTAACGTGCCGAGATAATCATCATGCAGGTGACAAAGAGAAATGTTTTACTATGTAAGAAGGACTATCAAAAAGTCTAAATTACCCCTGTAAATAGACGGTTTGATTCAATCGGTTACCGATACTCCTATCCTCCCAACCGGAGTACTAGGGTACAATCCAAAGAAATGAAGAACCTTAAGGTGTTAGACTATAAGATTTCGTACTTCAGCTGTCGTTTGCAGTTTGCAAGTCCCAGGGTTGAACTGTGGTTCCATGATGTGAATCCAATTCAGCTTTTGGGGCAGAATCTGTCTTCCATTTCTCTATGTTTGATGTGGTCTGACCTTCCAGTGAATCAGAATCTCTTCGAGTAAACTATTCTTTAGCATGTAGGCTGTTTAGTTCTGACAAACTGAAAGTGGTGACATCAAACTTCACATCAGGTAATTTCCTTTGACATCTGCATTAGTCTCCTATACACTTTCTTTTTTCTTTCAAAACAAAAAATAGCTCCACTACAAAAAAAAACGTGGTATGTGCTGAAAAGATTTGGGTAAGCGTTCCTACTCCCAACAGGGGAGCCGCATCGGTATATATTGATTGATGACTTGGGTTACAAGAGTTGGCAGAGTCTTATCTAACCAACAAGAGATATTACAGGAGATATAAACAGGAGATAGAAGGAGATACAACATCTAACTACTCCAACGAGATACTAGAGTTACTCGGCCCAACAACCTCATAACCTAATCTAGTCCATATAACGGAATCAAGTCCAGAATGAAAATGTTTTCTTAGTCGAACTAGACTCATTGGCTGTCAGGTTTTTGTTACTGCACATCCAAATCATGATCTCTCTCTGGGATCTGAATTTGTATGTAAGTTCACCGGTGCTAAGTTTTCTATAAAAAAGTTTCACATACAAGTCACACTTGTGTGAATCACTACAAAAACATATTTATTCAAACTATAAATGCAAAGTAGGACCATCTGTGCATCTCTACAATTGCATATGTTGCATATTTCTAAATGAATACACCCTTGTGCTTGTAAATGACAGCACGTGGATACCAATCTCATCGTATTCCGCCAGTAAAGTTGATTTGGAAGAAAACCTAAGCTCGGAGGAATTTGACCCACTACCAAGTTTCTGGAGAGACCCAAGAGGATCAGATTTGAAAGGAGGCCCAGTTTCGAAGGGATATGACCCACTAGCAAGTTTCCAGAGAGATCCAAGTAGGACAGATTTGAAAGGAAACCTAGTCCCGGAGGGATTGGCCCTGCTATAGAGTTTTGAGAGAGGTTTAGGTAGAAAAGATGTGAAACGAAGTGTAGTTTCGGTGGAATTACACCCACTAGCGAATTTACAGAGAGATCTAAGTTGGCCAAGCTGGAACAGTTGGTGACTGAATCGGGAATTGTCCCATGCAGATGGTTGTCGTACAGGTAAAGTGTCTCCAGTTGTTGGAGATGGCCAAGGATAGGTATGGGGCCAACCAAGTTATTAGATGAAAGGTCGAGCGATCGAAGCAAAGTCATGTTTCCAAGAGAGGAGGTGATTTGTCCTGCTAAATCCAGGCCGGTGAGGACAAGCCGCGAGACGCGAAATGGACGTGTTGTGGTGCAGTTTACACCACGCCATCGACATAAGTGGGTGTTGTTGCTCCAGCTGCTCAGGGCTCCTCGTGGATCGTCGGTGATGCCCTGCTTGAAATCAAGCAGCGCATGCAGATCGACGATGCTACTCTCGTGGAACGTCGAGCTTTTGACGTTGCCAACTCTGTCGTTACTCAAGATGGCAATGGGGCCCCGAAACCCGCGTTCCCGCGGGTTTTTACCCTATTAGGGGACGGGGATGGGCGTATCTTCATCCCCGAGGGTTGTTGTTGGGCACATTATACAGCCCAACACGTTTCGTGGATTTGCACCCGTTTCGATAGTCCCCGAACCCGAAACCCGGCAAACCCAGCAAAATACATTTTTTTACCAAGCACTGATCCGGCGCGGCGCAAACCAAAGCTACCGAGCCTGAGCGACCGAGCCCCCCACCCCCAGCGTTGAAGGCCAAACCAAGAATTCTATTTTAAAACATATGTAATTGCACATCTTGTTGAACGATGTATGGCTGAAATCTGATCATCTTTGTTGCTGAAATCTGATCATTTTCGTTGCTGAAATGTGGTATCATGCTGCTGAAATACACTCTATATAGCTGTTGAACCATCTACTATTGTTTTTTGTTGAAATTTGCTCAAGTTATGCTGCTGAAATGTGCTTGTTTTGCTGCTGAAATGTTATTCTTTGTCGCCACTATGTTTGTTTAAATTTTTTGATTTTCTCATGGGTTCCCCGAAACCCGATGGGTTTAGGGGACGGGCGGAAAACTAGCCCCGCGCACGGTGATGGGATGGGGACGGGTTTATGATTTTCTCGTGGGAATGGGTTTTTTTTGAAAAGAAAAGGTGGCTGAATGCCAACCTTATATTTCAAAAAAGGTTAGAAACCTGTGAAAGTCACATGTTACATTGGTCTTGTGAAGTGCACCCAGGTGCAAGATCACAAGTAAGAAAAGATTGGTAAGGGGAGGAAGACTACATGAGCAAAGAGGGGACAGCAACAGCAGAGTTTGCAGATTAGCCAGTAATCAGAATACACCAGAAGAGAAGATCAGTCTTGTCTTGCTGCCTATCTGTCATGCTGCTCCATAGTCGAATGAGATCAGCTGCATAGTACCTGATGTACGGCTCGGACCAAAGCTTTGAGTGAAAAACTCGATCATTGCGGGCATGCCATGCAGTGACAGCGCAAGCAGCAAAAACGACATTCCATTTAGGCCTAAAATGCAACCACGTACCAGCTGCTTCGGCAAAAGAAAGGATGTCGGATGATGCATGCGCCAAGGAGCCCAACCCCAAGGTGTTCCATAAAGCGGACGCTGCCCTGCAATGCAACACAAGGTGACCGATGCTTTCTAACGCAAGGCAGGTATCGCAGTCGGCAAACGGAGCAATGGCAGACCAGTTTTTCCTAAACATGTTATCTCTGGTGTTAAGCCTCCCCCAAAAAGCTAACCAAAGGAAAGTTCTATGCTTGAGGGGATGGGTTTGGAAAGGCAAAACCCGATGGGTTTTGTCCCCGTTGCCATCTTGAGTCGTTACAGAGCAGCAGCAGTGCCAACAGCAATAGCATGGCCGGTTGCTTGCAAGAACGCATGAGGCAACCCCTGTCACCTGCAAAATGTAAATCATAAACTTGGTGCCATGGCATGCTATGAACTGCGTGCATAGTACGTAGCGGATGTAAATTAGGCTCATTCCGTATCTATACGGAGCAGCTTCCTTTCCTTTGTGATGAGGGGATGAGTGGCTACGGGCTGCCTAGAGTCTTTATAGCTGAGATAGTACATACTATGATGGACAAGACACCTAGTGGAATTTGTGTGGACACACCATCTAAGTGTCGGCAGTTCAAGACTTGTTCAAATAATGTTTTTATTTGCACATTTAAATCTCAGTGTCTTCCTGTCTTTACCATGTGATGTGCAGATAAGTTGGAATTTACGGGATCTAAATGTGTGCATAAATTCACTTTTGAAGTATATTCATTGATGGAAAATTCATGCTAGTTGCTTGTGGCAAAGGACTGGATCTCCAGAGTATTGAATTCATGCTCCAGCCAGTTGTTCTCAAAGTCCGAACTGATAGAGGGAGGCAGGCAATATACAGGACTGGCCCTGAGGGGGGCGACCGCCCCGGGCCCCCGAAATCCAGGGGCCACCTCCCAGACATGCGGTACACAGGTGGTCCATAGGCTATATCATCTCCGTAAACGAAATTAGCGCAAATAAAGAAGAGAGGTAGCAGCCTAGGCAAGTACGCGAAAGAAAAAGGCAAGTAGGCAATCAGTAATTTACTAATCCAGCAATCAAGTACTTCCTCCGTCCTTTAAAGAGTGTACATCCAACTTTGTTGAAGGGTCAAACTATCTCAAAGTTTGACCGAATTTGTGCAAAAATATATCAATATTTGTGAAACCAAATAGGTATAAGATGAAAATATATTTTCTTATAAGTTTAATACTACTAATTTCATGGCATTAATGTTGATGTATTATTATATAACTACAGTCAAACATAAAAATGTTTGACTTCTTAATAAAGTTGGAAGTACACTCTTCAACGAAAGGAGGGATTAGGCAAGTGGGCAAGTAGGCAATCAGTAATTTACTACTTTCTTCTCCCGAAACAAAATTAGCTCAAGCAAACAAAATTAGCCCCACATTGATGTAGGCTCGCAATCATGGGGTAAATCTTGAGACGTGAGATTACATCCCTAATATAGTCATCCACTACCCTGTTCTCTATTCCCACACCCGACCTTCAGATCACAAATCGCAGGCCGCCAGCAGCTCGGGTAGCTGGACGCGGCCACGCAGGACTCACACGCACGTCGCCATGACGCAATTGACAGCTCAGTGCGTCAGTTATCCACTTTTCAGGCGCTAGGAGTATTATCGCCGAGTGCCTCCCGCCTGACATCCACATCACATCGTTACTGAGCGCCTACTCACGGACGCCAATGCAATTGGTCCGAGGTATATCATTGGTACTATTCCCCTGATTAAGTAAAATAATTTTTTGCTGATAGCTGATTAACTAATTTACCTTCACATACATATATGATGCATATCTTCCACTGCTAAATGATCTTAAAATATTACGCATCTATAACAATTGTTGGATAAAACTTACACTGACCTATTATAAGTGACTTTGTATCAAGAATTATTTTAAGAGACTCGGTCTTATGTATCAACTAGCAAAAATGCCCTTGCGTTGCTACGGGAGACACAATTGATGTGTATTTAAATTTAGTTAGAATTAGATGAGCAAAACACAATGATAGTTCATGCGAAATATAATGCGCACCAAAATTTTATACCCACACAATAGGAAGTTATATACGGATTCCCAATGAACTTAAATTTTCTATATAGAGCTTTGATTCATCGTCATATTCTAAGTTAAAATAGAACTGGTTATCTTCTCCCGACTTGAAATATATTCCATGATAGTTGTAGATGTGGTGTTGGCATGTGCTGGGTGGCTGGTGAGCACCAATTGTCAGCGATCCGTGCCGCTGTCACACAATATTAACAAAATAAAAAAGTGGAAATACTGGCATTTTACACAAACAATTCTAGAAAACAAAAATAGTAGGTATCAAGTTGTAGAGGTCCTAAAACATGGTTTCAATTGTAATAAGGAGAAGACGTACTGCCTTATCTCTGAAAATATCATTAATATTAATAAAAACCATAAATAATGAGATGGCACAGTTGATTGACATGTTAATACATTTTATGGAAGACTTTAATTGACTCGGTAGCATGTGATTTGCTTTTGTTATTGGGCCTGTAGAGACCCATAGGAAAAAATGTTGTTAGCATCGATACAAACGGCCATGGTTGCAACTGGAGAAACAATAAATTGTACATGCCTACAGACACGTTGTTGTTGCTAATTCTTCTTTTCCTCACCATTGTCAATGGTGGTCAAGTTTGTCCGGATCACACGATCCTCCTCAACCATCTTCAAATATTCAGCCCATAATCAAATCATTTCTTTCCGGATCATACAGTCAACCGTCTTCAAATATTCAGCCCACAATCAGATCCTTCCTTTTAATTATTAGCCTCACATAATCCCTTTTTACCTTATTAATTTGCTGCTTTCTAAATACTATTGGAATCTTAGAATCAACATGCTGTGAAGAAAGAGCAGAATAGCAGACAGAGAGACAGGGGACAGAAAAAATAACTCAAACAGGGGATCAGCATGATGCTACTTGATCAGTACCAAACCAAGATGCGTAACCATGATAGTTGGCGCTGAACTCAGATATACACACTAAATGTTCTGATATGCCAAAATAAACGCATTAGAATCTTTTTAATTATCCCAACTATTTTTCAGAGATTGCTCTGCCGTTGCTAATTATGATGTTGTGCTATACTGCTATTTCATATAGATGGAGATCAGGGAGGAGAGCAGCAGCCTGCTGTTGCGATTTTGTTCATGCTGCTGCCCGGTTACTATCACACATCTATACAAAGAACACATAGCACATAAGGCTGCTACTTGCTGCTTTCAAGGGGATACATACCTCTGTTGTAGCCGCCGCGAGCGACATAGGACGGCTCAACAGATGTTTTTGCTCCTCCGGCAAACTCGGCGGCGACATTGGACGTGACCCCGAGCATCTGCTTCGACCAGGGAGACAACTGATTTTGCACCGTTGCCATACTCTGGAACAACCATGGCCCCATGGAAAGATATAGAGGAATTTGCACCATGGCCATGCTCTTGTGGTCAGGCCACAACCGTCCCTTCATCTTCAGGCCACCGTCAACCTCTCGTTCACTGTCCATCAGGCCGAACCCCACAAGCTTCTTTTCCATGTACTTTCTCACCATCCCAGCAGAAGCTAACCCACAGCCAGGTGCATCAGCCGGATCAGATGCGTGTACGACGGCTCTGTCCAGCGTGCACGTCGGCTCTGTCCATCGGAGTGGTGGCTTGTTTGCCTGTGACGGTCCAACCTCTGCACCAACACTCCCCATTGGCCTCTCTCTCGATCTAATCTCTCGCTGCGGGAGCCAAGCGGAAGGGTCCGACGGCGCCATGGTAGAAGGGGCAGGAGATCCGTCGCCACAGTGTCGAGTATCGTCAGCGGTGGAAGGCTGCCGCGGGTCGGCGGTGTTGGAAGGCCGCGTGTGTGGGGCACTTGGGGTAAGGATAGGCGCGCCAGCGGGGTAGACGATGGTAGCGCACGTCAACGACAGGCGGTCCGCGCGGGGCGCGGCTATGGGGGGCGAGGGGGGAGGGGGGCGGCGGCTTGCGGCAAAGGGGGGCGGGCCGGCGGCGCGCGGCGACGGTGCGGGGCGTGGCAGGAGGTGGCGGCGCGCTGGAGTGGAGGTGGGATTGGGAGGTTGGATCGTGCAGGCAGCTGCTTATTTTCTTTTCTTTTTTCTCGCCCGTCCCGCTTCAGAGTTTGACATATTAGGGCATCTCCAGCCGCGTCTCAGGAAGACCTCCCCAAATGATTTTTTCACGTCGGTGTCAAAAAAACGGCCCAGTCGCATCCCAGGAGTCCGATTTTCGCCGGCTTGGGCCGAAAACAGCGCCGGCGAACCCAGGCCGAACCCGGCGCGCTGGGGGGCGCCCGGGGCGCTGGGGCGAGCTGTTTTGGCGCGAAAAAGACGCGGGCCAGCCGCGTCCGCGACTCGGCGCCTCGTCTTCCCCCAACGGCCTCGGTTCCCGTGGGGAATCAATGGCAAGGCTGGCGGCAGCCTTGTCATCGATTCCTCACGGGCGGCGCGTTCACGGGACAGTGCACCGACGCCTCTACTCCCTCGCACGCGTACACACGGGCGCGGCCCGGCTATAAAAGCCGGCGGCCTCCACTCACCTGCGCCCACACCAGCCCCGCCCCTCGCCGCCGTCCAGCCCTTCCTCTACCTCTCCCGAGCCCGCCCAGCCCCGCCTTCGCCATGGCAGAACGCTTCCCCGGAGATACGGCGGCGGCCAACGGCTTCGGCCGCCGTTCGCTCCGCGAACAGGAGTCCTGGCTTCTGTTTCAGGCGAACATCCCGGCGCCGCCGGACATGCGCGCCAGGCCGACGGGGTGGAGACTCAGCGCCGGGGGAGTGCCCATTCCCCCGTTGCCCGACGCCGTGGCGAAGCCGAGGTACTTCGCCGAGGAGGTCTAGATCGTGCGCGCGTCCCTCACCGACGCCGAGCTCTCCCTCCCCCAGTACGCCGCCGACAATCACGTGGCCTGGGCGGCGTATTTCGAGCGCCGCCAACAGCAGCGCTTGGCGTCCACCAACGGCGCGCCGGTGGTCGGCGGCCGGCAGAACAGCGAGGGACGCCACCTCTGGTGGGGCGTCCCCGGCCGCACACTCGAGGGCGTGCTCACGTACCTCGAGGGCGGCAACGACCCGCCGTTGGCGTACCCCCCGGCGAGGGTGGCCGCCCCGGCGCAGCTGTTGGGGAACGTAGTAATTTCAAAAAAAATTCCTACGCACACGCAAGATCATGGTGATGCATAGCAACGAGAGGGGAGAGTGTTGTCTACGTACCCACGCAGACCGACTGCGGAAGCGTTGACGCAACGTAGAGGAAGTAGTCGTACGTCTTCCCGATCCGACCGATCCAAGCACCGTTACTCCGGCACCTCCGAGTTCTTAGCACACGTACAGCTCGATGACGATCCCCGGGCTCCCATCCAGCAAAGCGTCGGGGAGGAGTTCCGTCAGCACGACGGCGTGGTGACGATCTTGATGTTCTACCGTCGCAGGGCTTCGCCTAAGCACCGCTACAATATGATCGAGGTGGAATATGGTGGCAGGGGCACCGCACACGGCTAAGGAACGATCACGTGGATCAACTTGTTTGTCTAGAGGTGCCCCCTGCCCCCGTATATAAAGGAGCCAAGGGGGAGGGGGCGGCCGGCCAGGAGGAGGGCGCTGGAGGAGTCCTACTCCTACCGGGAGTAGGACTCCCCCCCCCCAATCCTAGTTGGAATAGGATTCACCGAGGGGGAAGAGAGAGAGGGGGGCCGGTCACCTCTCCTTGTCCTAATAGGACTAGGGGAGGGGGGAGGCGCGCGGCCCACCTTGGGCTGCCCCTTTCTCCTTTCCACTAAAGCCCACTAAGGCCCATATAGCTCCCGGGGGGTTCCGGTAACCTCCCGGTACTCCGGTAAAATCCCGATTTCACCTGGAACACTTCCGATATCCAAACATAGGCTTCCAATATATCAATCTTTATGTCTCGACCATTTCGAGATTCCCCGTCATGTCCGTGATCACATACGGGACTCCGAACTAACTTCGATACATCAAAATGCATAAACTCATAATAACTGTCATCGTAACTTTAAGCGTGCGGACCCTACGGTTCGAGAACAATGCAGACATGACTGAGACACATCTCCGGTCAATAACCAATAGCGGGACCTGGATGCCCATATTGGCTCCTACGGCTCCTACATATTCTACGAAGATCTTTATCGGTCAGAACGCATAACAACATACGTTGTTCCCTTTGTCATCGGTATGTTACTTGCCCAAGATTCGATCGTCGGTATCCAATACCTAGTTCAATCTCGTTACCGGCAAATCTCTTTACTCGTTCTGTAATACATCATCCCGCAACTAACTCATTAGTTGCAATGCTTGCAAGGCTTAAGTGATGTGCATTACCGAGAGGGCCCAGAGATACCTCTCCGACATTCGAAGTGACAAATCGTAATCTCGAAATATGCCAACCCAACATGTACCTTTGGAGACACCTGTAGAGCTCCTTTATAATCACTCAGTTACGTTGTGACATTTGGTAGCACACAAAGTGTTTCTCCGACAAACGGGAGTTGCATAATCTCATAGTCATAGGAACATGTATAAGTCATGAAGAAAGCAATAGCAACATACTAAACGATCGGGTGCTAAGCTAATGGAATGGGTCATGTCAATCAGATCATTCAACTAATGATGTGATCCCGTTAATCAAATAACAACTCTTTGTCCATGGTTAGGAAACATAACCATCTTTGATTAACGAGTTAGTCATGTAGAGGCATACTAGTGACACTCTGTTTGTCTATGTATTCACACATGTATTATGTTTCCGGTTAATACAATTCTAGCATGAATAATAAACATTTATCATGATATAAGGAAATAAATAATAACTTTATTGTTGCCTCTAGGGCAGATTTCCTTCAGTCTCCCACTTGCACTAGAGTCAATAATCTAGATCACATCGCCATGTGATTTAACATCAATAATTCACATCTTTATGTGATTGGTTCACATCTCCATGTGACTAACACCCAAAGGGTTCACTAGATTCAATAATCTAGTTCACGTCGCTATGTGATTAATACCCAAAGAGTGATCATGTTTTGCTTGTGAGAGAAATTTAGTCAACGGGCCTGCCAAATTCAGATCTGTATGTATTTTGCAAAATTCTATGTCTACAATGCTCTGCACGGAGCTACTCTAGCTAATTGCTCCCACTTTCAATATGTATCCAGATTGAGACTTAGAATCATCTGGATTAGTGTAAAAAACTTGCATCGACATAAACTTTTACGACGAACCTTATTGTCACGTCCATAATCGAGAAACATATCCTTATTTCACTAAGGATAATTCTAACCGCTATCCAGTGATCGACTCCTAGATCACTATTGTACTCCCTTGCCAAATCAGTGCAGGGTATACAATAGATCTGGTACACAGCATGACATACTTTATAGAACCTATGGCCAAGGCATAGGGAATGACTTTCATTCTCTTTCTATCTTCTGCCATGGTCGGGCATTGAGTCTTACTCAACTTCACACCTTGTAATACAGGCAAGAACTCTTTCTTTGACTGCTCCATTTTGAACTACTTCAAAATCTTGTCAAGGTATGTACTTATTGAAAAAACTTATCAAGCGTCTTGATCTATCTCTATAGATCTTAAAGCTCAATATGTAAGCAGCTTCACCGAAGTCTTTCTTTGAAAAACTCCTTTCAAAAACTCCTTTATGCTTTACAGAATAATTCTATATTATTTCCGATCAACAATATGTTATTCACATATACTTATCAGAAATGTTGTAGTGCTCCCACTCACTTTCTTGTAAATACAGGCTTCACCGCAAGTCTGTATAAAACTATATGCTTTGATCAACTCATCAAAGCATATATTCCAACTCCGAGATGCTTGCACCAGTCCACAGATGGATCGCTGGAGCTTGCACATTTTGTTAGCACCTTTCGGATTGACAAAACCTTCTGGTTGCATCATATACAACTCTTCTTTAATAAATCCATTAAGGAATGCAGTTTTGTTTATCCATTTGCCAGATTTCATAAAATGCGGCAATTACTAACATGATTCGGACAGACTCAAGCATATATACGAGTGAGAAACTCTCATCGTAGTCAACACCTTGAACTTGTCGAAAAACCTTTTTGCGACAATTCTAGCTTTGTAGATAGTAACACTACTATCAGCGTCCGTCTTCCTCTTGAAGATCCATTTATTTTCTATGGCTTGCCGATCATCGGGCAAGTCAACCAAAGTCCATACTTTGTTCTCATACATGGATCCCATCTCAGATTTCATGGCCTCAAGCCATTTCCCGGAATCTGGGCTCATCATCGCTTCCTCATAGTTCGCAAGTTCGTCATGGTCTAGTAACATGACTTCCAGAACAGGATTACCGAACCACTTTGGTGCGGATCTCATTCTGGTTTACCTACGAGATTTGGTTAGTAACTTGATCTGAAGTTACATGATCATCATCATTAGCTTCCTCACTAATTGGTGTAGTAGTCACAAGAACAGATTTTTGTGATGAATTACTTTCCAATAAGGGAGAAGGTACAATTACCTTATCAAGTTTTCTACTTTCCTCCCACTCACTTCTTTCGAGAGAAACTCCTTCTCTGGAAAGGATCCATTCTCAGCAACGAATTTGCCTTCGGATCTGTGATAGAAGGTGTACCCAACAAATTCGTTTGGGTATCCTATGAAGACATATTTCTCCGATTTGGGTTTGAGCTTATCAGGATGAAACTTTTTCATATAAGCATCACAATCCCAAACTTTAAGAAACGACAACTTTGGTTTCTTGCCAAACCATAGTTCAGATTGTGTCGTCTCAAGCGGATTTAGATGGTGCCCTATTTAACGTGAATGCAGCTGTCTCTAATGCATAACCCCAAAACGATAGCGGTAGATCGGTAAGAGACATCATAGATCGCACCATATCAAATAAAGTACGGTTATGACGTTCGGACACACCATTACACTGTGGTGTTCCAGGTGGCATGAGTAGTGAAACTATTTCACATTGTTTTAACTGAAGACCAAACTCATAACTCAAATATTTTACCTCTGCGATCATATCGTAGAAACTTTTATTTTCTTGTCACGATGATTTTCCACTTCACTCTGAAATTTTTGAACTGTTCAAATGTTTCAGACTTATGTTTCATCAAGTAGATATCCCCATATCTGCTCAAATCATCTGTGAAGGTCAGAAAATAATGATACCTGCTGTAAGCCTTAATATTCATCGGACCACATACATCAGTATGTATGATTTCCAACAAATCTGTTGCTTGCTTCATTGTTCCGGAGAACGGCGTTTTGGTCATCTTGCCCATAAGGCATGGTTCGCAGGCATCAAGTGATTCATAATCAAGTGATTCCAAAAGCCCATCAGCATGGAGTTTCTTCATGCGCTTTACACCAATATGACCTAAACGACAGTGCCACAAATAAGTTGCACTATCATTATTAACTTTGCATCTTTTGGTTTCAATATTATGAATATGTGTATCACTACGATCAAGATCCAATGAACTATTTTCATTGGGTGTGTGACCATATAAGGTTTTATTCATGTAAACAGAACAACAATTTATTCTTTTACTTAAATGAATAACGGTATTACAATAAACATGATCAAATCATATTCATGCCCAACGCAAACACCAAATAACACTTATTTAGGTTCAACACTCATCCCGAAAGTATAGGGAGTGTGCGATGATGATCATATCAATCTTGGAACTACTTCCAACACACATCGTCACTTCACCCTTAACTAGTCTCTGTTTATTCTGCAACTCCTGTTTCGAGTTACTACTCTTAGCAACTGAACTAGCATCAAATACTGAGGGGTTGCTATAAACACTAGTAAAGTACACATCAATAACATGTATATCAAATATACTTATGTTCACTTTGCCATCCTTTTTGTCCGCCAATCACTTGGGGTAGTTCCGCTTCCAGTGACCAGTCCCTTTGCAGTAGAAGCACTTAGTCTCAGGCTTAGGACTAGACTTGGGCTTTTTCACATGAGCAGCAACTTGCTTGCTGTTTTTCTTGAAGTTCCCCTTTTTCCTTTTTGCCCTTTTCTTGAAACTAGTGATCTTTGTCAACCATCAACACTTGATGCTCTTTCTTGATTTCTACCTTCATCGATTTCATCATCATGAAAAGCTCGGAATTCGTTTTCGTCATCCCTTGCATACTATAGTTCATCACGAAGTTCTACTAACTTGGTGATGGTGACTAGAGAATTCTGTCAATCACTATCTTATCAGGAAGATTAACTCCCACTTGATTCAAGCGATTGTAGTACCCAGACAATCTGAGCACATGCTCACTAGTTGAGCGATTCTCCTCCATCTTTTAGCTATAGAACTTGTTGGAGACTTCATATCTCTCAACTCGGGTATTTGCTTAAAATATTAACTTCAACTCCTGGAACATCTCATATGGTCCATGACGTTCAAAACGTCTTTGAAGTCCCGATTCTAAGCCATTGAGCATGGTGCACTAAACTATCAAGTAGTCATCATATTGAGCTAGCCAAACGTTCATAACGTTTGCATCTGCTCCTGCAATAGGTCTGTCACCTAGCGGTGCATCAAGGACATAATTCTTCTGTGCAGCAATGAGGATAAACCTCAGATCACGGATCCAATCCGCATCATTGCCACTAACATCTTTCAACACAATTTTCTCTAGGAACATATCAAAATAAACACAGGGAAGCAACAACGCGAGTTATTGATCTACAACATAGATATGCTAATACTACCAGGACTAAGTTCATGATAAATTAAAGTTCAATTAATCATATTACTTAAGAACTCCCACTTAGATAGACATCCCTCTAATCCTCTAAGTGATCACGTGATCCAAATCAACTAAACCATAACCGATCATCACGTGAAATGGAGTAGCTTTCAATGGTGAACATCACTATGTTGATCATATCTACTATATGATTCACGCTCGACCTTTCGGTCTCCGTGTTCCGAGGCCATATCTGCATATGCTAGGCTCGTCAAGTTTAACCTGAGTATTCTGCGTGTGCAAAACTGGCTTGCATCCGCTGTAGATGGACATAGAGCTTATCACACCCGATCATCACGTGGTGTCTGGGCACGACGAACTTTGGCAATGGTGCATACTCAGGGAGAACACTTCTTGATAATTAGCGAGAGATCATCTTATAAAGCTACCGTCGAACTAAGCAAAATAAGATGCATAAAAGATAAACATCACATGCAATCAAAATATGTGACATGATATGGCCATGATCATCTTGCGCCTTTGATCTCCATCTCCAAAGTACCGTCATGATCTCTATTGTCACCGGCATGACACCATGATCTCCATCATCTTGATCTATATCAATGTGTCGTCACGTGGTCGTCTCGCCAACTATTGCTCTTGCAACTATTGCTATCGTATAGCGATAAAGTAAAGCAATTATTTGGCGCTTGCATTTTATGCAATAATGAGACAACCATAAGGCTTCTGCCAGTTGCCGATAACTTCAACAAAACATGATCATCTCATACAACAACTTATATCTCATCACGTCTTGACCATATCACATCACAACATGCCCTGCAAAAACAAGTTAGACGTCCTCTACTTTGTTGTTGCAAGTTTTACGTGGCTGCTACGGGCTTAAGCAAGAACCAATCTTACCTATGCATCAAAACCACAACGATAGTTTGTCAAGTTGATGCCGTTTTAACCTTCGCAAGGACCGGGCGTAGCCACACTCGGTTCAACTAAAGTTGGAGAAACAGTCACCCGCAAGCCACCTTTGTGCAAAGCACGTCGGGAGAACCGGTCTCGCGTAAGCGTACGCGTAATGTCGGTCCGGGCCGCTTCATCCAACAATACCGCCGAACCAAAGTATGACATGCTGGTAGGCAGTATGACTTATATCGCCCACAACTCACTTGTGTTCTACTCGTGCATATAACATCAAACCATAAAACCTAGGCACGGATGCCACTGTTGGGAACGTAGTAATTTCAAAAATTTCCTACGCACACGCAAGATCATGGTGATGCATAGCAACGAGAGGGGAGAGTGTTGTCTACGTACCCACGCAGACCGACTGCGGAAGCGTTGACGCAACGTAGAGGAAGTAGTCGTACGTCTTCCCGATCCGACCGATCCAAGCACCGTTACTCCGGCACCTCCGAGTTCTTAGCACACGTACAGCTCGATGACGATCCCCGGGCTCCCATCCAGCAAACCGTCGGGGAGGAGTTCCGTCAGCACGATGGCGTGGTGACGATCTTGATGTTCTACCGTCGCAGGGCTTCGCCTAAGCACCGCTACAATATGATCGAGGTGGAATATGCTGGCAGGGGGCACCGCACACGGCTAAGGAACGATCACGTGGATCAACTTGTGTGTCTAGAGGTGCCCCCTGCCCCCGTATATAAAGGAGCCAAGGGGGAGGGGGCGGCCGGCCAGGAGGAGGGCGCAGGAGGAGTCCTACTAGGACTCCCCCCCCAATCCTAGTTGGAATAGGATTCCCCGAGGGGGAAGAGAGAGAGGGGGACCGGTCACCTCTCCTTGTCCTAATAGGACTAGGGGAGGGGGGAGGCGCGCGGCCCACCTTGGGCTGCCCCTTTCTCCTTTCCACTAAAGCCCACTAAGGCCCATATAGCTCCCGGGGGGTTCCGGTAACCTCCCGGTACTCCGGTAAAATCCCGATTTCACCCGGAACACTTCCGATATCCAAACATAGGCTTCCAATATATCAATCTTTATGTCTCGACCATTTCGAGACTCCTCGTCATGTCCGTGATCACATCCGGGACTCCGAACTAACTTCGGTACATCAAAATGCATAAACTCATAATAACTGTCATTGTAACTTTAAGCGTGCGGACCCTACGGTTCGAGAACAATGCAGACATGACTGAGACACATCTCCGGTCAATAACCAATAGCGGGACCTGGATGTCCATATTGGCTCCTACGGCTCCTACATATTCTACGAAGATCTTTATCGGTCAGACCGCATGACAACATACGTTGTTCCCTTTGTCATCGGTATGTTACTTGCCCGAGATTCGATCGTCGGTATCCAATACCTAGTTCAATCTCGTTACCGACAAATCTCTTTACTCGTTCTGTAATACATCATCCCGCAACTAACTCACTAGTTGCAATGCTTGCAAGGCTTAAGTGATGTGCATTACCGAGAGGGCCCAGAGATACCTCTCCGACATTCGGAGTGACAAATCCTAATCTCGAAATACGCCAACCCAACATGTACCTTTGGAGACACCTGTAGAGCTCCTTTATAATCACCCAGTTAAGTTGTGACGTTTGATAGCACACAAAGTGTTCCTCCGGCAAACGGGAGTTGCATAATCTCATAGTCATAGGAACATGTATAAGTCATGAAGAAAGCAATAGCAACATACTAAACGATCGGGTGCTAAGCTAATGGAATGGGTCATGTCAATCAGATCATTCAACTAATGATGTGATCCCGTTAATCAAATAACAACTCTTTGTCCATGGTTAGGAAACATAACCATCTTTGATTAACGAGCTAGTCAAGTAGAGGCATACTAGTGACACTCTGTTTGTCTATGTATTCACACATGTATTATGTTTCCGGTTAATACAATTCTAGCATGAATAATAAACATTTAACATGATATAAGGAAATAAATAATAACTTTATTATTGCCTCTAGGGCATATTTCCTTCAGCAGCACCGACGCGCCGGGCCATGGGCTCCAAGGAGGTTCGGCGCCTCCTCTTCTTCCTCCTCATCCCGTTCTTCTTCACACTCCTCCGGCTCTCCGGCGCTGCTCGGCGTCAAGGCCGAGCCCGCGGCGGAGACGCCGCTCGGCCGGCGCACTCGCAGCGCCGGCATCGTCATCAACGAGGGCGCCCGGCGCGCCCCCTCGTCGGCTCCTCCGTGCTTCGTCAAGCCAAAGACGGAGCCGGGGCTGGCGCCGGTGAAGACGGAGCCGGGGCTGGCACCGGTGAAGGCCGAGTTCGACGACGACGATGACGCCGCCCTCGAATGGGGGCGCCAGGACTCTATTGCGATGGAGAAGGCGCGCCGCGAGAAGGAGAAGGAGCACCAGCGCGCCGCCCTACGCCGCTTCGAGGAGCGCCGACGCGGCCGCGAGGAAGGCGGGGTCGTCGTCTTGTGCGACAGCGACGACGACGACTACGCGCCGCCGCCTGTTCGCCATGGCGACGCCGGGGAGGGGTCCAGCAGGGGCGCCCGCGTCAAGGAGGAGAAGGCCGACGACGACGATGGCGGCGACGGCGGCGACGACTTCAGCGCCTTTCTTTTTTTTAGATTAGGTTCATGTAATGTTTGGCCGAATTTCGCCGAAATTTGTAATGTTTGGCCGAAATTTAACTAGTTTTTATCATAACTTCGCCGAACGATTCTGTTTTTTTTAAGATACGCGCCTTGGGGCGGCCCTGGGGGCCAACGGCTGGGGATCGACTCGCCCCTTTGTGTAAAAACACCACAACGGTGAACTCAAACCGTGCTTTATTATTGGGGAAAGATTTATTGTACTTTGTGTTTGCTCAGTTGTTCCATAGCCGAGTTATCGAGATGTTTCTCAAGATAGACGGATGTTTGTTTTTGTTCGTGCATATGTTCGTGGCATATAGAAGAATGAGTGACCTCTTGCCATGCGAATCATGGCCTTACCACTAGGTCCCTGATGGTCAGCGGGATTTTGGAAAAATCTTTTAGGATAATATATAAAAAGTATTGAACGTAAATATCAAAATTGGTTGCATTAAATTGTTATTGGTTATACGGGAGCTCCAAATTTTTGTCTTGCCCCGGGCCCCCAAAATTCTAGGACCGGCCCTGGCAATATATTTCAACACTCCCTCTCATGTCTAGCCTATTTTAGTCTTTGACGTGGGATTGATGTAGACCGCAGAATCGTTTTATTTAATATTGCGTTGGCACGGTCTTGAACTCAAGAACTCTTGTCTCGAATACCATATTGAATCCATGCTTCAGCCAGTTGCTTCAAAAGTCCGAACCGATGGTAGGAGGTGGGCAATATATTTCAACACAGAGAAGCACAAGCGGGCACTGATGGCTATTGTATAATTTACTCATTTCAGTCCTTTGCCTCAAGGTTGGAGATTCGGAAAAGTATGCTTCTCTTGTTTTGGATGGACAATCAGAGGTGTTTTGTTTCCCTTCAACTTTTGAGCATACACCTTGGCGATATGAAGCAAAAATCAGTGGCGGCTATGATCAGCTGTTCGCTGTAGGAATCTGCAGTTTTCACACACGCGTACTCATGTCCGTGGAAAAAAAAATGCGCACAAACGAAATGGGCCACAGAACTCGGGAAGCCAGAGAAAAATGGTTTAGCGGGAACGAACGATGGGCCGTCGGCCCACCTGAGGGCAGCTCGCTCGGCTTCTCTCCCCCTCTCACCAAGACAAGGCAACCCCTAAAAAAGACAAAGAAAAAGAGGACAGACCTATGCCGTCCTGGCAACCCCTAAAATCTTATGCCCACCGTGAGTTCCATGCACATCACACCTTTTGCCTCTGTCTTTTCTTTACCCTCAAACCCATTAAGTACCATATTGGTCTTCATCAATGCATCATCATCTAACCCCAACTTCTTGAAGATCGAGTAGGGCATAAGATTTATCACAGCACCACCATCAACAAGCATCCTACCAACTGGCGATCCGTTAATATGACCTTTGAGGTACAACGGCTTCAAGTGTTTCACCGGTTCTTTTGGCTTCTCGAAGATAGCGTTCTTAGGACCAAAATCCAGTTGGGCTACCTCCCCTTCTTCACCTATTGCACGAAACTCGACAAGTAAGTAATACACCATATTAATATCCATACCTTCCCGAACCGGCGTAGATTCGTAATCCACCATCTCATCTTCATCTCCCAATGTGTATATTGGGCTTAAAGTCTCCTCAATTGAAGGGGATGTTTCAGGTGGTGTGGACGATGTAATAGGGGTTGCATCATCCTCTTTTGGTGGTGAATGTGTTGCTATAGCTAATGTAGAAGCATCTGCGTTTTCTTTTTTTTAGGCCTCCACACTTGTTTTGTGAGTACCATGGGCGGAATTTCACTTAACAATTCATCCCTTTGCCTCTCCTCTTTGTGCACTACCTTCTCATGGTTCCTCATGCGTTGTAATCTCTTTTTCATGGTCTTGGTTAAACCGGGATGACACCACTTAGGTTGAGTATATTTGGGATCCCTTGGTCTGGCCTTGCTTGTGCTCGCCTCATGATCACTAACCATGGAACCCTGCTGAACAATAACAATATCACCATTAGAAGTAGCCAGATTACCAACAACCGGCTTTCCAAATTCCTTTTGCTTGTCGCATTCTGAAATTTCCGCATTAGATGACTTAACATGCCACACTTTTTAATTGGCCTTACTTGGAGAAATTTTTGTTGGCCGATTAGCACCATAGCTCAAACGGCCTTGTGTGGGATAATAAAGCCTCTCATGAGCAGGCCTTCTAGGTGCTGCCCACCCCATATGGAAAGCATAAGGAGCCATTAGGGGTTGCCCCCATCCTCCACTGAAGCCTCTCATGTAATATGGTGCATAGGAGGGTTGTGACATCCATGGTGTCGGTGCCCATGACCCATATGGCCTTACATATCATCGAAACTCTTGCTCTGGAGGCAATCTTAAACGCTTTGAATATGATGGCCGATTAGAGCTAGAACCGGTCGCTTGACTTGCATATTTGGATAGCAACATATCAAAAGTTGGCTTGATTCGCTACCGCTTAGCTTCACTCCTTTCCCACTTGCCAACTTCTGAATTATTGGGCTTGATAAATTTAACATGATTATCTTCTTGTACTTGTGGTTGCCCCCCGAGTGAAGGATTTTTTTATGGTGATCTTCAATACTTCTTTGCCATCGGGTTGCTTATCAAGCACAACCTTTCGTCCCAAGACTTTGTCGCCCTCCTTGCCTTTCCTGGGTTCACCAATAACAACATTATCTTTATTAGAAGATTCGGCTATGCTAAGCCGAATCAACATTTTCTTTCCCTCCAAGTCCATGGTGTTTATTGGGAAGGGTTCTTTATCAACTTGCATCTCAGCGATATTCAATCGCCCGTCACTAATGGCCGATTGTATCTGTCGTCGGAAAACATTGCAATCGCTAGAAGCATGAGAAAATGAATTATGGTACTTGCAATAAGCACGTCGTTTCAGCTCCTCAAACGGCGGTATGGTGTGTGATATTCTAATCATCTTATCTTGCAAGAGAGCATCAAATATTTTATCACACTTTGATATATCAAAAGTAAACCTCATCTCCTCATCACAATTCTTGCGAATCGGCTTAAGAGCATTGCACATATAGGGTTTGGCCTTTGAGGACCAAACAAATTCAGTAGTATAGACATCAACCTCATCGTCCGAATTATCATCATTGTGTTCAACCATATGCATTCTAGGACGATCGTTTGTAGACCTATGGACCTCTTTACTTCGACTCTCTTGGGCCAAAGCTTTTTGTAAGACTTGATTAATGCTCAAAAACTCATAACTTTCTAGCCTCTCTTTAATGTGAGTTTTCAAACCATTAAGAACAAGATCTGCCAAGTCTCTCTCAGTTATAACTAAGCTATAACATCGGTTTTTTATATCTCTAAATCTCTTGACATAATCGGTGAACATCATGTTTCTGCCTAACCAATGTAAGATGTGACAACTTTAGCTCATTATCGCCGCTATAAAAGTGATCATGAAACTTTTGCTCTAATTGCGACCATAAGAGAATTGAGCCATGTGGTAGAGCAGCAAACCATGAAAATGCGGTACCAGTTAAAGATAATGGAATAAACGCACTTTCAATTCTTCTATGGAACCTGCTTCACCCAACTGTGCTAGATACTGACTCACATGCTCCCAAATTGTTTTCGTACCCTCACCACTAAATTTAACAAAATCAAGAACCTTATAACCTTACTTTCGGCTCGTTTCCGAAAGTTTCTAGAAACATCTTATGCAAATCATCCCTTAATTTAGCTAAAATTGGATCCGAGGTAGATGAAGATGTTTGTGGCAATGACATAGGAGCAACCTGAGTACTAGCTATTGGTGCAACTTGTGGGATGGGCGCCGAACCATAATTTGGCGGAAGACCAAACATGCTTGCGCCTATGGGTGGTGTGACAAAGTGATTCGGCGTTGACGCCGAATTGGGCACACTCATAATAGGATTAGGGTATGTAGGTGCAGCCACAAGTTGGTTGGTTTGAGTAGGGTAAAAATTCAATGGCATATTATATTGTTGTTGCATAGGTGGTGCCGATGAAATAGGTAAAATTGGAATAGGGTTTTTAGATATACCAACAGTACCACTGGATGATGGAGGCATATTTTTCTGAGCATTAGCACTAGCCACAAAATAATTGTATGCCATCGCATTACCCTTACTAACAAGACTTTCAATCACAACCACTTTCTCTGGAGAAAAAACTTTACTCACAGTGATTACATCTTGTTCGTCGATGAGGGGAGGAAAATTGGCGTTTCCAACCGGAGTGATGTTGCCTTGACGGTCCTTCTTGAAACTTGAAAGAAACACTTCCAAATCCTCCTCCTCGCGCTTCTTCTTGAGCGCCTCAAAAGCCTCTTCACGCTGCTTCTTGCGTGCTTCGTAGGCTTGGCGATGTTCATCCGATAGTTCATCAAGACCGGGCTTAATGATGTTATCGGCGTCAACTTCTGAGGGTTTGGGGAGATTAGACATGGTTGATGATGATTCTTGATCTTTCGTCCCCAGCGGAGTCGTCAAAAAGTGTGTTCACACACGAACACATCACCGTGTACCTCCAACGTCGAGGGTGATGCACCGCAGCTCACGTCGAAGGAGACCCGTCCGGAAGCGCGGTACGCAAGCAATCCGGCGGGTGCTTTTTCAGGACCCGAAACCCTACACTCCCAGGAGGGACCCCGTCGGGGAGTGCAGCGGCTATGGGCTGCCCTAGGTCAGTTCGCCCGCCCCTAGAGCCTCGAGGATCGCTGCCCTTCAACACGAAGAACGAGAGAGAAAGAACAAGGAAGGGATGTAAAACTAGGGTAAAAAGTAGATGTGTTTTGCGATTGTGTGTTGTTGTTCAATCGGCCGTCACCTATCGTCTATATAAGAGGCGGATGGACTTCCCGTACAAGAAAAAGACTTGCCTTGTCGTCCAAATCATCAAAATCTAGCCAAATTCGAACTTCTCATGACTTCCGGCCCGGTTGTCCGGCTTTAGGCCCGGATGATCCGGCCTAGCCTAGTTTTCTGACAGCAGCTTACTGTTTTGGCTCTAGAATCCAGATACGACCTCGGATTTGGACGTTTTTATAGCAAAATCAACCGCCTCGACGAGACGCACAACTTTTATGTTGAACACTTTTCGATCTGAGGCCATCTTGAGGGTGTTTCGGGCCGTTTTCTAAAGTCTGCAGCAGAAAAACTTGTGCGGACGTCCGGACGATTGCCCGGATTGTCTGGCCTCCGGCTTCAACTTTTAGCTTCTGTTGTTTGGGTCAATTTTTCGGCCTCCGGCCGGATGATGTGGACCCGGTCCGGATGATCCGGCCATACAGTGTTGCAGCACACGGTTTTGACTGTAACTTTTGCATACGACCATGGATTAAGACGATCTTTATATCAAAGTCGTCCGTTTCGACGAGACGAAGAACTTTCATGAAGTAACTTTTTACATCCGAGGCCGTCTTAATAAGGTTCCGTACCGTTTTCTAATCTGATGTCAACACGGGTAACTCCGAAATTGCCATATCTTTTGCACTTGAACTCCGTTTTGGTTCATCTTCATATTTATTTCGATCATCTTGAAGAGGGCCATCAATTGGTGACATGAACTCATAATTTTAACCTCATCTCATTATAGCCTCAACTCACTCTTTGCGATTACGCCATTTTCGAGCATCAACACTCGCTAAGCACCTGAAGTAATGGATCGATCCGCTGAGTGTGAAATTTGGGAAAGGAAGCGATGAACAGGGACAAGAAGGCAACAACGGCACTAGGGCAGCAACCTGAATCCGATCGGTCCGACGATGCGAAGACGACGAGACGATCTGTTTCCTGCTGGGTTTGGCAAAACAATGAACTTGGAGAGATACCTTTGGATCACTGGATCACTATCACTCTATCAGTTTCAAATACTACCTAATATTTAGGATGAGATACCTGGTGTTGCGTGACCGCCTGACGCCCGGTCGCCGTTGGCCGGCGCGACTGTAGGGTGACGCCAACGGCCCGATGCGGATGCAATTACGGTTTTGAGATGGAGACAGACGATCCCAATTCCCTGGGCGTAGGCTGCGATCTCGTTCTTTCTTTCTTTTGACGGACGATCCCAATTCCCTGCCGCAGGAAGGAACGAAAGAGCGAGGCGAGGCGAGGCGCTCCATGCCTTCCACTCAGGCCCAACTCTAGCGCCCAGCGGCCCAGTATGGCCTCGATCTGTTTTCTTTAGAAATACTGGCCTACATAAAAAAATTTGGGGCCCCCAAAACTTGTGGGCCTGGCCCTGCATATGAACAGATATCATGCCTGTGTACTTAGATAATTGTCTATTGATGACTGAACTTGTATACTCGCGGGTCACCGGAAGGATAACCCACCTTAACTTTGTTTGTCTAACCAATGGCTATTTTTGGCTTTACTGTGATGCATGTGTGCTAACTGCAAACCAATTGGTCCATCTCAGAATGGTCAATATATGTATTTTTTTTTTTTTTTGCGAATAAATATATGTATTTATGGAATGTTTTTTTCGTATAGTTGTTTGCTACTTGTAGATAATGACCTTTCACTAAATTGAAAATATAATGCTAGCTTATGTGGAACATGTTCGAATTAGGACTTCTTTGGCCAGCTCCAAGAAAAAACAATGATCTATATTTGTGCAATTGTGAAAGTACTCTATAATCTTGGAATTCTGAAAGTACTCTATAATCTTGGTCAAACATACACAAATTTGACTTGCTTGAAAATGGATACACCTTATATTGTACTCCCTCCGTCCTATAATGTAAGATGTTTTTTTAACACTAGTGGGTGACTCGGGCGCTGCCACCAACCCTAGCCCCGTCGGGCCTTCTTTCTTCCCTTCTGTCGCCACCGTCGAAGCCGGGTGAAGCCTATGCGGCCGATGGTGGCGGTGGGGGCTTCCTCTCATGACGGCATATTGGCTCTGTTGAGCAGCGGATCCGGAGGCGTGTCGGCGTGCGGGTCGGCCATGGGTCTCCAGCGACCGGCGGCTGAGCGCGGCGTCCGCTCGAGGGGCGTGAGCGGCGGCTACAGGCGGTGCGGCATCCGCTGCGTCGGGGGTGTGCGGTTGGGGCTGCAGCGTTGGCTGGATTTGGGCATGACCCAGATCAGATGGCTCTATGGTTTCCGTCTTGGCCGGATGCATGGCAGGCTACGTCATGGGCTCAACCCTCATGGCCTTGATCTGCAGTGCTACTTCTGTTCTTGCGGCTGCAATTGTGGCTGTGGTGGTCTGGCCCTAGCAATCTTTGTCTGCCATGGCATCTTTCTGTCGAACATAGACCTTTTCTATCTGGCCGTTGACGCGTTCCGGTCTTCCCTGTCAGAGATCTATATGTATTGGCGAATGTCGCCCTAGATATCTAGATCGGAAAGGCTTCGGTCGTGCGCGCTTATATTATCAGCTAGCACGGCTTCAAAAGGGCGCGACGCGAACCTTCGCTTTCTTATCAAAGTCGTGGGACATATCCAAGTCAAGATTCCCAAGGCATCGATAGAGGTGGAGAAAGTCATGGAGGTTGCGATTGAAGGTCTTGAAGCGTTGGTGGAAAGATGTACTGGATGCGATGAAGACTATGTGCTAGGCGTTTGGTGGATTGCAACAGCGGCATCGGCAAGCAAGGTTGGCAGCACTGGAGGTCTGCAATTTTGGTGGTGCTCCTCAAGTACTGAGTCTCGATTCCCAGGGGAAAACAAAAGGTCTGGTTTTCATTGGTTGTACCTGGAAATGGCCTTGTTGAAGGCATTGTTTTTTCACTGAACTTGGACTTTCTTCAGGGTGAAAACTCAAGATCTTCGATCGGGTAACGGCGATGCTTGTGCATTGTTTCCTTCTTGTAGGCGTTGATTTTGGAGAACCTCTTTTGTAAGTCAGGTGTTGTTTTTGGTGGTGGCTAGAGGGTTGTTGTTGCTAGTGACTGATCAACCGTGGCGGAACTTTTTTTTTCTTCTTTTCTTTATATTTTGTTGTTGTTGTGTGTATCTTTGATGTCTTTGGACATCTTGTTGGTACAGAGACCAGGTATAATTGGTAACTTCGCGATATTAATATATTCCCTTTCTTGAAAAATGTAAGTGCATCTAGTGCCACCCCTAGTTGGTTTTGGAGTATTGACGACAAACTTGGTTGAGGGACTAATGTGAGAATTGCAGGATAACACAGGTAGTAGTCCCTCATTGATTCAGTTTACCTACCGGAGATGACCCCTAAAAATGTATGAAGACATTGAAGACAATGGTGGTATGTGAAGATATTCACATTGAAGACTATGACATTAGAAGATATCATGTGAAGACTATGGAGCGCGAAGACTTAGTTGTTTCGTTGTTTCCTTTTCTTCTTTGTTGAGTCATAGTAACCACCGTACTGTTAAGTGGGGTCCCAGTGAACAAAGTCAGAGTGACTGAAGTGATGCTCAACCAAAATCCTATGTCTTCGAGCGAAGATAATAAGAGCAAATCTTATCCAGAGCTGGATGAGTCAGCTTTACTTGCAGCCCAAGTCAAGCTGTCGCGTGTGTTTGAAATCTGACTGTTGGAACACGTGTCAGTTCCTTAGTGACCCAGGGTCATTTCGGACAAATCAGGTCGGGTTGCCTAGTGGCTATTAATAGACCACCCCCTGCACCATAAATTGGTGGCTGCTCAGAGTTAGTGCACGGCTTTTGTCGTTTGAGAGCAACCCACCTCCAAAGCTTTTGAGAGAGAGAAATCCTTGTGAGGACAAAGCCCAAACACCCAGAGCCAAAGAGTGTTAGGCATCACTGAAGTCTTTCTGTCCGTGTGACCTAAAGACTTGTTACACTTGAGGACTGTAAATCCTCCAGCCGGTTAGGTGTCGCGTTCTGAGCATCCAAGAGTCATTGTGGATCGCCGATGAACGAAGTCGGTGAAGGTTTGGAAGTCTACCTTGAAGACTTACCAGAGTGATTGGGCGAGGACTTGGTGTCCTTAGCTCAAGGGGAATAAGGTGAAGACGCGGTCTTCTGAGTTGAATCTCAGCCTCCCTAACCAGACGTATAGTTGTCACAACAACTGGAACTGGTCCAACAAATTCTTTGTCCTCACCAAGTGACTGGTTCTATCCTTTACCCCTCTTTACTTACAATTTGTTTTCGTGAAGTCATTGCCTGCTTGCACTACCTGTTTGACTTTACTGTGTGACTACTATCGTTGTTTGGCTTCATACTATCTTCCATCCCGATCTTTACTACCTAGCTGCTATTAGTCTTCGTGCTTTCACTTCATTGAATATTTGAGTATGACTTGCTTAGTGTAGTCTACCTTCCGCTGCATATCAGTAAGTTCATTTCTATTGTTTGTCTTCGAAACTCTCATGTTTCGAAGACTTTCATAAAAATCGCCTATTCAACCCCCTCCCCCCTCTAGTCGATAATTAGCACTTTCAAAAAATAAAAATAGAAAGAAATAAAAGTAAAAATGATTTCATAGGAGTCACATAAATTTCGAGCGTTTGTAAGCACCACGGTCCACACACTGCTTTTTCTAACACAGTACAGATGCAAATGCTCTTAAATACACACATAAACTCACCCGTAAGAATGCACAAACGCATACCCTATCCCTATGAGCACCTTCGAGAGATTGAGCCGGCATATCATCTTGAGATTTATGAAGTCGCCGTAGACGCCTTGTCATCGACGGGCCTACGGGATAATCTTCTCCCACTAAAAATGCATCGCCGAAAGTCCTAAAATATATCCAGCAATAATGTGAGCACCAGGACTTAACCCTGATGGGCTAAGTATACCACTGTCTTTTTAACCATCCTATCACAGATTGGTTCGCTGGTCTACACACCGTTGGAATGTAACGCTAGAATGATAAAACCCCATTCAGCCATAGAACGGTTGCTTCCGAGAAGCGAATCCCCACATGGAGGACAAATGGATGCCGATGGATGTGCCTCCACAATTGCGGGTAGCCAGGAAGAGATGGCCAGTATCTTTCTTGGCTCATTCAAACTATATTTATTTATCAACATGCTAGAAAAGTTGTTGTGCAATTGGCTCCTCATGTGTAGACGCTCATTATTTTCACTGTTCAAAACCATATATTCTATCGGCGGCTGCTATAAAATTTCAGTGGAGTGTAGTATGTTTCTGTTGGAATGATCCGCCTCTCCCGCCGCACTATTTGGCGGCGGCCTCTGCTTCGCTCTACCTCCCTGCTTCTATGCTCTGCTCTGTTCGGCCGCCCAGCCAGGGTGTATGTTGGCAGTTGGCACCAATTGCCGTGCAGATCGGATGGCCACCAAAATTCGATCAGATATTTTACTTTTTTTCCTAGGCGACTCTGCTCAAGTAAATCCCCTTTTTTCACGCGATAAAGGGCCTCGTAAGCATAAACTTTCCCCATTTTCTGGTTTCTTGTTTTTAATTCTTTTATGTGGCAAAAAATAAAAAATATATGTGACTTTCGGAAATTTCTCTAAGAAAGTGTAAACATCTTTCAAACAAATTCTAGATAAAAAGTGAATCATATGCCACCTTACACGTAGTTGTGTCACTCGCTGTCTGTGGCATAACGCCTCCCGTCGCGATTGTAGCATGGTGGTCGATGCACGGTGAAAACTTGCACCACACTGCACCCCCCCTCTCCCGCCCGCACCCAATACTGCTCTTTATCGGTCCCATCATTCAACATTGTCGGTTGTAGCACCACGCATCACACGTCTGTCCCGTTTTCAGCATTATCGGTTGTAGCATTGTGATCTGCGCAACAATGGTTCTATTATTTTTCCAGTGCGAAACATAGCAGGTTTACTTGGTGCAGCTCCACGTGCTGAACAAAAGACGCGCTTGACAAGATATGATCCACCAAATGTGTTACAGATCGGTTCGTTTAATTTTGAAATTCCACCCGTCGAACCAAAGAAGGATACTGTCAAACCAAACTTCAGGACTCCTCCAACAAAAGTGAATGTTGGTGCCGTCTTCGTTCAGTAGCAGACAAAGTCCCTTCTTTTTTAAACAAGTCCTATGTAATCAACGTGGTCGGAAGATTAATTAGTGTTTTTAATTAGAAAATACTAGTACTAGGTGAGAGAAGACGTGTCCTTGTTTCCTTTTAAAATAGTATACGTGATTGAGTCAGTTAGAGTTTGTTACGCCGTTTGCGGCTGGTTGGCGTCGCCTATATATTGGGCATATTCAGTTTTGTATCATGCAGATTTGTTTTAGTTTGGAGTAGAATAAAAACTATAGAAAAGGCCTCTCGTCGGGAGGCAGCCAGGATGTGTACCTGCGAATCCTAGGGATTCGTAATCCTAGGGATTCGTTGCTGTTGTGCTCGTGTCTGATCTCGTATCAGTTTCGGTGCAAAGTCTTCTCCTTTGGCTTCTTATCCTTTTGTTTGATCCGAAGGTTGTTTTCTTCTCACTGGTAGAAAAAGGGCCTATAGTCCCGGTTCGTAAGGACGTTTAGTCCCGGTTCCTGAACCGGGACTAAAGTGTCGGTACTAATACCTCCCCCCTTTAGTCCCGGTTCAATCCAGAACCGGGACTAAAGCCCCTCCACATGGGCAGTGCGCAGAGCCCAGTCAGGAGACCCTTTGGTCCCGGTTGGTGGCACCAACCGGGACCAATAGGCATCCACGCGTCAGCATTTCTGTGGCTGGGGTTTTTGTTTTTTTTGAAAGGGGGGGGGGGTTGGGGGTTTTGGGGGGTTAATTTAGGTGTTTCATATATTGTGTTAGCTAGCTATAATTAATAGAGAGAAGTGTCCTCTCTTATGTCCGTGCTTGGTCGACGCTACGTACTATACATACGTATATAGAGAGGACTAGACACGCTGGCTAGCTAGTAAGCAAACGAAGGAAACAGAAGATCGTCATGAACATATATGCATACAGAGAGAAGTGATATCGACCACCTCTCCTTCTCCGAGAGATTGGTCGAACAACAAGTTCTCGTATATCTATCTGACACTACCGGCTACATATATACAATAATTATCTCTTACAAATATAATCATACGGACTCAGGGTCCACATAGAATTCTCCGTCTTCAGGGATCACGTGGTCAAGAAAGAATGCCGCCAATTCCTCTTGAATTGCTCGCATGCGAGCTGGTGCTAGGAGTTCATCCCGCTTCCGAAACATCTAATTTGAAGAAGGGGGTCAATACATATATATATATGAATGAATGAAACTCAACACAAATGATGGTAATAAAATAAAATTGTGAATGTTGTTATTTACGTACTTCATATTGTTCGTTAGAGTACCCGCCCCGCTCACAGGTCGTGTGGCGGATGGACTCGCAGATGTAGTATCCACAGAAATCATTCCCTTGTTCCTGCCACAACCACTTTACAAGAAATAGAGGTCAATCAAACTGATAAGCAAGAATGCTAAATGGTATTGATGAAACTAGCGCTTGAATCACTAGGAGATGCGCGGAACATGCTACTATAGTACTTACTTTCGGGTGTCTAAATTCCAGCTCCTTCGGCAGTCCCGGAACTGTTTTGGTGAATTTTCTCCAAACCCTGCCGGACAAAGAAAACAATTACTTGATATCAGGAAATGAACAAAGTTGCTGATATGGTGGATAATGATCGATTTAACTTACTTCTTGAGGATTTCAGTCATGTCCGCATACTCCTTGGGATCTTTTCGTTTAGAGTCCAAGACGGTTACTACTCCCTGCTCAAGCTTAATCTCTAGGAGAATAAAGTGGAAACTGCACACACATGCATAACTCATGAATTACATTACTATAACCTTGACTAATATATAAGGGAAACCGAATACGCACAAGACAGTAACACTCACCTGAAGTTGTAAGGAAAGAGTATTATATCTTTGTTTTGATTTATTACGAACGATCGTAGCAAGCTGGCCTCGGTAGCTGCGGCATGAAGTTTAACCTGAGTTGCATCTATGAGATATGTGTTAATGAACCCAATATCACCGACTTGTCTTTTCTTCAATTCGGCGATCTTCAATCTGCATAATATAGTGAGGATGATTATAAATACATGCAATGAAAGAGCTAAGCTATATAGAGAAACTTAATGACAGAAGTAGTACTACTTACAGACAGTAGCAGGCGACCGTTGTTTTATCGAGGGCCAATTGATTGAAAAACTGATAGAACTCCTCAAATGGAACAGGCAACAGATCAATTCCAACGAGGTCATGCTCCTTTTTAACTTTCACATACAAAGTACTCCTCCCCCCAGAGTCTCTGCAGATTTTCAAGTACCAATCATGCAATCTTCGCATCATCGTTGATAGAGATCTTTCATCTTTGACGAGAGGCTTCCCGTACTCGTATCTTTGTATCTGCACCTCCATGGGTTCATAATGTACTTCGTCGGGCAGGTAATCTGCAAGATTGCTATAACCGGGCACCATCCTCGGATCATTATCGACGTTGTGGCTAGGCACCTTGAGCGGGGGGCACGATTGCTTCGCTTGTTCGCCGAGCTGGGCAATTTGTTTCCCAGCTCGTCGTTCTTTCAGCCTTTGATCACTGACAGTACTTCCCGACCGCTCCGCTTCGGCAAATTCCTTTCCAATAATGCGGTCATAGTTTCCTTTCGGCGGATCAGACTTCGGTGGTTTTGTCAGGGCAGCCAGAGTGCGCTTCACTTTCACCCGATCTACCTTCTCCTCCGGAGGTGGATGTTTCTTTGCTTTCACCCCTTCAAAGAATTTCTTCACTTCTTCTCGCGCGATCTCGGCGTTCTCCTCCTGGGTCCTCTCGTATGGTAACTTCTCTGGAGTCTTCAGAGAAGGACCGAATCTGTATGTCCTCCCGCCTCTGGTTGTACTGCTAGACGCCGACCGAGCAGACGTAGCGGTTGTCTTCTTTACTTGCTTAAGAGGCGGAGGAGAAGGACTACGACGCGCCGGAGCAGCTGGAGCGGCGGCAGGTCTCTTCCGCCCTTGCTGACGAGGCGGAGAAGGAGGAGGCTGGCTGCTCGGGCGCGTCGGCGCAGGCGGAGAAGGAGGCGGAGTGCCGCCACGCGCCGGAGAAGGAGCCGGCCGAGGGCCCTGATCGTCACTCGCCGGAGGAGGAGGCGGTGGAGGCGGAGTGCCCTGACTCGCCGGAGGAGGAGGAGGAGGCGGTGGCGTCCAGTTCGGAAGGTTGATGAGCTCCTTCCGCCATAGGCATGGAGTCTTCAGAGCAGACCCCAGCCGAGTCTCCCCTTCACCGGTAGGGTGGTCAAGCTGGAGGTCCTCAAATCCCTCCGTTATCTCATCCACCATCACCCTAGCATATCCTTCTGGAATCGGCCGGCAGTGAAAAGTTGCGCCGGGTTCAGTAGGATAAACAGAGCCAACAGCCGCCTTGACCTTCAAATTCATCCATTGCGTCATAAGGTGGCAATTTTGAGACTCCGTTATAGCATCCACGGGATAGCTGGCAGGAGCCGTCAAGGCATGCTCCGGCTGAAGCAGCTCGGTGGAAGCCACGCTGCTTCTGCGCTGAGATGGCGGGGTAGCTTCGGGGGAGGCTTCGGCAGTACGTTTGCTGCGATTTGCTTCTCGTTCCTCTATCGCGTCTACCCTTGCTTGCAGCGCCTGCATTTGGGTCTGCTGCACTTTTTTCCTCCTCTCATGGGATTTGTAACCGCCTGCGTCCGGAAACCCAACCTTCCACGGAATGGAGCCTGGCGTGCCTCGTGTCCGTCCAGGGTGCTCAGGATTCCCGAGGGCCATTGTGAGCTCGTCGTTCTCTCTGTCTGGAAAGAACGTCCCTTCCTGCGCTGCTTCGATATACTGCTTAAGCTTACTGACTGGTATGTCCATTTGATCGTTCGTCCAAATGCACTTCCCTGTTACAGGGTCCAGTGTTCCGCCAGCCCCGAAGAACCAAGTCCGGCAACGGTCTGGCCAGTTAATTGTCTCTGGTTCGATCCCTTTATGAACCAGATCATTCTCAGTCTTGGACCACTTAGGCCGGGCTACGAGGTAGCCACCTGACCCCGTGCGATGGTGAAGCTTCTTCTTCGCAGCATTTTGCTTGTTTGTCGCCGACATCTTCTTACTCTTTTCCGATGTCTTGTGGGCCACAAATGCGGGCCAGTGATCTCTGATCTTCTCATATCTGCCCTTGAATTCTGGTGTCTCATTATTTTCGACAAACTTATTCAGCTCTTTCTTCCACCTCCTGAATAGTTCTGCCATCCTCTTCAGAGCAAAAGACTTGATTAATTTCTCTTTAACTGGGTTCTCTGGATTATCCTCAGGCGGTAGGGTGAAATTTGACTTCAGCTCAGTCCAAAGATCATTTTTCTGCATATCATTGACATAAGACACCTCAGGGTCTTCTGTAGCCGGCTTAAACCATTGCTGGATGCTTATCGGGATCTTGTCCCTAACCAGAACCCCGCACTGAGCAACAAATGCGCTCTTTGTCCGGAGGGGTTCAATAGGTTGGCCGTCGGGCGCGATTGCTATGATCTCAAACTTTTCATCCGAGCTCAACTTTTTCTTCGGGCCTCGTCTCTTTACCGAAGTTGTGCTCGATCCGGAGGGCTAGAAAAAAGAACAAAGACTTAATTAATATGTGTACATACCAAAACAATGAATGCATCAATCAGCTAGTCAGCATAGGCTTAACTAATATATATACCTGGCCGGACTCGGTTCGGTCACCGGAGCCGTCATCACGGTCTCCTTCTTGCACCGGCATTGGGTCACCGGAGCCGTCCTCATGTTCTTCTTCTTGCACCGGCATTAGGTCACCGTAGCCAGCTTGTTCACCCTCTCCTTCCAGACCATCGGTTTCGTTGAGAAACAACGAGATGGCATCACTTCCTTCTGCGATTATGTCCCTCAACAACGCTTCTTTTGTTGCTTCGTCTAGGGCGGTGTCCATAGTTTCTACAAATATTTACAACATGGCAATTATTATTCAAACATGACAGATGGATATATTAGTGCCAAACGTAGAACTAGCTACCTAATCATAGTAAGCTATCGGGAGGGGGTATATATCGACAACGACGACACTACATCTATGTCCCTCGACGACCCTCGTTCCCGATAAAAAAAAGAGGAAGAAGAAGAAAAAAAGAGGAGAAGAAAGAATAGAGGAGAAGAATCCCTCTATCTTCTCTCCCTTTTCTCTACCTCTCTTTTTCTCTTCCTCTCATGTTCGAGAGGATCGCCGAGGGGTCGGGAGGTTGCCTAGTGTCAAGGGATTCAACAAAACCATGTCTTCATCATTAGGCGAAAGTAACATGTGCATGATGGTACGAAGCTCTTCAAAGTTGTTCTGGAACGGAGTCCCAGATAGGATAATTCGCTTTTTGGTACAAAGTTCAGCAAGAGCCTTCCGAATATCGCTATTTGGAAGGCCTTTGCTGAATTCGTACCAAAAGGCGGATTATTCTATCCGGGACTCCATTCCAGAACAACTTTGCAGAACTTCGTACCAACATGCCCTGGTTACTTCCGGCTAATGATGAAGGCATGGATTTCTTCAATACTTTGACACTAGGAGAACCGAAGAAAGGAATAGCTAGAGGAGAAGATCGAAGAAAAAAAAGAAGAAAAAAAAGAGGAGAAGAAGAAAGGAATAGTGGAGAAGAAGAGAAAATAGAATATTCTATTTTCTCTTCTTCTCCACTATTCCTTTCTTCTTCTCCTCTTCTTTTTCTTCTTTTTTCTTCTTCTTATTTATTTCTCCTCTTCTTTTCGGTAGAGGAAACCCTAAATAGCTAGCAAGTATCGTGGGTGTGAGATACATGTGGCCTTCGGTGTCGGACACTACATCCACGTCCCACAAGTGACGTGGGCGTCGAAGCCCGCGCCACTTGTGGGATGTGGATGTAGTGTCCGACACCGACGGTACATGTATCTCACACCGACGATACTTTCTATTTAGGGTTTCTCCTCTACCGCTCGGCGACCCTCTCGACGACCCTCGCTCCCGATAAAATAAAGAGGAAGAAGAAGAAGAAAAAAGAAGAGAAGAAAGAATAGAGGAGAAGACTTCCTCTTCTTCCTCTCCTCTTCTTCCCCTTCTTCCTCGCCTCTCTCATGAATGTCCGGCGTTCTCGACCCCCCCCCCACGTGTCGAAGAAAAAAAGAAGAAAAAAAAGAGGAGAAGAAAGGAATAGAGGAGAAAAGAGAAAATAGAATATATCTTCTATTTTTCTCTTCTTCTCCTCTATTCCTTTCTTCTTCTCCTCTTCTTTTTCTTCTTTTTTCTTCTTCTTATTTATTTCTCCTCGTCTTCCTCTCCCCTCTCGGCGACCCTAGACCCCCTCTCGACCCTCGACCCCTAGGCGACCGTCGACCCCCTCTCGACCCTCGACCCCTAGGCGACCGTCGACCCCTCCCGATAAAAAAAGATGAAGAAGAAGAAAAAAAGAGGAGAAGAAAGAATAGAGGAGAAGCTCCTCTATTCTTTATTCTCCTCTTTTTTTTTCTTCTTCCTCTTCTTCCTCTCATGTTTTTCCCCGATAACATTTTTTTCTCCGAGATAGTTAGTGTTCCCGAGTGAACCGGAGGGGGACATTGGTCATATTTTCTACGAATGTTCTATATACATACATCCATCGATATCATTCCATACATACATATACATCTACATTATATATGAACAAAAAAATATCAAAATTCATCATACATACATCTACAGTATATATGAACACAAATTATAAACTTTCTCCCCAACTCATACATACATACATACATACATCTACATCACATCAATATTTTGCAAATTAAGGAGCAGGGAAGGAAGGAGAGGATGGGGCGGTAGCTACCTCTCCCAGAGGGATCGGGGAGGAGACGCGGGCGGCCGGCGTCGGGGGCGACGGCGACGAGGACGGGCTCGGGGTCGGCGAGGGCGAGGGCGACGGCGGGGCGCGCTCGGCGGCGGCGGACGGCGGAGCTCGGGGGGCGCGGGGCAGGAGCTCGGGGGCTCGGGGACGGCGGAGCTCGAGGGCGAGGGCGACGGCGACGGCGGGGCGGCTCGGGGTCGGCGACGACGGCGAGGCAGGGCGCGCTTGGGGGCGGGGCAGGGGCAACGGCGAGGGGCGAGCAGAGGGGCAGCCTGGCGGCGACGTCGGGGCGGGATTGAAGAAACTGTACCAAAATTTTCACAAGTGTGGCTTATATAGACGGAGCATTGGTCCCGGTTGGTGGCACCAACCGTGACCATTGCCCCCCTTTAGTCCCGGTTGGTGCCACCAACCGGGACCAAAGGCCTCTTTTCGGCAGCCCAAAGGGCGGGAAGCGAAGGCCATTGGTCCTGGTTGGTGGCACCAACCGGGACTAAAGGGGGGCAATGGTCACGGTTGGTGCCACGAACCGTGACCAATGCCCCCTTTAGTCCCGGTTGGTGCCACCAACCGGGACCAATGCCCTTGTGCGCCCCGCGCCCAAAAGTTTAGTCCCACATCGCTAGCTGAAGGGCGCCGGCACTGGTTTATAAGCGCTGCTCTGCCTCCCCATTCGAGCTCCTCTGAACTGCAGGCCTATGGGCCTAATTTGACACTGCTTTGCCTGTGGGCCTATTGGGCCTTCTGCGGGCCTGAATCCTGGCCCATGTAGGGTTTCTAGTCGTATTCAGGCCGTGGAGGCCCAGTAGGTGGCATTTTTTTTGGTTTTTTCTTTTTTATTTCTACATTTTTTTGGTTTTTTATTTTTTTATTTCTACTTAAAACTAAATACTTAAAGTTTTTTAGTGATTTCTTTTTGCTTTTAGGTCACAAAAATTATAAACTTTCTGTTAGTGCCATTAGTTTTAAATTTTAAATAGTTTAAATTTGAATTTTTAAAAATTTGTGTGAATCACTAGTTTATGAATAACTTTACTATAAAATTAGAATTTTTTCTATTTATTTTTTATTTCTACTTACAACTAAATACTTACAGTTTTTTAGTGATTTCTTTTTGCTTTTAGGTCACAAAAATTATAAACTTTCTGTTAGTGCCATTAGTTTTAAATTTTAAATAGTTTAAATTTGAATTTTTAAAAATTTGTGTGAATCACTAGTTTATGAATAACTTTACTATAAAATTAGAATTTTTTTCTTCTTTGCTATTTATTTTTTATTTATACTTACAATTAAATACTTATAGTTTGATTTTAGGTCACAAAAATTATATTCTTTTTGCTATTGAAGAATATTATAGTTTTATTTTAGTTGATCATAACATAATATTTTAATTGATTGTTTTTATTTTCATAAAAGTTTTGTAGTTCATTCTGTTTGCTATTAATTCATTCTTTGAGCTAAATGACTCTGAAATTGGAAAGCATTTCAAAATGAACTCTGAAAAGGTTGAAAGTTGGCATGGTATCATCATTTCACCCACATAGCATGTTCCAAAAAGTAGAGAGGGTTACGACAAAAACTTGATGCACTTCGTGTACAAAATGGACAATCACTTTCGAAGTATCAAAGTTTCAAACCATAAGACATGAAAGCATTTCAAATGAACTCTGAAAAAGTTGAAAGTTGGGATGGTATCATAATTTCACCCACATAGCATTTGCTTATTGCGGGAGAAAGTCTTCACTTTTTCTTCGCTTGTGTCATTTGCTTATTGCGCCGTAACCATGGATAATCTTCATTGTTTATCAGGATGCTTGGGTCAGCCTTGACATTGAAGGGAGGAATTTCATGAAACTTTTCATAATCTTCAGACATGTCTGTCTTGCCGTCCACTCCCAGGATGTCCCTTTTTCCTGAAAGAACTATGTGGCGCTTTGGCTCATCGTATGATGTATTCGCTTCCTTATCTTTTCTTTTTCTCGGTTTGGTAGACATGTCCTTCACATAGATAACCTGTGCCACATCATTGGCTAGGACGAACGGTTCGTCAGTGTACCCAAGATTTTTCAGATCCACTGTTGTCATTCCGTACTGTGGGTCTACCTGTACCCCGCCGCCTAACAGATTGACCCATTTGCACTTAAACAAAGGGACCTTAAAATCAGGTCCGTAGTCAAGTTCCCATATGTCCACTATGTAACCATAATATGTGTCCTTTCCGCTCTCGGTTGCTGCATCAAAGCGGACACCGCTGTTTTGGTTGGTGCTCTTTTGATCTTGGGCGATCGTGTAAAATGTATTCCCATTTATCTCGTATCCTTTGTAAGTCAATACAGTCAAAGATGGTCCCCTGGACAACAAGTACAACTCATCACAAACAGTGTTGTCACCTCTGAGACGTGTTTCCAACCAACTGCTGAAAGTCCTGATGTGTTCACATGTAATCCAGTCGTCGCACTGCTCCGGGTGTTTGGAGCGCAGACTGTTCTTGTGTTCATCGACATACGGGGTCACCAAGGTAGAGTTCTGTAGAACTGTGTAGTGTGCTTGAGACCAAGAATATCCGTCCCTGCATATTATTGAGTCTCTTCCAAGAGTGCCTTTTCCAGTCAGTCTCCCCTCATACCGCGATTTAGGGAGACCTATCTTGTTAAGGCCAGGAATGAAGTCAACACAAAACCCGATAACATCCTCTGTTTGATGGCCCATGGAGATGCTTCCTTCTGGCCTAGCGCGGTTACGGACATATTTCTTTAGGACTCCCATGAACCTCTCAAAGGGGAACATATTGTGTAGAAATACGGGCCCCAGGATGACAATCTCGTCGACTAGATGAACTAGGACGTGCGTCATGATATTGAAGAAGGATGGTGGGAACACCAGCTCGAAACTGACAAGACATTGCGCCACATCACTCCTTAGCCTTGGTACGATTTCTGGATCGATCACCTTCTGAGAGATTGCATTGAGGAATGCACATAGCTTCACAATGGCTAATCGGACGTTTTCCGGTAGAAGCCCCCTCAATGCAACCGGAAGCAGTTGCGTCATAATCACGTGGCAGTCATGAGACTTTAGGTTCTGAAACTTTTTCTCTGGCATATTTATTATTCCCTTTATATTCGACGAGAAGCCAGTCGTGACCTTCATACTGAGCAGGCATTCAAAGAAGATTTCTTTCTCTTCTTTCGTAAGAGCGTAGCTGGCAGGACCTTTATACTGCTTCGGAGGCATGCCGTCTTTTTCGTGCAAACGTTGCAGGTCCTCCCGTGCCTCAGGTGTATCTTTTGTCTTCCCATACACGCCCAAGAAGCCTAGCAGGTTCACGCAAAGGTTCTTCGTCACGTGCATCACGTCGATTGAGGAGCGGACCTCTAGGTCTTTCCAGTAGGGTAGGTCCCAAAATATAGATTTCTTCTTCCACATGGGTGCGTGTCCCTCAGCGTCATTCGGAACAGCTAGTCCACCGGGACCCTTTCCAAAGATTACGTAGTGTAAATCATTGACCATAGCAAGCACGTGATCACCGGTGCGCATGGCGGGCTTCTTCCGGTGATCTGCCTCGCCTTTGAAATGCTTGCCTTTCTTTCGACATTGATGGTTGGTCGGAAGAAATCGACGATGGCCCAGGTACACATTCTTCCTGCATTTGTCCAGGTATATACTTTCAGTGTCATCTAAACAGTGCGTGCATGCGTGGTATCCTTTGTTTGTCTGTCCTGAAAGGTTACTGAGAGCGGGCCAATCGTTGATGGTCACGAACAGCAACGCCTTAAGGTTAAATTCCTCCTGTCTGTGCTCATCCCACGTACGTACACCGTTTCCATTCCACAGCTGTAAAAGTTCTTCAACTAATGGCCTTAGGTACACATCAATTTCGTTGCCGGGTTGCTTAGGGCCTTGGATGAGAACTGGCATCATAATGAACTTCCGCTTCATGCACATCCAAGGAGGAAGGTTATACATACATAGAGTCACGGGCCAGGTGCTGTGATTGCTGCTCTGCTCCCCGAAAGGATTAATGCCATCCGCGCTTAAAGCAAACCATACATTCCTTGGGTCCTTTGCAAACTCATCCCAGTACTTTCTCTCGATTTTTCTCCACTGCGACCCGTCAGCGGGTGCTCTCAACTTCCCATCTTTCTTTCGGTTCTCACTGTGCCATCGCATCAACTTGGCATGCTCTTCGTTTCTGAACAGACGTTTCAACCGTGGTATTATAGGAGCATACCACATCACCTTCGCAGGAACCCTCTTCCTGAGGGGCTCGCCGTCAACATCACCGGGGTCATCTCGTCTGATCTTATACCGCAACGCACCGCATACCGGGCATGCGTTCAGATCCTTGTATGCACCGCGGTAGAGGATGCAGTCATTAGGGCATGCATGTATCTTCTCCACCTCCAATCCTAGAGGGCATACGACCTTCTTTGCTGCGTATGTACTGTCGGGCAATTCGTTATCCTTTGGAAGCTTCTTCTTCAATATTTCAGTAGCTTCTCAAATCCTTTGTCAGCCACAGCATTCTCTGCCTTCCACTGCAGCAATTCCAGTACGGTACCGAGCTTTGTGTTGCCATCTTCGCAATTGGGGTATAACCCTTTTTTGTGATCCTCTAACATGCGATCGAACTTCAGCTTCTCCTTTTGACTAATGCATTGCGTCCTTGCATCGACAATGACCCGGCGGAGATCATCATCATCGGGCACATCGTCTGGTTCCTCTTGATCTTCAGCAGCTTCACCCGTGGCAGCATCATTGGGCACATCGTCTGGTTCCTCTTGATCTTCACCAGCTCCCCCCGTTGCAGCATCACCGTATTCAGGGGGCACATAGTTGTCATCGTACTCTTCTTCTTCGCCGTCTTCCATCATAACCCCTATTTCTCCGTGCCTCGTCCAAACATTATAGTGTGGCATGAAACCCTTGTAAAGCAGGTGGGAGTGAAGGATTTTCCGGTTAGAGTAAGACCTCGTATTCCCACATTCAGTGCATGGACAACACATAAAACCATTCTGCTTGTTTGCCTCAGCCGCATCGAGAAACTCATGCACGCCCTTAATGTACTCGCGGGTGTGTCTGTCACCGTACATCCATTGCCGGTTCATCTGCGTGCATTATATATAATTAAGTGTCCAAATTAATAGAAGTTCATCATCACATTAAAACCAAAGTGCATACATAGTTCTCATCTAACAACATATAGCTCTCCAGAGCATCTAATTAATTAAACCATACATTGAAACTATGTAAAACATTTCAATGCGAAAACAAATGCGATCATAATCGCAACCAAGGTAACAATTGATCCAACGGCATAATGATACCAAGCCTCGGTATGAATGGCATATTTTCTAATCTTTCTAATCTTCAAGCGCATTGCATCCATCTTGATCTTGTGATCATCGACGACATCCGCAACATGCAACTCCAATATCATCTTCTCCTCCTCAATTTTTTTATTTTTTCCTTCAACAAATTGTTTTCTTCTTCAACTAAATTTAACCTCTCGACAAGGGTCGGTTGGCATTTCCGATTCACATACATCCTAGATAAATAAAATCTATGTCACGTTGGTCGGCATAATTTTCATAAACAATAAATGAACCAATAGTTATAAAGATAATATACATACCAAATCCGAATCATAGACAGGACGAGGGCCGACGGGGGCGGATACCAAAACCATCGCACTATATAAGATGCAATAAAAATGTAAGAAAATGATACAAGTATCTATCTAAACATACAAGTAAGAATATTTTTCCTTTCAGAAAGAAGATAAGAACAAGAGGCTCACCACGGTGGTGTCGGTGATGAGATCGGCACGGGTGATCGACGGCGGTGAAGACGGGGACGGAGCGTGACGGACCGCTAAATCTAGACAAATCTCAAGGAAAATGGAGCTTGGAGGTCGAGCTTCGAGAGGAGAAAGCTTAAGTAGTGTGGCTCGGGCATTCCATCGAACACCTCATGTGCATAGGAGGTGAGCTAGAGCACCACAAAGCCCTCTCCCCTTCGGCCAGAAAAAACAGAGCACCGTGCTCTGCTCTTGCGCGAGGGGGTATATATAGGCACCTCATTGGTCCCGGTTGGTGGCATGAACCGGGACTAAAGGGGAGCCTTTGGTCCCGGTTCAAGCCACCAACCGGGACCAATGGTGGTGGGCCAGGAGCGAGGCCCATTGGTCCCGGTTCATCCCACCAACCGGGACCAAAAGGTCCAGATGAACCAGGACCAATGGCCCACATGGCCCGGCCGGCCCCCTGGGATCACGAACCGGGACCAATGCCCACATTGGTCCCGGTTCTAGACTGAACCGGGACTAATGGGCTGATGCGGCCTGGACCATAGCCCTGTTTTCTACTAGTGTCTACGCCTATTTCTTGTGTGACTATTGCTAGCGTTGTTCGCTGTTATTTTGCAAGTATCGTGGAAGATCGGACCAACCAACGACTCGTCGTCTAGTCGAGTCACATCAAGTGGTATTCAGAGCTAAGGTTGTTCACGGTACTGTGTTGATAAAGATGTCAACCTCGGTCAACAAGGGTGATGAGGTTGCCGCTGACTCTGAGGAAATAGTACGTCCAGTGTATATGCGGATGATATTCCGCAAAATATTCGGGATGGTTTTGACCACACATGCAACTACATCAAGCAATGTCATGATGCGCTCGGCAAAAGAATAGACGTCCTGATCACTCAGTTCGATTGTTTGGCAGACATCATCAATATGCCGGCAACGAATTCTGCACCACCACAGACTGCTCCGGCTGCTCCACTGCATTATGCACCACCAGCTCGCGATGGACATGCCAGCGTGCATGATCGCCGTTTGGTGGCACAACCTCATGCTGGAGATGATGGTTTCGATGATGGCGTTGACCAGGCAGGGTACGCTCCACGACCACGACACTATGAGCCTCGTCCTGAAACTTCCGTTCGTGGTGGAGTGCATGACCGAGTTGGTCAAGCTGTGCGTGTGCCTTTGGATGATGGAATTGGGCGCATAAAAATTTCAATCCATTCGTTCTCCGGCAAGTGTGAACCAGAAGGCTATTTGGAGTGGGAGATGCGTGTTGATCAAATTTTTGATGCCCATCATTATAGCGAGGAGAAGAAAGTTCAACTTGCTGGAATTGAGTTCACCGGTTACGCGCTAATTTGGTGGAATCAAATTTGTGTTTCAAGACATCGCCCGACGACTTGGCGAGGTATGAAAGAATTCATGAGGCGACGTTTTGTTCCTGAGCACTATAAAAGAGATATGTACAACAAGTTGCAGCGGCTCTCTCAAGGTAACATGAGTGTTGATGAATATTACAAGGAGATGGAATTGCTTATGATACGTACAGGGACAACGGAGGATCCGGAGGTGACCATGGCACGTTTCTTTAACGGGCTAAATATCGAGGTGCCGGATCGTGTTGAGATGGTGGTCTACTACAACATACAAGATCTTGTGCACCAAGCTGTGCGTGCAGAACAACAGATTATGCGACGCCAAGTCAACACAGTTCCCAGTACCACTTTGAACACATGGCGACGCTCGCTACATAAGAGTGAGGATGTCGTTCCTAGCTCTAGGGCAGCAACATCAAATCGCTCTCATGATTCTGTGTAGAAGGATGCTTCCAAATCAGGACTGTCGAGGGCTGATTCTAGTGCACACTCGACCACACGCACTAGTGACATAGAGTGTTTTAAGTGTGGCGGAAGGGGACATATGAAGCGTGAATGTCCTAATGAGAAAAGAGTGTTGCTCACAAGAGATGGATATGCATCCGCTAGTGATGAAGAGGCAGTTTCTGACACTTCTAGTGAAAAATCTAAGGATGCTAAAAATGTGGTTGCGAGTTTTGAAGCTGCTGAATCATATCCGTCACTAATGGTGCAACGAGTGCAAGAGGATTGCATTGAGGATAAGGGACAACGTTGGAATAATTTTCAGACTCAGTGCAAGGTCAACAATAGCAATTGTAAGTTGATCACCGATGGTGGAAGCTACACCAATGCGGTCAGCAAGGGGTTGGTGGATTCTTTAGGATTACGTGTGTGGAAACATCCACAACCTCATCGTGTCGAGTGGATGCATCACACGGGAAAGTTGAAGGTTACACACAAGGTGCGCATCAATTTTTCGGTTAGTGACTATACTGATATGGTTGTATGTGATGTTTTGTCCATGGATGCATGCCATTTATTATTGGGAAGGCCATGGCAATATGATCGTGGTGCCATACATGATGGGAGGTCCAACACTTATTCATTTTGGAACAAAGGGAGACGACATATGCTGCGTCCAATGTTTACTGATGCAATCAAGGTAGATGTTGATGCAAAGGTTATTTCGAAACTGAGGACGGCTTTGATTCAAGAGGGAGAGGATGATCTGCGCAACAATGGTTCTATTATTTTTCCAGTGCGAAATATAGCAGGTTTACTTGGTGCAGCTCCACGTGCTGAACAAAAGACGCGCTTGACAAGATATTCAGATGAAAGTATACTGGAGCATTCAAGATACGATCCACCAAATGTGTTACAGATCGGTTCGTTTAATTTTGAAATTCCACCCGTCGAACCGAAGAAGGATACTGTCAAACCAAACTTCAGGACTCCTCCAACATAAGTGGATGTTGGTGCCGTCTTCGTTCAGTAGCAGACAAAGTCCTTTCTTTTTTAAACAAGTCCTATGTAATCAACGTGGCCGGAAGATTAATTAGTGTTTTTAATTAGAAAATACTAGTACTAGGCGAGAGAAGACGTGTCCTTGTTTCCTTTTAAAGTAGTATACGTGATTGAGTCGGTTAGAGTTTGTTACGCCGTTTGCGGCTGGTTGGCGTCGCCTATATATTGGGCATATTCAGTTTTGTATCAGACAGATTTGTTTTAATTTGGAGTAGAATAAAAACTACAGAAAAGGCCTCTCGTCGGGAGGCAGCCAGGATGTGTACCTGCGAATCTTAGGGATTTGTTGCTGCTGTACTCGTGTCTGATCTCGTATCAGTTTCGGTGCAAAGTCTTATCCTTTGGCTTCTTATCCTTTTGTTTGATCCGAAGGTTGTTTTCTTCTACGCCTATTTCTTGTATGACTATTGCTAGCGTTGTTCGCTGTTATTTTGCAAGTATCGTGGAAGATCGGACCAACCAACGACTCATCGTCTAGTCGAGTCACATCACATTGTGCATCATCCTTCTTTCCACAGCTCCCCGCCATTGGCAGCAGCCCACCTCTATGGTCCCAGCACACAATACGCGCTCTCCACGCACCATCGTCGCCGGTCCGCAGCACCGCTCCCCTCGGCGTTTGTAGTACAAACCACATGAACCCCATGCCATCTCAGCCTGCGAGGTCTGGCACAACACACTATGACTGCAACCGGTTATTAAGAAAGGACACACACCCAAGGTGCGCAAGCAGTCGGCGTCCAGGCAACACGGAGGAGCTCGAGCTCGCCGCCAATAAGGCAGGGTTGCGGCATGCACGAGAAGCAGAGATTGGTCTCTCGTGGCGAGGAGCAAGGATGGAGGAGAAAGAAGAAAAGGAGGGGCAAGCTTGCATGATCAATTATTTTACTTAGTATACATTTTTCTTCAAAGGACAAAAAACAAGTATTTAAAATGGAGCGAGTGATTGAGGGGACCGAGAAGCTCCTGGAGCATGCCACTGATTTTTATCAAAAAACCTTTTTAGACCAGCTCAGGGGAACATGTTTCACCTAGACCCTGAAGTATGGGGGGAAGAAGAGAAGCTCGATGAGCTAGATAATGAGATCCTTAATAGGCCCTTCACAGAAGAAGAAGTGAAGAAAGCTTTATTTTCTATGAAAAGTAACAGGGCTTCGGGCCCGGACAGTATTCCTGCTGAGTTTTATCAGCACTACTGGGATATTGTGAAAGAAGATATTATGAGATTGTTTGCTGCTTTACACGCGGGGAGCTTGATGTTAGTAGGATGAACTATGGCATTATAACTTTACTGCCCAAGATTAGTTGGGCTAATAAGATCCAACAGTTTAGGCCCATACGCCTACTTAGATGCCCTTACAAGCTGATCACTAAGGTCCTTGACAACAGGGTGGTTCCCCTTGCTGACAAATTGTTTAGTAAGCATCAGAATGCGTTTATTAAACATAGAAGTATTGTGGATGGGGTCTTGTCCTTGCATGAGATTCTGCACCATACTTACGTCAAGAAGAAAGTGGGGATTGTTATAAAACTTGATTTTGAGAAAGCACACGACAAGGTGAATTGGGATTTTTTGCTGGAATGTCTTGAGAAGAGAGGGTTTGGTACCACTTGGTATAAGTGGATTAAAAGTGTCCTGGTCGATGGCACAGCCAGTGTCAAGCTAAACAACACCATGGGGCCGTATTTCAAAAGCTTTAAAGGGGTTAGGTGGGGAGATCTTGTGTCGCCGTTCCTATTTAATATAGCGGTCGAATGCTTATGTAAATGGTTCTGCAAGCTCAGAAAAATAACTTGATTGTTGGGCATGCACCGGATCTTATTGAAAATGGAGTGGCCATTCTGCAGTATGCAGATGACACGGTCCTGTGCATAGATGATGATCCGGATAAAGCTGTTAATATGAAATTGTTGCTGTACATTTTTGAGATCATGTTTGGGCTCAAGATCAATTTTCAAAAAAGTGAAATCATGTGTGTGTGTGTGTGGGGGGGGGGGGGGTGACATTCTTAGAACATATGCTGATATTTTTTATTGTCAAATTGGACACTTTCCCATGAAGTATCTTGGGGTGCCAATGACTTTTTCCTCCTTGCGAGTAGCTGATTGGGACTTTCTGGAGGCTAGGTACATTAAAAAATGTGACACTGGATTGGGGGGCAATGCCTCTTCTGGAGGTCGTCTGACGCTGCTTAATGCCAATATTTCTAGTAATGCCTTTTAATATATGTCTATGTTTCTTCTATCCAAAACTATCCTTGAAAGGATTGACAAGTGCAGAAGGAGATTCATCTGACACGTGACTAAGAATATGAAGCGATATTATCCTGTCAAGTGGTCTAGGATATGTAGATCGAAGAACAAAGGGGGTTTGGGTGTGAAAGATTTACATAAGCAGAATTTAAGTTTGCTCACTAAATAGTGGTGGAAATTGGAAACTAAATCTGGCTTGTGGAAAGATACTGTTGTTGGAAATATGCCCTAGAGGCAATAATAAATTGATTATTATTATATTTCCTTGTTCATGATAATCGTTTATTATCCATGTTAGAATTGTATTGATAGGAAACTCAGATACATGTGTGGATACATAGACAACACCATGTCCCAAGTAAGCCTCTAGTTGACTAGCTCATTGATCAATAGATGGTTACGGTTTCCTAACCATGGACATTGGATGTCGTTGATAACGGGATCACATCATTAGGTGAATGATGTGATGGACAAGACCCAATCCTGAGCATAGCACTAGATCGTGTAGTTCGTATGCTAAAGCTTTTCTAATGTCAAGTATCATTTCCTTAGACCATGAGATTGTGCAACTCCCGGATACCGTAGGAGTGCTTTGGGTGTGCCAAACGTCACAACGTAACTGGGTGGCTATAAAGGTACACTACGGGTATCTCCGAAAGTGTCTGTTGGGTTGGCACGAATCGAGACTGGGATTTGTCACTCCGTGTAAGCGGAGAGGTATCTCTGGGCCCACTCGGTAGGACATCATCATAATGTGCACAATGTGATCAAGGAGTTGATCACGGGATGATGTGTTACGGAACGAGTAAAGAGACTTGCCGGTAACGAGATTGAACAAGGTATAGGGATACCGACGATCGAATCTCGGGCAAGTACAATACCGCTAGACAAAGGGAATTGTATACGGGATTGATTAAGTCCTTGACATCGTGGTTCATCCGATGAGATCATCGTGGAACATGTGGGAGCCAACATGGGTATCCAGATCCCGCTGTTGGTTATTGATCGGAGAACGTCTCGGTCATGTCTGCATGTCTCCCGAACCCGTAGGGTCTACACACTTAAGGTTCGATGACGCTAGGGTTATAAAGGAAGTTTGTATGTGGTTACCGAATGTTGTTCGGAGTCCCGGATGAGATCCCGGATGTCACGAGGAGTTCCGGAATGGTCCGGAGGTAAATATTTATATATAGGAAGTCCTGTTTCGGCCATCGGGACAAGTTTCGGGGTCATCGGTATTGTACCGGGACCACCAGAAGGGTCCCGGGGGTCCACCGGGTGGGGCCACCTATCCCGGAGGGTCCCATGCGCTGAAGTGGGAAGGGATCCAGCCCAAAGTGGGCTGGGGCGCCACTTCCCCCTAGGGCCCATGCGCCTAGGGTGGGGGGAAACCCTAAGGAAGAGTCCCAAGGGGGTAAGGCACCTCCTAGGTGCCTTGGGGGGGGGGGAGGGAAACCTCCCTGGACGCCGCCCCCTAGGAGATTGGATCTCCTAGGGCTGGCGCACCCCCCCCCCTTTGGGATCCCTATATATAGTGGGGAAGGAGGTCCTCTCAAGACACACCTTATGCCTTTGGTGCAGCCCTCCCTCTCTCCCAAGTCCTTCTCCTCTCCCGTGGTGCTTGGCGAAGCCCTGCGGGATTGCTACGCTCCTCCACCACCACCACGCCATTGTGCTACTGCTGGATGGAGTCTTCCTCAACCTCTCCCTCTCTCCTTGCTGGATCAAGGCATGGGAGACGTCACTGGGCTGTACATGTGTTGAACGCGGAGGTGCCGTCCGTTCGGCACTAGGATCATCGGTGATTTGGATCACGACGAGTACGACTCCATCAACCCCGTTCACTTGAACGCTTCCGCTTAGCGATCTACAAGGGTATGTAGATGCACTCTCCTTCCCCTCGTTGCTAGTCTCTCCATAGATAGATCTTGGTGACACGTAGGAAAATTTTGAATTTCTGCTACGTTCCCCAACAATGGCATCATGAGCTAGGTCTATGCGTAGATTCTATGCACGAGTAGAACACAAAGTAGTTGTGGGCGTTGATTTTGTTCAATATGCTTGCCGTTACTAGTCCAATCTTGATTCGGCGGCATCGTGGGATGAAGCGGCCCGGACCAACCTTACACGTATGCTTACGTGAGACCGGTTCCACCGACAAAGATGCACTAGTTGCATAAGGTGGCTGGCGGGTGTCTGTCTCTCCCACTTTAGTCGGATCGGATTCGATGAAAAGGGTCCTTATGAAGGGTAAATAGCAATTGGCATATCACGTTGTGGCCTTTGCGTAGGTAAGAAACGTTCTTGCTAGAAACCCATAGCAGCCACGTAAAACATGCAAACAACAATTAGAGGACGTCTAACTTGTTTTTGCAGGGTATGCTATGTGATGTGATATGGCCAAAGGATGTGATGAATGATATATGTGATGTATGAGATTGATCATGTTCTTGTAAAAGGTATCACGACTTGCATGTCGATGAGTATGACAACCGGCAGGAGCCATAGGAGTTGTCTTTATTTATTTATGACCTGCGTGTCAACTTAAACGTCATTTAATTACTTTACTTTATTGCTAAAGCGTTAGCCATAGTAGTAGAAGTTATAGATGAAGAGACAACTTCAAGAAGACACGATGATGGAGATCATGGTGTCATGCCGGTGACAAGATGATCATGGAGCCCCAAGATGGAGATCAAAGGAGCTATATGATATTGGCCTTATCATGTCACTATTATTTGATTGCATGTGATGTTTATCATGTTTATACATCTTATTTGCTTAGAATGACGGTAGTAAATAAGATGATCCCTCATTAAAATTTCAAGAAAGTGTTCTCCCCTAACTGTGCACCGTTGCTAAAGTTCGTCGTTTCGAAGCACCACGTGTTGATCGGGTGTGATAGATCCTTACGTTCACATACAACGGGTGTAAGACAGTTTTACACATGCAAAACACTTAGGGTTAACTTGACGAGCCTAGCATGTACAGACATGGCCTCGGAACACAAGAGACCGAAAGGTCGAGCATGAGTCGTATAGAAGATACGATCAACGTGAAGATGTTCACCGATGTTGACTAGTCCGTCTCACGTGATGATCGGACACGGCCTAGTTGACTCGGATCATGTAATCACTTAGATGACTAGAGGGATGTCTATCTAAGTGGGAGTTCATAAGATGAACTTAATTATCCTGAACATAGTCAAAAGGTCTTCGCAAATTATGTCATAGCTCGCGCTTTAGTTCTACTGTTTAGATATGTTCCTAGAGGAAAAAATTTAGTTGAAAGTTGATAGTAGCAATTATGCGGACTAGGTCCGTAAACTGAGGATTGTCCTCATTGCTTCATAGAAGGCTTATGTCCTTAATGCATCGCTCAATGTGCTGAACCTCGAACGTGGTCTGTGGATGTTGCGAACACCTGACATACACGTTTTGATAACTACATGATAGTTCAGTTAAACGATTTAGAGTTGAGGCACCAAAGACGGGTTTTTGAAACGTCACGAAACATATGAGATGTTTCGAGGGCTGAAATTGGGATTTCAGGCTCGTGCCCACGTCAAGAGGTATAAGACCTCCGACGATTTTCTTAGCCTGCAAACTAAGGGAGAAAAGCTCAATTGTTGAGCTTGTGCTCAGATTGTCTGAGTACAACAATCATTTGAATCAAGTGGGAGTTGATCTTTCAGATAAGATAGTGATGTTTCTCCGAAGTCATTACCACCAAGCTGCTAGAGCTTCGTGATGAACTATAATATATCAGGGACATATATGACGATCCTTGAGATATTCGCGATGTTTGACACCACAAAAGTAGAAATCAAGAAGGAGCATCAATTGTTGATGGTTGGTGAACCACTAGTTTCAAGAAGGGCAAGGGCAAGAAGGGATACTTCATGAAACGGCAATTCAGCTGCTGCTCTAGTGAAGAAACCCAAGGTTGAACCCAAACCCGAGACTAAGTGCTTCTGTAATAAGGGGAACAGCCACTAGAGCAGAATTACCCTAGATACTTGGTAGATTAGAAGGCTGGCAAGGTCGATAGAAGTATATTGGATATACATTGTGTTGATGTGTACTTTACTAGTACTCCTAGTAGCACCAGGGTATTAGATACCGGTTCGGTTGCTAAGTGTTAGTAACTCGAAATAAAAGCTACGGAGTAAACGGAGACTAGCTAAAGGTGAGCTGACGATATGTGTTGGAAGTGTTTCCAATGTTGATATGATCAAGCATCGCACGCTCCCTCTACCATCGAGATTGGTGTTAAACCTAAATAATTGTTATTTGGTGTTTGCGTTGAGCATAGACATGATTGGATTATGTCTATCGCAATACGGTTATTCATTTAAGGAGAATAATGGTTACTCTGTTTATTTGAATAATACCTTCAATGGTCTTACATCTAAAATGAATGGTTTATTGAATCTCGATCGTAGTGATACACATGTTCATGCCAAAAAGATAGTAATGATAGTACCACCTACTTGTGGCACTGCCACGTAAGTCATATTGGTATAAAACGCATGAGGAAGCTCCATGTTGATGGATCTTTGAGCTCACTCGTTTTTGAAAAGTTTGAGACATGCGAACCATGTCTATTGGTGTATATGCATGAAGAAACTCCATGCAAATGGACCGTTTGGACTCACTTGATTTTTGAATCACTTGAGACATGCAAATCATACCACATGGGCAAGATGACTGAAAGCCTCGGTTTCAGTAAAATGGAACCAGAGAGCAACTTGCTGGAAGTAATACATTTTGATGTGTGAGGTCCAATGAGTGCTGAGGCGTGTAGTGGATATCGTTATGTTCTTACTTCACAGATGATTTGAGTAGATGTTGAGTATATTTACTTGATGAATCATGAGTCTGAATTATTGAAAGGTTCAAGTAATTTCAGGGTGAAGTTGAAAGATCGTTGTGACAAGAGGATAAAATATCTATGATATGATCATAGAGATGAATATCTGAATTACGAGTTTGGTACAGAATTAAGACATTGTGGAAATTGTTTCACAACTAATACATCCTGGAACACCATGGTGTGATGGTGTGTCCGAACATCATAACTGCACCCTATTGGATATGTTGCATACCATGATGTCTCTTATCAAATTACCACGATAGTTTATGGGTTAGGCATTAGAGACAACCACATTCACTTTAAATAGGGCACCACGTAATTCCGATGAGATGACACCGTATGAACTATGGTTTAGAGAAACCTAAGCTGTCATTTCTTAAAAGTTTGGGGCGACGACGCTTATGTGAAAAAGTTTCAGGCTGATAAGCTCAAACCCAAAGCGGATAAATGCATCTTCATAGGACACCCAAAACAGTTGGGTATACCTCCTGTCTCAGATCCGAAAGCAATAAGGGATTGTTTCTAGAATCAGGTCTTTTCTCGAGGAAAAGTTTCTCTCCAAGGAATTGAGTGGGAGGATGGTGGAGACTTGATGAGGTTGTTAAACCGTCACTTCAAATAGTGTATAGCAGGGCACAAAGAGTTGTTCCTGTGGCACCTACACCAATTGAAGTGGAAGCTTATGATATTGATCATGAGACTTCGGATCAAGTCACTCCCAAACCTTGTAGGACGACAAGGATGCGTACTACTTCAGAGTGGTACGTAATCCTGTCTTGGAAGTCATGTTGCTAGACAACGATGAACCTACGAGCTATGGAGAAGCGATGGTGGGCCCGGATTCCGATAAATGGCTCGAGGCCATATAATCCGAGAGAGGATCCATATATGAAAACAAAGTGTAGACTTTGGAAGAACTACTTGATGGTCGTAAGGCTGTTAGGTACATATGGATTTTAAAAGGAAGACAGACAATGATGGTAAGTGTCACCATTGAGAAAGCTTGACTTGTCGTTAAGGTGTTTCCCGACAAGTTCAAGGAGTTGACTATGATGAGACTTTCTCACTCGTAGCGATGCTAAGAGTCTGTTGGAATTATATTAGCGATTACTGCTTTATTTATGAAATCTTGCAGATAGGATATCAAAACATTGTTTCCTCGACGATTTTCTTGAGGAAAGGTTGTATGTGATACAACCGGAAGGTTTTGTCAATCCTGAAAGATGCTAATGAGTATGCAAAGCTCCAGCAATCCTTCTGAGGACTGGAGTAAGCATCTCGGAGTTGGAATGTATGCTTTGATGAGATGATCAAAGATTTTGGGTTTATACAAAGTTTATGAGAAACTTGTATTTCCAAAGAAGTGAGTGGGAGCACTATAGAATTTCTGATGAATATATGTTGTTGACATATTGTTGATTAGAAATGACGTAGAATTTCTGGAAAGCATATAGGGTTATTTGGAAAGTGTTTTTCAATGGAAAGCCTGGATTAAGCTACTTGAACATTGAGCATCAAGATCTATAAGGATAGATCAAAACGCTTAATGGTACTTTCAAATGAGCACATACCTTGACATGATCTTGAAGGTGTTCAAGAAGGATCAGTCAAAGAAGGAGTTCTTCCCTGAGTTCTAAGGTATGAAGTTAAGACTTAAAGCTCGACCACGGCAGAATAAAGAGAAAGGACGAAGGTCGTCCCCTATGCTTAAGACGTAGGCTCTACAGTATGCTATGCTGTGTACCGCACCTGAAGTGTGCCTTGCCGTGAGTCAGTCAAGGGGTAGTAGAGTGATCCAAGAATGGATCACAGGACAGCGGTCAAAGTTATCCTTAGTAACTAGTGGACTAAGGAATTTTCTCGATTATGGAGGTGGTAAAAGAGTTCGTCGTAAAGGGTTACGCCGATGCAAGCTTAACACCTATCCAGATAGCTCTGAGTAGAGATACCGGATACATATAATGGAGCAACAATTTAGAATAAGCTCCAAGTAGAACAGTTATTTGAGATGGCTCCAACTGTAGCGTAGTAGTTGCATCTACAAGATGACATAGAAATTTGCGAAGTACACACGGATCTGAAAGGTTCAGACCCGTTGACTAAAACCTCTCTCACAAGCAACATGATCAAACCCAGAACTCATTGAGTGCTAATCACATGGTGATGTGAACTAGATTATTGACTCTAGTAAACTCTTTGGATGTTGGTTACATGGCGATGTGACCTGTGAGTGTTAATCACATGGCGATGTGAACTAGATTATTGACTCTAGTGCAAGTGGGAGACTGTTGGAAATATGCCCTAGAGGCAATAATAAATTGATTATTATTATATTTCCTTGTTCATGATAATCGTTTATTATCCATGCTAGAATTGTATTGATAGGAAACTCAGATACATGTGTGGATACATAGACAACACCATGTCCCTAGTAAGCCTCTAGTTGACTAGCTCGTTGATCAATAGATGGTTACGGTTTCCTAACCATGGACATTGGATGTCGTTGATAACGGGATCACATCATTGGGAGAATGATGTGATGGACAAGACCCAATCCTAAGCATAGCACTAGATCGTGTAGTTCGTATGCTAAAGCTTTTCTAATGTCAAGTATCATTTCCTTAGACCATGAGATTGTGCAACTCCCGGATACTGTAGGAGTGCTTTGGGTGTGCCAAATGTCACAACGTAACTGGGTGGCTATAAAGGTACACTACGGGTATCTTCGAAAGTGTCTGTTGGGTTGGCACGAATCGAGACTGGGATTTGTCACTCCGTGTAAGCGGAGAGGTATCTCTGGGCCCACTCGGTAGGACATCATCATAATGTGCACAATGTGATCAAGGAGTTGATCACGGGATGATGTGTTACGGAACGAGTAAAGAGACTTGCCGGTAACGAGATTGAACAAGGTATAGGGATACCGATGATCGAATCTCGGGCAAGTACAATACCGCTAGACAAAGGGAATTGTATACGGGATTGATTAAGTCCTTGACATCGTGGTTCATCCGATGAGATCATCGTGGAACATGTGGGAGCCAACATGGGTATCCAGATCCCACTGTTGGTTATTGACCGGAGAACGTCTCGGTCATGTCTGCATGTCTCCCGAACCCGTAGGGTCTACACACTTAAGGTTCGATGACGCTAGGGTTATAAAGGAAGTTTGTATGTGGTTACCAAATGTTGTTCGGAGTCCCGGATGAGATCCTGGACGTCACGAGGAGTTCCGGAATGGTCCGGAGGTAAATATTTATATATAGGAAGTCCTGTTTCGGCCATCGGGACAAGTTTCGGGGTCATCGGTATTGTACCGGGACCACCAGAAGGGTCCCGGGGGTCCACCGGGTGGGGCCACCTATCCCGGAGGGTCCCATGAGCTGAAGTGGGAAGGGATCCAACCCAAAGTGGGCTGGGGCGCCACTTCCCCCTAGGGCCCATGCGCCTAGGGTGGGGGGGACCCTAAGAAGAGTCCCAAGGGGGTAAGGCACCTCCTAGGTGCCTTGGGGGGAGGGAAACCTCCCTGGCGCCGCCCCCCTAGGAGATTGGATCTCCTAGGGCTGGCGCACCCCCCCTTTTGGATCCCTATATATAGTGGGGAAGGAGGTCCTCTCAAGACACACCTTATGCCTTTGGTGCAGCCCTCCCTCTCTCCCAAGTCCTTCTCCTCACCCGTGGTGCTTGGCGAAGCCCTGCGGGATTGCTACGCTCCTCCACCACCATCACGCCGTTATGCTGTTGCTGGATGGAGTCTTCCTCAACCTCTCCCTCTCTCCTTGCTGGATCAAGGCATGGGAGACGTCACCGGGCTGTACGTGTGTTGAACGTGGAGGTGCCGTCCGTTCGGCACTAGGATCATCGGTGATTTGGATCACGACGAGTACGACTCCATCAACCCCGTTCACTTGAACGCTTCCGCTTAGCGATCTACAAGGGTATGTAGATGCACTCTCCTTCCCCTCGTTGCTAGTCTCTCCATAGATAGATCTTGGTGACACGTAGGAAAATTTTGAATTTCTGCTATGTTCCCCAACAATTCTGAGAGCTAAATACTTTAACAGGACCACGGTAGCTGATATCAAGATGAAAAGCAATGACTCACCTTGCTGGAAAGCCATTATGAAAGTGAATTGTCTCTATATGGTAGGTAGGAGAGTGATGATACAATCAGGCGATATTGCCAGGCTATGGATTGACCCCATTGGGGACAATATCCCTCTGGCTGAACAATTCCATCGCTTATTTTCTATATGCAATTACCCTGAGTGCACTATTGATAAGTGCCTAAATGCTGATCCCTCCTCTTTCTTTAGAAGGAGGTTGAATACTGAACTTAGTGAACAGTGGATAATTGTGGGTAACATGGCAAGGGAAGCTTGCATCTCAGGGGGCAGTGATGTGATTAAGTGGGGTCTGGGAGGGAAAACTTCTTTCACCACTAAATCTGTGTATTCTTTCCTGGAAAAAAATATTGCCGGGTGTGATTACAGATGGATCTGGAATGCCAGAATTCCTCTGAAAATTCAAATTTTCTTATGGCAGATATTTCAGAATGTTGTTTTGAATAGAGATGTGATGAAACATCGAGGTTGGAAAGGAAATCCTAAATGTTCCTTCTGTGGTGGGCGAGAGACATCACACCACTTGTTCTTTACTTTCCCTGTTGCTAGGGTGACCTGGAGAATAGTGGCATGCATGTTCGGCACTGCTTTGTGCCCTGACAACATTTGGCAAGCCTATGTGTGGTGCTTTACATTCTTCCCTGGTGGAGAGGAGTTTTACACAGTGGGGATTGCTGCTGTGTGTTGGGCGATTTGGTCCTGTCGCAACAGAGCTACTTTCGAGTTCAAGCCACTTAAGAACCCGTCTGAATGCATCTTTTCTGCTTGTGCTCTAATGTGTTACTGGCAGGGCTACTGAAGCAAGAAGACGCGGCGACCATGAGGGACAGGGCAAAAATGCTGAAGGAGAACGCGTTGATGATGATGAGAATTTGCGTGGCAGGCCATGAAGAAACGGCTCGCTGATACTCCCCTCGCTCGGTGGATCCTGTGGTGCTGGAGGCTTTGATCTAGCTATGGTCTGTTCTGCTAAACCTTTCCCCTGTGTGGGCCTGGCCTTTTGTTGCTCAGTTGTGGTGAGCAGTTTGTGTGTTCGTTGGGGGCTGTAGGCCTTGGAACTTAGTTACTGAGATATGGTGTCACCTGGTTTTCGCCCCACGGTGGATAACCTCGATGGCGAGTGCTCACAGTGGGTTTCCGGTGATGCTTGAACTCGCTTTCCCCTTTTCTTCCTTCTTTGGACTGTTGTATTTCCGTTATGTCACAGTAATGGAAAGCGGTTATGCCCGATTCAAAAAAAATGGAGTGAGTGCCCGCAATGTATGATCAATTCTACTATGCGGCTTGCTTGCGGAGTACAGTATCAGAACTTCACAAAGTGGTTGGGAAGGAAGAATTTCAGAAGTGTATATGTTGTGCTTCCTGTGCTCTGTTTCTTAAAGCTCTGCTTTCTTAACTCCGTGTAATACTTTCCTGTCACTTCCTCTGCTTTTGCTCTATTTTCTCAACTCTGAATATTTAGCTGTAGCTTGAGGTTTCAGGCTCAGGTCGACTCGACTTTGGGCCTGACAGACAATCTTCATCCTTCCGAGCACAGGGCGGACGGAAATGTTCCCTTCTCCTCACGCTAACGGCGGCTGCTACCCAACACTCACAGATCAATCAGCGAAGAACTACACTCGAGCTCTGTGACGGGATGGTGCCGTTGACCAAACCGTTCGCTCACCGCTTCTTCTCCGGCATCTCTTTCTCTCTCAACTCCTCTGCACCAGAGCCCTGAGAGACACCCGCGTGCCAGCAGCAGCTGTGCTCACACGAGTCGCGGCCAGAATCCCACTGCCGCAGAAACTGTAAGTTAAGTCACTTCCGGACAGCAAGTTCAGTCTTGTTCTCCTTCCTGTTGAAGATTCTTTGGATTCTGAAGAAGAAGAAATAGTTCTGAAACCAGCATATTCAGCTTGGCTTATCATACATTCTCCCAGGGCCTCCTCTTTTAGTGTGAATTTTCTGCAAAAAAAATCATTCATTTGAAGACTGTTCAGATTTGCTTCAGACCCTTTCTTTAGGCAGGCAGCATGTCAGTTTTTAAAAAGATGTTTGCTATTTGGCTTCTGCGCCCAGCTCAAAAGATTGTTTTGTCTGCATGCTAGATCAAGCCATGACGACTTCACTCCAGCTGTGCAACGGGATGGCGCCGGGGCAACGGGTGCTCGCCGCCACACCAGCCCCCCCCCTCTCTCTCTGTTGTTTGTCGCCACTGAATGCTATCGTACTGTGGACGATACGCTGCTTTGTTATTCCTTAAAATAAATAAACCTTGGATGTTGCCATGGAAACTTTGAGACTCAATTTTCCTATGTGGTTTTTGCTTGTGGAGTACAGTATCTTAACTGAGGTTAGTGTTACACAAGGGGTTGGAAAGGTAGAGCTGAGTGTATGTTGTGTAGTGCTGGAGAACCTGAGGTCTTGTGCTCTATTTCTAAAGCATGGTTAAGTGCACACTGATGGTCTATATATGTACGTAATTGAGTTATGAAGCTTACCTGCCACGGACCCCTTGATGATTGTTAGAGTTGTGTCGAATATTATTGTACAAGTTAGGTTACAGTTGGACTTGGTTTTGAACTGTGTGTAGACAGGGTAGGAGTTGTGTCCTAATAGGACACTTGTATCCTAGGCCCCTCATATATATCGGAGGTAGACACACGATGTAACCTATGCCAACATAATAGCACAGGCACGCAGGGGATCCGGTGGCATGTGCCGGCGCCCGGATGGCCGGGGTGCGGTATTGTGACGGTGTCACGGGGAGGAGCGCCCGTAGTCAGGCCCCAGGGATGTAGCCATGATGGTGAACCTCGTTAACAAATCTTGATGTCGTGCTCGTGTGATTGCTTGGTCCTCGGATCATCGACGGTGTGCCTCGGATTTATTCTAACAAGTGGTATCAGAGCAATGCATGGAGATGTGCGGGGCAGACACAATGCAAGGTGGAGCATGGTTACAATCAGATAAGTTCGGCTGGGTCGGACTGGATTGTCTGACGGATCGACGAGGATGTCGGTCAAAGCAGAAGACGGCGGTGATTTCAGCGACGACGACATAGGAGCGTGATGCTGATGGTGGCCGACTTCTGGGGCGTGGAAACACGTGGTGTAGGCCCGAGGGCTTGTGCGTCTTCGACAGACTATGGCGCGGGGTTGATTCAAGACGGTGCACATGAGAGCTTGGAGTCGACAGGGCGCGGGAGGGTGGCACGTACAACCACCATGGAGTCATGTTGAAGGTGGAGTTGGAGTCTGATGGAGGACTACACTCTGTGCTGATGGAGGGGCTACGGCGTAAATGCATGGAGAGTCGAAGCCTATTCCAGCGGGATAGCAAGAGACACGTGGATCGGACTGGGGCCCAATGGTCTGATGGAGACGTGATACTCGGCATCGGTCAATGATGATCGGTGGTTCTCTGTAGTGGGGGTTGAGGCAGTGTGGGCTAGCTACCTGGGAGACTCGACCAGGACATCAGAGGCTCGACGCGGTGATAGTGGCGAGGCATGCAGTAAGCACGGGACACAGCGACAGGCCAAGGCACTGGTGGTCAGACATGTGGTCAGACAAATTGTGCAAAGGGTGCTGAAGCAGTGTTGACGAGTACCGGATTGAAGTTGGTGACTGGGTCTATCGGTGCTGGAAGATGGACAGGAGTTGACCATGGAGATTATGAGAAAGTGGCAGAAAGTCTGAAATTGTCAAAAGCTGAGAGAGTACATGGTCGTATATTCTGTGGTGTTCAGTGCACATGGCAAAGTGCAGAAGAGAAGGTAGAAGGAGGCGGAGTGCTATAGCGGTGGGATATGTCAGAGACTATCCGGAAGAATGGTGATACAACTATGAATTTGACTCAGGGTGACACAGGGCGACGGTGCAATTCCTTCAAGTTATAGACAAGCGGTCAAGAAAGAGCGGTGATATTGAGTTCAGGTAACTCTTATGTGTGGCGTCCAATATGTGAGTTGTTCAGTTTCACGCAGTTTAATTATCAATGTGTGATGTCATTGAACAGATTCTCTAGAAATTGGGAGTACAACGTAGAGTAATGAGGAACTTAATTTTGCTCAAGTATTGACTGTGAAGAAGACGAGAAGGGACTATAATTGCAGGTGGAGTCACATGGAGTCTGGGAGTAGTAGCGGTGCTCATGGTGTATCTCAAGTCCAATGTACATGGAGGTTCGACGCACGGAGTTTTATGCCTCTACTTGACTAGCTTGTTAATCAAAGATGGTTAAGTTTCCTAGCCATAGACATGAGTTGTCATTTGATGAACGGGATCACATCATTATAGAATGATGTGATTGACTTGACTCATTCCGTTAGCTTAGCACTTGATCGTTTAGTACGTTGCTATTGCTTTCTTCATGACTTATACATGTTCGTATGACTATGAGATTATGCAACTCCCGAATACCAGAGGAACACTTAGTGTGCTACCAAACGTCACAACGTAACTGGGTGATTATAAAGGTGCTCTACAGGTGTCTTCGATGGTACTTGTTGAGTTGGCATAGATCGAGATTAGGATTTGTCACTCCGATTGTCGGAGAGGTATCTCTGGCCCCTCACTACTAGGGAAAAGGCTAGCAGCAGCGCGGGTTTTAGGCCTATCAGCAGCGCGGGTGCCCGCGCTACCAATAAGGCGCTACAGCTAACTCTTAGTAGTAGCGCTGCCTGTACCCGCGCTACCACTATTGACTATAGCAGCAACGCTTTTCAGGAACGCGCTGCTATTATTTAGCTGTAGCGATTTCCCGGTCCAGCACTATTGTTATATCTTTCACCATTTCCCCATTCCGGCTTCGATAAACTGCAATTTCCAGATACTAGGTACTACTAGATATCAATTTCATAAAGCATTATAGGTACTAGGTAGTACTCCCTCGGTTCGAAATTACTCGTCGTGGTTTTAGTTCAAATTTGAACTCAAACCACGACGAGTAATTTGGAACCGAGGGAGTACTAGATAACAATTTCATATATACTCAACATGCATCCTCAAGCAGTACAAGGTGACATCGACGACAATCATCATATTTAGTTCTAGATGATATCGACGACGATCATCATATGTAGTTCTACATGATATTGATGACGATCATCATATGTAGTTCTAGATGATATATCCACACACACATATGTAGTTCTAGATGATATCGACAACGATCATCATCCTCAAGCCTGGGCGGTGGGTGTTCCTGATAGTAATTAGGATGGCCTGTCCAACACGAAGATTCTTGCCAACGAGGAATCTCTTCCACCCAACCGAGTTCAAGTGTGTGCGACCATCTGTGCCCATGCGGTAAGTACATGTGGTGACGGAGCCCCTTGCGGTAAGGCATAGTCCAACTGAGCCTTCTTCATCGGGCTCGATACCACAACTCACAGATAGGTTCTTTGACAATCTCTGAATAAGAAAAACATATCAATTAATAAATAGCCTCACACATACTCTTGCAAATATATTTCTATTAAGTCTAGATTTCGACACTATCAAAAGACACAATAGTACGCATTTGTACTAATTAATCATGAATTCTACTAATAAGTATATATATGGATTATCTACACTATTAATAGTTCCTTGGATTCTACAGTAATAAGCATGTGATCAGACTCTACACTAAAGTATATCATCGACTAGATTCCACGAAGCATATCATTGGACTCTACACTAAGCATATCATCGGATTCACTAAGCATATAATCGGATAATTTTCATTTGTAAGTATAACAATAAAGCATATATATATATCATCAAATTACTACATGCAATACGTATAACATACCATTTCATGTCGATCGACCATGGTACTTGTCAGGCGGGTCACGAATGGCACCCCGACAAAGTCATCACGTGGCGGAATTATGTCCCATAGGTTGCACACCTCCTCCTCGCTCAGCCTCATTCTTTGAGCTATGATGGCTTCATGAAGTGGGTTCTCATCATCTTCATTGCACTACAAGAAATATGTCAACTTGTGACCACCACTATTGGTCACTGAAAGGCCATGGTTTTTCATTTGCGACCTTTTTGGGACCAAAAATAGAAGGTCAAAAGCTGGCGGTCATAAACTGACTATAGCAACCTTTCTTCTGGAATGGTCGAAGACGTTTATGACCAAAATACGTCTACTGTGGCGTTTTGGTCACTAGCAACCTCCCCAGGCCACGTAGGCATCCAGCGTGGCAATCTGACATGGCACAAGATTCAGCCCGGTCCAATTCGATTTTCTACATGGGCCTAGCCCAACAATTCGGCCTATTTGTGTTTTTTTCTCATATTAATTTTGGCTAGGTAGATGGGCCAAGCCCAACAATTAAGCCTTCTCATTTTTGGGCCGTGGCCTTTTCCGCTAGAAAGTTTTAGTTTTTTGTAATATAAAAAAGGTCCACTAGTCAAATGGGTCCCAGATGTTAGGTTCAGGTACGTGGGTCCCTGCTAGCAAGTTCATATTCTTCATATTTCAATTTAACAGTAAATAAATAACTAGTATTTAAATTGGCACAAACAAAAAACACACATAATACTCCAAATATTATCAGCCAGATTTAGTACAGAGCTCCTATTGTACAAATAACATATACTTTACAAGCTCTACACATAATAAGCTCTAACATATACAAGCTCTACACGTGATACTCCAAACATTATCCAGAAGCTCTACAAGTATGGCAATCATAGTTACAAGCTCCACATGTGATACAGTTACAAGCTATGTTCTTCAGCATGGAGCTCCTTCGATAACAATCACAAACTAGGCACCTACTCCTGTCAGGACTGGGCACAAACGGTGATATGCCTTCCACGGTCACCCTGATACATGAATCAACAGAGAAGAATTAGGAAAACTGGAGCCAATATAGCAAGAAGAGACCATTCAAAAAATAACAACTATTTATATTAGAATGACGACACAAATTCAGCTAGTACCATGATTTTTGTTCTCCAGCTAGTTAAAATGAGATACTCATTCATACAAGAAAACAGAGAGAAATATGAATATGTATTGCACAGAGAGAAATATGAATATGTCGTGCAAAAAACTTCACTACACCAAATTGCACCTAAACAATAATACCATTCTACTACCACAGCCATCCATTCAGCTAATAGCATGCAAAGTATCAATGTTCTGTTCTTATCAGCTTATTCTTATGCATAAAGCAACTAAGGAAACCAAAAGAGGAGCACTAACTAGTCTGGAGCTGGCCAAATATGCGAACGAATCATACTAGTTCGTAGAAATTAGGCTACAACAGATCATTGATGGTAAATTACAGAAGAAAAAAGAACATCTACTACGATGGAAAGGCAGTAAACGAGGCAGGCAGAGCAGAGCAGGGGACCTTCTGGATATCTCTCATAGCATACACTTATGATCTCAAGCAAACAGATCGATATAGCATCATTCATGCAAATGGAAGAAAAAGAGGGAGTTTGCGGCAACTTACAGCATATCGATCAGCATGTTCGTCATCTCCTGCTCTGTGACATGAAATGTGACTGCACTGTACATGGGAGAAGATCATGTTTACGTAAACACTCCAGCAACAGCAATCCAGGGCCTTCTTCTCCTGCTCGTTGTTTTTCTCCGGGCTTGCTCCTTCTTCTCCTGGGTGTGCTCCTTCTTCTCGTACAACAGCAGCAACAGCAGGTCAATAACAAAAAAACAGACCAGAATAAGATGCATCCAAACGATTCTCAACAGGAATAAGATGCATCTACAGACCAGAATACCTTGTCAAGTAGCCAAGCATGATCTAAACTGGAAGGGCAAGATTAGCAGGCAAGGCAAATACTTAACAAGGTAATTCTGGGTCAGAGCAAATTGAAGATGCAAGGGGTCGTCTGTAGAAGCACCCAACAGTTTAATTGAAGCAAATTGGAGATGACACGGTGGTCAAATGATCATACCATGACAGTATATAGAAACCATTGAAGCACATCATGCATGCTGAAAGATCGTAACATGGTTGAATTTTAATTGATGCACATCATGGAAATTTTAATTGAATTCAGTTAAATTTGTGCTACTACTGCTGTTATATGATTTTTTATTTGAGATAACAGTACATAAATCATCAGACCAGATATTGATTATATGCTTTCGTGAATGTAAATAAATATATGAAGTTTCACAGAAGAAATTGCTAACAACAAAAATGCATCATTATTCGTAATTCCATATCATCAGTTTGCGCAAGTTGCAGCACCATGCAACAATTTCCACTCCAATCCAGGAAGAGCACTACTACTTGCAGATAACCAGAGTTCAACAAAGATACACGTATCATCAGTTTGCCAAACATGGCAGTGTTCGGTTCAGAAAGATGCAATACAAATGGACAAACTTAGATGCGTTCAATTTCAGAAGAATCTGAAAGCCAGATCTCATCTGGAAGCCAAACTTGCATTGTTACAAACACATGGCAGAGATTAGTACAAGCACTTACTAATCAGGTCGGACTGAAGAAATCACTAGCAACGGAAATGCATCATTCTAAATCTTCTCAGTTTGCAAAACAAGATTCAGCAAGCAATCAGCCATTATGAACAAGCAGTAGCACTACTTCTTGCAGATGCAACGCAAGGGCTCGGTTTAAAAGAGTAAAAAAAAGACAGCATTAGTAAGATCATGTAGTACCACAACTGCAACATTTTCTAGATAGATAATCAGTTTGCAAAAGCAACGCATTCAATTCTTACATCCAACGAGCCAACAAAGCGTTGGCAATCACTCAGCACATGCACTACGGCTACCACTACTTTCAGATAGAGACAAGCAGAGTCAACAGCGACCATATATGCAAATCAACCAGAATTTTACCTGCCCCTGGTGGCGCCGGAGATGGATGCTTCTGCTGTTGGCCTTCACCGCCCCTGACGCTGCTTCTCATGGATGGAAACCGCATCGCGTCAGGGAAGAGGATGGAAGGAAATGCAATGGAAGAAGAAATCAAAAAGGAGAAGAGAGGAGAGGCGGCTGACCGTCGGGGTTCTCCATGGCGTCGGCGTCGAGGCAGCCTTCCCGTCCATGCCATGGCGGCCCGGAGTGCGAGCGACGACGATGTGTTGTATGGATCTGGTAGCGAGAGGAGACGAGGTGAGGAAGAGAGGATCTGGTAGGGATAGGAGACGAGGTGAGGAAGAGAGTGGACCAACCTTAGTCACCGGAGACACGCCGACGACGCGGTGGACCAAACCCTATCCATGGGAGACGGTCGCGCGTGGCCGCTGGAGCACGCGAGCACCGGATCTGGGTGGAGCGCGAGGCCTCCGCCGCCCCTCCCCCACCGCGGGGCCGGGTGCGGGTCACCTCCCACGAAAGGAGACAGAGACGGAGCCGGCACGGACATGGATGGGACTCGGACGCGCTCGCGGTCGGTGGTGGCGACCATGTCCACGACGGCCAGTGAAGGGGTGGGTGGCGGTGAGGGGAGGGATCTGAGGTGGGGAGGGAAGTGGTGGGTGGCGGCGGCGAGGATCTGAGGTGGGGAGGGAGGGATGGGTGGCGGCGAGGGGAGGGATCTGGATCGGGAGCGACGATTCTGGCCGGAGGCGAGGGAGGAGTGGAGTGGGGGAAGGGGAGGGTGTAGACGAAGGGAGAGGTGGGCAGCGGAAGGAAGGGGAGAGGAGTGGGGCGGGTGGTCGACGAAGGTGGCGGCGGCGGTCCAATGGAGGGAAAGGGGAGAGGGGTTAGGGTTTGGGTTGTGGAGAGAGGAGTGTTGTGCTGGGGAGAGGAGGAGAGAGGGGAGGAGTGGTGTGCCCGCGAGGGGGGAGGAGTGGGTGAGTGGTGGCATTTTGCCAATGACAGGTGGGCCCGTGAGGAATTAGGCCCACATGTCAGTGTCCTCAACGACATGTGGTGTAGGTGAGTGGAGCTGCTTTCGGGTGGGTGTGGGTGGGGAGAGGGCGAGGGGTGTGGGCCGTTGGATCTGGCAGGATCCGACGGTCTCTAATGCTTGATCCGCGTGACATGTCCATTGACCAATCAGAATGAAGTGCAGGCTTTGATGATGTTATGACCATCTAAAATGGTCATAATAAATTTTCCATTTTCCGAGTGCCTAAAATGAGTTTTTTTTGTGAAGGATCTACCATATATTTGTTGCAAAATTGGACCTAATCAATTTTATAAAATACTAGGCCATATTTAATGCACAATTGACAAAATGGTTGGGTGTAAAAAGTTTTGATCCACCTCTGGTGAAAAAGACAAATTCCCGCCAATTCAGCTGGAAGCGGGTCAAATTTGAACTGTAGATGCCTTATAGTTTGCTTTTTATTTTTTCCAAAAATCATTTCAAGGTACATAACTATCTATTTAATCAGAGAAACACCAAAAAAATTACAAGATTCAACCACTAGCTAGGAACGGTCATTCCCGCCGTTTTGACCGCATTTTGAAACGGGCATAAAAATTCAAAAAAAAATCAAAAAATTGGGAAACCTTCGCATTGTGTCATAATACGTGGCCAAGTTCCCAGGAAAAATAACAAACTTGTAATACGGCAATTATTTTAAAAAAGTGTTCTCAGAAACGAGCTATCACGTGTGGAGATGAATGGCTTTCAAGCCAAATGATCAACCTTATGGCCACATTCATGGCATAGTTTGTTCAAATGATCTCATATTGTGCACAATAGTGCATATTGGAATGGCAAACAATGTTGCCTTAGGAAGTTTTCATTTTCTTTGGACGAAAAAACCATTTTCCATTTTTCGAGTGCCCAAAAGGAGGTTTTTTTGTGAAGGACCTCCCAAATAATTGTTGCAAAATTGGACCAAATCATTTTTATAAAATACTAGGCCATATTTAATGCACAATTGACAAAATGGTTGGGTGTAAAAAGTTTTGATCCACCTCTCGTGAAAAAGACAAATTTCCGCCGATTCAGCTGGAAGCGGGTCAAATTTGAACTGCAGCTGTCTCATAGTTTGCTATTTATTTTTTCCAAAAATCATTTCTAGGTACATAAGTACCTATTTAATCATAGAAACACCAAAAAAAATCCAAGATTCAACCACTAGTTAGGAACGGTCGTTCCCGCCGTTTTGACCGCATTTTGAAACGGGCATAAAAAAATCAAAAAAAATCAAGAAATTGGGAAACCATTGCATTGTGTCATTATATGTGGCCAAGTTCCCAAGAAAAATAACAAACTTGTAATACGGCAATTATTTTAAAAAAGTGTTCTCAGAAACGAGCTATCACGTGTGGAGATCAATGGCTTTCAAGCCAAATGATCAATCTTATGGCCACATTCATGGCATAGTTTGTTCAAATGATCTCATATTGTGCACAAGGGTGCATATTGGAATGGTAAACAATGTTGCCTATGGAATTTTTCATTTTCTTTGGATGAAAAAACCATTTTCCATTTTTCGAGTGCCCAAAAGGAGGTTTTTTGTGAAGGACCTCCCAAATAATTGTTGCAAAATTGGACCAAATCATTTTTCTAAAATACTAGGCAATATTTAATGCACAATTGACAAAATGGTTGGGTGTAAAACATTTTGAACCACCTCTTGTGAAAAAGACAAATTTCCGCCGATTCAGTTGGAAGCGGGTCAAATTCGAACTGTAGATGCCTTATAGTTTGCTTTTTATTTTTTCCAAAAATCATTTCTAGGTACATAAGTATCTATTTAATCAGAGAAACACCAAAAAAATTCCAAGATTCAACCACTAGCTAGGAACGGTCATTCCCGCCGTTTTGACCGCATTTTGAAACGGGCATAAAAATTCAAAAAAAATTCAAAAAATTGGGAAACCTTCGCATTGTGTCATTATATGTGGCCAAGTTCCCAGGAAAAATAGCAAACTTGTAATACGGTAATTATTTTAAAAAATTGTTCTCAGAAACGAGTTATCACGTGTGGAGATCAATGGCTTTCAAGCCAAATGATCAACCTTATGGCCACATTCATGGCATAGTTTGTTCAAATGATCTCATATTGTGCACAATGGTGCATATTGGAATGGCAAACAATGTTGCCTTAGGAAGTTTTCATTTTCTTTGGACGAAAAAACCATTTTCCATTTTTCGAGTGCCCAAAAGGAGGTTTTTTTGTGAAGGATCTCCCAAATAATTGTTGCAAAATTGGACCAAATCATTTTTCTAAAATACTAGGCCATATTTAATGCACAATTGACAAAATGGTTGGGTGTAAAAAGTTTTGATTCACCTCTCGTGAAAAAGACAAATTTCCGCCGATTCAGTTGGAAGCGGGTCAAATTTGAACTGCAGCTGTCTCATAGTTTGCTATTTATTTTTTCCAAAAATCATTTCTAGGTACATAAGTACCTATATAATCAGAGAAACACCAAAAAAATTCCAAGATTCAACCACTAGCTAGGAACGGTCATTCCTGCCGTTTTGACCCCATTTTGAAACGGGCATAAAAAATTCAAAAAAAAATCAAAAAATTGGGAAACCATTGCATTGTGTCATTATATGTGGCCAAGTTCCCAAGAAAAATAACAAACTTGTAATATGGCAATTATTTTAAAAAAGTGTTCTCAGAAACGAGCTATCACGTGTGGAGATCACTAGTAGAAAAAGGGTCAAACGTGAAGCACATTAGTGCCGGTTTGTATTTGAGCCGGCACTAATGTATACATTAGTGCCGGTTCCAACGGCTAGCCGGGCCGCTTTCATTAGTACCGGTTCATGGCGAACCTTTAGCACCGGTTCGTGCCACGAACCGGTACTAATGAGAGTGGTGACAGGATGTTGTCAAAATGGGGCCCCTCCAGCCCCTTTAGTACCGGTTCTTGGCACAAACCGGTACTAAAGGTCATCCTACATAAACCCTTCGTCCACCCGAGCTCGCTCTGTTCTTCCCCTTTCCCCTCTCCTCTCTGTTCTTCCCCTCTTCCTCTTGAGCTCATCACACATTTTGCCCAAAATTTGTCAATATTTGAAGGCCCCCATCCATTCAAATGATCACAAAGGTTAGCAACTTTCTCCTTTCATCTCTCATTGCTAGATTAGCTCTTGCAATGCTTTATATAGTGATTAATTTGTGAGTTTAGTAATTTGGGAGGATATATATATATATATATGTGTGTGTGTGTGCTAGTATTTGATTTATATGCAATCTGAGGTCAAAAATCACACTTAGTTTGCATATGTAGGTGTGGTTTACTTAGTGCCTTCTAAATCTCCATCATAGCCACCGTCGATCGCCCGCACCATCCCTCGCCGGCACCACCTTGTGGTGAGCCACTTGTTCATGAAATTTTATATAAAAATTGATGTTTGTGTGATTTGGATATATAGTTACTCGTATAATTAGCTTACCCGTATGTTGTTTGTTATACATATAGTGCCATGGTTTTGATATCCGTCCCCATCGGCCCTAGTCCTTGTTATGATTCGGATGTGGTATGTATATTCTCTTTTAAAACTAGTTGCATTTCGTGTTTATGAAAAATTATGCCCATGAAGTTGACATAGAATTTTTTTCTAGGAGGTATGTGAACTGGAAATTCTAACCGACCCTATTGCCGAGAGGTTAAATTTAGTTGAAAGAGAAAACGAGTACTTGAAAGAAAAATTGAAAAGAATTGAGGGGGAGAAGATGGAATTGGAGTTGCATGTTGCCGATGTCCTCGATGATCACAAGATGAAGATGGAGAAAATGCGATTGAAGATTAGAAAGATTAGAAAATATGCCATCGATAGTGAGGCTTGGTATCATTATGCTGTTGGATCCATTGTTACCTTAGTTGCGATCTTGATCGTATTTGTTGTTGCATTTAAATGCTTTAGCTAGAGAGTTATTTGTTTGTTGCATTTAAGTGTTGTATGAACTTTATGTGTATGAACTTGTATTAATTTGGTCTATTCGGTGTTGTGTATAAGATGAGCCGGCAATGGATGTACGATGACCGATGCTCTCCCCAGTTCATTGAGGGCGTGCATACTTTTCTGCTTGCGGCTGAGGCAAACAAGCGGGCGGATGGTTTTATGCCTTGTCCATGTGCTCGCTGTAAGAATGGTCACAATTACTCTATGTCAAGAACCATTCACGTCCACCTGTTTAAGTCCGGTTTCATGCCCCATTATAATGTTTGGACCAAGCACGGAGAAAGAGGGGTTATGATGGAAGACAATGAAGAAGAAGAGGACGACGACAGCTATCCTGGCCATGGGTTCCCTGAATACGATGATGCAACAATGGGGGAAGAAGCTGAGCTGGTAATGCGGGAAGAATTTTGACATATGCAATGATAGCATAATTAGTGTTACATTTGCATATAGTATTTGTTGTCGACGATGCCCGGCCCGCATCCTCGCCGTCGACCCGTTCACGACGACGTCCTGCTTCAGAGGACCCATGTCTGGGACTGGGCTCCGCCGGGCTGGCACTGGGAGGTGCTACCTTCAGGGGCGCGACGCTTGGTGAGGAACCCGGCCCCGGGTCCCGGCGTCGACCCTCATCTCCTTTGGTGGCATTCACGTGGGCCACTTTCGGTGCGCAGGGAGCCGGCCCCGCCGGAGGTGGTACGTCGCCGTGTCAGGGAGGAGGACGAGCACGTCCATCGCTACATGGCTGCTATGGACGTCAGGTTCTCCAATACCTGGCAGGTTCTTTGGGGAGATCACCCGAGCTATGATCTAGTGATGGTTCCTTCACTTTGGTTGTCCACCGCCTAGATTACTCTCTAGTATTCGATTTTTATTAGCTAGCTAGCTAGCTAGTGATGTATTCGATATATAATATTCGAGATGATTTATTCGAGATTATATATATTATTTGAGATGATGTATTCGAGATTATATCTATTATTCGAGACGACGTATTCGAGATTAAATCTATTATTCGAGACGATGTATTCAAGATTATATCTATTATTCGAGATTATATCTATTATTCGAGATTATACTAAATTGTTTTATATTTCTTTTGGCATAGTTAAATAAAAGCTATGGCGGACAATACCGACAGAGAGAGAGAACAGACCATGTTCGATATCATACGCGGGCCAGATGATGATCAGAATGAAGAAGATTTTGACTGCTCCGAATTTCTAAACAACACCGGAGAGGGTGATATGATATTCGATCGCGACGACCGAGAAGATGAAGTCATGAACTACGACGAAGAACATGTTGATCATGAAACAACAAACACCGGCGAGGTATATATATTTATATAAGCAGGAATTTGGTGATCATCGCATGTTTTAAATGAGTTGAAGATATATTAATGAATCGATCTTTCTTCTTTCAGCCATCCGGATCGAGCAAATCTTCAGGCAAAAGGACGAAACGAGGCCCGAACAAAAAGTTGAAGGAGGGCGTAAAGTACAATATCGAGGCATTCAAACCTAATGGCGAACCATTAGCGCCTAAGAAGATTGCGGACAAGTTCGTTCGTCAGTGCGGAGTTCTTGTGAAGGACCAACTCCCGATCTCCCTTCAAGAATGGAGAAAGCCAGCAAATCCACGTCCAGATGTTACTTTTGTCGACGATAATCAAAAAAATCTGCTTTGGGATACTCTCATGGAACATTTCACCCTACCAGATAATTTCACAGAAGCAGATGTGCGGAAAGTCAAGGACGCTGCTTTTAGGAAGATGGTGGTTGCATTCAAGAACCACAAGAGAATGACGTGGGAGAAGTATGTCAAGGGAGGAAGGAAGACTCCAGTATTCGAGGGGATACTAGAGAATCAAAGTGCTCATTGGGATGATTTCGTGAAATTCAAGGATTCAGAATTAGCTAAGGAACGGTCGAGAATAAACAAGAAGAATGCTGAAAAAAAGGATAAGTTCCATAAGCTGGGGCCAGGTGGCTACACCGTGGCAATGCCTAAGTGGGATAAGTCTGAGAAAGAGATGGAGGATGCAAGTGTCACTCCGGTTACTAAGAGCTGGCCCCCCAGGTGCAGGACATGGTTCTATGCGCATGGGGGGGAGTTGGACCCGAAGACAGGCAATGTTTCGACGAAGGCATGTCTGAACGGAGCCGACGATGCCCTACTTGTTGCAATAGAAGAGGCTCGATCGGGGGTGTTCCAGCCCAACAGAGAGAACGACGAGCTTACGCGTGCCCTGGGAAATCCTGAACACCCGGGAAGAACACGAGGCAAGGGCGCTCTTCCGTGGTATGAGGGGTTTTTGGACTGGAACGCCGACTACAGAACCCGTCCGAGAAAGAAGATTGTGGAGGAGAAGAAGAGGAAGATGGAGGAGGAGCAGAGGAAGCGGGACTATGAACGCCTTCAATGCCTAGAAGCAAGTCAAGCGGAATTGGTAGCTAAATTCCAGTGGGAGCAGGAGCAGATCGACTCACTTAGCCAGCAAAGGGGGTCTCAGCATCTGCAGCAGCTAGCGGATGATCCAGCATTGGATACCACCGCCCCATCCATGCCAAGAAGCAGCGTGGGTTCCGCCCCGGGCGACGCAGTAGTGCTGGATAGATACCCCGTGGATGACATCACGGAGAACACTAACTGCGAGCGACACTTCAAAATGAAGAACATATCCATGAAGGTGGCGGACGCCGTTGCTTTTTCAGATTCCCCCAAGGCAACCTTCCATTGCAACCCGATTCCAGCGGGCTATGCTCGTGTCTTGGTTGATGAGGTGGTGGACCCATATTCGGAGCTACAGCTTGACATTCCTGGAGGTGACGACGAGCACACATTGGGAGAGGCCATATGTAACGCCCGGATAATCTTGCTACAGAAATCCCACGCTAATCATGCCATGTCATCCCGATTACTGTTGCTAAACGCCCGTTAGTTCAAACCGCGTCAACTTCAAATTTAAAATTAAAATTAATGTTGGCAATAAAAGTTTTCAAAATTTGAAACAAAAATGTTCGGTGGTTGCCAAATATTACACAGGTAATTATGGTGAGGTAAACACCTTTTTATAAAATGCCTAAATACTTTTAGATGAATTAAACAGGAAAGAAATAATAAAAGAAAATACAAAAGGGGAAAACAAAAGAAAAGGAAAAGAGAGAGAAAGCCCCCCCCCTCCCTGGGCCGTGGCCCAACTGGGCCAACCCAACCGGCCCAGCCGGCCACCCCACCAGGCCGGCCCACCTCCCCTCCTACTATCCCTCCCACCGTGACCTAACCCATCCCACGATCCCCACTTCCTCTCCCCACGTCTCCCTCATCCTCCCACTCCGCCGCCACACACACGCACACACGCACACTCGGTGGTGCGGGCACCCGAGCCGCCGCACCCCTGAGGCCGCGACCCGCCGGCGCCGGGAACCGCCACCCACTCGCGCCCCCCCCCCCCCCGCTCTTCCCCCTCCTCCCCGATCCAGATCGGATCGGGGGAACGGACCCTGCGGCGACGACTGCGCCGCCCCCACGCCGCCTGGGCCGCGCCGGCACGCTCCCCCGCCGGACTGCCTCCCGCTCCGCCGCTCGTCCCCGTCGTTCCCCCCCGAACTTCTCCGAGCCCGCTGCCAGTTTCCCGGCACCCGACGTGAGGCCCTCCCTCCTTCTCCTATGCCCCACCCCGTACTGCAATGCCATGCACGCCGCTCGGGGCCGCGCCTCGCGCCCCGCCCGCTACGCCGTTGCTGCCTTACCCCGCACGCGCCGTCCCGCGTGCTCCGCTGGCCTCCTTGTCGCGAGCCTCGTGCGCCTCCCCCCCTGCTTGTTGCTGCTCCGGCGCGGCTCCGCCCGCGCCACCGCGCAGCCACGGCGCTCCCCGCCTCTGCTGCTCCTTCCCCGTGCGACGCGCTATCGCCTCTCCCCCTCCTGCGCCTTGTCCGCCTTGGCCTCGCCACCACTGCCTGCAGCTACTGCTGCTCCGCTGCCGTGTGCCATCTACCGTGATGGCCCGCCGCGCTACTGGTCTCGCCGCTCGTTGCCGCCCGAACGGCCTTCGGTGGCCGCCCGCGCATCGCCGCGGCCTCGCCCCGCTGCCTCACGAGCGGGCTCGACCCCGTACGGGTTGCGCCCGCTGCCCGCCTGCCTGTCGCCCGCTATTGGCCCCTGTGCCTATGGCGAACGGGGCCCACCCTGAGAACGAAAAAAAAGAGAAAAGGAATTAATAATAAATAATAAATAAAATTATTAAGTTAATTAATTAATTAAAGGATTAATTAACTTAATTAATCTTGCTTAATTAACCTAATTAATTAACTAAACTAATCAAACCTGTTTAGTTAGCCTGAGACTATGACAGGTGGGTCCCACTGGACCCACAGACCAGTTTGACTTTGGTCAGCTGGGTTTGACCTGCTGATGTCATGCTGACATCACCTTTCACTGTTCTGGATAATGTTCATTTTAAATAATTAAATAAATTTCAAAAATGCCTAAAACTTTGATAAATCATAGAAAATAAACCGTAGCTCAGATGAAAAAACTTTGTACATGAAAGTTGCTCAGAACGACGAGACGAATCCGGATACGCAGCCCGTTTATCCACCACACATCCCTAGCATAGCAAACATGCAACTTTCCCCCTCCGGTTCACCGGTCCGAAAACGCGAAACACCGGGGATACTTTCCCGGATGTCATCCCCCTTCACCGGTATCGCCTACTACCGCGTTAGGGCACCTCTAACGCCGTTACTTGTCATGTCATGCATCACTATGCATATGCTTGCATTATATTTATTGTTTCTTCCCCCTCTTCTCTCGCTAGACACCGAGACCGACGCCGCTGCTACCCAGTACGACTACGGAGTTGACGACCCCTCTCTCTTGCCAGAGCAACCAGGCAAGCCCCCCCTTTGATCACCAGATATTGCCTACTCTTCTCTATACTGCTTGCATTAGAGTAGTGTAGCATGTTACTGCTTCCCGTTAATCCTATATTGATGCATAGCCTGTCCTTGCTACTACTGTTGTTACCTTTACCCGCAATCCTAATGCTTAGTATAGGATGCTAGTTTATCATCAGTGGCCCTACATTCTTGTCCATCTGCCATGCTATACTATCGGGCCGTGATCACTCGGGAGGTGATCACGGGTATATACTATATACTTTATACATGATACATGTGGTGATTAAAGACGGGTCGGCTCGTAGGAGCACCCGCGAGTGGATCTTTGAGGCGGAGCGACAGGGCAGGTTCCGACCACCTAGGAGAGAGGTGGGCCTGGCCCTGGTCGGCGTTCGCGGATACTTAACACGCTTAACGAGTTCTGGGTATTTGATCTGAGTCTGGCCATTTGGTCTATACGCACTAACCATCTACGCGGGAGTAGTTATGGGTATCCCGGCGTCGTGGTATCAGCCGAAGCCTTCGTGACGTCAGCGACTGAGTGGCGCGCGCCGGATTGGAACGTAAGCCTGCTCTTGTATTAAGGGGGCTAGTTCTGCTTCCGGCCGCGTTCGCAACGTGCAGGTGTGCTAAGGGCGATGGGCCCAGACCCCTGTGCGCTTAGGTTTAGACCGGCGTGCTGACCTCTCTGTTGTGCCTAGGTGGGGCTGCGACGTGTTGATCTTCCGAGGCCGGGCATGACCCAGGAAAGTGTGTCCGGCCAAATGGGATCGAGCGTGTTGGGGTATGTGGTGCACCCCTGCAGGGAATTTAATCTATTCGAATAGCCGTGATCTTTGGTAACAGGACTATTTGGAGTTGTACCTTGACCTTATGACAACTAGAACCGGATACATAATAAAACACACCCTTCCAAGTGCCAGATACAACCGGTGGTCGCTCTCTCACAGGGCGACGAGGGGAGGATCATCGGTTAGGATTATGCTATACGTTGCTACTTGGAGGACTTCAGTCTACTCTCTTCTACATGCTGCAAGATGGAGGTGGCCAGAAGCGTAGTCTTCGACAGGATTAGCTACTCCCCTCTTATTCTGGCATTCTGCAGTTCAGTCCACCGATATGGCTTTACACATATACCCATGCATATGTAGTGTAGCTCCTTGCTTGCGAGTACTTTGGATGAGTACTCACGGTTGCTTTCTCCTTCTTTTCCCTCTATCCCTTCTACCTGGTTGTCGCAACCAGATGTTGGAGCCCAGGAGCCAGACGCCACCGTCGACGACGACCCCTACTACACCGGAGGTGCCTACTACTACGTGCTGCCCGCTGACGACGACCAGGAGTAGTTTAGGAGGATCCCAAGCAGGAGGCCTGCGCCTCTTTCGATCTGCATCCCAGTTTGTGCTAGCCTTCTTAAGGCAAACTTGTTTAACTTATGTCTGTACTCAGATACTGTTGCTTCCGCTGACTCGTCTATGATCGAGCTCTTGTATTCGAGCCCTCGAGGCCCCTGGCTTGTAATATGATGCTTGTATGACTTATTTTATTTGTAGAGTTGTGTTGTGATATCTTCCCGTGAGTCCCTGATCTTGATCGTACACGTTTGTGTGTATGATTAGTGTACGGTCGAATCGGGGGCGTCACACCATACATCGTGTCATCCTATGGAGAAAGGATTGCATCATCTTTCGAAGGCCACCGACACCGCGTCACCCGACTCCTCGTCGAAGTCCGCCACCGAGTCAGCAGACTCCCGCTCCTCCAAGTCCACCAACGCGTGAGGCCACTCCTCCTCCTCCAAGTCTGGCAAAGTGTCAGGCCACTCCTCCTCCAAGTCCGACATAGCGTCAGACGTCCACTCCTCCTCCAAGTCCGGCACAACCTCAGGCCACTGCAAGTCCGGCATAGCTTCAGGCCACTCCTCCTCGTCCAACTCAGCCCCGTCAGCCGTCTCTGCTACCTCAGCAATCGCAGAAGAGACACCCCACAGCTATGGTGTGTAGCGGTATGAGTCGAGGTCATAGTACAAGAAGTACAGGCGGAGGCAAGTGATATAAATATGGTCCAGACCTCACTACTCCTCTTCCTGTGAGGGCTTACGACAGGACCGAGGAGGAAACCAATGCCATAGTGCAGGCAGAAGTCGATGCCCATTTTGGACCAAAACCGCCACCGCCGCCAAGGGAGAAAGTGCCTGTGGAAGTAGTTGACCACTTCATTCGTATGGCTCAACCACCAGCTCCTAAGCCTATTGACTCAGACTATGAGCGCCACATCAGGAAGTTACATCGACGACGTCTACAGAAGGAGGCGAGCTCGAGCTCGAGCAAACAACAAGCAGCTGCCAAAAAATGCAGGAAAACCGTTGCCAAGCTGGGAAAACAGGCGGCGCAATCGATCCCCCCGCTTGTTGTGCCGCCAACAACACGTGACAGTACGCGCGCCCAATATTATTGTGGCCAAACAGTTTACGTTCCCGAGGTGGGCGATGTGGTAATAACAGAGGAGCATATAATGCAGGCTGAAGAACTCAAGATCATTGTTGGACAACTCCTCGAGATCGAGGACATGCCTGGGATTGCAGAGGAGGAAATAAAACGGAAATGTGTCCGGGGCCAACCTTTGGTCGAGCCAGAAGATGTCAACAAGCTCCCAACGAGAATGTATGAATTGCATCAATGGTACATGGACATTACCAAGAGATCCAATCGAGAGTCCCTCATGGTGGATGTCAAGAAGGATGATTACTACCATGAGAAAATTGTGGCCGTTGAGTATTCTGAACTATTTCAGTTATACAATCAAGACACACTCCACAAATCTATCGTCAGTTGCTATTGTCTGTAAGTGATTTCTTTCTGTAATTTAACTCTCAAGCTAGCTGTAGTGATCCTTTTGATCAATCATTACCTGTAATTATCCTCACTATATTCTTTTCTGTGGTATTATGCAGGATGAAGATGTATGAAATGAGAAAAGGTGGACGCTATGGCATTGGATTCATTGACCCAAACACTGTTAATGAATACACATGGAAAATGACCAAGTATTATGAAAAGCAGGTAGAGGACAGCATGCTAGAGTTCTTGAAGCGCCTCAAATACAATGAAGATATACTACTTCCTTACAACTTCCAGTGAGTCACACTATCTTGTACTACAAATTCTCTGTTTTTGCCTACTAGCTAGCTACATGTTTTTGCTTACATATGCCCGCTTAATTAAGACATGCAAACGTGTGTGCATGCAGATTTCACTGGATCTTGTGTATCATTAAAGTTGACGCCGGAATAGTTGAAATACTGGACTCGCTACTCAAAGCAAATAGTGACTATAACATCTTGTTTGGGATAGTCAACAGGTAATTTCAATCATTATTAACTATATATCTTGGCCTATTTAGCTCGTCATTTCATGATATGAACTATTTAATAACCCCTTTATTCATTTTCTTTCTCGGCGGGCAGGGCTTGGGCAAGGTTCATCAGCGTCACGGAAGGCGAATGGAAACCAAAGCTGAAATGGTTTCGATCCAAGGTAAGTAATTAAGTAGTACTAGCTAGCTAGCTGCCGCATCTCTTAAATTATCATGCTTGATTAATTATTATATGATCAAATTAAATTCCATTCTCGTAATAAAGGCCCTAAAGCAGGTGCAGGGGACTGATCTGTGTGCATTCTGCGTTTGCGAGAACATTCGCATGATGGCGTCCGAAAGGAGCAGATCTCAAAGACAGGAATGGGTACGCTTGTCAGAACACTATTCACAATTTTTACACCATTATCGATATCTAGTCACACAACTAATACACATGCATATTGATCTCCTTCTTAACAGTTCACAGAGGTGCGGGACAAGCTCCTAGAAACGGAGTGCGTAGAAGCACTTCAAGAGGAAATAGCGGGATTTTTACTCGACCAGGTCATAAATCCGAAGGGAGAATACTATTACCCGCTACCGCCCTCATGAACCACTTCCAATTGTCATCGTGCTCCGAAGGCACCAATTAGGCTAATGCCACTGGCTCCGAAGGCAACATGCATATATAGGAGAAATTGTATATAGCTATACATGTGTGTATGTGTAAATTAATATGCATGGTGGTTTGTGAGACATTGATGATATATATATGATTGGTTCTACTAGAAATTCTATATATATATATATATATATATATGCATAACGTGTACAATGTGTAGTACCGTAAAATACCAGCAAACAAAAAAGAATTAAAATGGAAAACACAAAATTAAATGAAAAATAAATCATAAAACCAAAAACCCCACAACCATTTAGTACCGGTTGCTGTTACCAACCGGTACTAAAGGGCTCCCGGCCCACGGAGCTGGCTCGTGCCACGTGGATCCCCTTTAGCACCGGTTCGTGTTGAACTGGTACTAAAGGGGGGGGGGGGCTTTAGTGCCGAAACTTTAGTGCCGGTTCCTAAACCGGCACTAAAGTGCCTTACGAACCGGTGCTATTGCCCGGTTCTGCACTAGTGGATCAATGGCTTTCAAGCCAAATGATCAATCTTATGGCCACATTCATGGCATAGTTTGTTCAAATGATCTCATATTGTGCACAAGGGTGCATATTGGAATGGTAAACAATGTTGCCTAAGGAAGTTTTCATTTTCTTTGGACGAAAAAACATTTTCCATTTTTCGAGTGCCCAAAAGGTGGTTTTTTGTGAAGGATCTCCCAAATAATTGTTGCAAAATTGGACCAAATCATTTTCTAAAATACTAGGCCATATTTAATGCACAATTCACAAAATGGTTGGGTGTAAAAAGTTCTGATCCACCTCTCGTGAAAAAGACAAATTTCCGCCGATTCAGGTGGAAGCGGGTCAAATTTGAACTGCAACTGTCTCATAGTTTGCTATTTATTTTTTCCAAAAATCATTTCTAGGTACATAAGTACCTATTCAATTCGAGAAACACCAAAAAAATTCCAAGATTCAACCACTAGCTAGGAAAGGTCATTCACGCCGTTTTGACCGCATTTTGAAAAGGGCATAAAAAATTCAAAAAAATCAAAAAATTGGGAAACCTTTGCATTGTGTCATTATATGTGGCCAAGTTCCCAAGAAAAATAACAAACTTGTAATACGGAAATTATTTTAAAAAAATGTTCTTAGAAACGAGCTATCACGTGTGGAGATCAATGGCTTTCAAGCCAAATGATCAATCTTATGGCCACAGTCATGGCATAGTTTGTTCAAATGATCTCATATTGTGCACAAGGGTGCATATTGGAATGGTAAACAATGTTGCCTAAGGAAGTTTTCATTTTCTTTGGACAAAAAAACCATTTTCCATTTTCCGAGTGCCCAAAAGGAGGTTTTTTTGTGAAGGACCTCCCAAATAATTGTTGCAAAATTTGACCAAATCATTTTTCTAAAATACTACGATATATTTAATGCACAATTGACAAAATGGTTGGGTGTAAAAAGTTTTGATCCACCTCTCGTGAAAAAGACAAATTTCCGCCAATTCAGGTGGAAGCGGGTCAAATTTAAACTGCAGCTGTCTCATAGTTTGCTATTTATTTTTTCCAAAAATCATTTCTAGGTACATAAGTACCTATTTAAGCAAAGAAACACCAAAAAAATTCCAAGATTCAACCACTAGCTAGGAACGGTCATTCCCGCCGTTTTGACCGCATTTTGAAACGGGCATAAAAAATTAAAAAAAATCAAAAAATTGGGTAACCTTGGCACTGTGTCATTATATGTGGCCAAGTTCCCAAGAAAAATAACAAACTTGTAATACGGCAATTATTTTAAAAAAGTGTTCTGAGAAACGAGCTATCACGTGTGGAGATCAATGGCTTTCAAGCCAAATGATCAATCTTATGGCCACATTCATGGCATAGTTTGTTCAAATGATCTCATATTGTGCACAAGGGTGCATATTGGAATGGTAAACAATGTTGCCTAAGGAAGTTTTCATTTTCTTTGGACGAAAAAACCATTTTCCATTTTTCGAGCCTAAAAGGAGGTTTTTTTGTGAAGGACCTCCCAAATAATTGTTGCAAAATTGGACCAAATCATTTTTATAAAATACTAGGCCATATTTAATGCACAATTGACAAAATGGTTGGGTGTAAAAAGTTTTGATCCACCTCTCGTGAAAAAGACAAATTTCCGCCGATTCAGGTGGAAGCGGGTCAAATTTGAACTGCAGCTGTCTCATAGTTTGCTATTTATTTTTTCCAAAAATCATTTCTAGGTACATAAGTACCTATTTAATCAGAGAAACACCAAAAAAATTCCAAGATTCAACCACTAGCTAGGAACGGTCATTCCTGCCGTTTTGACCGCATTTTGAAACGGGCATAAAAAATTCAAAAAAAATCAAAAAATTGAGAAACAATTGCATTGTGTCATTATATGTGGCCAAGTTCCCAAGAAAAATAACAAACTTGTAATACGGCAATTATTTTAAAAAAAGTGTTCTCAGAAACGAGCTATCACGTGTGGAGATCAATGGCTTTCAAGCCAAATGATCAATCTTATGGCCACATTCATGGCATAGTTTGTTCAAATGATCGCATATTGTGCACAAGGGTGCATATTGGAATGGTAAACAATGTTGCCTAAGGAAGTTTTCATTTTTTTGGACAAAAAAACCATTTTCCATTTTTCGAGTGCCCAAAAGGAGGTTTTTTGTGAAGGACCTCCTAAATAATTGTTGCAAAATTGGACCAAATCATTTTTCTAAAATACTAGGCCATATTTAATGCACAATTGACAAAATGTTTGGGTGTAAAAAGTTTTGAACCACCTCTCGTGAAAAAGACAAATTTCCGCCGATTCAGTTGGAAGCGGGTCAAATTTGAACTGTAGATGCCTTATAGTTTGCTTTTTATTTTTTCCAAAAATCATTTCTAGGTACATAAGTATCTATTTAATCAGATAAACACCAAAAAAATTCCAAGATTCAACCACTAGCTAGGAATGGTCATTCCCGCCGTTATGACCGCATTTTTGAAACGGGCATAAAAATTCAAAAAAATTCAAAAAATTGGGAAACCTTCGCATTGTGTCATTATATGTGGCCAAGTTCCCACGAAAAATAACAAACTTGTAATACGGCAATTATTTTAAAAAAGTGTTCTCAGAAACGAGTTATCACGTGTGGAGATCAATGGCTTTCAAGGCCACATTCATGACATAGTTTGTTCAAATGATCTCATATTGTGCACAATGGTGCATATTGGAATGGCAAACAATGTTGCCTTAGGAAGTTTTCATTTTCTTTGGACGAAAAAACCATTTTCCATTTTTCGAGTGCCCAAAAGGAGGTTTTTTTGTGAAGGACCTCCCAAATAATTGTTGCAAAATTGGACCAAATCATTTTCCTAAAATACAAGGCCATATTTAATACACAATTGACAAAATGGTTGGGTGTAAAAAGTTTTGGTCCACCTCTCGTGAAAAAGACAAATTTCCGCCGATTCAGTTTGAAGCGGGTCAAATTTGAACTGCAGCTGTCTCTTAGTTTGCTATTTATTTTTTCCAAAAATAACTTCTAGGTACATAAGTACATATTTAATCAGCGAAACACCAAAAAAATTCCAAGATTCAACCACTAGCTAGGAACGGTCATTCCCGCCGTTTTGACCGCATTTTGAAACGGGCATAAAAAATTCAAACAAAAATCAAAAAATTGGGAAACCATTGCATTGTGTCATTATATGTGGCCAAGTTCCCATGAAAAATAACAAACTTGTAATACGGCAATTATTTTAAAAAAGTGTTCTCAGAAAGGAGCTATCACGTGTGGAGATCAATGGCTTTCATGCCAAATGATCAATCTTATGGCCACATTCATGGCATAGTTTGTTCAAATGATCTCATATTGTGCACAAGGGTGAATATTGGAATGGTAAACAATGTTGCCTTAGGAAGTTTTCATTTTCTTTGGACGAAAAAACCATTTTCCATTTTTCAAGTGCACAAAAGGAGGTTTTTTGTGAAGGACCTCCCAAATAATTGTTGCAAAATTGGACCAAATCATTTTTCTAAAATACTAGGCCATATTTAATGCACAATTGACAAAATGGTTGGGTGTAAAAAGTTTTGATCCACCTCTCGTGAAAAAGACAAATTTCCGCCGATTCAGGTGGAAGCGGGTCAAATTTGAACTGCAGCTGTCTCATAGTTTGCTATTGATTTTTTCCAAAAATCATTACTAGGTACATAGGTACCTGTTTAATCAGAGAAACACCAAAAAAATTCCAAGATTCAACCACTAGCTAGGAATGGTCATTCCCGCCGTTTTGACCGCATATTGAAACGGGCATAAAAAATTAAAAAAAAACAAAAAATTGGGAAACCTTTGCATTGTGTCATTATATGTGGCCAAGTTCCCAAGAAAAATAACAAACTTGTAATACGGCAATTATTTTAAAAAAGTGTTCTCAGAACCGAGCTATCATGTGTGGAGATCAATGGCTTTCAAGCCAAATGATCAATCTTATGGCCACATTCATGGCATAGTTTGTTCAAATGATCTCATATTGTGCACAAGGGTGCATATTGGAATGGTAAACAATGTTGCCTAAGGAAGTTTTCATTTTCTTTGGACGAAAAAACCATTTTCCATTTTTCAAGTGCCCAAAAGGAGGTTTTTTTGTGAAGGACCTCCCAAATAATTGTTGCAAAATTGGACCAAATCATTTTTCTAAAATACTAGGACATATTTAATGCACAATTGACAAAATGGTTGGGTGTAAAAAGTTTTGATCCACCTCTCGTGAAAAAGACAAATTTCCGCCGATTCAGGTGGAAGCGGGTCAAATTTGAACTGCAACTGTCTCATAGTTTGCTATTTATTTTTTCCAAGAAGCATTTGTAGGTACATAAGTACCTACAAAATCAGAGAAACACCAAAAAAATTCCAAGATTCAACCACTAGCTAGGAACGGTCATTCCTGCCGTTTTGACCGCATTTTGAAACAGGCATAAAAAATTCAAAAAAAATCAAAAAATTGGGAAACAATTGCATTGTGTCATTATATGTGGCCAAGTTCCCATGAAAAATAACAAACTTGTAATACGGCAATTATTTTAAAGAAGTGTTCTCAGAAACGAGCTATCACGTGTGGAGATCAATGGCTTTCAAGCCAAATGATCAATCTTATGGCCACATTCATGGCATAGTTTGTTCAAATGATCTCATATTGTGCACAAGGGTGCATATTGGAATGGTAAACAATGTTGCCTTAGGAAGTTTTCATTTTCTTTGGACAAAAAAACCATTTTCCATTTTTCGAGTGCCCAAAAGGAGGTTTTTTGTGAAGGACCTCCTAAATAATTGTTGCAAAATTGGACCAAATCATTTTTGTAAAATACTAGGCCATATTTAATGCACAATTGACAAAATGGTTGGGTGTAAAAAGTTATGATCCACCTCTCGTGAAAAAGACAAATTTCCGCCGATTCAGGTGGAAGCGGGTCTAATTTGAACTGCAGCTGTCTCATAGTTTGCTATTTATTTTTTCCAAGAATCATTTCTAGGTACATAAGTACCTGTTTAATCTGAGAAACACCAAAAAAATTCCAAGATTCAACCACTAGCTAGGAACGGTCATTCCTGCCGTTTTGACCGCATTTTGAAACGGGCATAAAAAATTCAAAAAAAATCAAAAAATTGGGAAACAATTGCATTGTGTCATTATATGTGGCCAAGTTCCCAAGAAAAATAACAAACTTGTCATAAGGCAATTATTTTAAAAAAGTGTTCTCAGAAACGAGCTATCACGTGTGGAGATCAATGGCTTTCAAGCCAAATGATCAATCTTATGGCCACATTCATGGCATAGTTTGTTCAAATGATCTCATATTGTGCACAAGGGTGCATATTGGAATGGTAAACAATGTTGCCTAATGAAGTTTTCATTTTTTTGGACAAAAAAACCATTTTCCATTTTTCGAGTGCCCAAAAGGAGGTTTTTTGTGAAGGACCTCCTAAATAATTGTTGCAAAATTGGACCAAATCATTTTTCTAAAATACTAGGCCATATTTAATGCACAATTGACAAAATGTTTGGGTGTAAAAAGTTTTGAACCACCTCTTGTGAAAAAGACAAATTTCCGCCGATTCAGTTGGAAGCGGGTCAAATTTGAACTGTAGATACCTTATAGTTTGCTTTTTATTTTTTCCAAAAATCATTTCTAGGTACATAAGTATCTATTTAATCAGATAAACACCAAAAAAATTCCAAGATTCAACCACTAGCTAGGAATGGTCATTCCCGCCGTTTTGACCGCATTTTGAAACGGGCATAAAAATTCAAAAAAAAAATCAAAAAATTGGGAAACAATTGCATTGTGTCATTATATGTGGCCAAGTTCCCAAGAAAAATAACAAACTTGTAATACGGCAATTATTTTAAAGAAGTGTTCTCAGAAACGAGCTATCACGTGTGGAGATCAATGGCTTTCAAGCCAAATGATCAATCTTATGGCCACATTCATGGCATAGTTTGTTCAAAGGATCTCATATTTTGCACAAGGGTGCATATTGGAATGGTAAACAATGTTGCCTAAGAAAGTTTTCATTTTCTTTGGACAAAAAAACCATTTTCCATTTTTCGAGTGCCCAAAAGGAGGTTTTTTGTGAAGGACCTCCTAAATAATTGTTGCAAAATTGGACCAAATCATTTTTACAAAATACTAGGCCATATTTAATGCACAATTGACATAATGGTTGTGTGTAAAAAGTTATGATCCACCTCTCGTGAAAAAGACAAATTTCCGCCGATTCAGGTGGAAATGGGTCAAATTTGAACTGCAGCTGTCTCATAGTTTGCTATTTATTTTTTCCAAGAATCATTTCTAGGTACATAAGTACCTGTTTAATCTGAGAAAACCAAAAAAATTCCAAGATTCAACCACTAGCTAGGAACGGTCATTCCTGCCGTTTTGACCGCATTTTGAAACGGGCATAAAAAATTCAAAAAAAATCAAAAAATTGGGAAACAATTGCATTGTGTCATTATATGTGGCCAAGTTCCCAAGAAAAATAACAAACTTGTAATACGGCAATTATTTTAAAAAAGTGTTCTCAGAAACGAGCTATCACGTGTGGAGATCAATGGCTTTCAAGCCAAATGATCAATCTTATGGCCACATTCATGGCATAGTTTGTTCAAATGATCTCATATTTTGCACAAGGGTGCATATTGGAATGGTAAACAATGTTGCCTAATGAAGTTTTCATTTTTTTGGACAAAAAAACCATTTTCCATTTTTCGAGTGCCCAAAAGGAGGTTTTTTGTGAAGGACCTCCTAAATAATTGTTGCAAAATTGGACCAAATCATTTTTACAAAATACTAGGCCATATTTAATGCACAATTGACAAAATGTTTGGGTGTAAAAAGTTTTGAACCACCTCTCGTGAAAAAGGCAAATTTCCGCCGATTCAGTTGGAAGCGGGTCAAATTTGAACTGTAGATGCCTTATAGTTTGCTTTTTATTTTTTCCAAAAATCATTTCTAGGTACATAAGTATCTGTTTAATAAGATAAACACCAAAAAAATTCCAAGATTCAACCACTAGCTAGGAATGGTCATTCCCGCCGTATTGACCGCATTTTGAAACGGGCATAAAAATTCAAAAAAATTCAAAAAATTGGGAAACCTTCCCATTGTGTCATTATATGTGGACAAGTTCCAAAGAAAAATAACAAACTTGTAATACGGCAATTATTTTAAAAAAGTGTTCTCAGAACCGAGCTATCATGTGTGGAGATCAATGGCTTTCAAGCCAAATGATCAATCTTATGGCCACATTCATGGCATAGTTTGTTCAAATGATCTCATATTGTGCACAAGGGTGCATATTGGAGTGGTAAACAATGTTGCCTAAGGAAGTTTTCATTTTCTTTGGACGAAAAAACCATTTTCCATTTTTCGAGTGCCCAAAAGGAGGTTTTTTTGTGAAGGACCTCCCAAATAATTGTTGCAAAATTGGACCAAATCATTTTCCTAAAATACTAGGCCATATTTAATGCACAATTGACAAAATGGTTGGGTGTAAAAAGTTTTGATCCACCTCTCGTGAAAAAGACAAATTTCCGCCAATTCAGTTGGAAGCGGGTCAAATTTGAACTGCAGCTGTCTCATAGTTTGCTATTTATTTTTTCCAAAAATCACTTCTAGGTACATAAGTACCTATTTAATCAGAGAAACACCAAAAAAATTCCAAGATTCAACCACTAGCTAGGAACGGTCATTCCCGCCGTTTTGACCGCATTTTGAAACGGGCCTAAAAAATTAAAACAAAAATCAAAAAATTGGGAAACCATTGCATTCTGTCATTATATGTGGCCAAGTTCCCATGAAAAATAACAAACTTGTAATACGACAATTATTTTAAAAAATTGTTCTCAGAAACGAGCTATCACGTGTGGAGATCAATGGCTTTCAAGCCAAATGATCAATCTTATGGCCACATTCATGGCATAGTTTGTTCAAATGATCTCATCTTGTGCACAAGGGTGAATATTGGAATGGTAAACAATGTTGCCTAAGGAAGGTTTCATTTTCTTTGGACGAAAAAACCGTTTTCCATTTTTCGAGTGCACAAAAGGAGGTTTTTTGTGAAGGACCTCCCAAATAATTGTTGCAAAATTGGACCAAATCATTTTTGTAAAATACTAGGCCATATTTAATGCACAATTGACAAAATGGTTTGGTGTAAAAAGTTTTGATCCACCTCTCGTGAAAAAGACAAATTTCCGCCGATTCAGGTGGAAGCGGCTCAAATTTGAACTGCAGCTGTCTCATAGTTTGCTATTTATTTTTTTCCAAAAATCATTTCTAGGTACATAAGTACCTGTTTAATCAGAGAAACACCAAAAAAATTCCAAGATTCAACCACTAGCTAGGAACGGTCATTCCCGCCGTTTTGACCGCATATTGAAACGGGCATAAAAAATTCAAAAAAAACAAAAAATTGGGAAACCTTTGCATTGTGTCATTATATGTGGACAAGTTCCAAAGAAAAATAACAAACTTGTAATACGGCAATTATTTTAAAAAAGTGTTCTCAGAACCGAGCTATCATGTGTGGAGATCAATGGCTTTCAAGCCAAATGATCAATCTTATGGCCACATTCATGGCATAGTTTGTTCAAATGATCTCATATTGTGCACAAGGGTGCATATTGGAATGGTAAACAATGTTGCCTAAGGAAGTTTTCATTTTCTTTGGACGAAAAAAACCATTTTCCATTTTTCAAGTGCCCAAAAGGAGGTTTTTTTGTGAAGGACCTCCCAAATAATTGTTGCAAAATTGGACCAAATCATTTTTATAAAATACTAGGCCATATTTAATGCACAATTGACAAAATGGTTGGGTGTAAAAAGTTTTGATCCACCTCTCGTGAAAAAGACAAATTTCCGCCGATTCAGGTGGAAGCGGGTCAAATTTGAACTGCAGCTGTCTCATAATTTGCTATTTATTTTTTCCAAGAATCATTTGTAGGTACATAAGTACCTATTTAATCAGAGAAACACCAAAAAAATTCCAAGATTCAACCACTAGCTAGGAACGGTCATTCCTGCCGTTTTGACCGCATTTTGAAACGGGCATAAAAAATTCAAAAAAAATCAAAAAATTGGGAAACAATTGCATTGTGTCATTATATGTGGCCAAGTTCCCAAGAAAAATAACAAACTTGTAATACAGCAATTATTTTAAAGAAGTGTTCTCAGAAACGAGCTATCACGTGTGGAGATCAATGGCTTTCAAGCCAAATGATCAATCTTATGGCCACATTCATGGCATAGTTTGTTCAAATGATCTCATATTGTGCACAAGGGTGCATATTGGAATGGTAAACAATGTTGCCTAAGGAAGTTTTCATTTTCTTTGGACAAAAAAACCATTTTCCATTTTTCGAGTGCCCAAAAGGAGGTTTTTTGTGAAGGACCTCCTAAATAATTGTTGCAAAATTGGACCAAATCATTTTTCTAAAATACTAGGCCATATTTAATGCACAATTGACAAAATGGTTGGGTGTAAAAAGTTTTGATCCACCTCTCGTGAAAAAGACAAATTTCCGCCGATTCAGGTGGAAGCGGGTCAAATTTGAACTGCAGCTGTCTCATAGTTTGCTATTTATTTTTTCCAAAAATCATTTCTAGGTACATAAGTACCTGTTTAATCAGAGAAACACCAAAAAAATTCCAAGATTCAACCACTAGCTAGGAATGGTCATTCCCGCCGTTTTGCCGCATATTGAAACGGGCATAAAACATTCAAAAAAAAACAAAAAAATTGGGAAACCTTTGCATTGTGTCATTATATGTGGACAAGTTCCAAAGAAAAATAACAAACTTGTAATACGGCAATTATTTTAAAAAAGTGTTCTCAGAACCGAGCTATCATGTGTGGAGATCAATGGCTTTCAAGCCAAATGATCAATCTTATGGCCACATTCATGGCATAGTTTGTTCAAATGATCTCATATTGTGCACAAGGGTGCATATTGGAGTGGTAAACAATGTTGCCTAAGGAAGTTTTCATTTTCTTTGGACGAAAAAACCATTTTCCATTTTTCGAGTGCCCAAAAGGAGGTTTTTTGGTGAAGGACCTCCCAAATAATTGTTGCAAAATTGGACCAAACCATTTTTCTAAAATACTAGGCCATATTTAACTCACAATTGACAAAATGGTTGGGTGTAAAAAGTTTTGATCCACCTCTCATCAAAAAGACAAATTTCCGCCGATTCAGCTAGAAGCGGGTCAAATTTGAACTGCAGCTGTCTCATAGTTTGCTATTTATTTTTTCCAAAAATCATTTCTAGGTACATAAGTACCTATTTAATCAGAGAAACACCAAAAAAATTCCAAGATTCAACCACTAGCTAGGAACGGTCATTCCCGGCGTTTTGACCGCATTTTGAAACGGGCATAAAAAATTCAAAAAAAATCAAAAAATTGGGAAACCTTGGCATTGTGTCATTATATGTGGCCAAGTTCCCATGAAAAATAACAAACTTGTAATACGGCAATTATTTTAAAAAAGTGTTCTCAGAAACGATATATCACGTGTGGAGATCAATATCTTTGAAGCCAAATGATCAATCTTATGGCCACATTCATGGCATAGTTTGTTCAAATGATCTCATATTGTGCACAAGGGTGCATATTGGAATGGTAAACAATGTTGCCTTAGGAAGTTTTCATTTTCTTTGGACGAAAAAACCATTTTCCATTTTTCGAGTGCCCAAAAGGAGGTTTTTTTGTGAAGGACCTCCCAAATAATTGTTGCAAAATTGGACCAAATCATTTTTCTAAAATACTAGGCCATTTTTAATGCACAATTGACAAAATGGTTGGGTGTAAAAAGTTTTGATCCACCTCTCGTGAAAAAGTCAAATTTCCACCGATTCAGGTGGAAGCAGGTCAAATTTGAACTGCAGCTGTCTCATAGTTTGCTATTTATGTTTTCCAAAAATCATTTCTAGGTACATAAGTACCTATTTAATCATAAATACATGGTTTGGTGGCGATACGTCGAGGTTTGGGCGGTGGCCGAGGGCGCCAACTCTAGAGCGCGTAAACTCGCATGCCCGCCGCGTGGTCACTGCGTGACCCTGGCATTGCCATGTGTTCTGGGTGGCATAGGCATGTCTAGTGGGTTGGGCACTCCCCAGGTAGGTGCTAGGAAGAAAATTACAACATAAGATTCTCACGAGGAGACCGATCGATGCTCAAACATGAATTAGTAGACAAGTGTTTGATTAGTGGTACGGGAAATGTACATGGCTAATGGGCGTGAGTTTGGCTGAGGATTATCAGTTACTAAGAAGACCGTCTTCACAATTTTTCAACTCAAAAGGAGGAGCCTAGGTGGTACTTGCTTTGCAAACTACCACACTGGACATAACTACGAATGTTGAAGCTCGACTCAAAATAATGAATGGATTGAGCTGGTATTTGTTGGAGAATGGTTATTTGGGCATAGGAAAGCACTGTAGAAAATGGATACTATTTGGACATGCCAAAGTGGTACTTCCTTCACAAACTGTTGTTCTGAACAGAATAGGAAAATGAATATTTTTTAATTATTTTTGAACTAGGCAAGGAAGGTTTTTACATATTTGACGAAGATATGACCCAAAGAATTTATGAGATTTTTTTGGGAATTTTGGGAATGACATAAATATAGGTTGCTTCACAACCTAGGGCAAAAACTGCCACATGGACATGACACATAGGCAAAACTGATGAGGTGGCGCCTAGTCATAGCAACCCACCACAATTTACAAGGCTATGACCATCTATATTGGTCGTTAACAACTAGAAATAAGGCAGCGGACTAGCGCTGTTTGCTTTATGACCATTTCCTCTAATGAAATTATGACCTTTCTGACCAAAATGGTCGTTATGGTTTAGGGTTTAGAGCCCCCAGACAGCTTTTGACCAATTGGTCTAAAATGGTCATAAATTCATGACCAATTCTTCGAGGGTCACTGACAGAAGGTCATAAGTTGACATATTTCTTGTAGTGTTGAGTGGGTCCTCATTATCTTCATCATCTTCGTCATCTTCATCATCTTCCACCAGGTTGATATAAATGACAACCAGCTTGGGTCTTTCTGCTCTGAAGGAGAATCTGATCAACTCACCACTAGTAAGACGCATGCGAGTGAGGAAACGGGCCCATCCATCTCCTCCAATCTGCGACATATTGCGTCCTTTCTCGACCTCCATAGTGTATGGCCCCCCAGGAGCCTCAAATGTCGCAGTGTCTCCTGTCAGCTTGTTGAATTTCAACCTCAAATTGCATGGGACGATCTGTGTAAGAAAAGCAAAATGACACAATGCAGTAATGCCAACACTAAAAATAAAATAGTTGTTACATTTCATCTAATTTCTTACCGCCGCATGACGAAAACTCGGATGGAAGTAGATGCCGAACAGCTTGCCAGTTGCAAGGCTGCTGGCGCACCTTGACTTGCCAAGTCGACATAGTGGTGCTGGTGGTGGCGCCATTTTCCTAAAGCAATATGAGCAAAGGATTAATGATTCACTTCACAGGAAACAAGTGGCAAATTTAACTAAATTGGCACCTACATTTTGCCAAAAAATAACTTATTACAAAAAAACTAAATCGAGCATACTAAATCAACTAAATCAACTAGCATACTAAATCCACTAGCATACTAAATCACCTAAATCAAAATGTTCTAAATCAACTAGCCTACTAAATCAACTAAATCAACTAGCCTACTAAATAAACTAAATCAAAATGTTCTAAATCAACTAGCCTACTAAATCAACTAAATCATATCAACTAAATCGACTAAATCAACTAGCATACTAAATCAACTAGCATACTAAATCCACTAGCATACTAAATCAACTAAATCAAAATGTTCTAAATCAACTAGCCTACTAAATCAACCGAATCATATCAACTAAATCAAAATGTTACATATGAAAGCCTACTAAATCAAAATGTATCAGGGAGCAGGGACAAGGAGTGGCGACTCGAGGAGGGAGAAGATAGTAGGACGGAGGAGGAAGGCGGAGCGAGGAGGGGCCGGCCAGTGGTGAGTGGAGGGAGGACGGATCGAGGAGAAAGGCGGAGCGAGGAGGGGGCGGCCAACGGCGAGTGGAGGGAGGACGGAGGAGGAGGCCGATACCGAGTCCAGCGAGGAGGATGAGGCGACAGCGGCGCAGATCGAGGGAGGGGCGACGGGGGAGGACCGGCGGCGCGGGGGGTGAGGAGGAGACCGTGAGTGTGTGTGAGTGTGATCTGTGGATGACGCTAGCTAGTGAGTGGGGGAGATGGAATGGAATAGCAGTAGCGCGCTATAGGTAAACGCGCTACTACTAAACTACCTATCAGTAGCGCCTTTTGGCCTGAACGCGCTACTGCTATGTGTCAGTATGTAAAAATAGACATAGACATAAAAAATACATTGATCATCAATGGTCTTTTTGTGTACAATCTGATTTGTCAATAGGAATCCTCGCCGGTTGGTTTAAGAACTGGCGAGCACTCCTATTGCGGCCACAGATCCTACACATAGAGTTCAATGAAGACCAAGTGCTTGTGAAAGTTGTAGAAGAAACATATTTAAGGTGGGTAAAACTCTCTTCACGGAGCGAGGTGGGACTAAATTTTTGTAGTTAATTTAGCAGTAGCGATTATTGCCTGAATGCGCTCCTGCTACGTTACGTAGCAGTAGCGCTGTTTATTTTAACGCGCTGCTGCTATAACTGGCCTCGCGGCGGCGTCGTGGGAATTTTAGCAGTAGCGCTTCCTCGAGTGCACGCGCTACTGATAAACTTGTTTTAGCAGCGAGTGTCCACGCCCCACGCTACTGCTACTTAGCAGCAGCGCCTGATTTTAAAGCGCGCTGCTGGTAAGATTCTGTGTATAGGCTTTTCCCTAGTAGTGCCTCTCGGTAATGCACATCATGATAAGCCTTGCAAGCAATGTGACTAATGAGTCAGTTGCGGGATGATGCATTACGGAACGAGTAAAGAGACTTGCCGGTAACGAGATTGAACTAGGTATTGAGATACCGACGATCAAATCTCGGGCAAGTAACATACCGATGACAAAGGGAACAACGTATGTTGTTATGCGGTTTGACCGATAAAGATCTTCGTAGAATATGTAGGAACCAATATCAGCATCCAGGTTCCGCTATTGGTTATTGACCGGAGATGAGTCTCGGTCATGTCTACATAGTTCTCGAACCCGTAGGGTCCGCACGCTTAACGTTCTGTGACGATCGATATTATGAGTTTATGTGTTTTGATGTACTGAAGATAGTCCGGAGTCCCGGATATGATCACGGACATGACGAGGAGTCTCGAAATGGTCGAGACATAAAGATCGATATATTGGATGACGATGTTTGGACATCGGAAAGGTTTCAAGAGAGTTCGGGCATATACCTGATACGTCTCCAACGTATCTATAATTTATGAAGTATTCATGCTATTATATATCCTTCTAGGATGTTTTATATGCATTTATATGCTATTTTATATGATTTTTGGCACTAACCTATTAACCTAGAGCCCAGTGCCAGTTTCTGTTTTTTTTCCTTTTTTTTGAGTATCGCACAAAAGGAAAATCAAACGGAGTCCAATTGACCTGAAACTTGACGGAGCTTATTTTTGGACCAGAAGAAGGCCATGGAGTAAAAGAGTTGGGCCAGAAGAGTCCCGGGCTGCCCACGAGGGTGGGAGGCACGCCCACCCCCTGGGCGCGCCCCCCTACCTCGTGGACAGCCCGGAGACCCCCCTGACTTGTTCCCGACGCCAAAACCTCTTATATATACAGAAACCCCCAGAACATAACCTAGATCGGGAGTTCCGCCGCTGCAAGCCTCTGTAGCCACCAAAAACCAATCGGGACGCTGTTCCGGCACCCTGCCGATGGGGGGATCCATCACCTGTGGCCATCTTCATCATCCTGGCGCTCTCCATGACGAGGAGGGAGTACTTCACCCTCGGGGCTGAGGGTATGTACCAGTAGCTATGTGTTTGATCTCTCTCCCTCGTGTTCTTGAGGTGGTACGATCTTGATGTATCGCGAGCTTTGCTATTATAGTTGGATCTTATGATGTTTCGCCCCCTCTACTCTCTTGTAATGGATTGAGTTTTCCCTTTGAAGTTATCTTATTAGATTGAGTCTTTAAGGATTTGAGAACACTTGATATATGTCTTGCATGTGCGTATCCGTGGTGACAATGGGATATCACATGATTCACTTGATGTATGTTTTGGTGATCAACTTGCGGGTTCAGTTGAACTTATGCATAGGGTTTGGCACACGTTTTCGTCTTGACTCTCCGGTAGAAACTTTGGGGCACTCTTTGAAGTTCTTTGTGTTGGTTGAATAGATGAATCTGGGATTGTGTGATGCATATCGTATAATCATACCCACGGGTACTTGAGGTGACATTGGAGTATCTAGGTGACGTTAGGGTTTTGGTTGATTTGTGTCTTAAGGTGTTATTCTAGTACGAACTCTTGAATAGATCGATCCGAAAGAATAACTTTGAGGTGGTTTCGTACCCTACAGTAATCTCTTCGTTTTTTCTCCGCTATTAGTGACTTTGGAGTGACTCTGTGTTGCATGTTGAGGGATAGTTATATGATCCAATTATGTTATTATTGTTGATAGAACTTGCAATAGTGAAAGTATGAACACTAGGCCTTGTTTCAACGCATTGCAATATCGTTTGTGCTCACTTTTATCATTAGTTACCTTGCTGTTTTTATATTTTCATATTACAAAAACCTATATCCACCATCCATATTGCACTTGTATCACCATCTCTTCACCGAACTAGTGCACCTATACAATTTACCATTGTATTGGGTGTGTTGGGGACACAAGAGAATCTTTGTTATTTGGTTGCAGGTTTGTTTGAGAGAGACCATCTTCATCCTACACTTCCCACAGATTGATAAACCTTAGGTCATCCACTTGAGGGAAATTTGCTACTATCCTACAAACCTCTGCACTTGGAGGCCCAACAATGTCTACAAGAAGAAGGTTGCGTGGTAGACATCAAGCTCTTTTATAACGCCGTTGCCGGGGATGCGAGTGCTTGAAGGTATATCTTTAGATCTTGCAATCGAATCTTTTTGTTTCTTGTTTTATCACTAGTTTAGTCTATAAAAGAAAACTACGAAAAAAATGGATTTGAGGGTGCCTCATATGCTTCATCTTTTTAATGTCTTCCGTGAAAATGATGGAAAGGAAAATTGTGCTCAAGTACTAGAAGAAGAATTACATAGAATGCTTGGCATAAATTATGTGAATGATGAGCATGATTGCAATGTTGTTAGTATGAATTCTTTGAATACTCATGATGCTAATGATATGCAAAGGCCCAAGCTTGGGGATGCTATGTTTGATGAGAATGACATGTTTGAGAATTTATTTGCTGCAATTAATGTTTGTCCCAAGCTTGGGGATGCTATGTTTAATGAAGATGATATTTTTAGCCTCCCAAGTTTTGATGAGCAAATTTATTATGATGATAGCATGCCTCCTACTTATGATGGTTATATTGATGAAAGTGGGTTTGGAAGAGTGTCAATTTTAGGAAGTAATGATCCCACTATTTTAGAGGGTGTTGAATCTTATTGTGACAATTATGAAAGTGGATTTGGAGAGGTCATGACTTTATTTAGTAATAATTCCACTATCTTGGAAGAGGTTTCAGTAGATTATGATGAGAACAAACTTGCTACCTATGATGATTATTGTGATGATACTTATGATCTAAAGAGTAGTGATGATTATATTTATAGAACTTGTCATGATTATGATCACCCTTTTTCTGAACACTACTCTTTTAACGTGTAAACAATTTATAGTATTCAAGTCTCTTATGATACCCCCACTATTCCGATTGAGAAGAATTTTGCTTATGTAGAGCGTAGTAAATTTTCTATGCTTGCAGATCATGAAAAGAATGCTTTAGGTGCTGGTTATATTGTTGAATTCATTCATGATGCCAATGAAAATCATTATGAGGGAGGAATATATGCTTGTAGGAATTGCAATAATATCAAGTTTCCTCTCTATGTGCTTAAAGTTTTGAAGTTATGCTTGTTTTGCCTTCCTATGCTAGTTGATTATTGTTCCCATAAGTTGTTTGCTCACAAAATACCTATGCATAGGAAGTGGTTTAGACTTAAATGTGCTAGTCCTATTCTTCTTGATGCTCTCTTTATGTTTCAATTCTTATCTTTTATGCGAGCATCATCGAAATCATCATGCCTAGCTAGGGGCGTTAAACATTAGCGCTTGTTGGGAGGCAACCCAATTTTATTTTTTTCCTTGCTTTTTGTTCCTGTTTAGTAATAAATAAATCATATAGCCTCTGGTTAGATGTGGTTTTATGTTTTAATTTGTGTTTGTGCGAAGTAAGACCTATAGGATCTTCTTGGATGATAATTATTTGATCTTGCTGAAAAAGACAGAAATTTTCTGCTCACGAAAAAAATTGTTAAAAATCACCAAAAAGTGATAAAATACTGATTCCAATTGAAGTAGATCAATAAGCAAATTATCTAGGTCTTCCTATTTTAGCAGATTTTTATGAGTTCCAGAAGTTTGCGTTTGATGCAGATTACTACGGACTGTTCTGTTTTTGACAGATTCTGTTTTCTATGTGTTGTTTGCTTATTTTAATGAATCTATGAGTAGTATCGGAGGGTATGAACCATAGATAAGTTGGAATACAGTAGATATTAAACCAATATGAATTTATAATGAGTTCACAACAGTACCTTAGTGGTGATTTATTTTTGTATACTAACGGAGCTTACGAGTTTTCTGTTAAGTTTTGTGTTGTGAAGTTTTCAAGTTTTGGGTAAAGATTCGATGGACTATGGAATAATATAAGAAGTGGCAAGAGCCTAAGCTTGGGGATGCCCAAGGCACCCCAAGGTAATATTCAAGGACAACCAAAAGCCTATTCTTGGGGATGCCCCGGAAGGCATCCCCTCTTTTGTCTTCGTCTATCGGTAACTTTACTTGTGACTATATTTTTATTCACCACATGATATATGTTTTGCTTGGAGCGTCATTTTTTTTTGATTGCTGTATGAATAAAATACCAAGATCTGGAATTCTGAAATGAGAGAGAGTCTTCACATAGCTACATAATTATTTAACTACTCATTGATCTTCACTTATATCATTTTGGAGTAGTTTGTCATTTACTCGTGTGCTTCACTTATATCTTATGAGTAAATAGTTGAATGATTTGAATATCATAAATCTGAAATTATATATGTTTTATATGCTTTTCCCATGGGGAGTAATGCCTTCACATATAAGAAGTAGAGGTGGTAAATTTTTTGAAGGTTAGCAAACATGGTATTGGTCACTTGAACTATTCATGAAAGAATATTGAAGAAAGAGAGATTTCACATATAAATATACTATTTTGGACATCTTCTATGATTGTGAGCCCCATTAATTATTTTCAAACCTGAGCAAATTAGTTGAAGTTGGACAAGGAAGACAACATAATGAGTTATGCTTGGGTATATTTGTATAGAAGTTATATTGTTATGGATCCTCTAACATGTGGTGCTTGGTATTTAGAATCCTTTGCTAGCCAAAATATCTGTACTAGGCGGGAATACTTCTTGTGCATCCAAAATCCTTGAACCAAGTTCCTTCCATGAGTGTCCACCATATCTACCTATATGCGGTATTTACCTGCCGTTCCAAGTAAATTTGCATGTGCCAGACTCTAAACCTTCAAACAATAATCTGTTTTGTATGCCCGAATCGCTCATGTAGCGACTAGGGTCTGTCAGTATCTTCCATGCTAGGTGGGTTATTCTCACGATGAATGGACTCCGCTCATCAGTCACGAGAAAATGGCTGATAACTGGGATGCCCAGTCCTATGATCAAAAGATCAGAAACAAAATCGCAAATAATTTAAATAAAACTCCCCCAGGATTGTTGATAGTTGGACGGCACCCGTTGTTTCGGCAAGCCGTGGAGTGTGATTGTTGGTGGAGGGAGAGTAAAATATTTACCTTTTTGTTTGGGAACCGCCTATAATGTATCTAATATGGAAGATACTGTGAACTCTTGGTCGTTATGTTGACAATGAAAGCATACCGCTCAAAATTATTTTCATCTCTGTTTTAGCTTCGAGCTCTGGCACCTCTGCAAATCCCTGCTTCCCTCTGCGAAGGTCCTATCTTTTACTTTTATGCAAGAGTCAGTAGTACTCCTTCTCATTCCAACCTACTTTTTAGTTGGCAAGCATCATGTGGTGGAGAAAGATCTAAGCATATATGGCCATTCAAATATATTTGATCATGAATTATTATTGTTGACAATTATCTATATGATAAATAGGTTGGGAGGAAAAACATTAAGCCCCTATCTTTCTCTGTGTTCGATGGATGCTATTTTTCTAAAAATATGCTTTGAGTGGTAGCAATCATGGAAGACTATATGATAGTTGAGTATGTGGGATTTGCTAAATCAAAGCTCTTACATAGACCCATCCTGAAAGTAAGATGAATTGCAATTGTTTGATGACTGAGAACTGTTTGTTAGTTTTCAAGAAAGTTTATGATCTATACTTTAACATGTGAATAGTTTGTTACTTGATCATGAGAAGCTTTATGATATGAGCTACTGTTATGATATATAATGATGCTAGAAAAAATGATTGGAACTATTATTGATCAAACTTATGCACTTGCTAGCATTCACACTTCATAAATTATTTCTTTTATCATTTACCTACTCGAGGACGAGAAGGAATTAAGCTTGGGTATGCTGATACGTCTTCAATGTATCTATAATTTATGAAGTATTCATGCTATAATATTATCATTCTAGGATGTTTTATATGCATTTATATGCTATTTTATATGATTTTTGGGACTAACCTATTAACCTAGAGCCTAGTGCCAGTTTCTGTTTTTTACTTCTTTTTTAGTATCACAGACAAAGGAAAATCAAACGGAGTCCAATTGACCTGAAACTTGACGGAACATATTTTTGGACCAGAAGAAGGCCATGGAGTAAAAGAGTTGGGCCAGAAGAGTCCCGGGTTGCCCACGAGGGTGGGAGGCACGCCCACCCCCCTGGGTGCGCCCCCCTACCTCGTGGACAGCCCGAAGACCCCCCCTGACTTGTTCCCGACGCCAAAACCTATTATAGATACAGAAACCCCCAGAACATAACCTAGATCGGGAGTTCCGCCGCCGCAAGCCTCTGTAGCCACCAAAAACCAATCGGGACCCTGTTCCGGCACCCTGCCGGAAGGGGGATCCATTATCGGTGGCCATCTTCGTCATCCCGGCGCTCTCCATGATGAGGAGGGAGTAATTCACCCTCGGGGCTGAGGATATGTACCGGTAGCTATGTGTTTGATCTCTCTCCCTCGTGTTCTTGAGGTGGTACGATCTTGATGTATCGCTAGCTTTGCTATTATAGTTGGATCTTATGATGTTTCTCCCCCTCTGCTCTCTTGTAATGGATTGAGTTTTCCCTTTGAAGTTATCTTATCAGATTGAGTCTTTAAGGATTTGAGAACACTTGATATATGTATTGCATGTGCGTATCTGTGGTGACAATGGGATATCATGTGATTCACTTGATGTATGTTTTGGTGATCAACTTGTGGGTTCAGTTGAACTTATGCATAGGGGTTGGCACACGTTTTCGTCTTGATTCTCCGGTAGAAACTTTGGGGCACTCTTTGAAGTTCTTTGTGTTGGTTGAATAGATGAATCTGAGATTGTGTGATGCATATCGTATAATCATACCCACGGATACTTGAGGTGACATTGGAGTATCTAGGTGACGTTAGGGTTTTCGTTGATTTGTGTCTTAAGGTGTTATTCTAGTATGAACTCTTGAATAGATCGATCCGAAAGAATAACTTTGAGGTGGTTTCGTACCCTACAATAATCTCTTTGTTTGTTCTCTGCTATTAGTGACTTTGGAGTGACTCTTTGTTGCATGTTGAAGGATAGTTATATGATCCAATTATGTTATTATTGTTGAGAGAACTTGCACTAGTGAAAGTATGAACACTAGGCCTTGTTTCAACGCATTGCAATATCATTTGTGCTCACTTTTATCATTAGTTACCTTGCTGTTTTTATATTTTCAGATTACAAAAACCTATATCCACCATCCATATTGCACTTGTATCACCATCTCTTCGCCGAACTAGTGCACCTATACAATTTACCATTGTATTGGGTGTGTTGGGGACACAAGAGACTCTTTGTTATTTGGTTGCATGGTTGTTTGAGGGAGACCATCTTCATCCTACACCTCCCAAGGATTGATAAACCTTAGGTCATCCACTTGAGGGAAATTTGCTATTGTCCTACAAACCTCTGCACTTGAAAGCCCAACAACGTCTACAAGAAGAAGGTTGCGTAGTAGACATCAATACCGGAGTACCGGGGGGTTACTGGAACCCCCCGGGGAGTATATGGGCCCTAATGGGCTATAGTGGAGAGAGAGGGGCAGCCAGGGCAGGCCGTGCACCCCCTCCCCCTCTAGTCCGAATTTGACTAGGAAGGGGGGGTGGCGCCCCCCTTTCCTTCCTCCCTCTCTCCCCCTTCCTTCTCTCCTAGTCCAACTAGGGAAGGGGGGATCCTACTCCCGGTGGGAGTAGGACTCCTCCAGGGAGCGCCATAGAGGGCCGGCCCTCCCCCCTCCTCCACTCCTTTATATACGTTGAGGGGGGAACCCCAGAGACACACAAGTTGATCATTGATCTCTTAGCCGTGTGCGGTGCCCCCCTCCACCATAATCCACCTCGGTCATATCGTTGCAGTGCTTAGGCGAAGCCCTGCGCCGGTAGCTTCATGATCACCGTCATCACGCCGTCGTGCTGACGAAGCTCTCCCTTGACACTCAACTGGATCAAGAGTTCGTGGGACGTCACTGAGCTAAACGTGTGCAGATCCTGGAGGTGCCGTACTTTCGGTACTAGGATCGGTCGGATTGTGAAGACGTACGACGTGTTGTCATAACGCTTCCGCTTACGGTCTACGAGGGTACGTGGACTAAACTCTCCCCTCTTGTTGCTATGCATCACCATGATCTTGTGTGTGTGTAGGAATTTTTTTGAAATTACTGTGTTCCCCAACAGGTGGCCCGGGAGGAACCCTAACCGCAGCGGCGTCGTCGGGCGGAGGGGATCGATGTGAGAGTGAGGGGGTGTGGGGGGCACGCGGGCCGGTTTTCTTTTCCTCTAGTAGTAGCGCTGGGTAGAGGCCGGCGTTACTGCTAAGCCCACCAGTAGTAGTAGTGTGTTTTGTACCAGGCGCTACTGGTAAATACCAGTAGCGTGGGTGCTTAAACAGGCACTACTGCTAAACTTCTATCTATAAGCATTTTCCTAGTAGTGCTTGAATCAACTTTGCAAATAGAAAGAAAGGAGGCCTAACGCAGAAAAAGGTCCCCCCCTGTGGTCCTGTGGAAGCGGCCTGCGAGCGCGTCACGGGAGGTCCACCTCCGTCGTCGGCGCAAGGCTCCCCTCGACACCCACTCCTCCTCCTCGCCAATGCCGGAGGGCGTCCGCCGAGCGAAGCCCGTGCGGCGCTGGCAGCGGCGGGGCTCTCTCCTGGTCGGGATCCCGGCGGCGCGGGCCGCTGCTCGTGGGGGAGCTGGGTCCGGCGGCGGAGACGAGCGGATCTGTCGGCTTTGGTGCTGGGAGGTGGCGGTGTGACCCCGTGGCGGCGGCGTCGGGGGTTTGGTCTGGCGCTGCCGATCTGGCCCCCTGGGAGCTGCAGGCGGCCACTGCTGGAGAGGGTGTCTCCCCCTTGTCGACGGGGTTTGGCGCCGGCACTCGGTGCGCCGTCTTGGCCGTGCTGGGCGGCGAGTCGGTGGCGGGCTTGGATTCGATCTGAAGTTGGCGGCTTCACCATGCTTTTCCCCCTCTGCTAGCCGGTCTGCGGGCTTCTTTCGAACGTCCTAGTCGGCTGGTTGGCGGAGCAATGGCGATGAGAGCTCTGGGTTGGAGGAAATCCTTGACCGGCGGTGCCGATCACGATGTTGGCAACGCCCGTGGCGCCGTTCTCCCTCTGGTGGGCGACATCGAGACCCTCTCCTCGCCTCCACCCCATGGTAGCGGGCGAAAGCCTAAAATCTCTTGATTGAGTGGTGACGGCGCATCAGCATCGTTTTCTTCTTGAAGACGCTGCCTTGGGAGTCCATGATGGTCAGGGGCTCGGCCCGGTGGTGGTTTGCCTGCTTTTCTGTCATGTCCCTACTCGGCAATGGCGGTGGGCTTCTTGGTCTTGGCCGGTGATGGGCGCGATGTATGGGTCCTGTGAGAGGTGAGGTGGCCAGGGCTCGTCGTCTCCCCGGCAACATGTTGGCCAGGTCATTCGTGCTCGGGGGTGAGCTGTTCTGCCTCCTGACGGGTCGACGTCCTTCGATCCAGGACGAGAGGGCAGGGGTGCCCTCTTCGGAGGCAGCGGCGGAAGGTAGGATAACATGGTTGGCCTTTGGGAGTTGATGGAGCGTGGCCTCCCTCCGGTGGGTTATTGCTCCCTTGTCGCGGTTGCATCGTTGGCATGATCGGAGGCCGTCGCTTGTTGTTCCGTAGTGTGTGTATCTTTGTCGATTTTCTTTTCTTTTTTTCCTTCTTTTGTTGTGGTGTTGGCTGTAATGTGTGATTGATGCTTTATATATAAAGCGGGGCAAAAGCCTTTTTCGGTAACTTTGCAAATAATAAAATTTAGGCCTACAATAAACAAAGCTAGCGTGAAACCAAGAAAAAATGGGTAAATAGTAAATGTGCCTATTTATCTATTGGCGGGGCATACAGGACAGGGCAGATGCTTGGCTGGTTTCCTAGACAAGTCCAAGTCGTCTTGCTGGTCTTTGGCAGTAGGAACACCATTATAGTCGTCTAGTACCCCATTATAGCCGACGTACAGTACGTGCGTAGGAACACCGACATCCAGGTCACAGGCTGACAGCTACGCGAAGCTCACATGCAAATTGTATGAGAGAGAGAGAGAGAGAGAGAGCGAGAGAGAGAGAAGACGAACGACCGGGGTCATGCTGGCGCGTCTTCGGGTCTTCCCGTTGGTTGGCATGACTGACTCGTCTGCGTGTAGCATGGGTTGTGACTCGTGTGCGGACTGGGAAGACATACTTGTGTTCACAAGTCACACATGCATGCATGGTCAGCTGGCCGAGAAAGGAAGGTGGCGAACATTTACCTGCTGACTCCACCAACGTACTCTATCCGTTCCAAATTACTCCTCGTGATTTTAGTTCTGCAGCAAGCTCTACAATACGTTGCAGTATTATATACCCGTGCCGAACAAGAACAAGCAACCAACGCCTATACAACCACCGGAGCCCTTTCCATCCAGCCAAAATGCTAGTCCAGCTGGAGACCAGGCCACCGAAAGTGCTAGCCTCTCTCGCCCTACTGCTGCTGCTGCTGACCACGGCCACCGCCGTCAAGCTTGTGCCGGAGACAGCAGCAGTGCTTGAGGGACAGTCAAGGGCACTCCTCGCCTGGAAAGCCAGCCTCGACAATCCGAGCCAGCACACCCTCATGTCCTGGGATAACACGTCCGCGCCCTGCAACTGGCGCGGGATCAAATGCACCACGCACTGGCCCTTGCGACAGCCAGTGATCGGCACCATTTCTCTTCGTGGGAGGCGGCTGAGAGGGGCGCTGGAGTCGCTCAACTTCTCGGCTCTGACGACCCTGACACGCCTCGACCTCTCCCACAACCACCTAGCCGGGAGCATCCCTCCTGGCATTGGGGATCTCCGAGAGCTCCGTGTTCTGCTCCTACAAGGCAACCAGATAAGAGGCTCCATTCCACTAAGCAAAATGAGTAGTAATCTTATGACCCTCAACTTGTCAGATAATCACTTAGTTGGTCGCATCTCTTCTGATATAGGCCACCTGAAGGACTTGGTTGCATTAGATTTGTCTAATAATAGTCTTTCTGGCACTATCCCAAGCAATTTAGGTGACTTGACCAAACTCACTACCATGCACATTTACCAAAACCAACTTTCTGGACAAATTCCATGAGAATTAGGTTACCTTGTGAACTTGGGGGATTTGGATCTTAGCAACAACAAACTCACAGGTTCCATTCCGAAAAAATTATGTAATTTGATCAAGCTCACTAGGTTAGTACTTTGGGGCAACAAACTTTCCGGTCATATTCCACAAGAATTGGGTTACCTTGTGAACTTAGAGAACTTAGATTTTTATGTAAACACACTCACAGGTTCCATCCCAAATAGCATAGGAAATCTAACAAAACTCGTTATCCTGAGCATTTCTCATAACCAACTTTCCGGACATATTCCACAAGAATTAGGTTACTTAGTGAAATTAGAGTTCATGGAGCTTAGTGGAAACAAATTCTCAGGTTCCATCCCAAATAGCTTAGGGAATTTGACAGAACACATTGTCTTACAAATTCTCCAGAACCAACTTTCTGGACCTATTCCACGAGAATTAGGTCAGCTTGTGAACCTAGAGGATTTGGCTCTTATTGGAAACACACTCTCAGGTTCCATCCCAAATAGCTTAGGGAATTTGACAAAAGTCACCATGTTGTACCTAAGCAATAACCAACTTTCCGGATCCATTCCTCAAGAATTTGGCAATTTAATAAGTCTAGTTCAGTTGGAGCTCACTTATAACAACCTCTCGGGTCAAATTCCACGAGAATTAGGTTACCCTATGGAATTAGAGTACCTGAATCTTGGTACAAACAAACTCTCCGGTTCTATCCCAAACAATCTAGGGAATTTGAAAAAACTCACTTCCTTGTACCTTAGCGATAACCAACTTTCCGGATATGTTCCTCAAGGAATTGGCAAGTTAATGAATCTATTTATGTTGGAACTTTCTTTCAACAACCTCTCTGGTGCCCTGCCATCTGGTCTGTGTGCGGGAGGTCAGCTACAACATTTGACCGCTGTCAACAACAAATTGGTTGGGCCCTTACCATCAAGTTTGCTAAGTTGTACAAGCCTAGTGTGGGTTCGACTTGAGCGGAATAACCTCGAAGGAGATATCACTAGGATGGGGCCTTATCCAAATCTTGTCTATATTGATATCAGTTCAAATAAACTGTTTGGAAAATTATCTCATCGTTGGGGTGAGTGCTACAAACTTACCATGCTACGTGCCTCAAACAACAACATAAGTGGAGTAATACCATCAAGCATATGGAAATTATCTCAATTGGGAATACTTGATGTTTCATCAAACAAGCTTGAAGGACATATTCCACTAGAAATTGGCAATGTTACGATGTTGTTCAATTTGAGCATTTCTGGTAACATGCTCCGCGGAAATATGCCACAAGAAATTGGATTGCTCAAGAATTTGGAGTATCTAGATTTATCATCAAACAACCTAACTGGACAGATACCAGGATCAATTGGGCATTGTTTGAAGCTTCACTTTCTGCAGTTGAGTCATAATCACCTCAATGGTACCATTCCTATTGAACTAGGAAAGTTGGTAAACCTACAAGATCTGTTGGACCTAAGTGACAATTCAATTGATGGCGCTATTCCAAGTTCGTTAGGTGGTCTTAGTTTGCTTGAAGCCTTGAATCTTTCTCACAATGAACTGAATGGCAGCATTCCAACATCATTTCAAAGCATGAGTGGTATCCAATCGATGGATGTGTCATGCAACGAACTAGAGGGGTCAGTGCCGCATAGTAGGCTCTTTGAAGAAGCTCCAATCAAATGGTTCGTGCATAATAATAAATTGTGTGGTGTTGTTAAAGGTTTGCCCCCATGTGATCTTCCTCCAAGTACGTAGTAAACAAGGAAAAAGGTCTAGATCTATATTACTAGCTATTGTACCTGTTGTTGTATCTTTTGTATTTGTTACTTCACTAATAACATGGCAATGCAAAAAGAAGAAACCCAAGGCAGTAACTGCAAATGAAGTACAACAAAACAAGATATTCGCCATCTGGAACTTCAATGGGGAGGATGTGTACAAGAAAATTGTTGATGCCACAAACAATTACAATAATGTTCATTGCATTGGAACTGGTGGAAATGGATCTGTCTATAAAGCTCAGTTACCAACAGGAGAAATATTTGCAGTTAAGAAGATCCATATGGGTGAAGATGACGATCAACTTAACCGTGAAATACATGCATTGATCCATATTCGACATCGCAACATCGCAAAATTATTTGGTTACTGCTCTGCAACCCAAGGAAGATTTCTTGTTTATGAGTACATGGAAAGAGGAAGCTTAGCAACATTATTGAAGGGCAGGGAAAGTGCGGTTGAATTGGATTGGACAAGGAGGTTAAATATTTTTTGGGATGTTGCTCATGCTTTGTCTTACATGCATCACGATTGCTTCACGTCGATAGTCCATAGAGATGTAACAAGCAACAATATTTTGCTTGACCTGGAATTTAAAGCATGCATCTCGGATTTTGGTCTAGCTAAAATACTAGATGTGGATGAATCGAACTGCACAAGTCTTGCTGGGACAAAAGGATATCTTGCCCCAGGTAAATTTATATCTCTGCGTTGGTCAAATAAAAAATTGTATCATATACTTAAGAAAAACCTTGTCACGTTTGTCAAATCAAACCCATGCACCCACACTGCTACGTTTTTTACATACTGATTTTCCCGGCCTCTCTGCATGAACTATATGTTTAAATCTGTAGGAGCTACATTAGCTTATTATTTATCTTATTGAATATTACTCATCGTATATTGATGCAACATTGGCATAGTTCAAATAGTTGGAAGCTATGTACTATGCATTACCCTATAACAGATGGCTATCAAAATTAACTCCTCGATGTTCATGTTTCAGAGCTTGCATACACAACAAGGGTGACAGAGAAGTGTGATGTGTATAGCTTTGGAGTGCTGGTTCTAGAGGTATTCATGGGACACCATCCAGGTGATTTCCTTTCATCCATGGATAACAACAACATGAGTGCATTGCTTGAGGACTTGCTAGACACACGGCTCCCACGCCCTGAAGCTGATATTGCAAGTGAAATATTTCAAGTGGTCACCATCGCCATTCGGTGCATAGAGCCTGATCCATCGCATCGTCCAACGATGCAGCAAGTGATCAAGGTGTTCTCAACAGCTGAACGATCACCTGCTGATAATCTTGATTATCTTCACACTGCCATTGTCATCCCCGCCTGCTGGGCGTGAATGCTCATCTGATTAGCAATTATGTATTGTTGTTTCTTCCTCCTGGTCATAGAGAGGCTACTGTTCATAGTACGTGCATTTTTATTTGTATTGTACTTAGTTTGTTTTCTACATAGCCCTCGTGCTGTAGTAGTAGTACTACTATGTAGCATTAGAAGATGGTGTTGGCTGGCTGAATATTAGCTACACATAAATAAATGTTGGTGTAGCAGTCAGAGCTTCTGCCATTTCTTCAAAAACTGTAATCCATTTGCTCCCTCTAATTAATGTCGTGCGTGCAAAAACGACCCCCCTAATCTTGGTGTAGCAGGCAGTTCATGGAAGGGTCGCTAGGTGTGTCTATTAAAGCACTAGTAGTCCCATCTTCTAATACTATGCATTTGCTGCATCCTAGCATTCATTGCTGGTAAGAAAGCAAAAATGTAAGCATCTGCTGCTTGACTGCATCCATTGCATGTAAGCGTGTGTTGCTAAGTAATGAAAGAAATGGCATGTGACATATCTGGTGTAGCTCTACTCTACTTCCTCTGTTTGTCTCTCTGCTCTTTACGAAACCAGGAGACAACATGTGTGTGTGTGTGTGTGTGTGTGTGTGTGTGCGTGTCCACCAGAGGAAGCGAGAGGTCGAGAGAGGGGAAGAGGCACATTTTTATTTGCAGGACTAAAAGCATGCCATTTACACTGCCGTGCAAAAAGAAAAAGAAAAGTACTAGTATCAGGTAACATGCCATTTTTGTTTGTTTTTAAGATGGATTTCGAGAAAGCGTATGATAAAGTCAAATGGCCTTTCTTTCAACAGGCCTTGCGTATGAAAGGTTTTGATGAAGCCTGGCGACACTAGATAGAATCGTTCACGCAAAAAGGGAGTGTTGGAATTAAAGTGAATGACGACATAGGTCATTATTTCCAGACACATAAAGGCCTGAGACAAGGGGATCCGATGTCTCCTATTCTGTTCAACATTGTAATTGATATGTTGGCAATTCTGATAGGAAGGGCTAAGGAGGCTGGTCAGGTGGGTGGCTTGGTACCTCATCTAGTTGATGGTGGTGTGTGTATCCTACAATACGTCGATGATACGATCATCTTTATGGAGCATGACTTGGCAAAAGTGACAAATATGAAGCTGGTGTTATCCTTATTTGAACAATTGACCGGGTTAAAGATTAACTTTCACAAAAGCGAATTGTTCTGCTTTGGTAGAGCCAATGACGAACAAGAGGCTCATAGGCAATTGTTTGGGTGCGATTTGGGGACTTTACCTTTTACATAATTAGGTATACCAATCCACCATTGTAAGCTAACAAATAGAGAATGGAAGTGTATCGAGGACCGCTTTGAAAAGAAACTGAGTTGCTGTAAGGGCAAGCTCATTTCACACGGAGGCCGATTAATTCTGATAAACTTGGTTCTCACGAGTATGCCTATGTTTCTTTTGTCGTTCTTCGAAGTACCAGTTGGAGTTAGGAAAAGACTGGACTTTTATCGATCACGATTCTTCTGGCAGAGCGATGAACTAAAAAGAAAATACCGACTCGCCAAGTGGGATGTTATCTGTTAACCGAAAGACCAAGGTGGTCTTGGCATTGAGAATCTTGAGGTCAAGAACATATGTCTTCTCAGCAAGTGGTTGTGGAAGTTATCGATCGAGACTGATGCCACTTGGGCGCAGATCCTCCGTAGCAAGTATCTTCACTCCAAAACTTTGTCCCAGGTGACAGCGAGGCCAACTGACTCACTTTTTGGAAAGGGCTTATGAGAGTCAAAGTAGCCTCTTTCAATAGGACAAAGTTTATTATCGGCAACGGTGCTAGCACGCGATTCTGGGAGGATACTTGGCTCGGAGAGACCCCCCTTGCCATTCAATACCCGTCTCTGTATCGTATTGTTCAACGACGTGATGCTTTCATTGCAACGGTACTTCAATCCATTCCCCTTAATATTCAGTTCAGGAGGATGCTAGCCGGCTATCGTTGGGAAGAATGGCTTCATCTAGTGAGTAGACTGATGGAGGTTCAGCTGTCTCAACAGCCCGATAAATTACGTTGGAAGCTTACTAGGTCTGGAGAGTTTACAGTTAAATCAATGTATCTTGATGTTATCAATTCAAGCTCTATTCCTAGTTCCAAATATGTTTGTACTGTCAAAGTTCCTTTGAAAATCAAAGTGTTTATGTGGTTTGTACATAAACAAGTAATATTGACTAAGGACAATTTAGCAAAGCGTAATTGGACAGGTCCTACTAGGTGTAGTTTCTGTGATCGGGATGAAACTATCAAACACTTTTTTCTTGATTTCCCGTTGGCCAAAGTTCTATGACGGACGGTCCACATTGCATTTAATATTACTCCTCCGAGTAATGTCAGCACGTTATTTGGAACATGCCTTAACGGGATAGAGTCTGAAACAGTGAGACACATTCGCGTAGGAGTATGTGCTTTATTGTGGGCAGCCTGGAACTGTAGGAATGATTTGGTTTTTAATAGAACAACAAATATTCATTTTTTATAGATTATCTTCGAAGCCACTACGTTGATCCGTATGTGGTCACTACTCACTCCGACGGAGGCCAGGGAGCGTTTGGTTACTAGATCTATCCGCTGGGAGATGGTAGTACGGGATATATTCAACCGGTTTGGATGATGGTCATGTAATACGATAGCCAATTAGTTTACCTATCTTTCTTATGCCAGCCGGTTGTGGCTTTTTGTGGCTAGTCTGTTATTGGCCCTTTAGCTCTTTGTGAGCTTTCATTTTTTTGTTTTCACTTGAGACTTTAAGACCTTGTTGAAACTATATGCTTTTTTAATAAGTTGTCTGTATGCATCGTTCTGATGCAGAGGCTGGGAAGTCTCTCTTTTCGAAAAAAGGTAACGTGCTAGGAACAGGGGGTTCATAGTTGAGAAGCAAACATCCACACAAACACCAATTGTGGCAAGCATTCCCATTCCATAGGAAGCCCCCTTTTCCATCTAAAACCCGGACTGGGAACAACAATGGAGTTAGTTTTACACAACAGAAGGAGCAATGCAGCTAGACCCAGTCGGAGCTGACAGCACTCCCTCGGCGAAACGACGCGTGATTGCATCTGCATGCTGCTCGGCTGCTGCCCGCCACTACACACCTCGCCGTCCGCCGGCCGCCGGACCGTCGGGATCTAAGGTCGGCGATGACTGGACGGCCGTCTTCCTCCTCTCCTTTTTTTAAAATAAGACTTTATTCCTCAAATAATAGCCAAGTCATTTACAATAAAGTGAGAAATAAAGTCAGGGATAAACAATTCCCAGAAAATAGAAGATTTATCACTGAAGGATTTTTGCGCTAATCTGTGTGCCACCTCATTCGCCTCGCGGAAGCAAATGTGAGTATTCAACACTAGCAAAATCTAGAGCTAGCTGCTTACACTCTGCCACCATAACCGCATCAAGTCCAGCATGAGCATCCGGATTTTGTACTGATTCAACCACAAAGTTGATTCAATTAGGATCTTATTGCATCCGATCTTCCCCGCTAAGTATAGGCCATTACGGATTGTCGTTATCTCTGCCGAGTCAACTGTGCTAACCTGAGGGATGTGCCAAGTTGCTGCAGCGATAAACTTCCCTCGACTGTCGCGGGCGATCGCACCTGTTGCTCCTGACAAAGTTTCAGCTTGGAAGGCCGCATCGACATTGATTTTAGTCACGTCGCTGAACGGACGCTTCCACATGTGATCATGGATTCTATCCGGCTGCTTTTTCGTGTATGCTCTAGTGAAATTTGTAGCTAAAACTCTGAGTGATGTAGCAGCTCTGTCCGCAGTTTGGATCGCCTTGCCCTTCACGTGTTGGCGGCGCTGCCATCACAAGTACCAAGCAGCCACCATAATAAATTCTGCAGTGGATAGATCCTCCCTGACCGCTTTAATCCGGCTAAGAACCTCGACTGTAATCAAACCTGAGCGATCCTGCCCAACCGCATCCGAGATGATTTCCAGCAAACCCAATTCAGTCCAGACTTCCTTCGCCCGTTTGGGCGTAAACAAACAATGATGGATGTCTTCCAGCCCAATAGAACAAAAAGGACATTGGGGCACTACTGGAATATGCCTATTAGCCAGTACTCCAAAACAAGGCAATGAGCCATTCAGCGCCTTCCAAATAAAGTGCTTAATTTTTCCTGGGAGTTTTAGATTCCATGCTTCCTTTCATATCATATTCATTTGTATATTTCCTTGTCCATCTGTTCTTGTAAGACGCCGCCCATATTGGTGCTCGAACTCCCTGTGATATGCCGATCTTACCGAAAAAGTTCCAGATCGCATCTAGTTCCAAGCAATAAAATCCTCCATAATCTGCACATTCAAAGGTATTTGAAGGATCCTATGAGCATCAACAAGAGAGAATACATCTCTGATTAGCACTTCGTCCCACCGTCCAATGTGTGGATCAATAAGCTCTTCCACAAATCTGAGCATCGTTGCGTCTCTAGGGGTGATTACCTTCCTTGAAGGACTCGAAGGGATCCAGGAATCCCGCCATATATCAATCTGTGCTCCTGTACCTACACGCCAAATGCACCCCCTCTGAAAAGTTTGAATACCTGCAACTATGGTCTGCCAAGTAAATGATGACCCGTTCTTTGGTCCAGCTTGCAAGATGTTTCCGTCGGGATAATATTTTGAGCTCAAAACACGTGCACATAGAGAGTCCGGGTTCTGAATTAGTTGGCAACACTATTTTGCTAACATAGCAAGGTTAAAACTGTGAAGGTCTCTAAATCCCAAGCCCCCTTTCTTCTTCGGTACACACAATTTCCACCATGCAGATCAATGCATCTTTTTCTTCTCCTCACCATCATCCCACCAAAAACTAGCTAATTCATCAGTGATTGTTTTGCAAATTCCTTTAGGGAGTTTAAATACTGACATTGCATAAGAAGGTGCAACATTGGACCGTCCCATGTGGGGTCTCGGTACCCCTGTTTTTTTCTTCTTCTTTTCTGTTTGCGTTCTTTTTAACAAATGTTCTAGATTTCAAATCAAAATCTAATTTCAAGATATACATGAATTTAGGAAAATGTTTAAGAGTTCAAAAATTGTTCGCGAGATTGAAAAGTGTAATTGAATTCCAAAAATGTTCGTGACTTCTAAAAATCTCCGTGAATTCCTAAAAAAATTTTCCTTTTTAAAAATGTTCGTTATTCAAAAAAATTCCGAATTTGAAAAATGTTCGCAAATTCATAAAAATTTCATGGGTTTCAAAAAATGCTCGTGAATTAAAAAACATCTTCGCGCCTTTGAAAAAATATTCACAATTTCAAAAGATGTTTGTGACTTTTAAAATGTTCACGAATTCAAAAGATGGTCATGATTTCAATGTTTGTACATAATTTGAAAAAACAATGTCTGTGAATACAAAAAGTGCTCATGACTTCAAAAAAGTGCTCGTGGTTTCTTTTTAAATGTTCAAGGTTTCAAATTTTTAATTGGATGAATCAATTCTATATCTGATGAATATTTTTTGAACTTTGACGAAGACATTTTAAATTTGATGAGCAGTTTTAAAATTAAATGAAGAAAAAATGTTCCTGATTTGCAAAAAGATGTGCACAAAAGGAAAAAGGAAAAAACAGAAAATAAAAAAAGAACATGAAAAAAGGAAACAAAAGAAAATGAAAAAGTCTCCTTTCCAAAACCAGAAGTGGGATCTACGCTACTTGGGCCGGCCCAAAACAGGTAGAGCGGTGAGGGGTACATTTTGTCAACATTTGCGAAATCACTAATTAAGGAGTACTCGTTGCAAAGAACACTCCACTTTCCCAGGTCGCGACAAGTGGTGCACATGCAGCGTGCCACTTGTCGCAACCTGGGAGTTTTCCCTTTTTTCATAGATCCGCTTATTCAAAACGTTTTATCTCTTAAACCGTGCATCCAAATCTCGAACCATTTTCACCATTGGATTCCTCGCGTCGAGATCTTCAAAACTAGATCCATGTTGATAGGTTTTGACGAACTTTTTTTGCACGAAAAAAACCGAGCGAAAAAACCAGACCAGGAGCACGGTTTTTTTCCCTTTCCGAAATAGGCACGCCCATGCCTCTCGCGAAATCACAGCCATACCTCTCACGAAAGCAAAACCGTGAGTCTCGCGAAAGAAAAATAAAACAGAAAACGTGTATTTTTTCCCTTTCCGAGAGGCACGGCCGTGACTTTCGCGAAAGCACAACCGTGCCTCTCGCGGAAGCAAAACCGTGACTCTCACGAAAGAAAAAAAAATAGAAAACGCGTTTTATTTTTCCCTTTCCGAGAGGCACGGCCGTGACTCTCGCGAAAGCACAACCGTGCCTCTCGCGGAAGCAAAACCATGACTCTCACAAAAGAAAAAAAAACAGAAAACGCGTTTTATTTTTCCCTTTCCGAGAGGCACGGTCGTGACTGTCGCGAAAGCACAACCGTGCCTCTCACGGAAGCAAAACCATGACTCTCGCGAAAGAAAAATAAACAGAAAATGCGTTTTTTTTGTTTCCGAAAGGCACGGCCGTGACTCTCGGTAAAGCACAACCGTGCCTCTCGCGGAAGAAAAACCGTGACTTTCGCGAAAGGAAACAAAAAGAAAACGCGTTTTTTTCGCACAAAATAATTTTGTTTTCAAAAAAAAATTGGTTGAAAAGCTAAGAAAGACTGAGGGAAAACCAAAACGTCAAAAAAACCCAGAAAAAACCGTTTAAAAAGCCGAAACGCATGCGAAAAAATTAAAAAACAAAATCCGAAGGAAGCGTCCAGAGCGTGACATGTGGCGAATGGCTGAGAGCGCGCCAAGTGGCGCAGATCGTTGCGAGCCTCTCAAAGGAGGGCTCGTTAAGGGCATCTCCAGCCGTGCCCCCAGGAAGGCCTCCCCAGGCGTTTTTTTTGCGCCGGCGCCGAAAAATCGGCCCAGTCGCGCCCCAGGAGCCCGATTTTCGCCAACCTGGGGCGAAAACAGCGCCGGCGGACCCAGGCCGAACCCGGCGCGCTGGGGGGCGCCCGGGGGCGCCAGATGAACTTTTTTGGCGCGAAAAAGCCGCGGGCCCGCCGCGTCAGCGACACGGCTCTCTTCTCGGCCCTTCGTCGTCCTCATCGCCTTGTTTCCCGCGGCGAATCAATGCCAAAGCTGCCGCACTGCCGCGCCGGTCAGCCTTGTTTCTCTCGGAGCAGCCAACCAGCTAGTGGTTGTAGGGGGCGGATATTTATAGCCTGGGGAGCAGCCCGACATGATAAGACATAAATGCACTTCAATGATATGACTGTTAGGTGGATAAGATATTTTGGGACAGCTGGCGCGTAGCACAGCAACGGTCGGAAATTTGATATACAAATTCCTCAGGGCTATCATGTTCCTCACTGTGTAGGCAATTCGCACTGGCGAATTCCTAACTCCTCAGTCAGAACAAAGTCCTCAGTGACCAGAAGAACTGCGTCTCTGTCACTGAAGAAATTGACTGAACTGTATGAGATTTCCAATGGCTTCACTCGAAGGGATTGGTAGGTGTAGGATTTGATTTGAGCATCACATGGAAATTTTCTCCTTAGTATTTCCTCGACCCCCTTTAACAGTACGGTGTTTCCTATGACTCAAGAAAGAGAAAATGAAACTACGAAAACAAAAGTCTTCACGCTTCATGTTCCTCGAATGAATACCAAGTCTTCAGGGTTACACCAATTTCTTCACTTTAAAGTCTTCAGAAATTCTTCAGAATATCAAAGTCTTCAGTTGAAGAACTTCATTTTTAGGGGTCGACTTTCTCTGTAAATATCAAACTCCTCATAGACTTATAGACCTGTGTACACTCATAAACACATTAGATCCTTAACCTATAAATCTTCAATACACCAAAATCACTAAGGGGCACTAGATGCACTTACAGGCTTCAGCAACCGTGATTTTTTTTCCGCTGTAAGCAGGGGAGGGGAGAGGAGAGGAGAGCCGGTGGCGGCCAAAGTCAGCGATAAGCTGTCACAGTTCTTTCCACCCAGGCATAAAATCTTTGAATGATGTGGTGTGGCCTTCCAATGTGAATCAGAATCTCTTCAATGGAATTATATTATTTTTTAAGTACGTACTCTTTAGTCAGTGTACAGGCTGTTGAGTTGTGAGAAACTGAAACTTGCCACATCAGACTTCCATCATCGGGTAATTTCCCTGGCATATGCATCAATTTCGTATACACGGTCCTTGTTTTCAGCAAAAAGTGAAATCTTTTTTTGTTTCTCCAATCCCAGATATGGTGACTGGGAAGGGAGGATTGCAAGGCACGGTTTTGATGGCACCGGTTATACCCTGCACAAAGGTTCTGAATCCTTGAGCTAATGCACATCACGCATTCATCAGGGACATTGTGTAATTCAACAGGCTCTAAATTTTTGCGTGAGATTCACTCTAACACTTGCATACATGTAACATCCAACATTCAGCACCGACAACAAAGGCATGCCAAGAATTCAATGTCATTGTTCAACTTTCAGTACAGACAACATTCAGTACAGGTATCTATATGCGAGTCATACAGAGAGGCACTGATGGTTTCAATATTGTGTTGAGACGTGATCCAAAAGCAATCGAGGAGGTGTACCCAAAGAACTAAGGCACAGTGATGACTTTTATAGCTTATTACACACATACACGTACACATGTCAGCGGAAGAAAACGTGCACAATCGAAATGGGCCCCAGAACGCGGGAAGAAGCCGTGGAGAAAAATGGTTTAGCGGGCAGGATGGGCCGTCGGCCCACCTGAGCGCAGCTACGCTCTCGCTCGGCTTCTTTCTCCCTCTCCTGAAGAAAGCAAGGGGAAAAGACCAATGCCGGCGACGAACCTCAGCCGCCGCTCTATCTATTCTTCTCCCTTCGCGCCTCCCCGCTCTTCTCCATTCCTTTTCTCGCGCTGGGGGCTTCAGCGACCGCGGTTCCTCTCCCCGTGAGCAGGGCAGGGGAGGGGAGAGGAGCACCGGCGGCTCGGCCGCGGCCGGAGCGGAGGGATGTGGAGGTGCCGCGCGCATCGGCCATGGGGCTGAAGCCGTTACAGTTCTGTCCACCCAGCCACTAAATCCTCGCAACGTGATGCAAGTCCAATGCTCTTGAACTGCGGTTCAGAATGTGAATCCACTTCAGGTGAATCTCTTCTCAGTACAAGTATATATTCTTCAGTGTGTAGGCTCTTCTGTGTGGTTACTAGGCGAATTTTGTTAGGTAATTACCTTTCACGTCTGCATTACTTTCGTATAAATTAATGTTCCTTTTTCAGTAAAACTGAGAGCAAATTTCTTTCTCTGTTGCAAATGTGTTGATTGGGAAGGGATGAACTAGTTTTGTTAACCCGTGAAGATTCATTGCAGAGAATGGCACTGGATTGCAGCATTAGAATATTGTCTTTTGTTTGTGTATATGCTGTATGCACCAGGGAAGGTAAGCACCAAGTCTTACGATTCTATCCCTAACCTCTTGGTAAGTACAGTAACGGTAAGTAGTAACTACAACCGCTCTGCAGGCAAGTGTGAGGATACTCAGTCTTAACTCTCCTTCACATCGCACTTGAGTTTCTGCATCATGGTGGTGTTACCCGCTCTGTGATCTCATGGTAAGTTATACAACAATGTGCATCATTGTAGATCCATCTGCTTTTAATGTTATAAAAAATAGGACAGTTTTAGTCGACTTTTCGCACACTGTCTTACTCCAACTCTGCTGAAGGCTATCTATGCTTAGAGTCCATCAACATTTTCTGCCTTGGCCAGACCTCTGTTCCACACTCCCAATGGCTAGCTTTTGAGAATTTCATATGCGTCTGGGCATGGAAGAGCTAGCCCAGCAGCGCAACAGTGTCTCCATATAGCTTTGTGGACAGGCTGTTATTTACGAGGAAATTATTACCAGGAACTTAGAAGCCCAACCTCAGAAAATATACGATTAAATGGAAATGATACTCGGAGAGGAAGAGGCAACCAGTGGGCTGGAGAAGGAAGCACTGTATATATAATCCACTCCACTTCCAGAGAAGTAGTGTCCTATCCAAAAACCCGCTGCATGCTTTGGTCTTCCGAGAAGAAAGGAAGCAATTACCAGAGCAAATATGTAGCTTGCAAAAACCCTCATAAAAAGCCTTTTGTGGTCAGATTGAGAAAAGATCGTGAAGTTAATTTTTCCAGACGATGATACAAGCATTCGTTTTTCCAGAGATTCAAGGCTCGGCATATTAAGCTCTTCCTCTACCTCCATAAATTGGTCAGGCGTTGTACTCTTGTAAAGGTTTGACTTAGGAAATACACCTTCAGCTCCCATCACATCATGGTGGTGCCGGAAACCTTCCAAAGATATCACTCTTCATAGTGGTCCCATGGCGTCTTCAGCTTTATTAGCTTCCCGAGTTCCAACTTAGCCAAACTTGAACCACCATATTTTGAAGTATAAAGTTACATACATGAACAAGAAAATGGCGGAAGCTATATATGGCCAACCACGATGGTATATACTTGAACAAGAAAATGAAGAAAAACAAAAGGCAAGACCTACAAATAAATAAGACAGTAAACTCTAAGAGCATTAATGGTTTGACATTTCACAAGTTTATGCTTGGCCCCTCCTCCTTCTTCCGGGCTTGGGACCGGCTATGCAAAGATATTAGCTATCTTTTCTTTCTCCGTCGCTGATTTGGTAATGCTTCCAACCTACATATATGAAGTAACTCTCAGAAAAGATATAAGTGGAGTATGCATGGTTATTATTTGAAATGATGAGAAAGATATATCTAGCGCGAATGCAGATTGGTAATGGCTTCTTTTTCTGTTGATTGACAATTGCTGTGATTTACTCTAGAGAGAAAGGAAAGACAAGGTGCCAATAAAGGAGAGAACTAGGTAAGCTGACAGAGTTGAGTACTCAGATAGGGAGTGTACGTACCTTGATTCCGGTAGGTGGAGATATACGGCTAGCTGGAAAATGTGATTGGGAAACACATCAGTTTGGGAATCTGGAAAATGGGGGAAAAGGAGATTGTGAGTTACACAGCTAATTGTCCATGGAGATCAGCGCTAATGAATAAATAAATATGCACTTAGTTACCTCCGACTCCAATCCCTCATATCCTGTTGTGTGATATCATGCCTAAGGCAGTTGGGAAGCACATCAATTGCACGCTTCGCTATTTCCTTAGCATTCTTGTAATCCGCAAGTGGAGCCCATAAATAGACTCTGACTTCCTGAAGGAAAGGGAGGTTCCCTAGGCTACCAAAGTCAAATTCAAAGCTAATGTCATCATCATTGGCATGTGCTACGACTTGGAACTCAAGAGATTTAAGGACCGGCATATCTCCCTCTTGAAACGAGCAAGTCGTTGATTGTGTCTTGAAGACCCTCAGCTTGGGGAATGCACCTACACCGCCGATGGTGTCATGGTGGAGAGCTGACCATGTGACCAACTCAAGGGAAACAAGCTCTCGGAAACTTCCAAAGACCTCCAGATCTGGACTGTATACATTTAGTTGTAAATGGGAGAGGTTGGGAAGAAGCGAGGGATTAATCGTTGCCACCAGCCCGGGTTCTTGATAGGCCATGCGCAGCACACGGAGTTGTGGAGGGAGGATGTTTCGTTCCCAGGGGTTGTCGACATGACCGGAGAATCTGTACACGAGAATAAAATCAATGTCTATGACTTGGATCTTGATCAGTTTGGCTATAGACTCCGCCCAACTATTCATTGCAATATTACCACCTATAGTCACACTTTTAGAAATGCGGAGCTTCCTCAACTCTGTCAGCTTACCCAATTCTGTCATAAAGTTTGAGTGAATACCAACTGCTCCTAGGCATAGCTCTTCTAGACATGTCAAATCTCCGATCCAATACAGCACTTCAATCTTTGTTTCGCTGATGTTCAAGCACTTGAGTTGACTTAGTAGATGAATACTCTCTGGAAGTTTACTTCTACTTTTCCCAGCCAAGTCCAATACTATCAAGAACTTTAGATATCCTATTTCCTTTGGGAGCTCATGCATACCCATGCTCGCTAATTTGAGGTACCTCAAGTGAACTAACTTCCCAACATGCTCAAGATAATTAGGATTGTGTGAATCAGTGGGGCCATCCAAAGCTAGGACACGCAAAACTTCAAAGCATGAAAGTGATGGCAACATCTCATATCTGCACATTGCATTAAGTGACCTTGCTTGTAATGTAGATGTGCTAGCCAGAGGTCTGACCCTACGATGAACAACTAGCCTACGAGAGTTGCAATGTGAAGTTGTACATTGCTTGTCACTATCGAATACAGTAACAAAGTTTTCTTCCTTTGACAATAAGCATATCATATCAAGCATTATGTCATGGACACGACAACCAGTTATGATTCCATGATAAGGTGTTTCTACCGGCATTATCATGCTTTTGTTCACCAACTCCTTGAAGTACCTTTCACCAATCTCAAATAGTCTTAACCCTGGTTCCTCGTGGATAAAACCTTCGGCGACCCATTTCCATATCAAACTATCTTTCCCAATCAGATGATCTTCAGGATATATGCTCAGATACAATAAGCAAGTCTTTAGGTGACAAGGGAGATCATAATAGCTAAATAAAAGTATTTTTCTTGTGTTCTCCACGTCTTCATTCTCTTCATGCCCAAAACCCATTGATGTGTATACCTTAGACCAAAGCTCCACCGGTTTACTGACAAGCAAACTAGCTATTGTGATTATAGCCAATGGTACACCACCACATTTATGTAAAATTTTATTGTATATCTCTGACGGTAGATGATTAGGATGATTTATTTTACCCCCAAATAATCTTCTATGAAATAAATCCTCCGATAAATCACGAGAAAGTGGTTGTAGCCTGTATACTTTACCAGTTCTTGTGGCAACTTCGAGTATACGAGTAGTTGTGATGATTCTGCTTCCACAATTATTGCACACCAAAGCGCTCTTGACTAGTTCCCAAGTTTTTTTATCCCATATGTCGTCAATGACGATTAAGTACCTGTCATCACCATCCATAACACAAGAGATATCATAAATTAGGGAAACTATTTTAGATGACATCTAAGTATGTAAAATACCTTTAAAAAGAGGATGCATGAATGTCAGCCACCACCTCGTTAAGGAATCTAAAGTTGGCATTATAGAATAAATAAATGGAGGGGTACAAGAGAGAGACATGCATGCACCATCTACGAGAACTCTATTTCTGGTTAACAAAATTTCGCAATCCAGATACTTTCATCTATTAGATATATTTTTTAATTGACATCTATCATAAGAAGTTCATAAACATATGAATCGTGGGCGAACAGTCAACAGTTTTTGAAAATATAGCAAAGAAGGTAGGAAAACTTGATATTATACAAAAAATACAGTTTTTGAAAATATACAAGAATGACCATGGTCCATCCGAACTCTTCTATACGAGATGTCTCAAACATAATTTATCACTCATTTCTTCGCATGTGTGACGCTATCTTTGCCCCATTTACTACTTGATACTACATAGTAGATGCATACCTCTTTATCGCATAGTTCATCAATCAGCTGCCTTTCATTCAACTCCCCATTTACTACTTGAACTATACGAAATTAAATAATAGGGTGTTTACCTCTTTTTCTCAAGTAATACTCGGATTTCATCAATCAGCTGCCTTTCATCCAAACCAGGGTACATTTTCTTGCCAATTCCATAGAGAATGTCATTGAGAAGTTTCTTCACGCTAGGGCTGCGTCCTACCGGAACAAAAGCACTGCAATCGAACTGTGTTTTGAGCTTATCATATACTGCTTTGGCAAGAGTTGTCTTGCCAAGGCCTCCGAATCCAAAAATAGAGAGTCTCTTTAGTTGCTTGGACACATCACCATCCCCGTCACTCAGCATATTGGTTAGCTCATTCAATGAATCATCAATGCCAACGAGCTCTTTTTGGTCCTTGTACAGAGCCAACAGGCGAGGGTCGGCCGTGGTTGCAACATCTGGATGAGCAACCACCTCGTGGACCCTGTACCGGTCACGCCGGTCAGCCGCCTCCTGAACACTGACCTTGATACTTTTGATCTCGTTGCCGATGGCATGGCGTTTCATGAACTTGGTGAACAAGCCGCCCATCTTCTTCATCAGTTGTTTGAGCATGTGCGGCTTGTTTTCAGGCTCAGGGCCCTCGACATGCACCAGGAACTTGTCGATGATATCCTCTATTATGAATGAAAGGTCTCTTACCTCGTTGGCCCAGAGCTTGACTTGTTCGTCGAGCTGGTCCCGTGGCACGTCCCCGACCTTGCTGAGGGCAGCATGCATGCTCTCCAGCTCTCTCTCTCGATGTTTGATATCATCCTTGACGCTTCTCTGCAGTTTGTACTCCTCCTTGAGGAGTTCGCCGAGCTTGGGGAGCAGGATGCCCATGGCACCTGTTGCATGGTCCATTGCTTGCTCTCAGCAGCTGGAACGAGTGGCTAGATAGAGTGTTTATAGATAGGATAGTACAGGCTACGGATAGATAAGCCAGCTACTCGAATTTGTGTGGACACTGGAAGGTTCATGCTAGTTGCCGGAATTTGTGTGCACGCTATTCAAGGGCCTCTTTTGAAAAATTGCCTGCATTTATCCTGCGATGTAACCATTGAACATCTAAATCACTACCATACGACCTATCAAGTCAGCAGCCGCTGTTGTCAGCTATTCCGCTATAGGAATGAATCCGATTTGCAGATTTTATCAGCCTGCAGAACATATAACGCAAATCTTTCAGGAGCAATCTCCATCAGAGAACCTTGTACTCTTTAATAATTATACAACTCTGCTCTGCTTACAAACCATTAACATTTTCTACTTTGGTCTTTTCTATGCTCCAGCAGACTTTTTTCGTCCCGACTGGCTTCTTCCCCTTTCTGGTCTCCTTGTTGCTGTGGCCGTAGCCTCATTTTGGTTGTAATAAGGTTGTTTGGAGACTTGCACGGATGGTCCGGTTGAAGAAAAAAAGCAGAATTTTTTTAAAGGCCTCCAGCAGACTATCGCAACAGCTTTTGAGGATCTCGCATGCATCTGGACATGGAAGAGCTATGACAGATCACCAGGCCCAATCTAGCAATGTCTCCATAGCTTTGTCGATAGGCAGCTCAATCTATCAATCTTCAATGGACTGCGCCGTTCATCTGGAGGGACGCGGGCAATCCTAGTGATGGTGCTCAAGACAAGGTTTCTGCGGGTACACGGTGAAAGCAGAGCGATGGAATAATCGTGGCCCAAAAGCAATGGAGGAGAACACCAATGCGCTTCCATTAACAGGCAGTCAGGCACTGACGGCTGCTATACAGTTTACCTCTTGGGGGAGAATATTATACGGAAACAAATATTCCATGAAAACTTCGTGAAAACCATATTTTAAAGTTTCGGAAAAATCTGAAAAAAATATGGGATGTTAAGAGGGTGATGTTTTATTGCCATGCAAAATTTGAAGTTGAAACACGTTACGAGATGTGAGCTATGAAAAAGACAAATTCAGCCCTCAATATTGACATTACTGTTCGGCACTATTCAACGCTGATTTTCTCTTTTTCGTAGTTCACATCTCGCAATGCGTTTCAACTTCAATTTTTGTGTGGTGATAAAACATCATCATCTTAACATTCCGTATTTTTTTTCAGATTTTTTTGAAATTTCAAAACATCTTCTTCTCGTGGTTTTCACCGGTTTCCACCGAATGTTGGTTTCCGTATGATATTCTCCTCTTGGCTCAAGGTTGGAAATTCAGAAGACAAGCGGCCGCTCAAGGTTGGAAAGGGAGAGCTGAGTGTATGTTGTGTAGTGCTGGAAAACCTGCCTTCGGTGCTCTGTTTCTAAAGCACGGTTAAGGGAACACTGATTGTGTGTGTCTATATATATATATATATATATATATATATATATATATATAGGTGAGTTGTGAAGCTTACCTGCCGGAGACCCCTTGATGATGGAGGCCGTCAATTCATTCTGTCTCTTGAGCCCAGGGTCTGGATTGCTCCAGCCAGCGAGGGTGAAGGCAGAAGATGAACAATCACAACTGATACATATATATAGATACAGACTGCAGTTGTGCTAGCCTGTAGCTCTGCTTTCCTCTGCTTTCTAAACTCTGCATGTTGCAACCTCTGTTTTGCTCTGTTTTCTCCACTCTGAATATTTGCCTGCTTTTGCTCTGTTTTCTCAACCTGATCTTTGGCTGTAGCTTGAGGTTTGATGCATCTGGTTGAGGTTGACTCGACTTGGGGCCTGACGATCTTCCTCCTTCCGACCACGGGACCGATCGACGGAGGTGTTGCCTGCCTCCCCACAATAATGGAGGTTCCTAGTTATCCTCGCTTTTATTTAGCAGGGAGGACTCCACTAGACTGTTATATTCAGATATGGCCGTCCGATCAGCGCCGCAATGCGAGCGGCTGTCTCTCTGGAGCAGAGGAGTCCAGAGACGGAGACGCCGGCCGGGGAGGCGGCGAGCGAATCCTTTCGCCGGCGGCTGGGGCGGAGGTTGCCCGGCGCTGGCGACGGCGCCATCCCGTCCCTGATGGCGGCTTGATCTGTAAGTGCTCGATCCGTAGCTAGCTAGGGTTCCCTCGATATATAATCTAGTCTGGCCAATTCTCTGCTGCAACGACAGGATTATGTCTGCCTCCTGATTGTTCAGGTCCAAGATGATTGATGATTGGTAGCGTGTCGGTTGGGCAGTAGCCTTTTGTAGTTCCATTCATTCGGAAACCAAAAAAGAAGCAAAAAATAAAGAAAAACTGCAAAATGCAGGAACATACAACATATTGTCAGCAACATACAGATATATGATTCTGTAACTGAATGAATGTCCACAGTAAATGTTCTCTGAAATTCAGACATGTCAAAGTCTCGACCGGGCATACATTCTGTCCAACGACATACATTACATGGTGAACTTTGTTACGGCAGAAAGCCCAGCAAATTGACATGCATGAGAATAAACTCATGTGTTATTATAAGCCACAAAAGTACCGAGAGGAGGAACATGCTGGAAGCACTTGAACAACTTCAGGAGACAGAGTCCATAGCTCTAGTAGCCTGTGTCTGCTACATCCCGCAGCAGCACCTGAGTATCCAATCCAATCCACTGCACCGTTAGAAACTGATAACATAATGTATATTACAGGTTTCTAATAGTCCAAAATAAAGCAACTAGTCCAACAACCATCAAATTTCCAACATCTACAGTAATCTTCAGTAATTGAACCAAACAAACCATTAGAAGCAACATGAAAAAAAAACACTGAAGGCTCAGTGTGCACTTAGTCACACTCTATGAAAATTTGGAAATAGGGTGCAAAAGGAATAAGTGGTCCACAGTTTCTGTAGCACTACAAAACGTTGATCTATTTAAAGAAGCTAAACTTTACAGCTCAACTACATGCATCACTGAAAGAAATTGGACCGATCTCAATATTCAGTGTGCACTTAACCATACGCCATGAATATTCAGCTTTGGTATCTCTTATCCCTTGAATATATTTATTTACCTCAAGAATATTACTCCTACTTCCTAACTTCACCTCGGTTCTAGTAGCTACGTCACTAAGAGCATCAGAAGTTTCTTAGACAGTTGACGCGTTGCTCCTCTTAAACTGCCACTCCTTCCATCTCATTTTTAAAAACTTGCCATGTTACTGCTCAGGCAATTTTCACTAACAAAATCATTTGGCTCATGAGAGTCATCGCAGCTTGTTCTGTAAGTTTTCGATCTGTAGCTAGTGTTGGATAAGTGAGCAAGTACATTCACAGGAGGGCCAAAGGCCAATACATATACATGTGTAGGGTAAAGTGCAAGAGACCCCTTATACAATGGGGATAAACCGAAAAAGGCTATACACATCTAACACCTCCCCCCCCCCCCCCCCCCCCACCTCAAACTCATGATGGATCGACAACACTTAGTTTGGAGAGAAGAAAACTATGCTATGCTCGAGTCTGAGCCTTCGTGAAGAAGTCCGCCAACTGTAACTCAGAGGGCACATAGTGAAGAGCAAGAGTCGGATCCTGCACAGCAGCAGCACAAAGTGTGGGCATCCACACCGATGTTCTTGGTGAGCTCATGCTTCACCGGTTCACGCGCAATACTGATAGCACAAGTACTGTCTGACAATAAGGGAGTCGAGGTAGTAGAAGACACACCAAAATCCTCAAGTAGCCACCGTAACCAGATCACCTCAGTCGTCAGCATAGCCATGGCTCACAACACAGCCTCTGTACTCGAGCGAGAAACTGCAGTCTGTTTCTTTGTCTTCCAGGCAATAAGAGAGCCACCAAGAAAGACACAATAAGCAGACAGCGAGCGTCGATCAAAGGGATCACTAGCACAGGTAGCATCAAAGTAGGCCTGGAGCTCAAGAGAGCTGGAGCGGGAGAAAAAAAAGGCGCTGAGAGATCGTGCCACGAAGATATCGTAGAACACGGAGGAGATGATTATAGTGGATAGAGGTGGGGGCTGAAATGAACTGACTCAGAATGTGGACAGGATAGGAGATGTCAGGACGCGTAACAGCAAGATAGACAAGACTGCCAACAAGGTGACGATAGGGAGTGGGATTAGGGAGAGGGTCACCATCAGAGGCAAGAAGCTGAATGTTGAGCTCCATGGGAGTCACAACTGTGCGCTCATCACCGAGAGCAGCGCGAGCAAGAAGATCCTGAATATATTTTTCTTGGGAGATGTAGAAGCCATCAGAGGTCGAGGAGATCTCAATCCCAAGAAAATAGCAAAGTGGACCAAGATCAGTCATGAGAAACTGGTCGCGAAGGCGAGCCTTAACAAAGGCAATGTAATCAGAGTCGTCACCAGTGATGATCATGTCATCAACATAGAGAAGGAGAAGAGTCCGACCACGAGGAGACGTGTGAACAAACAACGCGGGATCATGATCACTGGGCACGAAACTAGCGGCAGTCACCACAGAGGCGAAGCGCTCAAACCAGGCGCGAGGAGCCTGTTTGAGATCATATAGGGAGCGGCGAAGTCTACAGACCATACCATCAGGAGCATAGTACCCCGGTGGTGGCTGCATATAAACCTCCTCACGCAACTCGCCATCGAGAAAAGCGTTCTGAACATCAAGTTGAAAGATAGACCACTGACGAACAGAAGCCACAGCAAGAAGAGTGCGGACAGTGGTCATGTGGGCCACAGGAGCGAATGTCTCATCATAATCGCGCCCCTGCTCCTGCTGAAATCCACGGGCCACAAGACGAGCTTTGTAGCGCTCAAGAGAACCATCGGAGCGAGTCTTAATCTTGTAGACCCACTTGCAGGTGATGAGACGGACACCGGAAGGAAGGGGAACCAGATCCCATGTGCCAGAGCACTCAAGAGCAGCAAGCTCTTCGGCCATCGCAAGCTGCCTTTCAGGCTGAGTCATGGCAGTCCGATAGGAAGTGGGCTCAGCAATAACAGAGAGACCGTACCAATCAAGGGAGTAGCGATCAGGCGGGGGGCGAGGCCAAGCACGGAGGTTGTGAACCGGGGGAGGCGTGAGAGGAGGTGCACCAGTGGTGGAAGGCTCGTCAGAGGAGATATCCTCAGTACGAGATCGACGAGTATAGTGGAGAGGAAACGGTGAGAGTGGGCGACGGACTGGAGAGGATGGTGGAGAGGTGGAGGAGGAGGAGGATGGAGAAGATGGGGTTGGTGGTGAATGAGAAGGAATGAGAGGTGCCGGAGGAAGAGGTGACACATGAGGCACATAGCAGGGTGTATCGGGAAGGAGAAGGAAAGAAAGGTCGTCCATAGAGAAACTCGAGGAAGAAGAACATGGGTAGTAAGAACGAGACTTGTCAAAGTCACATCACGCGAGATGCGCAAGCGACGACCCACAGGATCCCAACATCGATAGCCCTTGTGCTCATCACTGTAGCCAAGGAAAACACACTCAACCGACTGAGCAGTCAGTTTGGTGCGTTCTCGGGGGGCAAGAAGAACATAGCACACGCATCCAAACATACGAAGAGCTGAGTAGTCAGGAGGGCGACCAGTGAGACACTCCATAGGAATACCACCTTGCAGAGCAGTTGATGGCTGAATGTTGATGAGATAGGTGGATGCAGAAACAGCCTCAGCCCAAAAATGGGGTGGAAGGGAAGCAGCAATCATTAGCGCACGAGCCGTCTCAAGCAAATGACGATGCTTGCGCTCGGCAACGCCATTCTGAGCATGAGCACCAGGACATGAGAACTGGGCAAGAGTACCTTGTTCCACGAGAAAACCACACAACAGCTGAGAGATATACTCTCCAACGGAGTCACCACGAAAAGTACGAATGGGCGTGGCAAACTGGGTGTGAACCACGGCAGCAAATCGTTTGTATATAGGGAGAACCTCACTACGAGATTTCATGAAGTAGAGCCAAGTGTAGCGAGAGAAATCATCAATAAACAAAATATAGTAGCGATGACCGCCTTTCGAATCAAAGGGAGCAGGACCCCAGACATCAGAATGAACTAAGTCAAAAGGACGGTGAGATACAGACTCACTAGTAGGATAAAGTAACTGAGTCTATTTGCCAAGTCTGCAACCATTACAATGTAAGGAGACATCTCTAGATACAGACCAAAATAGACCCTGACGAACTAAAGAAGACAAGCGAGAACCACAAATGTGATCAAGGCGATGATGCCACTGCTGGAAGGACGCAGACGAAGAGGCAGCAAGAGCATGAGAGCTGGCAGAAGTGGTGGCAGCGGAAGGAACACAAAGCCAGTCAACCTCCCAAAGGCCCTCTGACTCACGGCGCCGGGGGCCAACTGTAGGATCAAAAGTATGTCTAGAGGGGGGGTGATTAGACTACTTGACCAAATAAAAATCTAGCCTTTTCCCAATTTTAGTTCTTGGCAGATTTTAGCTATCTTAGCACAAGTCAAGCAATCTCCACACAATTCAAGCAAGCATGCAAAAGAGTATATGAGCAGCGGAAATTAAAGCATGCAACTTGCAAGAATGTAAAGGGAAGGGTTTGGAGGATTCAAACGCAATTGGAGACACGGATGTTTTTGTCGTGGTTCCGATAGGTGGTGCTATCGTACATCCACGTTGATGGAGACTTCAACCCACGGAGGGTAATGGTTGCGCGACTCCACGGAGGGCTCCACCCACGAAGGGTCCACGAAGAAGCAACCTTGTCTATTCCCTCACGGTCGTTGCCCACGAAGGACTTGCTTTACTAGCGGTAGATCTTCACGAAGTAGGCGATCTCCTTGCCCTTACAAACTCCTTGGTTCAACTCCACAATCTTGTCGGAGGCTCCCAAGTGACACCTAGCCAATCTAGGAGACACCACTCTCCAAGAAGTAACAAATGGTGTGTTGATGATGAACTCCTTGCTCTTGTGCTTCAAATGATAGTCTCCCCAACACTCAACTCTCTCTCACAGGATTTGGATTTGGTGGAAAGAAGATTTGAGTGGAAAGCAACTTGGGGAAGGCTAGAGATGAAGATTCATATGGTTGGAATGGAATATCTTGAGCTCAACACAAGTGTAGGTGGTTCTCTCTCAGAAAATATGTATTGGAAGTGTAGGTATGTTCTGATGGCTCTCTCCACGAATGAAGAGTGGGTGGAGGGGTATATATAGCCTCCACACAAAATCTAACCGTTACACACAATTTGCCAAACTCGGTGGGACCGAATGGTTAAACTCGGTCGGACCGATTCAGAAAACCTAGTGACCGTGAGGATTTTCGGTGGGACTGAGATGCTCGGTAGGACCGATATGGTTAGGGTTAGGGCATAACGTAATCTCGGTGTGACCGATTACACAAACTCGGTGGGACCGATTTTGGTAATAAGCTAACCAGAGAGTTGGCCAGGTAAACTTGGTGGGACCGATTCGCTCATCTCGGTGAGACCGAAATGTTACAAAAGGGAAACAGAGAGTTTACATTGCAATCTCGGTGGGACCGATCGCTCATCTCGGTAAGACCGAAACGTTACGAAGGGAAACAGAGAGATTACAATCCCATCTCGGTGAGACCGAGATCCCTATCGGTGAGACCGATTTGCCTAGGGTTTGTGGCAGTGGCTATGACATTTGAAACTCGGTGGCGTCGGATAGAAAGAATCGGTGGGGCCGAGTTTGACTTTTAGTATAGGTCATATGTGGATGTGGGAAGGTAGTTGAGGATTTTGGAGCATATCACTAAGCATTTTGAGCAAGCAAGCCATTAAGCAACACCTCATCCCTCCTTGATAGTATTGGCTTTTCCTATAGACTCAATGTGATCTTGGGTCACTAAAATATAAAATGTAGAGTCTTGAGCTTCAAGCTTGAGCCAAACTTTTTGTCCTTAGAATTTTGAGGGATCCACTTTCCTCATCCATGCCATGCCATTCATTGAGCTTTTCCTGAAATATTAATCTTGGAATAATGTTAGCTCAATGAGCTATATGTTGTTAGGAATTACCAAAACCACCCAGGGATAGTTGCACTTTCAATCTCCCCCTTTTTGGTAATTGATGACAACATATAGATCAAAGCTTCGACAAATGATAATAAGAGAAAAAGATATTGTCGCTTTGAGAAGTATGTGAAAAAGCAAGAGCTCCCCCTAAATTTGTGCATATCTTAAGATTTGCTTTGGACTGCAAATGCACAATGAGTTAGGATCATTGGTTACTCTTCCATGTCACATACATCTTGGTGGAGCGCTCAAAATGATAAGAATTAAATACATGCACTCATCACCAAGCAAAGTGAATGATCAAATAGGGATAAAATGATAGTATCATCCAACAAGCATTAATGTAGCATATGATCAAACACACATGATCATCCAAGCACTACTAGGAAAAGGGCTATAGATGAAATGGATACTAATGGCGCACCATGTATGTGGTGCGCCACTGCTATATAGCAATGGCGCACCAGATATGGGTGCGCCATTAGTGGCCATATTACTAATGGCGCACCTGGTGTGTGGTGCGCCATTACTAGTTTTGTCCTGGCCCCACACCCCTCCCCAGACTTAGCAGTGGCGCACCAAGTGAAAGTGCGCCATTACTAGTTTTAACTAGTAATGGCGCACCAGTAAGAGATGCGCCATTGCTATCTATACGTATGTCGCACCCCTACCAGTGCGCCATTGCTATCACCCCTTATCCCCTCCCTCTAGTCACGTTCTCTCCCCTCCCCTTCCTCCTGACACACCCACCCACCTCCCTCGACATCGATCTAGATCGAGAAGCCCCGGCCGCCCGCCTCTTCCTCCCCCTCCCTCACACCAGATCCAGGGCAAAGGCAAAGCGAAGAGGGCGGCTCCTTCAGTCACGGCCTCTCCTTCCTTGAAGCCCACGACCGAGAGCAGATGGAGGAGAGGAGAGAAAAGAAAGCTCTCGTGCTCGCGCGACGATGACGACGACGACCTCCGCCGCGGCGACGATGAGCCCCCTCTGCGCCCTCCTCGTCCTCGCCGTCGTCCTCGCGGCGTGCCTCGGCCCCGCGGCGGTGGATCAGCCTGGGTAAGTGCCCCTCGTCCCGGCTCGTTTTCCCTCCCCGATCCAACCGATCGGGAGGCTGTATCTGACCCCCTCTCTCGCCTCGCCTTGTGGGTGCAGATCCGTTGAGGGATACACCAGCGCCGGCCGCATCAAGATCGATGGTCAGTGCCCTCTCCCCCGTGGTTTGAACTAGACGCATCTGGTAACTTCTGCGTGTGTGGGTAGGCAGGCGGGATCCAGCTTCGTGCTCTGCTCGAACCTGACCAATTTGGTGGAATTATCTCTGGGGCGCGTGATCCAAGTAGGGCCAAGTGTGTCGATGCTACTGATCTCCCTGCTGTACCACTATGCATCGCCGTTGCTTAGGCAGCATGCTTACAGGCACATCACAACAACTAATTTTATCCAGCTTCATCTTTGAAATCTGAGCCGCGTTGGAGCTGTGCTGTGGCTACTGTTTGTTCATATGCTGCATCCTTTTGTTCTGAGTATCTGAATCAATCAACAGATGTAGGAACATGTTTATTTGTTCATATGCCATGCTTTTGGGTTAATTTGTCCGTCAAATTTATCCATTGGCCCGCTTGGTTCAATTTATCTGATGCCACAAGTGGTGTCATTTTTATTCTGTATGGACTGTCATTATAATGTACGTACATGCCACTGAACATTCAGTCTTTACTTGTGTGTAAGACCGGACTTTCTTCCGTTGTCAACGCAACTCGGCGCAAGACCAGTGCCTTGGTCGCTTGCTCCGGTGTGGTGCAGCCGAGCTGGGCCAACGACCATGCCGTGTACGAGGGCAAACTCCCCTCCGACAAGACGGCTCCTAGCTCGGGTAAGCAGCAACACCCCCATGGTCGTTTTAGTTTTCAGAGAGCCCTTTTTTGTGTGTCAGCTGATGATGCCTTCATTCTCTTGTCCATTGAGGATCCTCAATAGGCAAGAACAAGTTCCACCGCTGGTCTGAAACTCGTCCCAACTGGGCAAGGGATTCTCTCACTACCTTCTAATTAAGTGAGTAGTCAACATCTTCAGGGCCCTTTACTCTGCTTTCTTTCTACTTCAAGCGAGGAGATGATTTATATGCATCTAAACAACTAGTTGTCGCTGCACTGCTATAACAATATATGAACCCAGAAAATTTTAGAACTTCTCTGTAGAAATTGGTTGCTAGCTCTGTATCTCAGCCCCTTCTCATTTGTTTGTTTGATTTGGATGGAGGAGTCATCCATGGACGACATCGACGATGAGGTCTTGGTCTTGTATGATGCGTGTGTGGACAGTGTTGGTCACTTACTAGCTATGGTTGTTTTGCTGCTAGAAAGTGTTATTTCAATTTGTACCCCATCTAATCCCCTCACTGTTTTCGTTACCTAATTGCTACTGGATGCAGAAAATGTGTAAGCTTTATATGCCAACAGGTTATGCATTTACTCATGAAGCATTTCTTGCAAATGGAAGATTTTGGTGTCCATGATTAGTGACGATCCTCAAGTAGGATGAATCTTTAGTTTTGATGGGTCTCAGATTTACTTTTGTTAAGTTGTGATGATATAGTGCTTAATCTGAGCATGTTCCACGTAATGCAATGGACTGTTCCAAGGGCTGGGCGCTGTTGGAAGGCCCATCTTTATCTTTGATCTTGCGCATGATGGATGGTCAAGGACTAGTTAAGTAGGTCATTTTGCGATCAAATGAATGGTCTTCCAGTTTGGTATCTCTAAATGATGATTACATATTAGCGCGTTCTTATGTTTGGGATATACATTTATGTGTAATATTGAATTATGTCTTGGAAGGCATGTTACTTATTTCCTGTTGATTCATTGGACATCGCATGACAATCTCTAAGAAGGTTGTCCATTTACTGATCAATCATTTCTTGCATGATTTTGTTGTCGATGATTAGTGTTGAACCTCATATGTCCTATGCAATTCATTTCCATTATAATCTTACTCATACAATATTCACACCATGTAATTCTGGAAATATAGGCTCATATCTAGTTCTGCATAAAAAATGACAGTATTGACATGTTATAGATAGTTTGTTTGTGTTTCTATTTATTTTGTTACATTTTGCAGGAATAAAGTGAAGAAAAAGAAGAAAAGATTACTAGAAGATTAGTTTTAGGATTTTCTTTTATTGGAAACTTGTAAAGACATTGTAATATTCTTACTATAATAAAAATTATGATTCTATTTCATTTTTTGTTTTAAAATTATTTTTCCTTATAGGTTGTTTTCTGTAAATTTAGATTTTTTTTTGTTTTCCAAATACATTACTAGTGGCGCATTTAAGCCCTTATTAGTGGCGCACCTTCCTTTATTACTAGTGGCGCACCTATAAGGTTATTAGTGGCGCACCTGGAGGGAATACCAGTGGAGCACCGAATGGTATACTAATGGCGCACCACATGGTGCGCCATTAGTATCTGGTATACTAATGGCGCACCTGTGGTGCACCATTAGTAAAAAATACTAGTGGCGTGATACTAATGGCGCACCGGTGGTGCGCCATTAGTAGGCAAAACCGGTGCGCCATTAGTAGGCCTTTTCCTAGTAGTGAAGTATCACAAACAAGCAAATAAAGTATCTCAATCAAGCAAAAAAAGTTCAACCACCAAAGCAAGAGAGAATAAAAAGCAACACTCTCTCTCGAAGCCTATGATCTATACATTTTTCTCCCCCTTTGGCAACAAGTTACCAAAAAGTTCATAGAAAATGCATACCACTAAAACGTCTCTCAAGCTTGGTCTTCAGGTGGTGGTGTCCGGATAACTCCAAGAACGAAGGCTTCAGTCGAAGTAGATGGAGCTGCTGGGGTAGGTGCTGGAGCTGGTGGTACTGAGGCTGTAGCTGGTGCAGAAGAGGTGGCTCTAGTGTCTGGTACTGGTACTGCAGTTGACCTCTGAGCTCTAGGCACTCTGGAAAATGCCTCAGTTGTTGTCTTGCCCTTCCTCTCCTGCATGTCATCCTGAAGTTGCTCCACAACAGACTGGATCTCAGTTACGTTCACATCCATGTCATACAACTTCTGCTCCATGATTCTATCCAAGCTCTCCTGGTTTCGAGTCAGGGTGGCCAGTCGTTTCTCAATCCTTAGAGTGGATGCAATCAAGTAGCCAAGCTGATCTTGCTTGCTTTTTAGAAGATACTGAGATGCCTCCTCCTGGGTTGGCATCTTTGCTGCTTTTTCTGTCTTTGCCTTCTCTCTCTTGGCTTGTGCTTGTACTGAGGATGGTTCATCTCCATCTGGTTGTCCTCAAAATATGGATAGATGGCCAAGTGTTCCTTGTCCAACAAGTATGTGCCAGTACCCATCTTTGAGTTAATCAACTCCTGGATTTGTGGGGCCTACCCACAGCTTCTCTTCTGGTCTGCAGCAGTCCTCTTGATAGTTTCAACAATGATACTCATAACCTTGAACTTCTGGGGCACATCAAATATATGTAGAAAATTTATGGAGTGGCCTCTGATCATCCTGTGATCTCTAGACTTGGGCAGAAGTGTATGCCTTAGTATCCAATTGATAGTAGGCAGTCCTGACAACAGATGTTTCACTGACCCAAACTGGTGAGTCTCAAGGTCTGCATCTGGAATTTCCTTGTACATGCTGGCCATGGAGTTGTGATCCTTCTTCTTCTTGGCATAGACATCCAAGTCATCTTCTTGCTCTTCTGGGGCATTGATCAACTAAGCCCATTCTGCAACTGTAGACTGGTATCTAGTGCCTTCAGACATCCAGACAATTCTTCCATCTGGGTAGAAGTGAGCTGTGGAGTAGAATTGCATGATAAGTTCATCATTCCACTTAGTGAGCTTTTGAGCCACAAACTCATCTACTCCACAAGCCTTGAAACTGTCATACACACCAGGATAGTGTTCCTCATTCTCCTTCATGTAGGTCCAGTCGACCCACCTCATGTCACACACTATAGGTTTCTTGTCAAGCAGCACTGTCTCATACAAATCTTGCTGTTCCTTGGTGTGGAACCTGTAATCCACAACAGTTCTTCTTCTTGTAGCATATGGGTCTGTCTCTCTCCATTTCCTCAGTCCTGAGTCTCTCCTGATCTTCATGTTCTCAGCCACAGGATGAGCATCATTGTGGTCTGGAATTTTTGGCTCAATTTTCTCAGAACATGATCTTCATCTCCTTCTTCTTCAGCAACAGTCTCAGGCATTGGGGCCTTGTTCTTCTCAGCAGCAGATATGTTTCTAGTATTCCTCTTTGGTGCAGTCTTGGGCTTGGAGGCAGCTTTGGGTGCTTCTTTGGGCTTTGATGATGCAGCCCCTGTCCTGATAGCATCACCCATAAGCTTCTGGGCCTTAGGTGCTGGTGTAGCAACCTCTTCTTCTTCTTCTTCTTCTTCTTCTTCTTCTTCAGAATCTCTCCTCATAGAGGGTTTGCCAAGAACTCTGGTAGTAGTGGTTCTGACTCTCTTTTTCTTTTTATCTTGGCCAACAGCTTCCTCTTCCGACTCAATGGTAAACTTTATGGTTTCTCCAGTGGCAACCTTCCTAGGTTTGGAAGTGGGAACTCTCCTTGCAGGTGCCTTCTTCTGCATACCTGGCGTTGTGGCTGCAGCTGAGCCATATTCCTTTTTCAGCACTTTCTTCTTTGATGTGGCATCATCCTCAATGGCCACATAGTCTTCATCCTCAGACTCTGAAGTTTTCTTCTTCCTTGTTCTGGTGGCAGCTTTGGGCAAGTTGCTGGGAGTGCTCCTGCTTCCATCATCTGAGCTGCTTGAGGGACTAGTGCCCTCACTCATGTGAACCTGCTCCTCTAACTTGTTCTGACTGTCACTCTGATCAGACATGATGCAAACACTGACAGCTGACCCTGTGAATAGATTATAGATGAGGTAGAGTGGATAAGCATCACAAAATACAGAGGTTTTTGCTAAAGAATGAATCAAAAACTTAGTTTTAGTTTTCCTCAGAAAGCATTTCGGATCAACCAATTTGTAAACTCGGTGATACCGAAGCAGCTGTTGGACCCAAAACTAGTGAACTCGGTCAGACCGAGTCACAGTTCGGTGGCACCGAGACTGCTAGGGTTTCACAAAGTCTTGAACTCGGTCACACCGATTTTCAATTCTCGGTCAGACCGAGAATCTCATGTGCAATGGCCTGAGCCGAATCGGTGGTACCGAGTTCCACAACTTGGATGGTCTGAGATGGTTTCGGCGGAAACCTAACCCTAAATTTTCAATTCAACTCTAATCTACGGAGTGTTTTGACTGGATAAGATCGTTTCAATTGTGGCAAGATTCATGGCAAACACAATGTGCTAGGAATCGGATTGAGGATAGCACAGTGATCAAGTTCATACCCTAGTTCGGCGATGAACTTGGTACGGCGGCAACGGCGGGAATGATTTCCGTTGACGACGGCGGAGACCAGCGGCAGGAGGCAACTGGCGACGAGGAGGACGATCCGGAGACCGTGGAGGAAGAGCGGGCGAAAAGACTTCGGAGAAATTTCCAAAATTTTTGCCCGTGGATATATATAGCCCGACCCTGTCGGTGTGACCGAGTGGAACAACTTGGTGGCACCGAGATTCATAACTGCAAGCAGTTACTGAAACTTGGTGTGACTGAAAGGTTCAAATCGGTTGCACCGAGATTGAAAACCTAGATCGACTTAGTGATCTCGGTATGACCGAAATGGATGAATCGGTCAGACCGAAACGCACAAAGAAGTTTTGGAAGTTTAAGTCTATGACGAATCGGGGACTCCGAGTGCTCCCCACACAGAGTGGTTCGAATCTGACTTGATCAAATTTTGTGATGTAGCATGAATAGAGTTTGAGACGAGAAAAGCATAGATAGCTAGAGAGGGTTCTTAGGCATTCTTGTCCATCCACTTGGCAAAAGAAAAGAAAACCAATCAATCAAAACAACAAGTGGATGTCCTCGAATGAGTAAAATATGCAATCAACATGCTCACACAATAAAATGGCAATTGAAATATGTGGCAAAGCATGCACAACCAATTCTAGCATCTATCAAACAATTTGCGATGACTAGGTCATCTATATATGAGTATATTGACTTAGGAGTCAAATGAGAACATTTGATCATAGGTCATACTCATCGTTTAAGCACAAGTGGGGTTACCACTTTTACATAAAGCATTGTTGTGTTCACACCATTAGAGTTGCTTTATCTCAATTCTTAGAGTAAAGCTCCCCCTAGATGTGAGATCCCCCCTAAGAGGGATGAACTAACCTTGGGTTTTGTCGATGATGACTTCATGTAGATGTTGAAGATATGGATGCTCAATGTTGATGTAGATAATTTGGAGCTATCCATTGGAGTGAGTTGCACTTTCAATGCCTACACGGGTTAGTCCCACAAGGAACAAACAAGAATATCCATAGACATAGAGTGATGCACACACACGATGATGTCTATGAAAGCTTTTAGGTTACCTTGTCCCTTGTCTTACCAACAAGAGGGTTTGTGACTCCTTGAACTAGTGCAAGATGTGGAAGTTGATTGCACATGTTCTTGGCAAGATGATAAGAGTGAAGTATGTTGGCAGAGTCACCCTCAAGAACACTCTAGTTCTTCTTCTTCGGGATCCACACCATCTTGATGGGAATCCTCGATGTTGTAGTTGTACTTGATGAAGTGGAACTTGAAGTAGTCTTGGGAACCCACTTGACCAAGGCCTTAGGTGCTTCTTCAAATGCATCAATTTCCTCTTGAAGCTTGTCCTTGCCTTTTTGCTTGTGGTCTTGTGGTGGAAGATCATCTTGAGCTTGTGTCCCTTTGAAAGAAGTAGGATCATACTTATCTTGTTGAGGAACAAACTTCATCTTGGGGTATTGATCTTCTTCCCACTCAACTCCATTGGCATTGAACTTTCGTTCAAAACCAACACCTTGATTCTTCCGATGCCTTCCTTGCTTGCGTACAATTTCCTCGAATGGCATACTTCCGGCAAGGCTCTTGTAAACACCTTTCTCTATAATTCCCTTCAATAAGCTATTTTCTTGCTCAAGTGTAACTTGGCTAAGAGAATCATTAGTGGAATCAAGAGAACTACTAGAAGCAACAATATTGGATTTAGCATGATTATTGTTACTACTAGAGGAAAAATCTTTCTTGTTCTTGTTACTAGACTTGACTTGAGGCATTTAAGTGGATAAGAGTAAACGCTTGGCAATGTAAGAAGAACTTTTCTTACAAAGATCATCATTGATTGCTTTTAAGAACTCATGCCCTTGCTCAAGGTTGAGCTTTTCAAAGCGTAATTTCTCATGAGTCCTTAAAAGTTCTCGATGATCTCCTAAGATAGTTTCATGAGCTAACTTAAGAGTGTTTAGTTATTTAGTTAGAGACTCAATCTTCTCCTTATCATTGTCATTCGTTTTATCTTGATTAGCATGATTAATTGACGTTTCATCATAGTATTCATCACTAGAGTTGTCAACAAGTAAATCATCATCACCTAACAAGTCATCTTCATCACTATTGAAATCAACATACTCGGGGTGTGATACCTTTGGGCCTTTAGCCATGAAGCATTTTCCAACTCCTTCATTTGGTGAGTCAAATATGTCGTAGGAGTTGGTTGTCACAAGTGCTAGACCGACAACACCTTCATCTTGAGTATATTCGGAGTCGGAGTGATAGCTTCTCTCGGAGTGGTTGTCGGAGTCGGAGCCGGATACCCATTCACCAACATGATCTTGATGTCTTTGTTTTGTGTAGCTCCTTGATGACTTGTCCTTTCTTTCCGAATCCTTGCTTCTCCGTGAGGGTCTTTGAGGGAGTCCTGGATTAGGGGGTGTTCGGGTAGCCGGACTATACCATCAGCCGGACTCCTGGACTATGAAGATACAAGATTGAAGACTTCGTCCCGTGTCCGGATGGGACTTTCCTTGGCGTGGAAGGAAAGCTTGGCGATGCAGATATTCAAGATCTCCTACCATTGTAACCGACTCTGTGTAACCCTAACCCTATCCGGTGTCTATATAAACCGGAGGGTTGTAGTCCGTAGGCCATCAACTCCATACACAACAATCATACCATAGGCTAGCTTCTAGGGTTTAACCTCCTTGATCTCGTAGTAGATCTACTCTTGTACTACCCATATCATCAATATTAATCAAGCAGGAGTAGGGTATTACCTCCACCGAGAGGGCCCGAACCTGGGTAAAAACATCGTGTTCCTTGTCTCCTGTTACCATCCGGCCTAGACGCACAGTTCGGGACCCCCTACACGAGATCCGCCGGTTTTGACACCGACATTGGTGCTTTCATTGAGAGTTCCTCCGTGCCGTCACAATTAGGAAGGATGCCTCCTCCCGTCTTTAAAGACGGCGCCATTGCTAAGGGAGCCTTGGCTGTCGGCCAACTCTCCGGCTAGGTGGTTTCCTCATGACCGCCTGTTCGGCTGTTGTGCCGACGGTGACCTCTCGGGTCATCAAAAGCAACCTACACGTCAGATCGGAGCTCGTCGAGCAGCTAGATCCAATGGAGCTCTCTTCCGTAAATGATCTCTTGTATCGCATCGCCGCCCTGGGGGTCGCTACGGATTACGACCAGGTTGGGATTAAACCCGATCTAAGAGAAATTAACTCTCCCCAAGTCACCCACCACGTTGCCGTGGTAGAGGCGCAGTGCGGCAACCCTTCATCTATTTTAAGGACTAGCTATGTCCGAATACCCGACCCCTCCAAGCCGGATACCCGCGGAGGGGAGGATGTAACTCAAGACCTGAGCTTAGGATCAGGCAACGGGCTAGATTCATTGGACAACATCCAAGAATCCGAACTTCAGAGTTCGGAAACTCTTCGGCCTCCGAATCTTGGATTGGGTGAGGTTTTAGATTCAACGACACCCGCCCACCTGAACATAAGCGATCTCTCCCAAATCAGGCAGAAGCCTGAGGAAACAGTACATCATTACTGGGCCAGATTCCTCCTGGTTATGAACAGGATAAAGGATTGCCGCGAGGGAGACGCAATCTCAATTTTCTGCAGTAATTGCACGGACGAGGGAATCCTTAACGCCATAAGTCATCGTGATATTACACGCTTCGCTGACTTGGCGTCCATAGTACAAAAATACTGTGCGATGGAAAGTGCCTGGAAAACCGAAATAAAATTTTGGGATAATCCGGCCTTGAATTGTAATCCCGTCCGAACTAAGAGGGTGCATCATCATTGGACACCCGAGATAAACACCAAAAACCCAAAAGCCTCTATAGGGCATGGAACCGTACTGGAAAGGTGGCTTGATGGACCCTGTAGAATTCATAATACAGAGGACGCCACACCAACTCACAGCCTTAGAGCATGTTGGATACTCCGGCAGGTGGCCAAATTTGGCGAGGACCTCTTAATTTTGGAGGCCGCAGAAAGCCAGCCCGAGGACACCAGTACCGTTCTCACAGTCTTCAAGACTTTCGCATCAAACAATATGCGAAAAAGAACACTCCGCAGCCTCGCCGAAGTCTATCAAGTAGCAATAATAAACCCATGGCGCGACACTGCTATCACCTTCAACGCAAGTGATGAACCTAAATTCCGAAGAGCCCGAGCACCAGCCGCATTGGTCCTCAGTCCCATAGTGGACAACTTTCGCCTCACCAAGGTGCTCATGGATGGAGGTAGCGGACTGAACCTCATTTATGAGGAAACCCTTCAACAAATAGAAATAGACTAGAACCGCATCGAGCGAAGCAGCACAACCTTTAGAGAAATAATTCCTAGTCGGGAAGCGCGCTGCACAAGAAAAATCACACTAGATGTGGTGTTCGGGACGCCGGATAATTACAGGCCCGAAGTAGTCACGTTTCAGGTGGCCCCATTCAAAAGCGGATATCACGCTTTACTAGGGCGGGTAGCATTCACAATCTTCCAAGCAATACCCCATTACGGGTACATGAAGCTTAAGATGCCCGGGCCGAACGAAATTATCACTGTAGTTAGTGATCCGGACATAGCACTCCGTGCCGAAAACAAGACGGCCGCATTAGCCCTTGAGGCACTATCCGAAGCCTTAACGGCCGAGGAACTGACTGCGCTGCGCTCCAAAGTTAACAAGGATGATGTGATACTTGACAAGAGATCCAAATCCACATCCTTCAAGCCAGCCGACGAAATAGTCAAATTCCAGGTCCATCCAACGGACCCCAATAAAACAGCTTCCATCGGGGCACGACTGAACCCTGATGTAGACGCCGCACTGCGAGAGTTCCTACGAGAGAACTGGGACATTTTTGCCTGGCACCCTTCAGACATGCCAGGGATCCCACGCAGGCTAGCCGAACACATCTTAAATATCCTAAAAGGATTCAAACCTGTCAAACAAGCCCTTCGGCGTTTTGCTGAACCCAAGAGATAGGCTATGGGAGAGGAGCTAGCCAAGCTATTGGAGGCCGGATTCATTAGAGACATAAAACATCCGGACTGGCTAGCAAACCTGGTGATGGTACCAAAGAAGGACAAATCCTGGTGCCTGTGTGTCGATTTCAAAGACCTTAACAAGGCTTGCCCAAAGGATCCCTTCCCCCTCCCCCGTATCGATCAAACCATCGATGCCACCGCAGGACATGATTCGTTGTGTTTCCTCGACGCCTACTCCGGTTACCATCAAATCAAGATGGCAGAATCAGACCAAGCCGCAACAGCATTCATCAAACCATACGGCCCATTCTGCTTCAACACAATGCCCCTCGGGCTGAAAAACGCCGGCGCAACATATCAGCGCATGATCCAGACATGTCTGGCAAACCAGATCGTCAAAATAGTTGAGGCGTATGTGGATGATGTGGTCGTCAAATCAAGACATGTCGAATCTCTAGTAGACAACTTGAGGCTTACATTCGATAACCTCCGAAAATATGACATCAAGCTCAACCCAGAAAAATGCGTCTTCGGTGTTCCAGCCGAAAAGCTCTTGGGCTTCATTGTATCCGGTCAAGATCCGAGCCAAGATCCGAGCTTTGTCACAATTGGATATCCCAAAGGACCTCAAACAAATACAAAAATTAACCGGATGCGTGGCGGCTTTAAGCCGCTTCATCTCCCGCTTGGGAGAAAAGGCACTACCCCTCTATCGCCTCCTTCGGCGCACCGAACCTTCGAGTGGACGGATGCCGCCACGGCCGGACTTGATGAAATAAAAGCCATATTGGCAACAAACCCAGTCCTGGTCGCGCCGAACACCGGCGAACCAATGTTATTGTACATTGCAGCAACACATCAAGTTGTCAGCGCAGTGCTCGTTGTCGAGCGGGAAACGGACGGACACAAATTCCCCCTTCAAAGGCCGGTCTACTACGTGTCCACTATCCTCACTCCATGCAAATCACGGTACCCGCATTATCAAAAGATTGCATACGCGGTATTCATGGCATCCCGGAAGCTACGACACTACTTTCAAGAGTGTTCCATAACAGTAGCCTCGGAAGTACCACTCAACGATATTATCAACAACCGCGATGCAACGGGCCAGATTGCAAAATGGGCCATCGAGCTTCTCCCGTTCGATATAACCTATAAGCCACGGCGAGCTATTAAATCACAAGTTTTGGCCGACTTCGTCGCAGAATGGACGAAGGCCGAGCTCCCTAAAGAGTACGGCACATATTCAAACTGGATTATGCATTTCGACGGCTCCAAAATGTTAGCCAGACTGGGGGCTGGCGTCGTCCTGACGTCCCCCACAGGAGACACAGTCCAATATGTGCTCCAGATCATGTACACGGATTCTAACAATGCAGCCGAATATGAGGCCCTCCTACATGGTCTCCGGATAGAAGTATCCATGGGTATCCAGCGCCTAGAGGTACGCGGGGATTCAAACCTCACGATATCCTAAATAAATGGAGACTTCGACGGCAAGGACCCAAAAATGGCAGCTTACCGCAACGCCGTCCTAAAAATGTCAGCTCGGTTCGAAGGGCTGGAGTTTCACCACATAGCCCGAGAAAACAATCAAGCAGCGGACGTCCTGGCACGCATTGGAGAAAAACGCGATGCAGTCCCCCCAACATCTTTTTGGAAAGATTGTTCAAGCCATCCGTAGCATGGGAGGGGGAACCCGCAAATAACAGCCCGGACCCAGTCACACCACTCGACGCCGAACAATCTGACATAATTGGAGGCTCTGCCAATGAAATTACACCTTCAGCCCACGTAATAATGGCGGTTATCGCCCCGTGGACAGAACCATTCCTAGCCTACCTTACTAGGTAGGAACTCCCGGAGGACCAAAACGAGGCCCGCTGCATAGTGCGGTGATCTAAAGCCTATAGAGTCCATGAGGGAGAGCTTTATAAGAAAAGCACTACCGGAGTCCTTCAAAGGTGCATCTCCGAAGAGGAAGGGCAGAACCTTCTGGCTGAAATTCATGCCGGACTCGGTGGTCACCACGCCGCTGCTCGGTCCATTGTTAGCAAGGCTTTCCGTACAGGCTTTTATTGGCCGACGGCCCGGGCAGACGCTCAGGACCTAGTCCAATGATGCGTTGGTTGACAACTTTTTGCCAACCAAAGCCATATGCCACCCACCGCACTCCAAACTATACCCATCACCTGCCCTTTTGCGGTCTGGGGGCTTGACATGGTCGGACCCCTTAAAGGTGGGACCCATAAGAAAAAAATACTTACTGGTCATGGTGGATAAGTTCACCAAATGGATAGAAGCCAAGCCTGTTAAAACGGCCGAATCCGGACCTGTGATAGACTTCATATCCGGGGTTGTACACCGTTATGGCGTCCCCCACAGCATCATAACCGATAACGGTACAAACTTTACAGCCGACGAGGTAAAACTCTGGTGCAAAAACATGGGCATCAAGCTCGATTATGCTTCCGTCTATCACCCACAAACCAACGGCCAGGTCGAACGTGCAAATGGTCTTATCATGAGCGGCATTAAACCCAGACTAGTGCGGTCCCTCAAGGAATCTAACACGCACTGGGTAGAGGAACTCGACTCCGTGCTCTGGGGGCTGCGGACCACGCCAAATCGCACCACCGGATACACACCATTTTTTATGGTGTACGGCGCAGAGGCAGTTCTGTCCTGCGACATAATTCTTGACTCACCTAGAGTGCGCATGTATGAAGAAAGAGAAGCCGAGCTCGCTCGGCAGGACAACTTGGACGCCTTGGAGGAGGAGCGTGACATGGCAAAAGCCCGTTCCGCATTTTATCAACAACAGGCTCGAAGATATCAAAGCAGAGAAGTACGGGCCAAAAATTATAATGTTGGCGAACTAGTTCTACGCCTACCGGAAAAAGGACAAACTCAAGCCCAAGTGGGAAGGTCCATTTATAATCGACCAAGTCCTGACTGGTGGGGTGTACCGCCTGCGAGATGCGTCGGATAACCGACTCAAGCCGAACCCGTGGAACGCCACCCGTCTCCGAAGATTCTATGCCTAGCGCCGGACTCTGTGTTCGTCTCCTTCCTCTGTCCATTTTTTTCATTTTTCTGTCTTACATTTCTCTCCTTCCCCTCTTTTCTTTTATAGCCCTTAAAGGCTCATCAAGCGACGCGCCACTCGCGCTCGTTAAACCTGGGGGCTTCTTTAACAGAAGCTTATTTATACGGGCTTCACGCCCAACACATGCGTCAAACTTCCGCATGTACCTTTTTCTTCACCATTATATGCATCGATATGACTTAAGTTTTGGCCAAGCTGGGTTGCCTGGCTCCTGTGCTTACCCCTACGTTCCCGATTGTTCGGCTAGGCGGTAAAGGGAGCACCTCTGCGATTGTTACTGCCGGGTCAGCCGGATGTGTACCTCAGACTGGGTGAAGCCGAAAGCTAGCGTTCTTAAGGGAATATTCGGTCGGTGAAATAAAAGATGATCTTTTTACTCGTTTTATGCGCCCCCAGATGCTTTTTTCTGCGTATTTTCACGCAGTCCGGACATGCACTTTAGGGCATGCCTCCCAGCGAAAGGAACCCCTAACAGAACTATTCTCTCTGGAAGATGTTTCTTACTAACCATGTAATATAACATAACTAGTTGGGAACTTGTCTGATAAAGCACTAATGACCCCTACGCCTGGTCTCCACGCATACCCCGGTTCTTATATAACCGCTATGGTATTCGGACACACTCCGGACCGTCAGGTCCCCAGGTTGAAGCGAAAAGGTTGGCAACGACAAACGATCTACAATCCGGCTAGAAGGCATTATTGAAGGAAATATGCCCTAGAGGCAATAATAAAGTTATTAATTATTTCCTTATATCATGATAAATGTTTATTATTCATGCTAGAATTGTATTAATCGGAAACATAATACATGTGTGAATACATAGACAAACTTAGTGTCACTAGTATGCCTCTACTTGACTAGCTCGTTAATCAAAGATGGTTATGTTTCCTAACCATAAACAAAGTGTTGTTATTTGATTAACGAGGTCACATCATTAGTTGAATGATCTGATTGACATGACCCATTCCATTAGCTTAGCACCCGATCGTTTAGTATGTTGCTATTGCTTTCTTCATGACTTATACATGTTCCTATGACTATGAGATTATGCAACTCCCGTTTACCGGAGGAACACTTTGAGTGCTACCAAACGTCACAACGTAACTGGGTGATTATAAAGGAGCTCTACAGGTGTCTCCAAAGGTAGATGTTGGGTTGGCGTATTTCGAGATTAGGATTTGTCACTCCGATAGTCGGAGAGGTATCTCCGGGCCCTCTCGGTAATGCACATCACATAAGCCTTGCAAGCATTGCAACTAATGAGTTAGTTGCGGGATGATGTATTACAGAACGAGTAAACAGACTTGCCGGTAACGAGATTGAACTAGGTATTGGATACCGACGATCGAATCTCGGGCAAGTAACATACCGATGACAAAGGGAACAACGTATGTTGTTATGCGGTCTGACCGATAAAGATCTTCGTAGAATATGTAGGAACCAATATGGGCATCCAGGTCCCGCTATTGGTTATTGACCAGAGATCTGTCTCAGTCATGTCTACATTGTTCTCGAACCGTAGGGTCCGCACGCTTAACGTTACGATGATAGTTATTATGAATTAATGCATTTTGATGTACCGAAGTTAGTTCAGAGTCCCGGATGTGATCACGGACATGACGAGGAGTCTCGATATGGTCGAGACATAAAGATTGATATATTGGACGGCTATATTCGGACACCGGAAGTGTTCCGGGTGATTTCGGAGAAAACCGGAGTGCCGGAGGGGTTACCGGAACCCCCCGCGGAAGTAATGGGCCTTATTGGGCCTTAGGGGAGAGAGAGGGCTGCAGCCTAGGAGGCGGCGCCCCCCCCAAGGGGAGTCTGAATTGGACTAGGGAGGGGGGCGCGGCCCCTCTTTCCCTCTCCCTCTCCCTCTCTTTCCTTCCCCCTTAGGTTTCATAATTTGATTAGGAAAGGGGAGTCCTACTCCCACTAGGAGGAGGACTCCCCCTCCCCTTGGCGCGCCACATAGGGACGGCCGGCCTCCCCCTTTCTCCTTTATATACGGGGGCAGGGGGGCACCCTAGGACACACAAGTTGATCATTGAGATCGTTCCTTAGCCGTGTGCGGTGCCCCCTGCCACCATATTCCACCTCGATCATATCGTTGTAGTGCTTAGGCGAAGCCCTGCGTCGGTAGAACATCAAGATCGTCACCACGCCGTCGTGCTGACGGAACTCCTCCCCGAAGCTTTGCTGGATCGGAGCCCGGGGATCGTCATCGAGCTGTACGTGTGCTAAGAACTCGGAGGTGCCGGAGTAACGGTGCTTGGATCGGTCGGATCGGGAAGAAGACGTACGACTACTTCGTCTACGTTGTGTCAACGCTTCCGTTGCGATCTACAAGGGTACGTAGATCATACTCTCCCCCTCGTTGCTATGCATCACCATGATCTTGCGTGTGCGTAGGAAATTTTTTGAAATTACTACGAAACCCAACAGTGGCATCCGAGCCTAGGTTTTATGGTTTGATGTTATATGCACGAGTAGAACACAAGTGAGTTGTGGGCGATATAAGTCATACTGCCTACCAGCATGTCATACTTTGGTTCGGCGGTATTGTTGGATGAAGCGGCCCGGACCGACATTACGCGTACGCTTACGCGAGACTAGTTCTACCATCGTGCTATGCACACAGGTGGCTGGCGGGTGTCAGTTTCTCCAACTTTAGTTGAACCGAGTATGGCTACGCCCGGTCCTTGCGTAGGTTAAAACGGAGTCTATTTGACAAACTATCGTTGTGGTTTTGATGCGTAGGTGAGATTGGTTCTTGCTTAAGCCCGTAGCAGCCACATAAAACTTGCAACAACAAAGTAGAGGACGTATAACTTGTTTTTGCAGGGCATGTTGTGATGTGATATGGCCAAGACATGATGCTAAATTTTGTTGTATGAGATGATCATGTTTTGTAACCGAGTTATCAGCAACTGGCAGGAGCCATATGGTTGTCGCTTTATTGTATGCAATGCAATCGCGATGTAATGCTTTACTTTATCACTAAGCGGTAGCAATAGTCATGGAAGCATGAGATTGGCGAGACGACAACAATGCTACGATGGAGATCAAGGTGTCGCGCCGGTGACGATGGTGATCATGACGGTGCTTCGGAGATGGAGATCACAAGCACAAGATGATGATGGCCATATCATATCACTTATATTGATTGCATGTGATGTTTATCTTTTTATGCATCTTATCTTGCTTTGATTGACGGTAGCATTATAAGATGATCTCTCACTAAATTATCAAGAAGTGTTCTCCCTGAGTATGCACCGTTGCCAAAGTTCGTCATGCCTAGACACCACGTGATGATCGGGTGTGATAAGCTCTACGTCCATCTACAACGGGTGCAAGCCAGTTTTGCACACGCAGAATACTCAGGTTAAACTTGACGAGCCTAGCATATGCAGATATGGCCTCGGAACACGGAGACCGAAAGGTTGAGCGTGAATCATATAGTAGATATGATCAACATAACGATGTTCACCATTGAAAACTACTCCATCTCACGTGATGATCGGTTATGGTTTAGTTGATTTGGATCACGTGATCACTTAGAGGATTAGAGGGATGTCTATCTAAGTGGGAGTTCTTAAGTAATTTGATTAATTGAACTTAAACTTATCATGAACTTAGTACCTGATAGTATCTTGCTTGTTTATGTTGATTGTAGATAGATGGCTCGTGCTGTTATTCCGTTGAATTTTAATGCGTTCCTTGAGAAAGCAAAGTTGAAAGATGATGGTAGCAATTACATGGACTGGGTCCGTAACTTGAGGATTATCCTCATTGCTGCTCAGAAGAATTACGTCCTGGAAGCACCGCTGGGTGCCAGGCCTGCTGCTGGAGCAACACCAGATGTTATGAACGTCTGGTAGAGCAAAGCTAATGACTACTCGATAGTTCAGTGTGCCATGCTTTACGGCTTAGAATCGGGACTTCAATGACGTTTTGAACGTCATGGAGCATATGAGATGTTCCAGGAGTTGAAGTTAATATTTCAAGCAAATGCCCGGATTGAGAGATATGAAGTCTCCAATAAAGTTCTATAGCTGCAAGATGGAGGAGAACAGTTCTGTCAGTGAGCATATACTCAAAATGTCTGGGTATAATAATCACTTGATTCAGATGGGAGTTAATCTTCCAGATGATTGCGTCATTGACAGAATTCTCCAATCACTGCCACCAAGCTACCAGAGCTTCTTGATGAACTATAATATGCAAGGGATGAACAAGACTATTCCCGAGCTCCTCGCAATGCTGAAAGCTGCGGAGCTAGAAATCAAGAAGGAGCATCAAGTGTTGATGGTTAACAAGACCACTAGTTTCAAGAAAAAGGGCAAAGGGAAGAAGAAGGGGAACTTCAAGAAGAATGGCAAGCAAGTTGCTGCTCAGGAGAAGAAACCCAAGTCTGGACCCAAGCCTGAAACTGAGTGCTTCTACTGCAAGCAGACTGGTCACTGGAAGCGGAACTGCCTCAAGTATTTGGCGGATAAGAAGGATGGCAAGGTGAACAAAGGTATATGTGATATACATGTTATTGATGTGTACCTTACTAGAGCTCGCAGTAGCACCTGGGTATTTGATACTGGTTCTGTTGCTAATATTTGCAACTCGAAACAGGGACTACGGATTAAGCGAACACTAGCAAAGGACGAGGTGACGATGCGCGTGGGAAACGGTTCCAAAGTCGATGTGATCGCGGTCGGCACGCTACCTCTACATCTACCTTCGGGATTAATATTAGAACTAAATAATTGTTATTTGGTGCCAACGTTGAGCATGAACATTATATCTGGATCTTGTTTGATGCGAGACGGTTATTCATTTAAATCAGAGAATAATGGTTGTTCTATTTATATGAGTAATATCTTTTATGGTCATGCACCTTTGAGAAGTGGTCTATTTTTGATGAATCTCGATAGTAGTAACACACATATTCATAATGTTGAAGCCAAAAGATGCAGAGTTGATAATGATAGTGCAACTTATTTGTGGCACTGCCGTTTAGGTCATATCGGTATAAAGCGCATGAAGAAACTCCATACTAATGGACTTTTGGAACCACTTGATTATGAATCACTTGGTACTTGCGAACCGTGCCTCATGGGCATGATGACTAAAACGCCATTCTCCGATACTATGGAGAGAGCAATAGATTTGTTGGAAATCATACATACCGATGTATGTGGACCAATGAATATTGAGGCTCGTGGCGGATATCGTTATTTTCTCACCTTCACAGATGACTTAAGCAGATATGGGTATATCTACTTAATGAAACATAAGTCTGAAACATTTGAAAAGTTCAAAGAATTTCAGAGTGAAGTTGAAAATCATCGTAACAAGAAAATAAAGTTTCTACGATCTGATCGTGGAGGAGAATATTTGAGTTACGAGTTTGGTGTACATTTGAAAAATTGTGGAATAGTTTCGCAACTCACGCCACCCGGAACACCACAGCGTAATGGTGTGTCCGAACGTTGTAATCGTACTTTACTAGATATGGTGCGATCTATGATGTCTCTTACTGATTTACCGCTATCGTTTTGGGGTTATGCTTTAGAGACGGCCGCATTCACGTTAAATAGGGCACCATCAAAATCCGTTGAGACGACGCCTTATGAACTGTGGTTTGGCAAGAAACCAAAGTTGTCGTTTCTTAAAGTTTGGGGCTGCGATGCTTATGTGAAAAAGCTTCAACCTGATAAGCTCGAACCCAAATCGGAGAAATGTGTCTTCATAGGATACCCAAAGGAGACTGTTGGGTACACCTTCTATCACAGATCCGAAGGCAAGATATTTGTTGCTAAGAATGGATCCTTTCTAGAGAAGGAGTTTCTCTCGAAAGAAGTGAGTGGGAGGAAAGTAGAACTTGACGAGGTAACTGTGCCTGCTCCCTTATTGGAAAATAGTACATCACAGAAAACTGTTTCTGCGACATCTATACCAATTAGTGAGGAAGCTAATGATGATGATCATGAAACTTCAGGACAAGATACTACTGAACCTCATAGATCAACCAAAGTGAGATCCGCACCAGAGTGGTACGGTAATCCAGTTCTGGAGATCATGCTACTAGATCATGATGAACCTACGAACTATGAAGAAGCGATGGTGAGCCCAGATTCCGCAAAGTGGCTTGAAGCCATGAAATCTGAGATGGGATCCATGTATGAGAACAAAGTATGGACTTTGGTTGACTTTCCCAATGATCAGCAAGCAATTGAGAATAAATGGATCTTCAAGAAGAAGACTGACGCTGACGGTAATGTTACTGTCTACAAAGCTCGACTTGTCGCAAAAGGTTTTCGACAAGTTCAGGGGGTTGACTACGATGAGACCTTCTCACCCGTAGCGATGCTTAAGTCTGTCCGAATCATGTTAGCAATTGCCGCATTTTATGATTATGAAATTTGGCAAATGGATGTCAAAACTGCATTCCTGAATGGATTTCTGGAAGAAGAGTTGTATATGATGCAACCGGAAGGTTTTGTCGATCCAAAGGGAGCTAACAAAGTGTGCAAGCTCCAGCGATCCATTTATGGACTGGTGCAAGCCTCTCGGAGTTGGAATAAACGCTTTGATAGTGTGATTAAAGCATTTGGTTTTATACAGACTTTCGGAGAAGCCTGTATTTACAAGAAAGTGAGTGGGAGCTCTGTAGCATTTCTGATATTATATGTGGATGACATATTACTGATTGGAAATGACATAGAATTTCTGGATAGCATAAAGGGATACTTGAATAAGAGTTTTTCAATGAAAGACCTCGGTGAAGCTGCTTACATATTAGGCATAAAGATCTATAGAGATAGATCAAGACGCTTAATTGGACTTTCACAAAGCACATACCTTGACAAGATTTTGAAGAAGTTCAAAATGGATCAAGCAAAGAAAGGGTTCTTGCCTGTGTTACAAGGTGTGAAGTTGAGTCAGACTCAATGCCCGACCACTGCAGAAGATAGAGAGAAAATGAAAGATGTTCCCTATGCTTTAGCCATAGGCTCTATCATGTATGCAATGCTGTGTACCAGACCTGATGTGTGCCTTGCTATAAGTTTAGCAGGGAGGTACCAAAGTAATCCAGGAGTGGATCACTGGACAGCGGTCAAGAACATCCTGAAATACCTGAAAAGGACTAAGGATATGTTTCTCGTATATGGAGGTGACAAAGAGCTCACCGTAAGAGGTTACGTTGATGCAAGCTTTGACACTGATCCGAACGATTCTAAATCGCAAACCGGATACGTGTTTATATTAAACGGTGGAGCTGTCAGTTGGTGCAGTTCTAAACAAAGCGTCGTAGCGGGATCTACATGTGAAGCGGAGTACATAGTTGCTTCGGAAGCAGCGAACGAAGGAGTCTAGATGAAGGAGTTCATATCCGATCTAGGTGTTATACCTAGTGCATCGGGTCCAATGAAAATCTTTTGTGACAATACTGGTGCAATTGCCTTGGCAAAGGAATCCAGATTTCACAAGAGGACCAAGCACATCAAGAGACGCTTCAATTCCATCCGGGATCTAGTCCAGGTGGGAGACATAGAGATTTGCAAGATACATACGGATCTGAATGTTGCAGACCCGTTGACTAAGCCTCTTCCACGAGCAAAACATGATCAGCACCAAGGCTCCATGGGTGTTAGAATCATTACTGTGTAATCTAGATTATTGACTCTAGTGCAAGTGGGAGACTGAAGGAAATATGCCCTAGAGGCAATAATATAGTTATTAATTATTTCCTTATATCATGATAAATGTTTATTATTCATGCTCGAATTGTATTAACCGGAAACATAATACATGTGTGAATACATAGACAAACTTAGTGTCACTAGTATGCCTCTACTTGACTAGCTCATTAATCAAAGATGGTTATGTTTCCTAACCATAAACAAAGTGTTGTTATTTGATTAACGAGGTCACATCATTAGTTGAGTGATCTGATTGACATGACCCGTTCCATTAGCTTAGCACCCGATCGTTTAGTATGTTGCTATTGCTTTCTTCATGACTTATACATGTTCCTATGACTATGAGATTATGCAACTCCCGTTTACCGGAGGAACACTTTGTGTGCTACCAAACGTCACAACATAACTGGGTGATTATAAAGGAGCTCTACAGGTGTCTCCAAAGGTAGATGTTGGGTTGGCGTATTTCGAGATTAGGATTTGTCACTCCGATTGTCGGAGAGGTATCTCTGGGCCCTCTCGGTAATGCACATCACATAAGCCTTGCAAGCATTGCAACTAATGAGTTAGTCGTGGGATGATGTATTACAGAATGAGTAAAGAGACTTGCCGGTAACGAGATTGAACTAGGTATTGGATACCGACGATCGAATCTCGGGCAAGTAACATACCGATGACAAAGGGAACAACGTATGTTGTTATGCGCTCTGACCGATAAAGATCTTCGTAGAATATGTAGGAATCAATATGGGCATCCAGGTCCCGCTATTGGTTATTGACCGGAGATCTGTCTCAGTCATGTCTACATTGTTCTCGATCCGTAGGTTCCGCACACTTAACGTTACGATGACAGTTATTATGAGTTTATGCATTTTGACGTACCGAAGTTAGTTCGGAGTCCCGGATGTGATCACGGACATGACGAGGAGTCTCGAAATGGAGAGACATAAAGATTGATATATTGGACGGCTATATTCGGACACGGGAAGTGTTCCGGGTGATTTCGGAGAAAACTGGAGTGCCGGAGGGGTTACCGGAACCCCCCGGGGAAGTAATGGGCCTTATTGGGCCTTAGGGGAGAGAGAGGGCTGCAGCCTAGGAGGCGGCGCCCCCCCAAGGGGAGTCCGAATTGGACTAGGGAGGGGGGGCGCGGCCCCTCTTTCCCTCTCCCTCTCCCTCTCTTTCCTTCCCCCTTAGGTTTCCTAATTGGATTAGGAAAGGGGAGTCCTACTCCCACTAGGAGGAGGACTCCCCCTCCCCTTGGCGTGCCACATAGGGCCGGCCGGCCTCCCCCTTGCTCCTTTATATACGGGGGCAGGGGGCACCCTAGGACACACAAGTTGATCATTGAGATCGTTCCTTAGCCGTGTGCGGTGCCCCCTGCCACCATATTCCACCTCGATCATATCGTTGTAGTGCTTAGGCGAAGCCCTGCGTTGGTAGAACATCAAGATCGTCACCACGCCGTCGTGCTGATGGAACTCCTCCCCGAAGCTTTGCTGGATCAGAGCCCGGGGATCGTCATCGAGCTGTACGTGTACTAAGAACTCGGAGGTGCTGGAGTAACGGTGCTTGGATCGGTCGGATCGGGAAGAAGACGTACGACTACTTCCTCTACGTTGTGTCAACGCTTCCGTTGCGATCTACAAGGGTACATAGATCATACTCTCCCCCTCGTTGCTATGCATCAGCATGATCTTGCGTGTGCGTAGGAAATTTTTTGAAATTACTACGAAATCCAACAATTACACATGTCAATTCAAAATTACATAGTCATTCTGACTGATTGTATTCCTCTTCTATACCATCTAACAGGCTGTCTAATTTACAGTCCTGCTGGGAATACTTCGCAGCCAACTCTACTTGGCCGTATACTAAGCTTACAGGGATCTCCTTCCCGTCAGGCCCCACTGGTCCGACCTCGGCCATGTGGTTTGGGTCAGACTTCCTAAAACGGGTCTTCACCATGGACCAGGACTCCCTAGCACCTTGTCGGCAGGCCGATATCTTCCACAACCGGAAGCGCCGCCGAGCTCCCTTCAGCTTCTCCGCAAGCTCTCCAAGGCCCTCGGGCACGGAGTGGGCAGGCCATAAGGCTTGGGCAACGCCTCGCATCGCCTGCCGAATTCGCTCGTGCAGTTGCGAGAGTTCGGGAAGAAGGTCACCCATAGAACCAGGCATCTCCTCTGCAGGACGACCTGTGAGCATACCTACAGACATTACTCTGTTAGTCGACTTCCTCGCCGAACTCTTTTTTCAAAGTTCGTTCAAGCACTTACTAAATATGCCGCGTCGAAGCCGCTGATTCTCCTTCGTGGAGTCCGACAGCTGGCCACGAACATCTTTAAGTTCGACGTCCAGCTTGGTGTTGGCATCCTGAAGATCATTCTTCTCTCGCCTCACCTTTGTCAACGTACTCTCACCGGCCTTTAGCCGGCGTAAGAGTTGTTGCTTTTCCGGATCGAGTCCGGCGCCATCTGCAATATGATTTGTCAGATTTGCACCCACACCGCACAATACTAATCTTTCGAAGTGTATCTTACCTGAGGGGGTTTCTTTGGGCTCCCCTGCTGCGGCTAGTGCGGCCTCTAGTTGGGCCTTGCACTTTTCCAGCTCCTAGGACAGTACAGTATTCTTCTCTGTAAGAACCTGCATATTAAATGATCCTTAAATCAGTTACTCTAACTGTTTCAAGTCTCGGGGGCTACTGGTATATATATATTTGACCAAAATTTTCTTACCCGTATGTCTTTTACATACTGCTCCGTGGCTCTGGCTAAACCATTTTGAGCGGCACGGAGGTACGCATCTCCCGAATTAAAGGCATCTAAAGCCTCTTGGGAGAAACAAGCGTCACGTAGAACTGTCCGGCGACTCCTGTGGTTCATGGCACTCTCCACTTCAGAATTTGTGGCAGACAGCCTGTCCGCATCCTCTGTTGGAGGAGCGTCCGGTGCGCGCCTTGTGCTCGCCTCCGCTTCCTGGCCAGACGTTGGAGCCTGGCTGGTGGAGGCGCGATTGGCAACCTCTCCGGATGTAGTCCGGCGAGGTCTCTTCGTTCTGAAGATAACACAAACGTTAATATGCCCTGACAGAATAACACCAGGCAAAGAGAGGGTTGCGCCGGCATCTCAGTCCGGACTACATTCCTTTTTGCCCCGCGGGGCCCTGCGGCCCCTCGTTGGCTAGCCGCCGCAGGTTCGGCCTCCCGCCTCAGAAATCTCCCCTGCAAAACACGGTTGTCGTCAGAAACACCGGAATACGTGAGAATGGAATCTCTCTCAAGGGAATGAGACTCCAGTTTCTGTCACCTGGGAGGCCGGGATTAACCCGGGGTAATCAGCCGTAATGGCTACCAAGGTATTGCCCTTGCTTAGCTGATGGAACACCCCGTCGATAAGCTCCACCGATATGTCCGGATCCTCTTCGGAGTCTGGATCGAGGGACCGTTCTGGGTCCTCGGGCTGTGGAGGGCAGCTATTTATATCCTTTACCTCCTGTCGCAGTTCCTGCATTGAAGTCGTTAGACTACATATCTAACCGTGGGAGTATAAAACAAACGGGCAAGCGCAATTGTTCACTTACCCAACTTGGAGGATCGTACATAGTAAATCCGGACCGCGGGTTGACGCGGAGGAATTCCTCCTTTTCTCCCTTGTATAAAGAGGATAAGATCTTTACTAGGGCGGCGGCTGAGGCCGGCCCCTTACAACCGTAACTGGTGGCGTCATCCTCCCCGTTGAAATCCCACATGGGGTGGCCTCTATATTGAAGCGGCTGCACCCCCCGCATAATGCATGCGGCCATGACTCTAATCATGGTTAGTCCGGAATGAGCCAACAATCTTATCCGGCCCATCAGGTAAAGGACGTCTCTGTCGCTTTCTCTCTGAGAGCTCCACGGACGCCAGCTCAAGCGTTTCTTCAATGGAGCACTGTTGAACTCAGGGAGACCGACCCGGATAGGGTCCTGTAGCGGGACGTCATCTATGGAAAACCATTCCGAAGGCCAGTCCTCGGACGCCTTCTTTGGGGTTCCGGATAGGTATCCGGTCCCGGCGATGCGCCATACTTCGGCTCCGCCCACTTGATATATAGACCCCTCTTGGGAACGGGGCACCAGGCAGAATAACCTCTTCCACAACGTGAAATGAGGCTCAACGCCTAAAAATAGCTCGCAAAGGGCGACGAAACCCGCAATATGTAATACGGAGGCGGGCATGAGATTGTGTAGCTGGAGGCCATAGAACTCCAGAAGCCCGCGGAGAAATGGATGAATTGGAAATCCCAGTCCCCTTATTAGATAGGGGACGAGGCACACCCGCTCTCCTTTAGAAGGATTGGGGGTGCACTCCGCTTGTTTTCCACCATTGTAGGTGGCGAGACCGGCTCGGACCGGGACCATGTATGCCTGAGGGAGAAATCCCTTGGCCTGAAGCGACACTAACTCGCTATGCGGGATGGTGCAACTCTCCCAGTCCCCGGGTTTAGGACCGGAGGGGCGAGGGGAGGAGCTGCGACGGCTGGCCATGTTGGAATGGACCTTTGCTGGAAGCGCTCTGATGATAACTCGCGGAGAGGAGAAGATGTGGTTTGGATATGAATCCCCATCCCGTTAAATAGGCGGCTCGTTTGTACGGCTAGGGGTGTGGATGTAAAAACGCCCCGGCTTTTCGCATTCGTTTGACACATGGAAGACGGCCATTATTGGGCGTGGAAGCCGAGGAGCACTACATTACAAAAATCGGACATTATTCCTACAGGTACACATGATTTGGAGAAGAACCCACCTTGCAATGCCGAACAATCTGCGCGCCGGACTCGTCGTCATTGAAGCCTGGTTCGGGGGCTACTGAGGGAGTCCTGGATTAGGGGTTGTTCGGGTAGCCGGACTATACCTTCAGCCGGACTCCTGGACTATGAAGATACAAGATTGAAGACTTTGTCCCGTGTCCGGATGGGACTTTCCTTGGCGTGGAAGGCAAGCTTGGCGATGCAGATATTCAAGATCTCCTACCATTGTAACTGACTCTGTGTAACCCTAACCCTATCCGGTGTCTATATAAACCGGAGGGTTGTAGTCCGTAGGCCATCAACTCCATACACAACAATCATACCATAGGCTAGCTTCTAGGGTTTAGCCTCCTTGATCTCGTGGTAGATCTACTCTTGTACTACCCATATCATCAATATTAATCAAGCAGGAGTAGGGTATTACCTCCATCGAGAGGGCCCGAACCTGGGTAAAAACATCGTGTTCCTTGTCTCCTGTTACCATCCGGCCTAGATGCACAGTTCGGGACCCCCTACCCGAGATCCGCCGGTTTTGACACCGACAGTCTTCGTTCATAACGATCATCTCTACTCCTTTCTCTAGATGGTGATTCTTCTCTTCTACTTCTTCTCTTGGGAGAATCTTCTCTTCTCTTGTAGGGGGTCGTACACTCATTGGAATGTGTCCGGGCCTTCCACAATTGTAGCAGTTTCGCTCTCGACTAGAAGATCTTTTGTCATTGTAGGACCTTGACTTGGAGCTTCTCTCTTTGCTTCTACTCTTGTAGAACTTGTTGAAGTTCTTCACCATTAAGCTCAATTCTTCATTGAAGGTTTGTTTCTCACTCGATGATGTGGGGGCTTCACATTAGGCTTTATAAGCACCACTTAATTTGTTGTGAAGTTCCTCTTTATCCTTGAGTGACATCTCATGAGCAACAATTCTTCCGATGACTTCCGTTGGCTTGAGATCTTTGTAATTTGGCATCATTTGGATCAATGTGCACACGGTATCATATTTTCCATCCAAGGCTCTTAGGATCTTCTTGATGATGAATCTATCGTTCATCTCTTCACTCCCTAAGCCGACAATCTCATTTGTGATAAGAGCAAGCCTAGAGTACATTTCAGCGACACCTTCACCATCCTTCATTTTGAACTTGTCAAGTTGACTTTGAAGCACATCCAATTTGGATTCCTTGACGGAGTCGGTACCTTCGTGCATATCAATCAAAGTATCCCAAATTTCCTTTGCATTCTCAACACGGCTGATTTTGTTGAATTCTTCGGGGCACAATCCATTGAAGAGGATATCACAAGCTTGAGCGTTGTATTGCAGCATTTTCAACTCTTCCGCGGTGGCTTCACGGTTCGGTTCTTTCCCGTCAAAGAATTCACCTTGCAAGCCAATACACACAATAGCCCAAACGGCGGGGTTATGTTCAAGAATATGCATTTTCATGTTATGCTTCCAGCTAGCAAAATTAGTATCATCAAAGTAAGGACCTCTACGGTGATAATTTCCCTCGCTAGACGCCATACTCTCCTAGGTTGTGAAACCAAGGCTATGACCACCAAAAGCTATGGAAATCAAAGCAAATGGAGACCAAAGCTCTGATACCACTTGTAGGATCGAAAGTATGTCTAGAGGGGGGGTGATTAGACTACTTGACCAAATAAAAATCTAGCCTTTTCCCAATTTTAGTTCTTGGCAGATTTTAGCTATCTTACACTAGTAGAAAAAGGGTCAAATGTGAAGCATATTAGTGCCGGTTTGAATTTGAGCCGGCACTAATGTGACCATTAGTGCCGGTTCCAACGGCTAGGCGGGCGGGCATCATTAGTACCGGTTCGTGGGTAACCTTTAGTACCGGTTCATGCCACGAACCGGTACTAATGAGGCTGTGTCAGGCTATGGTCGGTCTGGGGCCCCCACGAAGACCTTTAGTACCGGTTCATGCCATGAACCGGTACTAGAGTTTCTTTGTAAGCTGATTTTTAGTCCCACCTCGCCAAGAGAGAGGCAGTATGAGCGGTTTATAAGCCGTGAGTGCACAGACAATGACGAAGAGTTGCAATGCTCACCTACATGTTGATTAGCTTCAAGCCTTGCGGAATAGCATAGATTGCACTGAGCTATGTGCAGTGCAGTCTACACTATTCCGAATGGCTTGAAGCAAATTAACCAGCATTGCACCTCTTTTTTATTTTTAATAACTTATTTGAACTCCAGACTTCTTTTGTGTTCAGTATGCAGCATTCAAAGCGACGTCATCAATTTCCAACATGTTCTGACATCATTTATTGTTTTTCGGTCATTTAATGCATGTACTAACTACACTATTCCGAATGGCTTGAAGCAAATTAACCAACATTGCACCTCTTTTTTTATTTTTAATAACTTATTTGAACTCCGGACTTCTTTTGTGTTCAGTATGCAGCATTCAAAGCGACGTCATCAATTTCCAACATGTTCTGACATCATTTGTTGTTTTTCGGTCATTTACCTAATTTTTTAGAGAGCAAAATGACCGTGAAATTGAAAATCACTACAAAATGAATCCTGAAAATGTTGAAACTTGGCATGGTATCATCATATCACCTGCATAGCATGCGCGAAAGAGTAGAGAGGGTCACCCGCATAGCAGCGCGCCAACAAATAAATAGAAGAAAAGAAATAATGCAGAAAATAAAAAAAACTATACAAAAAAATACTCAAAAATAAATAGAAGAAAATAAATAATGCAGAAAAGAAAAAACTATATAAAAAAACTACTCAAAAATAAATAGAAGAAAATAAATAATGCAGAAAAGAAAAAACTATATAAAAAATTTGTTGGCGCGCTGCCCAGTGGGCCTGCCAGACCTAGGGTGTGCAAATGCAGGCCCAGAAGGGCCAGCAGACTCACAGGGCAGCGCGCCCTAATTAATTAGGCCCAGAAGCCTGCTATATAGAGGAGTTCGAAGAGGTAGCCGCGGCTGGGTTTATAAACCAGTGCGGCTGCCCTTTGCCCGGCGAGGTGGGACTAAACTTTGGGGTGGCAGCGCGAGGCCTTTAGTACCGGTTGGTGGCTCCAACCGGTACTAAAGACCACCCTTTGGTACCGGTTGGAACCACCAACCGGTACTAAAGGCCTGCTCTTCCTGCCTCTTGGCCTACCCAAAGTTGGCCTTTAGTACCGGTTGGTGGCTCCAACCGGTACTAAAGGCATCTCCTACATATACAACACTTACGAAAATTCAGTTAGATCTCCCCACTTCTTTCGTCTCCAACCTCTCGCGCGCCGCTCGAACCCGTCCTCGTCGCCCGTCACCCGTCGTCCGTCGTCGTCGTCGCTGTCCCCGCCACCGCCCGTCGTCGTCGCCGTCTCGCGCCGCCACCCCGAGCGCCGCGCGCCGCCGTCCGTCGTCGTCCCGCCGCGGTCCCGTACGTCTCTCGCTCTCGCGTATACCCGCCGCGCCGCCGTCCGTCGTCGTCGCACCCGGCCCGTATGGCGGCGCCCCCACCCGTACGTACGCCGCCGCCCCCGCCCCGTACGCCGGCGCCCCCGCTCGTACGTACGGGGCCACACACATACACACACACATATATACATACACACACATACACACACACACACATTTTTTTACTTATTTTCTGTTTTTTTAGAAAAGTTAATTAGATGATCGAATGTTTTATTAATGTCGAATGTTACATGAATTAGCTAGATAGAAAATTGTCGAACTAGAGATTTGAACTAGTTGAATAATTAATATAACTAGTTTATTTTTAGTAAGAAATTATCGAACTAGTTTATTTAGGTATATGAGATTTGAACTAGTTCAATAATTAATATAACTAGTTTATTTTTATTAAGAAAATTGTCGAATTAGTTTATTTAGGTATATGAGATTTGAACTAGTTCAATAATTAATATAACTAGTTTATTTAGGTATATGAGATTTGAACTAGTTCAATAATTAATATAACTAGTTTATTTTTAGTAAGAAAATTTAGGTATTTGAGATTTGATGATCTAATTAAAATATTATTTGTTAATGAGTTTTTCTGTTTATTTAATTTTTTATATATTTTGAGTTTATATAAATGTTTGATTAATGTCGAATGTTAGATGAATTAGATAGAAAAGTTAAATATATAATAATGTCAATTGTTAGAGATGAATATAGTTAGATATATTAATGTCAAATGTTAGATGAATATATATTTGGCTAGATATTAATTAATGTTAGATAGTAATAGGTGTTTAATGTTTCACCTATATGAACATAGGAAATGTCATCTGACGACGAAAAAGATTTCATTATGTGCGGACACTGTGAAGACCAGCGCGGCCTGTGCGACAGAAATTTCCTTGTTGATGGTAGGCGCTTCAGCATCAAGCTGGATGAGACATTCAAAGTTGATACAGTAAGTCACTTTGGCAATTATTATTTGAATGCAAAACTTATGCTTCATTTGCTTCAACTTATAAATTTAAATTTTCACTATTCTACTAGCGCATCCCCTGCCATGCAAGAATTTTTGTCTTAGATAAGATAGGTTTTAGTGCTATAGATGATATGGAGGTAAAGAGAGTTTACTTGAAGACGGAGCATGGGTATACTTTCAACGTCAAATTATATAATGGAGACACATACACCCATTTTGAATGCAAAACTTGGCAAGCACTATGCAAGGCTTATGCATTTGAGCCTGGTATGGTTGTCACCTTTGATATTCGTCCAGAAGATGATATTGAAGGTAATATAGACATCTGGGTCGATGTGCAAACACCTCCAGTTCTACCATTATGTGAGTTTTTCTCAACCATGCATGCATATGTTTATGTCTTTGATATAGTTTATTCAAAAATAGTTGACAACTAATTTGTATTGTCAGCTTATTTCGGTTCAAGCAAACATGTCCGACGCTTGGTAGACAGGACCTACTACTGCCCCGGGGCTCAACTAAACTGCGAGGAGATAAGTCATTATGTTTCATGGCTTGAGGATCTTAATACTGTCAAGACAATTTTTTTCATGAACTTAGAAATGTTAGTACTCAAAACGTGCGACCAATGGTGATCGTATTGAACTACGGTCACATCTATAATCGAAAGATGGTAAGATTTTAACTATTTGTCCTTAATTAGTGCATATTTTGCATACATTATTTTTGAAGCTAAAATTTCATTGCTTAGTATATTAATTACTATACGATGTTCTTCAACAGGGACTAAAGGTGACATGTCAATGGTTAGCTTATGGCCAAGATATCCTACATTGCACATGAGTGCATTCAGTATTTCTAAAAGCGAAGAATGCTTAATAGTAAAAGATTGGAGCAAAATTGTTAACGATCGCAGAGAAGTACTAGGGGGCAGCAAGGAGAAGCGCAACCCAAGATTAGGAGACAGATTCATCTGCATGCTCCAGTATGATGAATCAGGAGAGCTATACATGTTCTATGCTATTCTACCTGAGAGGGAGCAGCACTAGTTCATGCTCTTAATTAGTGTCTCATGTCCGTGTCCTGAACTTCGATGTTGGTGATGATTATGTTGAACTCGGTGATATCTTTGCTTCTGTTAGAAAGTGAATGTTTCCTCTTTAAGCTAGCCAGTGTTGGTGATGATTAGATAGCTAGCGGTAATAACTATGATGATTAAATAGTGGTAATTAGACGACTACGATGATTTTTAGCTAGCTAGAGTTTATTTATTTATTAATATGCGATGATGATGATGATGATGATGATGATGATGATGATGATGACGACGACTACAACTCATTATAACGTAAAACAATCCTAAATTAAATTGATAACACAAATTTAATTGAAAAATACAAAATAAAACAAAAACCCACAAACATTTAGTACCGGTTGGTGTTACCAACCGGTACTAAAGGGCTCCCGGCCCCCGGAGCTGGCTCGTGCCACGTGGTTTCCCTTTAGCACCGGTTCGTGCTGAACCGGTACTAAAGGGGGGGGGGGCCTTTAGTGATCACACTTTAGTGCCGGTTATGGAACCGGCACTAAAGGGCCTTACGAACCGGTGCTATTGCCCGGTTCTGCACTAGTGTTAGCACAAGTCAAGCAATCTCCACACAATTCAAGCAAGCATGCAAAAGAGTATATGAGCAGCGGAAAGTAAAGCATGCAACTTGCAAGAATGTAAAGGGAAGGGTTTGGAGGATTCAAACGCAATTGGAGACACGGATGTTTTTGTCGTGGTTCCGATAGGTGGTGCTATCGTACATCCACGTTGATGGAGACTTCAACCCACGGAGGGTAACAGTTGCGCGAGTCCACGGAGGGCTCCACCCACGAAGGGTCCACGAAGAAGCAACCTTGTCTATTCCATCACGGCCGTCCCCCACGAAGGACTTGCCTCACTAGCGGTAGATCTTCACGAAGTAGGCGATCTCCTTGCCCTTACAAACTCCTTGGTTCAACTCCACAATCTTGTCGAAGGCTCCAAAGTGACACCTAGCCAATCTAGGAGACACCACTCTCTAAGAAGTAATAAATGGTGTGTTGATGATGAACTCCTTGCTCTTGTGCTTCAAATGATAGTCTCCCCAACACTCAACTCTCTCTCACAGGATTTGGATTTGGTGGAAAGAAGATTTGAGTGGAAAGCAACTTGGGGAAGGCTAGAGATCAAGATTCATATGGTTGGAATGGAATATCTTGAGCTCAACACAAGTGTAGGTGGTTCTCTCTCAGAAAATGTGTATTGAAAGTGTAGGTATGTTCTGATGGCTCTCTCCACAAATGAAGAGTGGGTGGAGGGGTATATATAGCCTCCACACAAAATCTAACCGTTACACACAATTTGCCAAACTTGGTGGGACCGAATGGTTAAACTCGGTCGGACCGATTCAGCAAACCTAGTGACCGTTAGGATTTTCGGTGGGACTGAGATGCAACTCGGTAGGACCGATATGGTTAGGGTTAGGGCATAACGTAATCTTGGTGTGACCGATTACACAAACTCGGTGGGGCCGATTTTGGTAATAAGCTAACCAGAGAGTTGGTCAGGTAAACTCGGTGGGACCGATTCGCTCATCTCGGTGAGACCGAAATGTTACAAAAGGGAAACAGAGAGTTTACATTGCAATCTCGGTGGGACCGATCGCTCATCTCGGTAAGACCGAAACGTTACGAAGGGAAACAGAGAGATTACAATCCCATCTCGGTGAGACCGAGATCCCTATCGGTGAGACCGATTTGCCTAGGGTTTGTGGCAGTGGCTATGACATTTGGAACTCGGTGGCGCCGGATAGAAAGAATCGGTGGGGCCGAGTTTGACTTTTGGTATAGGTCATATGTGGATGTGGGAAGGTAGTTAAGGATTTTGGAGCATATCAATGAGCATTTTGAGCAAGCAAGCCATTAAGCAACACCTCATCCCTCCTTGATAGTATTGGCTTTTCCTATAGACTCAATGTGATCTTGGATCACTAAAATATAAAATGTAGAGTCTTGAGCTTCAAGCTTGAGCCAAACTTTTTGTCCTTAGAATTTTGAGGATCCACTTTCCTCATCCATGCCATGCCATTCATTGAGCTTTTCCTGAAATATTAATCTTGGAATAATGTTAGCTCAATGAGCTATATGTTGTTAGGAATTACCAAAACCACCCAGGGATAGTTGCACTTTCACCAACACCAACCAAAGCCTTGGTGCGACAATCCTGAATGGAGCACGAGTCGGTATCAAGAATGACACGACAACCAGAATCAGTAAGTTGGGCAGCGGAAAAAAGATTCATGGTAAGGCGAGGAACATGTGAAACACTCGAAACCGAAAAATATGAAATGGAAAGAATACCAAGACTAGCAACAGGAAGAGATGTGCCATCGGCAGTAAGAAACATTAACAGGCGAATCAAGAGGTTGGATAGAAGACAACGCGGAAGAATCAAAAGACATATGAAAGCAGGCTCCAGAATTCAGAACCCACAAAGATGTACCTGACTGTGTAGATGCCTGCGGTGATGGAGAAGTGGATGCCATCACAACAACAGCTGAACCAGTCGACGAAGAGCCTGAGGAAGCCAAGAGACGTTTGAGCCTTAGAATGTCCTGATCAGTGAGTGACGGGGTCGAGGAAGATCCAGGAGTCTCGCTGGAAGAGGAGCGCCGCTGGTCTCGCTTCTTCTCACGACAATCAGACTCTGGGTGACCTAGCTGGGAGCAGTAGCCACAGAAGGTGTCACGGCGTGACAAGCTCCTCTCAGTATAAGCAGGGCGACCCACCCCCTGAAGGTGTGGGGAGAAGCGGTGGAGCGGTGAGCCGAGCAGACGACATAGGAGCCCGAGCGGCCAACACAGATGGGACCACCAGCAAACTAGCAGAGCGAAGGTGGGTCTCCTCAGCACGAAGCTCGGCAAGCACCTCCGAGATAGGAACACGACCACGAGCAAGCAAGTGAGCATGTCTAGGCTCAAACTCAGAGCGGAGACGAGATAAGAAATCATGGACCCGCTGAAACTCTAGATCAGACCGAGTAGTCTGACAGCAATGACATGTGCCACAAACAACTGTCCGAAGAGAGTCAAGCTGGCGCCAGATGGCAGAACACTGTGAATAGAACTCATCAACAGAGGAGTCACCTTGCTGGAGTGCGGGCTCCTGACGCACCACAGATAGGTAGAGAGCATCGCTAAAGGGATGATAGCGCTGACAAAGATAAGACCACATCGCTACAACTGTGCCAAGTCCCATGAATTCCGAGGCAAACTGAGGGAGGACACTCGCAGTGAGAACAACAGCAGCACGAGCATCGTCATTGCACCACTGACTATAAGCAGAGAGATCATCACGGTATACCGAAAGAGCATCGGAATAAGCAGATATCTGCTGATCATAAGCATCAACTCCAGCAGCATCAAGGGCCTTGGCTGCATCCCGGTCAGCCTGAGAAGCCTCAACAGCAAGTACCGGCAGCACCGGTGGGATTGGGGCCACGGACGCAACAGGGCATGGCGGATAGGGGACCTCGCCAGAAAGAACACCCCACAGAAGAAGGTCACGCATATGGATGCGCATGAACCCCACAAACTCAGTGTAGTTGGTGCCATCGAAGATCACTGAGCACCGCGGAACAACAACATAGCCGGAAGAAGACATGAGAAAACTCTGTTTTTCTTTTTTTTTATTTTTTTTGTCAACTCTCCCCGAACTGGATCGGGGCTGAGAGCCTCACGCTAGCCCGATGCAGCCCCGAATCGGGAGGAAGGGGGAGCCCAGGAGGAGGGCCGGCCCTGGGCTGCACCTGCGGCAGCGGATGGAGCAGCGGTGGCCAGCTGACGCGGAGCAAGACGAGGGCGCAACCGGGGCGCGCGGCGCTCGGGCGGAGAGGGCGCGGCCTAGGCGCGCGCGGGAGGAGCCACGGCAGCCAGAGGTGTGGCTGGGGCGCGGTCGGGCGGGGAGGGCGCGGCCTGGTCGCGGCTGGGGAACGTCCTGGTCGCGGCTGGGGCGCGGCCTGGGCGTGCGGAAGGAGCCGTGCATCCAGAGGCGCTGCCGGGGCGCGGCCTGGCGAGGAGGGCGCGGCCTGGGCTCGGCCTGGGGCGCGGCGTAGACTGAGCACGCGACTCGGGCAGAGCAGCAGTAGGAGGGCTGCCGGGCGCGGAGAAGGTGGCCGGCGACGGGGAAGGAGGTGGCCGGCGACGAGGAAGCTAGGCACGGAGCTGCAGCGTGCGGGAGAGGAAGAGGAACCTGGCAACTAATACCATGTTGGATAAGTGAGCAACTACATTCACAGGAGGGCCAAAGGCCAACACATATGCATGTGTAGGGTAAAGCGCAAGAGATCCCTTATACAATGGGAATAAACCGAAAAGGACTATACACATCTAACAGTTAGAAGCTAGGGTTCCTGAGCCTTCGAGATTCAGTTGGGGGCGTCTTGGTTCTCGCAATATTTAGTCCACTTCGGAGCACTCTTTGCTCCAAAAAAGAATGGATGGACTCCTCCATTAGTGTGAGGGGGCAGCGTCTTCATTGGTCCTCTGCTCAGGAGGAGGAATATGAAGTCGCTGGAGCAGAGGAGTCTGCATTTTTTTTGTGTGTGTGTGATATCCAATTGCTCTACTAACTTTTAATAAGGCATATGCAGACAAAGGCTTGCCTATCTCCCTGTGCACACAGTCACTTTTGATCGCATGTTGGTTGCGCGGTAGCATTTTGTAGTTTCATTCACTGGGAAACCAAAAAAGGAAGCAAAAGAACAAAAACAAAAAAACTCTGAAAATTGTATTTAGGAACATATAACATATTGTCAGCTACATACAGATAGGTGATCCTGTAACTGAATGAATGACCATGGTAAAAGTTTTGTGAAATTCAGAGGCTTCAAAGTCCACCAGGAGCCAATATATATCATGCCAGACTACATACGTTTAAACAGTATTCATGTACTGGAAGCCAAAGCACAGAGAGGACGAACTTCATCATCATATTTACAAGACAGAGTCCATAGCCTTAGTAATTGAATAGCAAAATGTACTGTATTACAGAATCCTTACAGTCCAAACAAGAGCAACTACTCCAACAACCATCAAATTTGTAACATCTTCATTAAAGTCCACAACCGAACTACATACATCATTAAAAAAAAAGCAGGGCCGACCTATTCAGTGTGCACTTAACCACATTCCACACATATTCAGAAAACAGGGTGCGAAAAGACTAAGTGGTGACAGTTTCAGTAGCACTACAAAACTACATTTGGGTATACTTCTACGTACAGTTGTACCAGGAAAACATAATTACGTCTACTGCTCTACAAAACTACATTCGGAGCTACTTGTAGCACAACTATCTTCATCCTCATTTCTAAAACCACCCTATTCACCCCCAATAGTCTCAGAATCAAAATTTCCCAGCTTTGACTCTCCACCCGGAGGCACACCGCCAGACTTCCCCTCTAGCTATAAAAAACACTATATCCATCGGCGTCCTATTATCACCCGCTCGAATAGCTTTATTAACTCAAGAATGTTACTACTTCCTAACATCACCTCAGCTCTACTAGCTACATCACTAAGATCAGGCCCGTCTAAGATAGCACTGGAAGAATCTAAGACAGCTGGAATTTGTTATTACCTGTGTGCCATCTTCTCAAGTAATTGAGTTGTGAAGCTTTACTTGCGGGAGATCCCTTGATGATAATGCTGTTAATTTTGTCTGTCGTTTCAGAAAAGGGCCTGAATTGCAAACCCAGTGCTCCAGCCTGCAGTTATCAGGGACCCGTGACGCACCTAGGGACAATCAGAACTGATACATATAGACACAGGCTGCAATTGTGCTTGCCTGTAGCTAGCTTTCCTCTGCTTTTGCTCTGTTTTCTCAACTCTGAATACTTGTCTGTAGCTGCAGGTTTCAGGCGTCAGGTCGACTCTTCTTGCGGACAGACGGAGATGCTTCTATCTATCCTATCTCTCCTTTTTTTGGCAAGGGGAATACACGGTACACTGCTTTCATTTCTTTTTTCGGTTGAAAGTTGTACAAACTCTGAAGAAAAATGAACAGACGGAAAGAAACACATTCATTTTAGACTATTATAGTGCACGTTAATGTAGTATAGATCAAACTATGAATACCTACCCTTTCAAAACAGTTGGCTGAATATCATCTTATACACAATCACAATGTGTCAAGTGTCACACCTCACAAGAAATGCCGCAAACCGAGTACAGACCACAAAACAGATAATGACTCTATCACAGCTATCCTGAAGCTTGGCAATGAAGTCTGAACAGATAGGCCTACTAAAGTGGTGACAGGTAGTGGCAGGCCTAGTCTGAGATCTTTGTAGAAGTCGAGCAATACTAAGGGAACAGCTAATTACCTAATCCAAACTTTCTTATGGCAACCAAAATGCAAAGCATGTAAATGCAGCAGGAAAGAAATACATCATGACAGGTGCATTTGAACACTACAGAAAGACCTTGCCATATCTTTGGTTATTTTCTCCTCGATACAGAAGACATGATTGAAACGTGTTACGAGATTCAGACTTCAGAAGGGCCCTCAGGCGGATGTTCAAATAATGAATAATGAAAATCTGTACCATTCAACCCTGAGAAAATCTGTGTTGCTGTCAAGACTTACGGGACCGGTGAACCTGCTCAAAAGCAGTAGCGATATCTACGTCTGCGAAACTGTCTATTCTCCATCGCCAATTCTCTGTTAGCTTCAGGATATCTGAACATGGGAGGCAATTCGAACTATTTAGTTGGGTTAGTAATATCAAAACAGATTTGTTGTCAAGACTTGCTAGGTGCATTGCATGATTGTGAGTCTTGTGACGCATCGCAAAGGTCCGTGTAAGATGAAATGCATGCAGCCGTTTCGAGAAGATATTTGATCACATTCATCCGAGTCTATACGGAATGACAGATGTGCTACCTTCCAAATTGTTTTCTTTATTCAGTGTTTGAAAAATCTTGAACAGAAATGAACTTGATGTTCAAAAATAACTGATAGGAACATGCTACGGTACAGATAAAGTTGGGACACCGTAACTGATAGTAACATATCTGGAGTCCAAATTAAAACAAGAAATCACAGGTAGCAACTCGAAAATCCAAATTGGCACTTCCTCCAAACTCATTCATGTCTCCTCCTTTTGTAGCATCAGTGCTGAGACAGACGACATTTAGACTTGAGAATAAGGCCCAGGCAGACTTTCCTGCAGCCACTGCTTGAAATATGAACAGAAACACAATGTAAGTGAAAGTGTCAAACAAACACACAACTTGACCATCACAAGTTCAGAACTAAGACTAAATTATACGAGGTATGAAGGTTAATCCCTTAGCACATCATTAACAGCAAAACTTCACAACCAGCAAAACGGCATATCGTTACAATTCAGAAGGTGATATAACAGAACTGAACAAAAGCATATCGTGGAGCAAACTGGATAAACAGAAATAGACTACCAATAAATATGAGGTACGCACCTTGTTGATAATAGAAAAGACGACATGCCTTTGTTTCAGCCAAAGAAGAATCATCAACAGTGAAAAGACATGTCTGAAACTGGGCAGAAATCTTCATTCACTCATAAATACGCACTGCATTCAGTATTTGTTCCATGGACTCAGCAACCCATCACGGCGCATAGAATACCTAAGCCCCCGTATGGGCGCGTGGCAAACAAATTCCACACAGGCGGTTGCCCATCCGGGGTCCATGAATGAAGCTCAACCACCTCTTCATCAATAGACTTGTTTGGAGGCCCAATAACAATCATCCGGTCACCACACGCTCGGAAACGGATGTCGGAGCCCAAATTGTTCTTAGACTGTACAGGTAATTTTCCAAGAGTGGCCCACTTGTTGTCCAGCTTATCATACTTCTTCAATTCATTATTCTCACTGTAATCAGCGCCATAAAGCTCATTCTTCACAACTGCAAGGAGCAGAGGAGCACCCCATTCTTGAAGGTTGAGCCCCTGAGACATGTTGTCGATGAGCCTCCATGACCTCCGCTCCAAGTCATACTCCTCACCGCACGTCAATACCTCGTGGCTACTGCTAAGACCACCGATCACATAGAACTTGCCATCCATGAACGCGCCAGAGCATTTGTACCTAGCCCTATTCATGCTGGGAAGGGGTGTCCAAGTATGTGTCTCCGAGTCATACATCTCTGCAGACCTCAATACATTATTACGAGAAGAATCCTTGCCTCCCGCGACATACGCCTTCTCACCGGCACTTGCTGACCCAAACAAGTACCGCGGGGTGTTCATCGCATCAGCCAGCCATGTCCATGAATTGGTAAGGATGCTATATCTCAAGGCAGCCCTTCCGTCCACAAACACCAGCAGCTCGGTTCCAACAGCGACCGACTCCCAGATGAATTCGCTTTCAGCCGGTGGCATCTTGGGCACTTGGATCCAGCGCCCAGTGGACGGGTCATAAGCATCCCACTCCGGAGGATAATTACCGCAAGAGAGGTAGAGCCAGTGCTCCGCCACCCCATTCTTGCGACGCAGGCGGTAGATGTCGCCGTTGCGAACCACGGAATTGAAATCACGGTTGAGGGAGGCGATGGCGCCATATTCCCACCTGGAGAGGCGGTGGAGGCAATACATGAAGAGGTCACGACCTATCACACCAATCATATTGCTCCATGACACCTCTCCACCAGCTCCCGCCCCTGACAAAAGTCAACAAATTAATTGACAGGTAATTTATCACCTGATCCTGATGGCAAATTGTCTCTGTTAGAAGAGTATACCTGGAGCATGCAGCGGGCAGGAAATGGACTCCAGTGACCTTGATGATATCCTGCAGATTACAACAACCATTTGGATAGCTTCGTCAGAGCATGAACAGTTAATTTAAGTTCAGTACGTAGAAGAATTGAAGAGTTCGGCCGCTGGCACTACCTTTTATCACCATGGGAACCAGAATCCACTAGTTGCACGTCAATTATAGGATTGCCCGGATGATTACTAACTACACCGATCCTTGAGACATACTCCAGATCAGCAGCTGCATCCCCAAATTTTGCGGAGACCTCTCTAAGGCGTGGCATATGCTCGATGCTGATTAATGCAGTACCATGCCGATATTGTTTCCACTGATCAGATTTTGAAAAAAGTTCAAGTCGTTGGTCCATTCGGGGGATGGAATTGAAAACGAGCCTGAGCTTCCAGAGATTAGGCATTGCGCCCGCCTCAAATTTTAGCCAAGCTATTCCACTCATGAACCTCAGCTTCAAGTACTTGAGAGCTGTGAATCCAGCAGCCTTGCCAAAGATTATCTTAACATTAGGTGACTTCTCCACATACAACGACAGAGCAGTGAGGGCAGGCAACCCTCCAAGAATATCAACATCATTTACTGACAGTCCATCCACTGCAATCTTCAGAATGCATAGGTTGCCAAGTTGTTCCTCCCACTTATACATTTTGCAAAATATGACGGGGCTGCGCGGTGAGACCTCAAATCTCTGGAGATGGTGGGGTTGTTTATCCAAAATCCACAAAACTCTTGCTTTTGAAGTGTCACCATAGCTAGCCGAGGATCCGTGAGCCACCAGTTTTACTGTTTTCAGGCTGTCATGTTCATGCATTAAATAATCTAGAGCATCCATGTTTCTGTACAGATGGTCGTATTCTGAAGAAGGTGGTGTAGAAATGCAAAGATCCTGCAGGTGGTTTGGCTTGCAAAGGCTCAGATCGTCACCGACAGACCAATCCAGCAGATTTGTATGAGGAGGAAGACTGAGGTGCAACAAGCGTGTGAGATATATAATGTCCCATGGAACATAAGTGCCTCTTGGTGTATCCATAACGTCCAGTGTTTCCAAACATTGCAGCCCTCTCATACGGTTGGGAAGTTTTACACAGACATCACATACAATCTTCAGATATCTAAGATGGAACAGTTCTGATACTCTAGAGAGGTCTAGGGACAGGTCTTGGTCGCCATTATGATGGCCAGATAGAAGAAGGTTCAGAACACGAACCAGCTTGAACTCTGCAATGCAAGGCATGCACTCTGATACTCCAAAATATCCAAGTGACTGTACTTGTGACTTTATGATGTTTGGTGGTATCTTGGCATATTTTGCATCACCAAGTTGAAGAGATAGTCGACGGACCTTATGAGAAAGTGCCAAATTCTTTCGATTGTGATCTACTACCACAACGTAATTCTCTTCAGCACACTGGTGTGCAATAAGATCATGTACCACGTCATGAACTGTGCAGGACACCACCTCATTGTTGAAGTTGATAGACACAGGTTGGATGAATCTTCTGTCAACAAGTTCATCAAAATACATTCCTGCAACTTCCTCCATGTTTTGCCCTTCACTTACCAAGAAACCCTTCAGCCACCCATTGCAAGACCAGGTCACGTTTGAAGATTATGGAGCCCTCTGGATACATACCAAGTTGGAGAAGGCATGTCTTGAGGTAATGAGGAAGGCTGTTGTAGCTGAGGTTCAGTACTTGTCTCGTTCTTTCTGAAGTTGAGTTTGATGACAAACAAGACACTAACGAATCTTGTATGTGCGTCAATAAATCCACTGATACAGAAGGCTGGTTTGCTAGCAGACTTGCTATGCTGATGGTGGCTAGCGGCAGACCACCACATATTTCTACAATTTGGCCTGAAACTTGTTTGAATTCTTCAGGACAATCACTTTCAGTACCAAAAATCCTGCCAAAGAATAGCTTCCTTGAGTGGTCATCATCCAAAGGTTTCATCTCAAAAACTTGTTCTGGGTCATCGCAGCAACATGCTAATGCGACATCTTCAATCTGTGTAGTTGTTATTATTCTGCTTCCTTGACTACACTTGGGCAAAAGCTGATTAATAACATCCCATGCTGATGTATCCCACAAATCATCAACAACAACTAGATACCTGCATGTCAAGAATGCACGCATGTCACATTTATGTGTCAGGCTAACAGTAACAACCTGAAGTTATGTATCAACCAGAAGTTAACTTGAAGAGTTAAACTAATGGCCATTGAATCGACAGGCTCACTGAAGCTTTTCTAGCTTACTGAATCGAGGTTTTCTAGAATACCGTAAAGCTAGTCTGAAAAACATCCTTTCAGAAACTGACTTATTTTTGTGAAAAACGAAAAGAGCAACCTGTAGGGAAATAATATAATATACAGAGATTCCTGGTATAGACAATTCCTGATATTGTAGACAATTCCTGATACACTCATGCTATTTGGATGTGGAAAATAGAGTACCTTTTGCCATGTAGACAATTGTTGATATTTTCAGCAGTAATGCGAAGTTCATCAGAAGCGTCTTGGCTTGCTTGGGGCTGCTTCCGCTGGAATTGTGATAGCATGTCGCGGAAAAGCCTCTTCATATCAGGCTTTTTGGACACCCAGACGAAAGCCCGACAATGGAATTTCCTCCCAATTTATTGTACAACACTTTGGCAAGCATTGTTTTACCAAGACATCCAAATCCATGAATAGACACCACCTTCAGCTGCTGATCTGCGTCGTTAGCCAGAGAGTTAATAAACTTGCTCATCCGACCATCAATTACTAGGCCGGAACAAGTTTTCTCACAAGGTAGTGGCGGCATTGGCATTATAGGCCCAATGGCTGAAAATCTACGTGCCGCCGAGGTGCTACAACAATGGAGCTGGTACCTCTCGTACCGTCGGATCGCCTCCCGGGCATAGATCCTGAATTCTGATACCTTTTCAACCATCTGGTGGTACCACTTGAGCTTCCTGGGAGCACGAATGACATCAACACAAATGATTTTGGAGATAACATGTCCTGACACATCAGGAGCTACATATTCAATCTGTTTCTGCCACTTGAGTCTCTTGGGAATCTTAACATGAGTCATCTTGTGGTCAGATTTGTAGCCAAGAGACTCAGGGAGCACAAAGTTGTCAATGCAATCTTGGATGTCATAAGATAACTCCCGTGCTTCTTTCATCCAACACTTGGCCGCCAGGGGAGGGTCCTCCACCTCTAACAGATCTTCAAGGTATGCGCCTATTTCTTCAAGATCATCTTTGAGGAGCTGCGACCTATCATTGACCCCCTTGGTCAGCTTGCATCCATTAAGACCTAGCATCATGTCAAGCTTCTTAAGAAGGGGTCTCATGGCACCCAGAGAAACACTGCTACTGGTATCCATCTCTCTGCCTCTACCTCCTATTGAAACATCTGGAAAAAAAACACAGACAAGAAAAAACAATTTAATTTACACAATGGATGTTGCATGTAATACATAACTACCAGTACATGTCACACTCACATCTGTTTCTATTCACATATCTGACATTCAGAAAAGCCAAATTATATCGATTTTGTACTTTACACTTCACTCATCATATCCACCAACACATTTAAATTGCGGAACAAACAAGTTGCTTATAGTTTTTTTGTTAAAGAGTAAACTTTATTGACTCAAAATGAAGCATCGAAGATTCAAGCACAATGAGCACACACCCGTTGTCTGCATGGCTAGGACACCCATAACCAACACTAACACACACACAAAGAACACATGTAAAGAGAAAGTTCATAAAAGACGGAAGTCAATCCTGTTTATTCAACCAGTTTGGCTGACGATCCACTCGTAGAACATGTGGATGAGGTATGTAATCTTGTATCCAACCCCTTGTGGTCATGTTTTATTTTTATTTTTAGTTTTGTTGGTACTCGATGACTTTAACTTGTTTTCATGTTTAATAAAATTGGTTGTGTGCATCTTCTGATCCAGAGGCCGGGTTACTCCCCTTTTCGGAAACAACAATTACTCTGTAATATAAGGCCAACAAATTTGGGATTACCTAATTAGCTTGCACAAATTGCTATGTCATTGTGATGTCCAGTCGGGTCTCATCTAGTGTTATTATGGTTTTGCTAACCTATGCTTGCACTAGTGCACAATTGTGCTGTTAAGCCCCCCCACTTGCCGACAGATTAGATGGATGAATCTGTGTGATGTTGGCAAGCACCTCACAACGTTTGATAAATAAACCATGTGTGAGATAATTTGAACAGGGTTTTATGAGCTCAATTGTGCGCAATATGTTTTACATTTCGCACAGAAAAATTATTGTCGAAACTGTGTCGAACAAAGTTCACACAATTTCACACAGTTGAACCTGCGTACTATACTCGCAGATGACATTGTATGCCTAACCATGCAGAAGCTACCCGGCGACACTGCCTAATACATGCCACGGCCGCGCAGCCCCGCACCCTCACTGTTAGGCAAGACTGGAATCCCCTCCACGAGGCCCACCCGGCCCAGTCTTGGAAGAGAACACAGGGTGGTTGGCGACGGAGCCGCCATCAACAAGGTGGGTGAATGCACAAACATAGCCGACGAGTTGGTCGTCTGGATGGCTTGAGAGTTTGTTCTAGTCATTTAGAATGGGAGGCCGACACCTGGGCTTCCTTTCACAACACCAAGGCATCCACCGTCACCGACAAGTATGGAACAGGCACCTCCCGCAACAACTAGTGTATCCATATCACAGGCCAGTGGTAATCCTTCTTTTCGAACAAATCTATACATTTAGTTAGTTTAATGCAATGTCGGCAAGCGACAAATCTATGTACAATGTTTATAACTGGCTAATTTTGCCCTCTTATATAATCGATATAGATCATTTGTTCTCGGGTGTTTGTTGTCTTCATAGGCACAATTTGAAGTTCACTCTTCGTTTGGGAGACAATGCGTTCGATCATGGCGGGAGTTACAATCGTTTACGTATACTGGAGGGAGGGTAATTACAAGCGTTTATACACTACATTCATTCAAATTACAACATCAGAGCTAGAAATTTAAATGCAGTTCAAAATCATAGAAGTTGTTCCTCCATTTAATATGTTATTACTATTGGTCTTCCTTTTTCCTTGTGCGGTCTCTGTTTTGGGTCAATAGAGCTACTTTGGTTTTCATGTCACCACCTTCTTATGGCGGCTATGCATGTCTACTCCCTCCGTTCAGAAATATAAGATGTTCTAACTTTTTTCTAAATAGGATATACATTGACACGATATAGTGTGTTTGTGACTCATTTCAGTCTGTACGTAGTCTATATTAGAAATATCAAAAACATTTTATATTCATGAACGGATGGAGTATTTAAAACACAAGCCACCACCACAAAACTACTAAATGTTTTATCCAAGCGATTTGTACATGTGGAAGGCGGGTGGCGGGTGGCTGGTTGGGTCGTATCCTAGGCATTTTTTCAATTATTGGTTTGTTATTTATTTTAAATGTAGATCAATCCCTGCCCTCTAGACCTGTATGATGATGGCAGCCGCCCGCCTCTTTGCTTCCCCAACTCGCCTCCCTCTCTCTGCTCGTCTCATCCTGCCTTATGTTCGCCTGAACGCCGGCGGCAAGTGTTCAATTGGAGATGTACAACGGCAAGCACATAACTGCAGTTCAATTTCGAGGTAGTAAGATCACATCGACACATCTTCCCCTCTTGTGCATGTTCTATCTAGTCCAGTACGGTAATTTTTGCCCTAGTTTTCTAATTGTTCTTTCTATGGACCTTGACAGATCTAGGCTATGGAACGGTATTTTGATGCGGGCTTGCCGAGGTCACCCGTTAGACGTAAAATATATCAATTATCGCAACAAAGTAATCTTCTGAAGTCTTCCATTCAGAGAGAAATTAATTTAGATGAATTGCCTTATGATGCGACTGATCAGAAGAGAATTTGAGAGTACACACACAATCCTAAGAAGCAAGTGGATATTTTAACAAGGGGATTCTACAGGCCACCATCTAAATTTGTTTATCCACAAAGGAACATTGAAGGTACTTACATTAATAATGAGCGAGCAAATGAAAGGTTTGCCAATTTGGATGAGATTGCTGATCTTGCTAAGTTAATGGTCCAGACAAATAAGCATGTTACTTTTCCTTTGGTCTATCAATTCTAAAGCTAGTATTAGTATATATTGCTAGTTGCCACAACATCCGTGAAGAGACGCTTTCAGTTTTGAATGTTGTCAGTGAAAAGATGTATAATAAAATGGGTGATCAGTTCATGAGTAATTGTCTAATTTTCTATGTGCAAAAAAGTCATGTCTTCTACCATTAGTAACGGTGATATGTTTGAATGAAGGATGAAAAAGGGATGTCCCGAAATGTGAGTGAGTTTACATGATTCTTTCGCATGTGATGATACTTTTATTTTAAACTTGTCAAACTAACTTATTATTTCTTGATTTTTACATAAAGTAGAGAGAAACACTTTTTCGAGGAACTAATTTGTTATTTTCTTTAATGTTCTTAGGAAGAAGAGAAGTTGCATTTGAAGACAAGAAGTTATTTCAGTATTACCCATGTGATTTTGTAATTTCGTCTAATCGGTATGTCTCACACACTTCAATTTTAATGTAACAAGTACTTGTGATAAGGGGTATCATATTCCTATTCATCGTGGTTTCTCTGATTGTTATAATATTGTTGTAATATGGCGTAAAATTGGACTTAGTTCATACCAAGTTTTCACAACTAGTCAATGAGTGAACCCAATGACTAATTTTTCTGGCTCCGCCGGGTGTCCACACTTGCGGTGATCACCAGGTCATGCCATCCTGTGACCAGACCAATGTTAGCACTAATCTAGACTTGCAATTGTTTTTAGAGTCTTTGTTTGTTTTAGTATGAGACTGCACTACTCATAGGCTGTTGGTCACGTTTAGGTTGTACCTGCATGGGCGTCTTTAGGACCCTAGAGAGATTAGAGGAGAAGGTAAGACCATGGGTTGTTAGTGGCATTGGTAGGAAGAGGCCATGCAATTATTGGCCGAGTGTGCGGCGGCTGGCCCATGTGTGTGGGTGTGCTATTTGAGCAGTGTGTGTGCACGGCATTCACTTGTGTCCCTCTGTTGGTATGTGAGCTGTGAGATGCAGCTAGAGGAAGAAGAAGGATATCAAGGCTGCGCCTATTCACCTACCGAACTAGCAGAAGAAATCAGCTCCAAAAAAGTCATGTCAGCTGCGCCTATTCAGCTAACTAACTAACTAACAGGAGAAATAAGCTCAACCAAGTCATGTCGTGGCCGTTTATTCAGCTAACTAACTAACTAACTGAATGGAGAGAATAACAGTAGCAGGGTTTAAGCAAGTTCAGTCTCGGGGTTTTTCTTTTCTTTTTGTAGGAGCTACTACTAGTAGAGGGATAGGAAGGAAGGAGAGAAAGAAAGTGTCACCTTGGGTTGGATAAAAAAGGACAACCCTCTCCTCTTTCTCCTCCTCCTCAATAACGCCATGATCCAGCATCTTGTTGCGGGCCTCGCTACACTTTGGGCAGGCCTCGGAGCCGACCCTCTTACAGGCTTGGCAGACGAAGGCGGGGCTCGGCCTTGGGTCAGGGTGGACACGGTCCGGGCCGGTCCGGTCCCTGACCGAGCCGCCGTTTGGACCGGCCGGCGGCGGACCGAACCGGACCGGACCGAGCAGCGCGGCGGTCCCCTTTCCCTGCACCGGACCGGCGGAGGTAAAGCTCGGGCCGGACCGAGAGGACCGCCCATGGCGGCGGCGGCGGCGGCGACGTGGTGACCACGGCAGCGGCGACAGACGACTCCGGCGAGCTCCTGGACACGATGAAGACAACTGCATGGTCGAGATCGGCGACGACGAGACGCGGTGGCGCCGGCCAGGGCGCATCTGTTAGCCGCTCATGTTTGTTGCTGCAGATTTTCCGTTACATGCAAGTATTTTAGCGCGTCCATGAGCCCACGATTTCGTGTGTGGTGGCATTGCCGTGATTAGTGGACCAATTTTGACGTGGAGATAGTCGTGGGATGACGCCTTAATTAACGGATCGAACCTCGCTTCTTTTGCGGTTTCTGTTATCTGTTAGACGGAATAAAAGGAAAGGAAAACACCCACAATTTTCTGTGTGCGGGCCTTGCTGTTTCTGCCATCCCATCGTTCCTTGCCCGCTACCCTGCATCATCGCTAGGATCGTTTTAGTATCGTGCCATCCTAAGATCCGATTAAAGCGACGGGCTGCGCTAACAACCTAAGACCAACTGACCAAGTCACAAACTGAAGAAAATTCCAACTGACGAAGCTGAACTTTTAACAGTACAATTACGCCTGACGAAACTGAATGTTTGACAACAACTTTTAACTGACACCGCGGCCACCGCAGGAACGTCACGCTCGTCCACGGCCAGGCCGTAGCCGCGCAGCAGGGCGCGCAAGGCGTAGCGGTCGGCGGAGGTGCGCCCTCTGCAGCGCGACGCCGACGCCGTGTAGAGAACCACCTCCGGCTGCAGCTCCTGCTTGCCGTGCGAGCTGCCGCCGGGGTCATACATGTCCGGTGGCCTCATCACCGAAGAGAGTGAGAGTGTGGCTACTAGGGTTCTGGCGAGAGGAGAGCGGAAGCAAATGGGGACGGGGAGAAGTGGTGCCTCTGTCTCTCTCTCTCTCTCCTTACATTGTCACATCACATGCATCGCACTGGCTGTGCCTCTACTGTCGTGCCTGCCTCTTGTTAATTCCTGGGACACTAGCTATGCCTAGGTGCTCACACTGCTTTGTCTTGTTAATTACCTTGGCCTCTCCCGCTCACACTGCATAGTTTCAAACACTGGAATCTGATTGGCCAAGCTCATTGGATTCTTATCTGCTCTTGATTTGAAAGAGCTGTATTTCGTCTCAGTTCTCAAGTATTATATTGAACCTTAAAATATGCGTACGTCCTTTGATTATTACTTTCGAGTAGACTCTTGCGAGTGAACGTCGACAGGGTCCTGGCTCAGGCGCACGCACACTAGGGGCATGCATATGGAGCGTATAGGACAAAATGGCACAAGCACTCTCATGTGTATGCTCTCTCTCACCACATCATGTGGCATGCACATGAGGAAATAATGGGGCCACGGTGCTACTTCTCTCTCCCTCTCTCGCGGAAATACCTTATTATTTAATTGGGCAAATACCTTGGCGGAAAGCTTTCTTGAAATTAATCTTAGAGGTGAAATCCATGATCTGGTGTTCAATTTTGGATCCTGTGACATTTGTGGTTTGCCCTGTCGTTCTCTTTATTTAGGAATTGCTTTTGAAGAACCTCTCTCTTGCAGTTCATGTGCTGTCGCGGTGGTTGATGTTGTTGATTCTTATAGCGTTCTGCTTATTGCTTGTTTGGTGTGATATATTTCTTTTATTCTTATTAATAATTGGAAGGTGTGCACGCTTGATGTCTTGGCTAGATCTTACATTGTATTAGAAAGCACAAACTAAGCCGTCTAAAATGCTATTTTTTCAGATAAAACCACTATAAAAAAATCTGACTAGGTCACCGCACCGCAGGTCATGGGGTCGCTTCCAGGTCCAGATAGGCGGTAGATCCATATCAGGTTGATATTGACATGTTGCACTTTAAACCAGGACGATGAGCTACCACCAGGGTCGCCTATGTCCGGCGGCCTCTTCTGAAGAAGAGTGTGGCTACTAGGGTTCTCCCAAGATGAGAGGGGAAGTAGATGGAGACGGGGACATGTGATGCCTCTCTCTCTCTCTCTCTCTCTCTCTCTCTCTCTCTCTCGTATTGTGGCACAGCAGTAGAGGCGATACCTTGGCGAAAAGATTGCTCGGAGTTAATTTGCCCGCGACTATTTTTGATGGTTGGTGTTATTGATTGTCGCGGCATTCTGCCGATCCCTTGTTAGGTGTCATATCTTTTATTTTGTTTTTATTAATAACTTGAATTTGTGCATGTTCGATGTCTTGCCTAGATCTTGACCCTGCTATTACAGAAGCCAGGTGCACTTTGGACCCAAAAACTATTCAAAGCCCGGGCAAAGAACAAATTAATGTGTCTACAAATGCTATTTTTAGGATAACATCACTATAAATAATCTAGCTAAGGAGTCATGCCGCAGGCCATTCAACTCGCTTTCGAGGCCAGAGAGGAGGCACATCCACTCAGGGCCGGGTGTATCAGCTTGATATTAATATGTTGCACTTGAGCTGAAAAAAGCACAGTAATTTATATCTAGTGAATTTTCTCGGCAAGTCATGTTTAAGGCTTGTTCTATTTCCTCTCTTTTATTTTGTATCAATTTTTTTGAGGTATTTCTTCTTGTAATTCAAAGAGCAGCTCACCTGCTGACTTGCTTGGTAGTACTTATTGATAGTCATATTAATTAAATCAAGATTCCAGAATTCTCGCAAACAATTACATTGCAGTGCTAAATTTGTGACAAATAATAGACCAATTAAGTTGACTGGGACGGAATACATAGCCAACAACAAAGTAAAAGTTAGGTGTGAAACGGCGGGGAAGTCACCATAGTCTATATACTCTTTTGCTCGGCTCAAACGGTGGGGAAGTCACCATACATCCTGAAAAATATACTCTTTTGCTCGACTCAGCAGGTCATTAACTTGATCTGTTACAAATAAAGCCTAGGTGTGAACGGTGCCGAAGCCACCAAATCGACATGATAGCAAAACGACAAACTTATTCCATAAACTTGATCATGATGATGAGACACACTTGTCCATGAATGGCCATCAACCAATTAGCAGCTAGTTATTACAGAGCCATTAGAAACTCGCAACTTTTACTGTGTGCGCAATAAGAAAATGCCACTATCAGCAGGAAGAGGTGAGGAGGAAGCAGAGTAATGCCACTATAAGTAAATCACGCTTCATTATCAGGATGTTGACGCTTTCTAGAGTCTAGACAAAGAAAAATCTTGGGACGCCTTGGGTGTTTCCTTGCTGCTTCTTTCCACTTATGCTTTGTGTTCACCACCCACTTCACGATCAAGAGCTATCTCCTCGCGAGATGGTTAAAGTACTTGACCGCCGATGTGCCAGAAAAGCCATCTAGATTTTTACATAGCAGCCGGATCGACTTGAGGCTCCGTGTTACACGGTAGAGCTCCGTCTTAGACTCACACCATATTGTCATCATTGTCAGATCCTTCATATTAGCCAAAGCTCAGTTGCAACCTTGGGAGGGCAGAAAAATATAAAGGATCAGATGCAGCTTAGAGTTCACTAACCTATTACTAAAGCACTGCAAGCATCCTGAGTCCCCAAGTAAGTTCACATGATGCCTCTCTGTAGTTCACGGTTACCTACAAAATACATTACTTTTCGACTGCCACATCACGTGTTCATAGGTTTTCTAACTCATCTCCTATGTCTCCACCCCATCGATCCCAGCAGTGTATTAGTTTAATCTGGCAGTGTGGCACGCCATCGATGCGCCCTGCGTGCCAGCCAACGTGAAAAGAACAATGTTACAGTAGATGCACTAATCAAGTCTGGAACTTTGTCGCCTTTTCTCCGGGTCATCCGCCTCATCGATCCAAGCACTGTTGGGGCATTCGTACTTCACTTCAACTTGGCGGTCTGGCACGCAGTGAGGATAAACTTTGCATTTGCATTGAGTTGAAACAGAGAATGCTATCGTTCAATAGACTAATGAACTCATAAGCCTTTCACATCACATCTACCGAAGTAGTTATATTTTCACAATTTTTCCAATCAAGAGCGGTAGTACAGCATGAGCAACAAGGGGACCGGGTGTGTGTGGGGGGGGGGGGGGGGGGGGGGGGGGGAGGGACAAAGTATGGGGATAATGGAAATGAGTTGGTGGCCAACAAGCACAATGGCAACTGGCTACCCGCTAGGGTTTTACCTATGCCATGGCAATGTGGATTAAGAGGGATGCCTCCTCAGCATGCAGGCACCACACCTTGCGTCAGTTACTGATATTCTCTTTGTATGTGGTGTGAGCATCTATGTTATTCTCTTTGTGTTCTTATAATTTGAACAATCTTGAAAGAAAATAAATAAATATAGGAACATATGCTCAAAACTATCAATATGTACAACCGGTTTGGATGACGGTCCAACAATCTGATAGGTGTATAGTCATCTTCTCCTATATTTAATTTTCAAACATCGTACTTGGTGGATACTTTTGTTGGTGGATACTTTCGTTAATAATATTGTTGTATGCATCCTTTTGATGTAGAGGCCGGAGGTTATCCTTGTAAAAAAAAAGTGACCGGCGATCAACAAAACATGGTGAAAAATATGAAAAGTTAATGTACTCCAAATTAGAACAATATATAAATATCTGAGTTAGTGGTTGTCCCTTGATATCATGAAATTAATTTGCACAAGTATCATACATTTTTTACCGAAGTTTTAAATAGTTGGCTATATATAGCTCCGCTTTAACCTTTGTGAGCTCTCCCGCAGCTATTCACTTTTAGCGCTAAATTGAAAATCATGCTAATAGCCTGCTATTTCCCCACTAAATTTGGAGCCATTTAGCCCACTAAGCTGGTATACCAAACCATCCTTTTGTATTATACTTTGTTCTTGTTTCCGATATGTATGATGCATTGATGCAAAACTTGGTTATTGAATTAGAATCGATTGGTGCTCGTATTTTGATGCATGAACATGTGTATATGTCAACTATATGTGATATATCATGTATGATGCCTGATTGTATATTTATTTTTTCAACTTTTCATGATTTAAGGAAAATGCTAAATGGGGATTAGCTTTGCTATAGCTCCGCTATAGCTTTTCATAGCTTCTGACTGAGCCACCACTAAATGATGACATAGCTATTTAAAACATTGATTTTTACCACAGGAAAAAACCATTGTATGTACTCCCTCCGTCCGAAAAAGATTCTCTCTCAAATGGTTGTATCTAGCACCAAGTTAGTGCTAGATACATCCATTTGAGAGACAAGTTTGGGACAAGTTTTTTCGGACGAGGGAGTAGTTGCTAGCTAGTGAGATGCATCAAGATCTTGTGTTAGATGACTAGATCGATCCTTACTTTGAGAAAAAAATTATTTGCATAAAATTAGTGACTATGATGACAAAAGCATTTAAACAACTCATGTCATTAATGACAACCTCTCTAGCAATGCTTGTGCATTCAACTTCTATAGAAGTGCACGAATACTTAGCTAATTAAAACTAAATAACCGTAGAAACTAAAAATGTGTTGGATGTTTCTCTCGAACTAGGCCTTCACCTAATTTTCCAAATAAAGCAACAACCACAGTTCACTGCCAAATGATAAAAGGTAATGAGAAAGCCCTCAAACAAAGTAGATCAAAGAAAAATCAAACAACATAAGTCGCACCACGAAAAGATGCACAAAGGCACAACAACGACATGAAGACGCTGCGCAACAAGAGCATAGGATGGTCTGAACGCACAACCACGGCCCAATCTGCAGCGCCTGAGCTCCTCCGCGAGAACACTCCTAGAAGGCTAACAGCTCAAAGCATCGCCGATGTCGAGTCTGATAGACAAACAAGGGTTTTCACCCGGAGCCCACGCAAAAGGAGGGGATCTCCGACTATGTCCTCAGGAAGAAAGGGGAACTCGCAAGCATTGCCTTCGCATGTGCTTTTGCTAAGAATCCTTCCGCATCTCACAAAGCACCTAGGTCACCACCGTGATGAAGTCTAGCCCATTCGTATCAGATATGGGCGCCACCACTTCCTTCGAAAGAGAACGTTCCAGGGACACCCGCCACTAGACCCCTTGACACCTACACCATCAAGAGGCGAAGCCACCACCGCCACCATAGAGTCCATCAAAAGGAAGACCCAGTAGCATGCCATCCAAGGCCAGGGGAGGATGCCACGGATGTCCCGTGTGTCCGCGAAGACGCAAATCCAGCCAAAATTTGGACCAAAGTTCGGTCCAAACAGACCCTCGTCCATGTGCATCAGCGCGTTGGACCACGTTTCTGTCCACGCGGGCCCAAACGTACCCGGTCGGACGAAATGGGACGGTGCGTTAGATTTCGACTAAAGATGCGGAAATGGTTACAAGCCATTTGATCAAAAAAATAGATCTGATGGACGTGACGGCAGTCGACACACACAACTCCTTCATGGGGTGAATGCACATTTTCAATAAAGGTAATTTTTGGGTGTTTCTGAAAAAGAATTACGGGAGCAGAGTCAGTCACCCAAAAAAACGAGTTAACAAACCGCGGCCGAAGTTTGGTGCACATCCGGCCTGCGGTCGCCGTGAGCTGCTCTATGTGTCTCCCCCGAGACTTCCCCCTCTGATCTAGGTAGGATACATGGCATATCATCGATCGTATGCAACCCACCACCGGCTATGCTAGCTGCTCGGTCCTCCTGGACCACAAGCTTCTCTTGTAACCCTAACAAGTCTCTCCATGTGAGGCGCTACAACGGTGAATATAACTTGTTCTGTGCCCGATCGCCATGATGGCCAAGTCCGTCGCAGTGGCTCCACCCCTCTCATGGGAGCGATAGGGGTCCCCTCGGAGAAGGCCTGGAGGACAAAGAAGAGAATGTCAAAGAATGCAACAAGGCTCTTGTTGCAGAAGGCCGAGCACAACAAGGCTCCTATTGCAGAGGTCGAAGAAAAAAACGGTTCACGAAAGATTGGAACAAGGCTCTTGTTGTAGAAGACTGAGCGCAACCAAACTCCTACTGTGGATATCAAAGGAAAAAATGGTATGGGAAATTTGCAACAAGGCTTATGTTGCAAAAAGTCGATATCAAGAAGGCTCCTATCGTTGAGATCGAAAAAACTGTGCAAGAAAGTTGCAACAAAGCTCCTATTGCGAAAGGCCGAGCGCAACAAGGCTCATGTTGCAAAGATCGGATATCTATTCGTGGCTCCATCCAACGGTTGCAGAGGTGACGGATCTTTTCAAAATATCATCTGGCCAACGCGTAGGGCCGACCACGAGGTAAGTTCTCTTAAAAAAGAATTGGGTGTGCTACATGTTGGCCGGCTGATCTTCATGAAAGATCGGCCGGCTAGCGAGCTGTCTGATCTGCACACACGATGATTTCAATGTGACTCTTGTTGTAGAAACATCCTGCAACATGAGCCTTGTTGAATAAAAGCTACGTGGCTCATGCGACAATAGCCTTCTTGCAATTGCAATAGGGTCCTTGTGGCAAAAAAAATCATCTGAGCTCTCTTCTCCCTTGTTGCAGTTGTCGTCGTTTGCAACACCATCGTTGCAACGGAGTGTACAACGGCTCGCTGGAGGAGCATGCGTTAGGGCACCGAACCATCGCATGGGCATGCATCAGGCCCTGCGGGCGTGCATGGAGCACGAGGCGCGGCTGGAAACTTGGCAGCGGCGCATGCCATCAGACCCCCATGGCGCTCGGGCGCGAGCTTGGTTTCGAGCATGGCAAGGCCTACGACAATAGAATAGGAGAAGAGAGGGGCGGTAACTCCCCGAGCTCGAACATGTGGTCGTGGATGCTAGGAAAGTAGTGGTGGAAGTGTGCCTGATGGAGCACCGGAATCAAATTTTTTGCAACAATAGTCATGATGTGATCTTTACTTTGCAACACGAGACAAGTTGTAAAGGTGTGAAAATGGTTACGAGCTGTCAGACCAAAAACAGATTTGACGGACGTGGAGCCGGTTGACGTACGCAGCTCCATCATGCTGTGAATGCGTGTTTCCAAAAAAGATATTTTAGGGGCGTTTGTGAAAAAGAATTATGGGAAGAGAGTCCCGGAAAAAAAAGTTAATAAATCGCAGCCGACGTTTGGTGCCCGTCTGATCTGTGGCCGCAGGCGTCTCTCCGGAGCAGAGGAGGCGTGAGAGAAAGATGTCGGAGAGGCGACGAGCCAATGTTTCTTCCGGCGGCTGGTGCCACCGAGGTCGCCCAGAGACGGAGCCGGCACCGGCGGCATCCTGTCCCTGAGCTCGAGTGGGGACCCTCATGGCGGCTTGATCTGTAAGTATTATACTAGCAAATATGTCCGTGTGTTGCAACTGGAGAAAAAAAAAATCACACGTCTAAGCTAAATAAGCATGACTCAAAACCCCAGATACACGTCCTCTATTTCAACATGATACTACATTTTAGAAATAGTAGCTAGTTCAAAGTTATTCATCAAATACTAACGGGTTAATTCCACTTAAAAAGAGATTAACATGTTAATTCTTTAGCCCGTTGAATGGTAATGCTCCCCTTTTCTGATGCTTGGATGGATGGTGAATTTCAGGAACTCACCTCATCTCTCCTTCTTCCTAACCTATACGTTTGTGCTTCGCTACGGAGCAAAAGTGAGCAATGACGCCAAGTATATCGCGGGCAATTGCTAATTTTCCTCTCTCACATCACGTCTCTCCATGGCAAAAATGTAGAACTTTGATATTTTGTACTTCATATGACAGTAAGAAAATTAGCCAGGATGAATCAACTCAAATAATTTCACATAATCTTCTCAATTATGGTTCAATGGATGGAAAAATGGAAAGCCTTTGAGCAAATTTGCTAGTCAACAACCATTATTGAACAGACGATTCGGTTTTATAAAGTACAATATTTTATTTTGCATACAACAAGAAGGCACCACTCGAGAAGCAGAGGTGTCCGTTTTTCATCTAAAGTCCAGTTGACATAAAATTTTGAGGTTGCAGCTACATACTCCATTGATACTTTGCTCAACAAACTTTTAGAACTGTAAGTCAAATCCCAGTAGAAAGAATACCTTATCTTGAAGACAAGCACGTAAACCTGGTCAAATTCATGCCTGCTGATTGCTCACATCTTTCTCCAAGCCGTACACTACTTCTCTACTTCTCCTCGCCTATATGCAATGTATATATTGTTTAGAAGAGAATATACACCCAAAAATGAGAATGAGAGAAGACCATAATCTTCCAAGGCTCTGCATCTAACAAGACCAACAAACCTGAAATCAAACTACGGCTGAGCAGCATGGCTATAGTCCAGGCAATATCAGCTTTTCATTGTCCCGATCAAGTTTCTAAGCAGAAATAAGACTTGATAGATTTCGTTGTTCAGTTATGGACACGGAGAGTGGTTGTGAGTTCCATCCTTTAGTGAAGCGTAATATTTTTCGCTAACTCCTTAAGCCAATGCATATGGCTTGCGGCCCAAAAGAGATGGTCCAGTATAGGAATACAAATGCCTGGGCCGGTTTCGTATCTAAACCAGATAAAATGGTATGTTCCTTATCTATAAAAAACAATGCATCGCTAGGTGAGCCGGTTGGTGCATGTGGCCTTGTTCTGTGCGGGCTGGGTTCGAGTCACATGTGTGACATATACGACATACGCCCACACACCATGTGTGGTGTGAGCAGAAGGCAGCCCACACGGGCTGTGTGTGGACGGACATTAGAATTGTCCACATGTGTGGACGCGGCTACTTCGTGCCACACGCCAACAAGTAATACTCATCTCCACCCCGTGCGTGTGGCATGAAGCAAAAATGGCCACACGTCCTGATGCAGCTACGTTAGGTGCCCCGCGGGACGACGATTTAGTTGCCATCCTGGTTGGCAGATTTAGTTATCTGGGATGGCAAGTGTAGTTGTAAAAGCATGGCAACTCTATCTGTTTTGGTTAACTATAGTTGCCATGTCTAATTTATGGTAGTTGCCGCGTGTAATCAAACCATAGTTGCCGTGTGTGATTAACTACTTGCCACATATGGTCAAAACAATAGTTGCCATGTGTGTTTACCTAGTTGCCACGTGTGGTCCAACTATAGTTGCCATGTATTATTAATCACAGTGTTCATGTGTGTTTATCTGGTTGCCACGTACGCGCAACTGCAGTTGACGTGTAGCAAAGAATCACAGTTGCCATGTGTGTGTACCGAGTTGCCACGTTCGTGTAACTGCAGTTGCCATGTAGCAAAGAATCACAGTTGCCATGTGTGTGTACCGAGTTGCCACGTTCGCGTAACTGCAGTTGCCATCCACAAGGTAGGAGTATCGTGTGGGCGAAAAGCAGTTCGCCCACACGCGCATGACCTAGGTGGTGGCTGTGTGAGCGAAAAGCAATTCGCCCACACAACGCAGCTGGCAAACAGCATGGTGTGGGCGTGTGGGCAAACTTTCCAACGCCCACACACCAGCCCCGTCCTACGTGACACACCAAATCCATCTTTTCGTGTCAAGATTCGTGCAAAAGACAGTGAACGATGATCCAGGCGTGCGGGCGAGTTGGGTAACGCCCACACGTGTGGGCGTTAGTGTTCTCGAAATGGACACCGATAAGTGCCACACGTGTGGGCGTTAGGGGGGCTGCCCACACATTTTTGTTGGGGAACGTAGTAATTTCAAAAAATTTCCTACGCACATGCAAGATCATGGTGATGCATAGCAACGAGGGGGAGAGTCTGATCTACGTACCCTTGTAGATCGCAACGGAAGCGTTGACACAACGTAGAGGAAGTAGTCGTATGTCTTCTTCCCGATCCGACCGATCCAAGCACCGTTACTCCGGCACCTCCGAGTTCTTAGCACACGTACAGCTCGATGACGATCCCCGGGCTCCGATCCAGCAAAGCTTCGGGGAGGAGTTCCGTCAGCACGACGGCGTGGTGACGATCTTGATGTTCTACCGACGCAGGGCTTCGCCTAAGCACTACAACGATATGATCGAGGTGGAATATGGTGGCAGGGGGCACCGCACACGGCTAAGGAACGATCTCAATGATCAACTTGTGTCTAGAGGTGCCCCTGCCTCCGTATATAAAGGAGCCAAGGGGGAGGGTGCGGCCGGCCAGGAGGAGGGCGCAGGAGGAGTCCTACTCCTACCGGGAGTAGGACTCCCCCCCCCCCCCCCCCCCCCCCCCCCCCGCCCCCCCAATCCTAGTTGGACTAGGACTCCCAAGGGGGAAAGAGAGAGAGGAGGGCCGACCACCTCTCCTAGTCCTAATAGGACTAGGGCAGGGGGGAGGCGCGCGGCCACTTTGGGCTGCCCCTTTCTCCTTTCCACTAAAGCCCATTAAGGGCCATATGGTTCCCGGGGGGTTCCGGTAACCTCCCGGTACTCCGGTAAAATCCCGATTTCACCCGGAACACTTCCGATATCCAAATACAGGCTTCCAATATATCAATCTTTACGTCTCGACCATTTCGAGACTCCTCGTCATGTCCGTGATCACATCCGGGACTCCGAACTAACTTCGGTACATCAAAATGCATAAACTCATAATAACTATCATCGTAACGTTAAGCGTGCGGACCCTACGGTTCGAGAACAATGTAGACATGACTGAGACACATCTCCGGTCAATAACCAATAGCGGGACCTGGATGCCCATATTGGCTCCTACATATTCTATGAAGATCTTTATCGGTCAGACCGCATAACAACATACGTTGTTCCCTTTGTCATCGGTATGTTACTTGCCCGAGATTCGATCGTCGGTATCCAATACCTAGTTCAATCTCGTTACCGGCAAGTCTCTTTACTCGTTCCGTAATACATCATCTCGCAACTAACACATTAGTCACAATGCTTGCAAGGCTTATGTGATGTGCATTACCGAGAGGGCCCAGAGATACCTCTCCGACAATTGGAGTGACAAATCCTAATCTCGAAATACGCCAACCCAACATCTACCTTTGGAGACACCTGTAGAGCTCCTTTATAATCACCCAGTTACGTTGTGACGTTTGGTAGCACACAAAGTGTTCCTCCGATAAACGGGATTTGCATAATCTCATAGTCATAGGAACATGTATAAGTCATGAAGAAAGCAATAGCAACATACTAAACGATCGGGTGCTAAGCTAATGAAATGGGTCATGTCAATCAGATCATTCAACTAATGATGTGACCTCGTTAATCAAATAACAACACCTTGTTCATGGTTAGGAAATATAACCATCTTTGATTAACGAGCTAGTCAAGTAGAGGCATACTAGTCACACTAAGTTTGTCTATGTATTCACACATGTATTATGTTTCCGGTTAATACAATTCTAGCATGAATAATAAACATTTATCATGATATAAGGAAATAAATAATAACTTTATTATTGCCTCTAGGGCATATTTCCTTCAATTTTGTGTGGTGTATAAGAGGAACTGCCCACACACGCACGTGTGGGCAAAAAAAGTAATGCCCACACACCTCTTTTTTCCCCTCCCGATCCCTCTCACACGCATGCGTGTGGGCGAAATAGATAATGCCCACATGCCCCGTACGTCAGGCCTCGTACCTCGTGGTCCCGCACACCCGCGTTACAGTCACCGCACGTCCAGCAGTTGCCATTGTCCAGACCCTCGTCCATGTTCGTTTAATCGCAGTTGCCATGTCGGTGAACTTTGGTTGCCATGTCGGAAAACTACAGTTGCCATGGTTGCTCAACTGCAGTTGCCATGTATGGTCTGATCTACTGCAGTTGCCAAGATTTCAAAACTTTAGGAGTTGCCACCCACTAAACACTAGGCAGTTGCCATGTAGCACTACAAGAAAGCATGGCAAAAAAACTTGTTTGGGTAAAAGAGAGAGTTGCCATGTGCTCACAAGCACGCTAGGGCAGTTGCCATGTAAAAGAAAGAGTTGCCATCTGCTTACGTGCACGCTACGGCAGTTGCCATGTACCATGCAAAAACACATGGCAACTCGGGTACAAAAGAGTTGCCATCTACTTACAAGCAAAGCTAGGGTAGTTGCCATATACCTGCAGAAACATATGGCAACTATCAGCTTTGGGCATGGGCTAGGAGACGGGCGTGTGGGCGAAGTGATAAACGCCCACACACAAGCCCCCTCTGCGTGCGTGAAACTAGTGTGTGGGAGAATTGCTAAACGCCCACACACCAGCCCTCCGTGTGGTGAGAAAAGGACGTGTGGGCGACCGGATAAATGCCCACACACCAGCTTAGTCCTACGTGGCACACAAAAACTGCTAGAACGCGCAAAGATTCGTGCAGAATTGGTTGGGCGAGGATCCATACGTGTGGGCGAGTTGCCAAACGCCCACACGTGTGGGCGTTAGACTTTTCGAAAGAAAAAAGGGGCGACGTACGACGTCGGGGTAGTCTGATGCGGATACCATCCGCCATTAGCGTGATGGGTCAGGCATTTAATTTTTAGCCTTTGTTAAAAAAGGAGGATGATTTTGACCTCTGCATCTGAGCGATGCATGCGGCCACTTTATTAATTATTTTCACAGTACCTTACAATGGCATATAACAATAAGACTGAAGCCACCGTCTAAGAAACAATTGTCGCTACACCTATCCAATTGATGAAGGGGCACTGATAGCTTGGGCCTAATACCAAACAGACATCACAGCCAAACCTAAACATCTAAGACCTGAGGTCCCAACCAGGACGCCTGCCAGGTATGGGGCATCTACCAGTCCGGCGCACTCCTCAATCAGGACGCCTGCCGGGTATGAAGCCGCCGCAGCCACCTGCCACGAGTCCATCTTTAGAGGTGTATTGTTGCATCTACCGTGCCAGCTCTCTCTGCCATCGACGCCACAGCGTCATCCTCCTGCGCGAGTCCATCCTCCCACATTGAACTCCGAATCTACACTGCGCCATGTCGTTAAGATCCGTCGCCATCAATGTATGGATGAAGCACCACTCCACCAAAGAAGCCGTCCGCTGGTCTCGCGAAGCCGAGTGCACCTCCAAGAATGCCGCCCCCAAGGGGGTTACGACACATGATTGCCGCCAACATCTGATCAGCTGATCTAGGGTTTCCCCCGGAGGTATTGAGTGGAGTTGGGAGCTTCACCTCGATGATGCCTTCATGAAGGAAACGATGATAAGGGCATCGTCATCACCGGCTCCGGCCATCGACCGAAGACCAGGTTTTCACCCGGATCCGTCCCAAGAAATCCACCCAACAACCTGTGCAGCATCTTGACCGCCTTCAAAGCCCCAGATCCAGCCGCCTAGATCCGGCGACCAACCGCAGCAACAGTGCCACCGTGGGATCCCTGGCGCACCGGCCACTCCCTGAGTGTGCAACCACTGGAGGCTAGGAGGAGGGCTCCAACCCCGCCTCGCCAAGCCGCGAGAGCCGCCGAGAAGGATCCCGCGCGCTTGTCACCGTCTCTGATCGAAACCAATCCATAGTAGATCGCCGTCACAGATCCGCCTTGGACAAGGACTGCACCACGCCATGCCGCCGCGGGAAGCCCTAGCTTCACCGGCCGCCACCCTCCAGGGCCGCCGCCCCGGGATCCATACAGAAAATTTCCGCTGCCACCGGCCAAGTTCCGCCGCCGCTGACCGGCCAAGCCGCCAGTCACTGCATGACCATGCGAGCACAGCCAGCCGGCCGACCAACTCCCACGAAGAAGAAGGCCACCACCAACAAGCCTAGGGCCGGCGCCCCAGACATCCTCGTGTTGCAGATCAAGTTCAAGATCAAGTTCAAGAGCAGTGCACCGCCGGCGGCAATTGAGATCGGTAGCACAACGAATTAGCCTGACATGAGTCAAGGACAGATTTAGCCACTAGTAGAAAACGGGCCTATTGTCCCGGTTCGTAAGGGCCTTTTGTCCCGGTTCCTGAACCGGGACTAAAGGGTCGTTACTAATGCCCTGACCCTTTAGTCCTGGTTTTAACCAGAACCGGGACAGATGGGCCTCCACGTCGCCTGTGCGTTGAGCCCAGGCAGGAGGGCCTTTGGTCCCGGTTGGTGGCACCAACCGGGACCAATAAGCATCCACGCGTCAGCATTTCTGTGGCTGGGGTTTTTGTTTTTTTTTGAAGGGGGGGTGGGGGTTTTGGGGGGTTAATTTAGGTATTTCATATATTGTGTTAGCTAGCTAATTAATAGAGAGAAGTGTCCTCTCTTATGTCCGTGCTTGGTCGACGCTACGTACTATACATACGTATAGAGAGGACTAGACACGCTAGCTAGCTAGTAAGCAAACGAAGGAAACAGAAGATTGTCATGAACATATATGCATATGGAGAGAAGTGATATCGACCACCTCTCCTTCTCCGAGAGATTGGTCGAACTATCTATCCGACACTACCGGCTACATATATACAATAATTATCTCTTACAAATATAATCTCCTAAATTACGGACGCATGGTCCACATAGTATTCTCCGTCTTCAGCGATCACGTGGTCAAGAAAGAATGCCGCCAATTCCTCTTGAATTGCTCGCATGCGATCTGGTGCTAGGAGTTCATCCCGCATCCGGAACATCTAATTTGAAGAAGGGGGTCAATACATATATATATGAATGAATGAAACTCAACACAAATGATGGTAATAAAATAAAATTGTGAATATTGTTATTTACTCACTTCATATTGTTCGGCATAGTAGCCCCGCTCATAGGTCGTGTGGCGGATGGACTCGCAAACGTAGTATCCACAGATATCATTCCCTTGGTCCTGCCACAACCACTTTACAAGAAATAGAGGTCAATCAAACATATAAGCAAGAATGCCAAATGGTATTTTTTTGAGGGGAAGGACAGTAGGAGAGGCTCCTACTGTTTTTGTATATATATCACAAGGGTGTTTACATATGTTACATCATTTGCACCCCCCCCCCCCAACACAACATGTTGGGTGGGGGGTGGGGGTAAGCCCTAGTTAAGAAAAACTAGTTACAAAGGTGTGGGCTTTAGGCAGCGTGGCCTCAAATGAGGCTGTTACAAATGGTGGTAATACTTCCAGCTTGCTCCTCACGTACCCTATGACGCAAGAGATCAAAGTCTCCCACGAACCTCTTTAGCCAGCTTGCTTGGGAGGGTGCAACCCCCCTGAAATGGTTGTTATTCCTTTCTTTCCAAAGGCTCCAGGAGGCAGTGAAGAAGATCTCAAGAAAGAAAGGTCTACGAGTTATGTCTCGGGCACGGAGGACCACATCAAGACGCGATGGAAGAGCTGGCCAGTCAATATGAAGTTTGTTCCAGCAGGCTTGGCTAAAGTGGCAGGTAAAAATCATATGATCAATCGTCTCTTCGATGTTTTGCCCACAAAGTAGACAGCTGAGATCATCTCCAATGTTGTAGTGCCTTCGTTTAAGCATGTTTCGAGTGTTTAGCCTGTCATGCAGAAGCAACCATCCAAACACTTTGATCTTCATGGTGCATTTTGAGCTCCAGAGTAATCGGAATAGGGGGTGGGCTTGCAACTCCCGAAAGCAGAATTTATAGTAATTCGCAGCTCTGAAGTCAGGCTTCCCCCAAATGCAGTGCCAGATGTCATTGGTGGTTGCCGAGGGCTGCAGTCTGGCGATCGTTTGGATGTCGCACACTTCCTCGAAGGTTTCAGGTGAGAGGGGAAGGTGGAAGGTTTCATGCAGTGATGAACTCCCCAAAAAGTTTTTCACAGAGGCGTCTTCATGCAGAACGTAAGAGAATGCTCTGGGATGTGAGGTCTCTAGTGTCTCGTCTGGCCATAAATCCTTCCAGGCGAGAGCTGTCGTGCCATCGACCACCTGCACATGACTCACCCCTCGATACTTAGGAGTGAGCTTGAGAACGTCGCGCCACCAAAAGGACCCCACTGCGTCAGCTGCATGTGGGATTTTATCAGTGTAGTAGGTGCTCCAGAGAAGCTGTACCCATGGGACGTCTTGTTTGTTGTAGAATTTGTGTAAGAACTTGAGGAGCAGGGCTTCATTTTTGATGGAGAGATTGATCACTCTGAGACCACCATGTTTTTTAGGTCTGCACACCAAATCCCAGGATGCCAGAGAATTGCACTTGTCTCCTTGCTCAGTTTTCTTCGTCCAGAGACATCTTCGTCTGATTTTGTCAATCATCTCCAATATCTTTGGGTGCACTTTGAGTGTACATAGGGCATATATGAGCAAAGAGGTGACCAAAGCATTCAGCCAGGATAGTTTGCCTCCATACGACATCATGGAGATGGTGGCGGTGAGGCGACGTTCAGTACTGCAGACTAGAGGCATGAAGTCATCAACAGAGGGCTTGGAGGTACCCATGGGCAGACCCAAGTACGTAAAGGGCATAGAGCCGACATTGCATCCAAAGATGTGGGCCAGTTCAGTTGTCATTGCAGGGTCAAGATTGATGGGAATCAAGGTGGACTTGTGGAAATTGATCTTAAGCCCAATGGAAGTAGCGTAATCAGCGAGGATTTGTTTGATTAGAGCGGCTTGTCTAGGACATGCTGGCAAGGCCAAGATCGTGTCGTCAGCGTATTGTATAACGGGGTAATCTCTTTGACCAGTGCAAGGGAAAGGCAGTTCAATCAAGCCCCGGCGGAAGGCGTCGTTGATTGCCGCTTGGAGTAGGTCAGCTGCCAGGACGAAAAGTAGCAGGGAGAGGGGATCCCCCTGGCGGACTCCACACTTAGAGAGAAAATGCCGACCAGGAACACCGTTAAGTAGAACTGAAGAGCGGCCCGAGGAGAATATGCATTCAATCCAGTTGATCCATTTATCATTAAAGCCCATGCATCTCATTATGTTAATCATAGGCCTGTGTCCAATTGTGTCGAAAGCTTTGGCAAAGTCAAGCTTGAGAAGAACTATTGGCTTCCGGGATGCGTGGCATTGGTGTATGTATTGATATGTCCATGCCATGCAATCTTTGATGGTCCGGCCCTTGATGAAACCATATTGGTTGCGGTGGATGAGTTGCTGTATAACCTTTTGGAGGCGATCGGCCAATAGCTTAGTGATTAGCTTGAGACGGCAGTTAAGGAGGGTGATTGGGCGATAATCCTTGACAGTTTCAGGTGAGTTGATCTTCGGGATGAGTGTGATAAGCCCATCGTTGATGCTTGTAAGATCTAGATCGCCAGCATGGAATTGGTCGCAAAGGGCATAGAAATCATGCTTAATTATGGGCCAGCAAGCTTTAAGGAAAGCCCCACTGAAGCCATCCGGGCTAGGCGCTCGGTCAGAGGGCATCTCTTTTATTACCGCATCAATCTCCTCGTGTGTGAAAGGTGTCGTTAGATGATCCAAATTGTTAGCATGTTGAATGAGGGCAGGCAGATCAAATTTCATTTCAGTGGGTGATACTGTCCCAAGACGAGTTTTATAAGTTTGGAACAAAAGTGCTTCTTTGCTTGGGTGATCATCAACTTGGGTGCCATCACTGTCTTGAAAGCAAGCAATGTTGTTCTTGCGATAACGTTCAGTAGCAATTGCTTGGAAAAGTTTCGTGTTTTCATCTCCAAATTTGACCCAACGAATTGTACACCTTTTTTCTAGTATTGTTTCTGATATTTAAGAAGCCGGAGCAGGTGCTTCTTGAGAATGCGTCTGAAGTTGAATTCAGGAGTGGAAAGGGTTCTTTTATTTTCTAGTTCATCCATGTCAGATAGGACTCTATTGCAGTTATTGATGGCAACCAATAGGCGGGAGATTGATTTACTCCAAGTTTTGAGAGCATGCCTGAGGGCTTTGAACTTGCGGCAAAGAATTGTAGCAGCATTTTGTGATCTCACCGGTTTGTCCCAAGTATTTTTGACAGTATCCATGAAGCCGGGGTGTTGAATCCAATAGGACTCGAATCTGAATAGTTTGCAACGGGGAATCTTGGTCTTGATCGAGACAATGCAAGGGATGTGGTCCGAAACTGGTTTTCCATGCGGCTTGACTAGAGTTTTAGGGTAAATATTTGTCCAATGGATGGACGTAAAAAACCAGTCCAGTTGTTCTAAGAGCGGGTCATGTTGCATGTTGCTCCATGTGTATGTGCGTCCTTTAACAGGTAACTCAATAAGGTTTTGGTGTCGGATGATGTCATTGAACGTGAACATATCCTGAGTACTACCGCCCGGTTTGTTACGATTGTCGGGTGCTCTAATGTAGTTAAAATCGCCCAAAAGCAGCCAATCTTGGTTATGTGGGATGTCCAGCTCGTATAACCAGTTAGTGTATGTGATACGATCGTCCCCCGTGCAAGGGCCATAAATATTAGCTAGGGTCCACGACTATGCTGATTGTGTACTGGAGAAGTGAACTACGTGTTGGGGAACGTAGCAGAAATTCAAAATTTTCCTACGTGTCACCAAGATCTATCTATGGAGAGACTAGCAACGAGGGGAAGGAGAGTGCATGTACATACCCTTGTAGATCGCTAAGCGGAAGTGTTCAAGTGAATGGGGTTGATGGGGTCGTACTCGTCGTGATTCAAATCACCGATGACCAAGTGCCGAACGCACGGCACCTCCGCGTTCAACACACGTACAGCCCGGTGATGTCTCCCAAGCCTTGATCCAGCAAGGAGAGAGGGAGAGGTTGAGGAAGACTCCATCCAGCAGCAGCACAACGGCGTGGTGGTGGTGGAGGAGCGTGGCTATCCTGCAGGGCTTCGCCAAGCACCACAGAAGAGGAGGAAGAAGAGACGCAGGGCTGCACCAACGAGAGATTGAATCACCTATCTTTTGGGGCAGCCCTAGGCCTCATATATATAGGGGAAGGGGAGGAGGCTGCGCCCCCTCTAGGGTTCCCACCCCTAGAGGGGCAGCAGCCCCAATCCCATCTAAGGGTGGCGGCCACCAGGGGGAGGAGAGGGAGGCGCAGGGTATATGGGCCTTAGGGCCCATCTGCCCTTAGGGTTTTCCCCCTCTCCCCTTCTAGGCGCATGGGCCTTAGTGGGGCTGGTGGCCCCACTTGGTGGACCCCCGGGACCCTCCCGGTGGTCCCGGTACGTTACCAATAAACCCCGAAAATTTTCCGGTGACCAAAACAGGACTTCCCATATATAAATCTTTACCTCCGGACTATTCCGGAACTCCTCGTGACGTCCGGGATCTCATCTGGGACTCCGAACAACATTCGGTAACCACATACAAGCTTCCTTTACAACCCTAGCGTCATCGAACCTTAAGTGTGTAGACCCTACAGGTTCGGGAGACATGCAGACATGACCGAGACGTTCTCCGGTCAATAACCAACAGCGGGATCTGGATACCCATGTTGGCTCCCACATGTTCCACGATGATCTCATCGGATGAACCACGATGTCAAGGACTTAATCAATCCTGTATACAATTCCCTTTGTCTAGCGGTATTGTACTTGCCCGAGATTCGATCGTCGGTATCTGATACCTTGTTCAATCTCGTTGCCGGCAAGTCTCTTTACTCGTTTTGTAACACATCATCCCATGATCAACTCCTTGGTCACATTGCGCATATGATGATGTCCTACCGAGTGGGCCCAGAGATAACTCTCCGCTTACACGGAGTGACAAATCCCAGTCTCGATTCGTGCCAGCCCAACAGACACTTTCGGAGATACCTGTAATGCACCTTTATAGTCACCCAGTTACGTTGTGACGTTTGGTACACCCAAAGCATTCCTACGGTATCCGGGAGTTGCACAATCTCATGGTCTAAGGAAATGATACTTGACATTAGAAAAGCTTTAGCATACGAACTACACGATCTTTGTGCTAGGCTTAGGATTGGGTCTCGTCCATCACATCATTCTCCTAATGATGTGATCCCGTTATGAATGACATCCAATGTCCATGTTCAGGAAACTGTAACCATCTATTGATCAACGAGCTAGTCAACTAGAGGCTCAATAGGGACATGGTGTTGTCTATGTATCCACACATGTATCTGAGTTTCCTATCAATACAATTATAGGATGGATAATAAACGATTATCATGAACAAGGAAATATAATAATAATCAATTTATTATTGCCTCTAGGGCATATTTCCAACACTACGAGCGCATAAACATCTGAGAACACAATAGTGCCAGTAAACATGGAACTTTTCCAGATGGTAATGAGACCCCCCGAGGCAGCACGAAATGGAACATAAGCAAAACGATCAAATTGTCGAGGACAATAGGACTTAATAAACGCAAGATCGAAATCAGTCTTCTTAGTCTCTTGCAAGCAAATAGTAGAGCAACCACTAGAGAGTACGGCATTATGAAGCGCTAACTGGTTTGGTTCAGAGTTCAGACCTCGTATGTTCCAGGAGAGAACATACCAGCTACGCAAAAGAGTCATTTAAGGACGGGTGGCATTAAGCTAAAGGAGGAGAAGTATCAACTCCTTCGTTCTCCTGTTGAGGGGCGCCTGAAGAAGGATTACTGGAAGTAGGTGGTGCCGCCAGAAGAGCATCTTCAGATAATTCAGCCAGTGGGACCGCACATTGATTTATGCCAATATCCTGCAGCACATGGATGGGTGTAGGCGGAGGGATTGCAGTAGCATTAGTACCTGAATGATTGACAGCGGAGGATGAACCCATGGAGGGAGTGATCCTGGGAAGCACCTTGGAGGAAGTTGTGCGCCTGTTAGAGTTGTGATTTACACGAAAGCCATTGTACTTGTTGTTCCTTGTGCTACGCCTGACTTCAGTGGTTATAATAGGTGCAACATCTTTGGGACGACGGCCCCGAATCACCAGAGGGCCAGCAGAGGCAGATATGGTCTCAACTACAGCCAGACCCAGGCCCTCTTGAGGCAGGCCAGTAGCATGTCCTGATAAGTTTTCTGAATTTGTAGCAGCTGAGGTAGGAGCAGGCTGGTCAGTCTGAGTATCAGCAAAGAGGCTCATATCAGATGCAGTGTCTAAAGTAGTGAGCCCAGGGGCGGCCGGAGAGCTTGGAAGTGAGTCCAACAGAGCTACTGCCATTGTTGGAGGTGCAGGTGTTTCAATGTCAGGTTGTAGTTCCTCAATGACCACAGAGGAGGTTGGCTGATGTGCAAAATGTATTCAGTGCTGTCAGAGGACACCAAAATAGAAAGTTCTGCAGTGTTGTTCCTTAAGCCATACCCACTGGACCAGGGACCAATAGTGGAGATCTGAGGTCTCAGGGCCTCAAAGATAAACGTGTTTAAACGCTGCCTGGGAATGGGATCAGATATCAGCAGAGATAAAAGCTCGTTGCCATCAGCCGACAATCCAAACTGTAGGCCTTGGTTATCCATAGTGACTGAGACTGTCAGAGACTCATTAGACATTGGGGGATCCATCTTTTGCATAGGCAGGGGTGGCACAATAAGAGCTGCAGCGTTGTGCACAGGCAGAGGGGGCACAATAAGAACTTTAGTGTTTTCAGAGCTGCTGTCATCCGCTGCAGAGAAAGAGTCATTCCAAGCTTGTGTGGGGCTGTCAGAAATATTGTCTTCAGGAACCAAACCGTGTTGAACCATTAAACCTTGAGCAGCTAACCAAGCCTGATAGTTGACCAGATACGGAGGGAGCACAGGTAACTGAGCAGCAGGGGGGCAGGCCAGTCATCCCAAGCAGCTTGAGCAGGTCCATCACCATCAGGATTGTTAGCATTGCCATGAAAACCAGCAGGGGGTGCAGCGTTCTGGACTAGCCAATTGTGGACCTGCTGTTGGTATAGCTATTCAGCAGTAAGGTTCGGGCCAAAGAGGGGGTGTGGGTTACCGTCCGGTGGTGGTGGTTCCTCACCAGGAGGCAAAACCTCAGGCAAAAGGCCGTTCCAGTCATTGCTTCTAAGAATGGTAATCTGCACTGTCCAGCAGTCCCTGGCTCCGCCCAATTGCCAGACAACAAAGCTCTTCGGGATCAACTTTAGGCAGATGACATGAGCTTTCAGCAGAATATAGCGTCTGTCTTGTCGTGGGTTGTACCAGGAAACGAGAGAGCCGTAGCCACCAAGAGCTTTTGTGAGGTAGTAATCCGTCTGATAGTCATACGGAAATCCAAAGAACATAAGCCACACCTCAGGTCCAAAGGAAGTAGTGCGTCTATTCAGAGCCTCATTGTGGGGGACAAAAGAAATAAGCAGATCTTCATCCTCTAACTCGATGGGGGTGGCAACAGCAGTGTCCCGCATGAATGAATCCACAAAACCAAAAATACCAATGCCAAATGGATGATCGCTAACTTCAGTAGTTAAGAGCTGAGATTCATGGAGCAGACCTACAATGGTGTTGCGGATAGCAGCTCGGCGATGAAGAGGAACATAGGCGCTTGTCTCCGCGATGGCCAAGAAGTCATGGTTGAGTGGCGGGATTGGGCCAACCACCATGCCGCTGCACACCAGCCGGTCAGTAGGTCCAGGCTCGACGGCGAACCCCAGCGGGAGGAACGGCACTGGATTCAGCGGATAGTTCGCCATGGCTAGAGTGCTCGAGGCGGTGTGGTTTGCTCAGAGAGCTGTAATGGCGATGAGACAGGACTGGGCGACATCTTTTGGGGAACTGGAGCGGGAGACGGAGCGTGAGGGGTAGGAAAGGAAAGCCCAGATGTCTTGGGAATCCATTTCCACTTTTGTGCGTATCGTCTCTTGTGACAAGATTTGGCCATGTGTCCATAGAAGGCACAGACGGTGCATCGGACGGTGGCCGTGGTCTTCCTCTGTCTAGGATCATGGATGGAAGGAGCAGAAGATCCGGCCATTTTTTTTGACTGAGATTTGGGCGAACACCAATTGGAATGGGCTGTTGGTTGCCAAAAAGGGGGCAATTTGTTGCCTTATGATCTGGCCCCAAACAGTTAAGGCAAATTAGTCGGGCTTGGCACGTAGATTTGTAATGTCCCCATTGTAACCATCTAGAACATAAAGTGGCCCAATGAGCAGATAATGAGATAATCTCGTCCAGAGAATAATGGGCCTGGGCCAAATCAGCTTTGTGCCGGGCCGTAAGCATAGGCGGCCAAGCTGAGTGGGGGGGAGCATACCGGAAGGCCGATTTCAGATAAGTCTGTGGCAGCGGCGGATAAGGCACATTTAACAGACATTTAAATCCTCCCAAATTAATGTAATTGTAAGGCTGTTGCTCCTCTAATTTTGCCTCAGACAAAAAAAGCTCCATCAATGCAATACGACCAATACTGTCAGGGGCGGAATTAGAGGGATCATGGTTGCATGCGTCACTAATCATAGGAGAAAAACATCCAAATTGAATTTGAGTATTCTTGGTGGAATCATGCACGATCAATTCCCCAGTCTGGGTGGAGGAAGAAGCCTCATGGGCATTGTTATCTGAGAAAACCATGGAGGAGATAGGTTTCAACCTACTCATAATGCAGCTCGAGGACGCTGGACGAATGCCACTGGTATGATGTAAAAACCTCAAATCAGTTTTGATAGCCAAGGGATTACGAGCAGCAATATCAGTCAATTCCGTGTCTGCATGCCAACTAGTGGCCAGAAGTGGAGCTTTAGCAAATCTCCCGTTAAACAGGTGGAAATGGCAAACAAAGTCCGGCCAAATTCGGTCTTTGAGCTTGTAAATGAAATGTCCCACTTTGTTGTTTGCCACCGAAAACCGAAAAGAGCGAGAGTTGATTTGAACCACATTGAAACCCGTACAAACACCACCAATACAACATTGCAGAGCAATTCCAACAGAATCCACGGAGAGGGGGAAGGAGGCCGAAGAGAAAGAGACCACCAAAAAGAACTCCTTGGCATCTCTAGATGGTGAGAAATGAACTGTGGATCCAAACCTTCTTCTCACCTGGTCTGCAAGGGCAATGCCCGGAGCAAAGTCCCAATGTAGCAAGCCCTCCATGGGTGAAGGAGCTAGAGATCTCCATGGTTGGTGCAGTGGGTGGGAGAGAGGTGGAGGAGGGGAGAGGTGGAGGCAAGGAGAGCCATCAACCCCTGTCAATCCTACTGGCGCCGAGCTTGGCCTACCGCGAGGAGTGGAGGAAGGTGGGTATTTTTATGTTCATGCCAAATGGTATTGATGAAACTAGCGCTTGAATCAATAGCTAGGAGATGCGCGGAACATGCTACTATAGTACTTACTTTCGGGTGTCTAAATTGCAGCTCCTTCGGCAGTCCCGGAGCTTTTCTGGTGAATTTTCTCCAAACCCTGCCAGACAAAGAAAACAATTACTTGATATCAGAAATGAACAAAGTTGCTGATATGGTGGATAATGATCGATTTAACTTACTTCTGGAGTATTTGAGTAATGTCCGCATACTCCTGGGGATCTTTTCGTTTAGAGTCCAAGACAGTTACTACTCCCTGCTCAAGCCTAATCTCTAGGAGAATATAGTGGTAACTGCGCACGCATGCATAACTCATCAATTACATTACTATAACCTGGACTAATATATAAGGGAAACTGAATATGCACAAGACAGTAACACTCACTTGAAGTTGTAAGGAAAGAGTATTATACCTTTGTGTTCATTTATTTTGAATGATCGTAGCAAGTTGGCCTCGGTATCTGCGGCACGAAATTTAACCTCAGTTGCATCTATGAGATATGTGTTAATGAACCCAATATAACCGACTTGTCTTTTCTTCAATTCGGCGATCTTCAATCTGCATAATATAGTGAGGATAATTATAAATACATGCAATGAAAGAGCTGAGCTATATAGAGAGACTTAATGACAGAAGTAGTAGTACTTACAGACAGTAGCAGGTGACCGTTGCTTTATCGAGGGCCAATTGATTGAAAAACTGATAGAACTCCTCAAATGGAATAGGCAATAGATCAATTCCAACGAGGTCATGCTCCTTTTTAACTCTCACATACAAATTACTCCTCCCCCCAGACTCTGCAGATTTTCAAGTACCAATCATGCAATCTTCGCATCATCGTTGATAGAGATTTTTCATCTTTGACGAGAGGCTTCTCGTACTCATATCTGTGTATCTGCACGTCCATGAAATCATAATGTACATCGTTGGGCAGGTAATCTCCAAGATTGCTATAACCGGGCACCATCCTCGGATCGACGATGTCGCTAGGCACCTTGAGCGGGGGGCACGATTGATTCCCTTGTTCTCCGAGCTGGGCAATTTGTTTCCCAGCTGCTCGTCGTTCTTTCATCCTTTGATCACTGATTGTACTTCCCGACCGCTCCGCTTCGGCCCATGTCTTTCCAATAATGTGCTCATAGTTGCCTTTCGGCGGAGACTTGGGTGGTTTTGCCAGGGCAGCCAGAGTGCGCTTCACTTTCACCGGATCTACCTTCTCCTCCGGAGGTGGATGTCTCTTTGCTTTCAACCCTTGAAACCAGTCATCCACTTTGGTTCGCGCGATCTTCGCGTTCTCCTCTGGGGTCCTCTCGTATGGTAACTTTTCTGGAGTCTTCAGAGAAGGATCGAATCTGTATGTCCTCCCGCCTCTGGCTGTACTACTAGATGCCAGCCGAGCAGACGGAGCGGCTGTCTTCTTTACTTGCTTACGAGGCGGAGGAGAAGGACTATGACGCGCCGGAGCAGCTCTCGGAGCGGCGGCGGGTCTCTTCTACCCTTGCTGACGAGGCGGAGAAGGAGGAGGCTGGCTGCTCGGGCGCGCCGGTGCAGGTGGAGAAGGAGGCGGAGTGCCGCCACGCGCCAGAGACGGAGCCGGCCGAGTGCCCTGATCGCCACTCGCCGGAGGAGGAGGCGGTGGAGGAGGTGGAGTGCCATGACTCGCCGGAGGAGGAGGAGGAGGCGGAGGCGTCCAATTTGGAAGGTTGATGAGCTCCTTCCGTCATAGGCATGGAGTCTTCAGAGAAGAACCCAGCCGAGTCTCCCCTTCTCCGGTAGGGTGGTCAAGTGGGAGGTCCTCAAATCCCTCCATTATTTCATCCACCATCACCTTAGCATATCCTTCTGGAATCGGCCGGCAATGAAAAGTTGCGCCTGGTTCATTAGGAAAAACAGAGCCAACAGCCGCCTTGACCTTCATATTAATCCATTGCGCCATAAGGTGGCAATTTTGAGACTCCGTGATAACATCCACGGGATAGCTGGTAGGAGCCGTCAAGACATGCTCCGGCTGAAGCAGCTCGGTGGAAGCCACGCTGCTTCTCTGCTGAGATGGCGCCTGCAGTTCGGTCTGCTGCACTTTCTTCCTCCTCTCGTGGCATTTGTCACCGCCTGCGTCCGGAAACCCAGCCTTCCACGGAATGGAGCCTGGCGTGCCTCGTGTCCGTCCAGGGTGCTCAGGATTTCCGAGGGCCTTTGTGAGCTCGTCGTTCTCTCTATCTGGAAGGAACATCCCTTTCTGCGCTGCATCGATATAGTACCGAAGGTTCTTGAAGGGCATGTCAAGTTGCTTGTCCGTCCAAATGCACTTCCCTGTTACAGGGTCCAAGGATCCGCCAGCCCCGAAGAACCAAGTCTGGCAACGGTCTGGCCAGTTCATTGTCTCTAGTTCGATCCCTTTATCAAGCAGATCAGTCTCAGCCTTTGCCCACTTAGGCCGGCCTTTGAGGTAGCCACCTGACCCCATGCGATGGTGAAGCTTCTTCTTCGTAGCATTTTTCTTGTTTGTCTCCGACATCTTCTTACTCTTATCCGATGTCTTGTGGGCCACAAATGCGGGCCATTGATCTCTGATCTTCTCATATTTGCCCTTGAATTCTGGTGTCTCTTTTTTGTCGACAAACCTTTTCAGCTCATTCTTCCACCTCCTGAATAGCTCTGCCATCTTCTTAAGAGCAGAAGACTTAATTAATGGCTCTATAACCGGCTTCTCCGGATCCTCCTCTCGCGGTAGGGTGAAATTTGCCTTCAGCTCATTCCAAAGATCATCTTTCTGCATATCATTCACATAAGACACCTCAGGGTCTTCTTTAGCCGGCTTAAACCATTGGTGGATGCTGATCGGGATCTTGTCCCTAACAAGAACCCCGCACTGAGTAGTAAATGCATCCTTCGTCCGGATGGGTTCAATAGGTAGGCCGTCGCGCGCGATTGCTATGATCTCAAACCTTTCATCCTCGCGCAACTTTTTCTTCGGGCCTCATCTCTTTACCGAAGTTCTGCTCGATCCGGAGGGCTAGAAAAAAGAAGAAAGACGAGAGTTAATTAATATGTGTACATACCAAAACAATGAATGCATCAATTAGCTAGTCTCAGCACAGGCTTAACTAATATATTTACCTGGCCAGACTCTGTTCGGTCACCGGAGCGGTCACCCTGTTCTTCCGGACCTGCTTCTTCACCCTGCTGTTCTTCCGGACCTGCTTCTTCACCCTGCTGTTCTTCCAGACCATCATTGTCGTTAAGAAAACTCGACATGACATCACCTCCATCTAAGATTATGTCCCGCAACGTCTCTTCTGCTTCCTCGTCTCGTCCGTGCTCCATTCTTTCTGCAAATATATATTACAACATGGCAATTAGTACACAAGCATGACAGCACGTGGATATATTAGTTTGGGTGTACTCCTCGAGAGTTTTCACTATCGAAGTTATCCGGGAGGGGGTAATATCGACAACGATGAGATACATACACGGGAAAATAATGTTATCGGGGAGCGGGTATATCGACCCCCCCTGTGTTGAAGTTATCGGGAGGGGTTTATATCGACAACGACGACATACGTACATGGGAAAATAATATTATCGGGGAGGGGGTATATCGACCCCCCCCCCCCCACGTGTTGAAGTTATCGGGAGGGGGTATATCGAACCCCCCTCGTGTTGAAGTTACGGGGAGGGGATAATATCGAATGTTATCGGGGAGCGGGTATATCGACCCCCCACGTGTTGAAGTTATCGAGAGGGGTTTATATATCGACAACGACGACATACATACATGGGAAAATAATATTATCGGGGAGGGGGTATATCGACCCCCCCCCCCCCACGTGTTGAAGTTATCGGGAGGGGGTATATCGACCCCCACTCGTGTTGAAGTTACCGGGAGGGGGTAATATCGACAACGATGAGATACATACACGAGAAAATAATGTTATCGGGGAGGTGTTAAATCGACCCCCCCCCCCCCCCCCCCCCCCCCCCCCACGTGTTGAAGTTATCGGGAGGGGTATATCGACGACGACAGAGCCGATAAAACATAAGAAAACGAAGAAGAAATAAAAAGAGGAGAAGAAGAAAGGAATAGCTAGAAGAGAAGATCGAAGAAAAAAAAGAAGAAAAAAAAGAGGAGAAGAAGAAGAGAACTCCACTATTTCTTTCTTCTTCTCCTCTTCTTTTTCTTCTTCTTATTTATTTCTCCTCTTCTTCCTCTCCCCTCTTCTTCTCCTTTCTTCCTCTTCTTATTTCCTTTTTCCTCTCATTCTTTTTCTTCTTCTTCCTTCTTAAAAATACATGAAGTAGTATTGCCTAATTCATTGTTCATATGAATATACAACATTTGCATATTTACAATAATTAATATCACCAAAAAAATCTATGAACAAAAAAAATCCTAATTTTTCTAAAAAACTATCTTTTGCATATATACATGAACATATATATACAAAGAGAACATATATACATACATATATATATATATATATATATATATAACAAGCATATATATGAAAAAAAGCATATATATATGAAAAAAATGCTAGCTAGGGAGGGCGCCGGCCGGACCAGGAGGACCGCGGGGTTGGCGGCGAGGATGGCGACGGGGCAATGGGCGCGCGCTCGGGGTAGGGGGCGAGGGCGACGGCGAGGGCGGGCCGGGGCGGCGCGCGTCGGGCAGGGATTTGGGCGACGACGACGGGGGCGGGCCGAGGCGGCGCGCGTCGGGGCAGGGATGCGGGCGACGGCGACGACGGGGGCGGGCCGGGGCGGGCGGTGTCGGGGCAGCCTGGCGGCGTCGGCGTCGTCGGGGGCGGCAACTGCAAGATGAGAGTGAAAATTTCCTAAGTGTGGACTTATATAGCAGAGCCTTTAGTCCCGGTTCGTGGCAGCAACCGGGACTAAAGGTGGGTATTAATCCCGGTTCGTGCCACCAACCGGGACCAAAGGCCACTTTTCAGCAGCCCAAAGGGCGGGAAGCGGCGGCCTTTGGTCCCGGTTGGTGGCACCAACCGGGACTAAAGGGGATCATTGGTACCGGTTCGTGGCACCAACCGAGACCAATGCCCACCTTTAGTCCCGGTTGGTGCCACCAACCGGGACCAAAGGCCTTGTGCTGCTGCGCCCGCGTCGAAAGTTTAGACCCACCTCGCTAGTTGAGAGGGGTGCGCCGTGGTTTATAAGCCCCATTGCCGCACCCCTCTCGAGCTTCTCTCCATTGCAGGCTTACGGGCCTAATTGTCACTACTATGCCTGTGGGCCTACTAGGCCTCCTGCGGGCCTGAATCCTGGCTCATGGATGGGTTTCTAGTCGTATTCAGGCCGTGGGGGCCCAGTAGGTGGCACTTTTTTTGTTTTTTGTTGCTTTATTTATTTTATTTTCTTCTATTTTTTGCATTATTTTTTAATTCTTTATGCTTTTAGTTTTAGAAAAATTATAAACTTTTTGTTAATGCCATTAGTTTTCAAATTTGAAAACATTTTTTTGTTTTTTTTTGTTTTCTTTGTTGCTTTATTTATTTTATTTTGTTTCTACTTACAACAAAATACTTATTGTTGCTATTTTTATTTTTTTCAGTTTTTTGTTTAGTTTTCTGCATTATTTATTTTCTTTTGTTTTTTGTTTTATTTCTTAATTCTTTTTGCTTTTAGTTTTAGAAAAATTATAAACTTTCTATTAGTGCCATTAGTTTTCAAATTAGAATAGTTAAAATTTGAATTGTTTGAAATTTGTGTGAATCACAAGTTTGTGATTAACTTTACCAATGGCCCACGTGGCTGCCCTCTTGAGAGTGTTCTTGGTGAGAACCTTGTTGACAAGGAGCGAACCGGGATTAATGGTATTACGAGGGCCAAACCATAAGACATTAAAGCATTTGAAATGAACTCTAAAAAAGTTGGCATAGCATGTGCATGTACAAAACAGAGAATGGTGTCATACTCGTCTGTTACAAAGTTGGCATGGTATCATCATAATAGTTGCGGGAGAAAGTCTTCACTTTTTCTTCGCTTGTGTCATTTGCTTATTTCGCCGTAACCATGGATAATCTTCATCGTTTATCAGGATGCTGTTGGGGAACGTAGTAATTTCAAAAAATTTCCTACACACACGCAATATCATGGTGATGCATAGCAACGAGGGGGGAGAGTGTTGTCTACGTACCCTTGTAGACCGATAGTGGAAGCGTTATGACAACGCGGTTGATGTAGTCGTACGTCTTCACGGCCCGACCGATCAAGCACCGAAACTACGGCACCTCCGAGTTCTAGCACACGTTCAGCTCGATGACGATCCCCGGACTCCGATCCAGCAAAGTGTCGGGGAAGAGTTCCGTCAGCACGACGGCGTGGTGACGATCTTGATGTACTACTGTCGCAGGGCTTCGCCTAAGCACCGCTACAATATTATCGAGGATTATGGTGGAAGGGGGCACCGCACACGGCTAAGAAAACGATCACGTGGATAGACTTGTGTGTCTATGGGGTGCCCCCTGCCCCCGTATATAAAGGAGTGGATAGACTCTCTATGGCGCGCCCTAGGGAGTCCTACTCCCACTGGGAGTAGGATTCCCCCTTTCCTAGTCCAACTAGGAGTCCTTCCATGTAGTAGGAGTAGGAAACAAGGAAGGGGCGCAGCCCCTCCCCCTAGTCCAATTCAGACTAGGCCTTGGGGGGGCGCGCGGCCTGCCCTAGGCAGCCCCTCTCTCTTTCCCGTATGGCCCAATAAGGCCCAATACTTCTCCCGGCGAATTCCCGTAACTCTCCGGTACTCCGAAAAATACTCGAACCACTCGGAACCTTTCCGATGTCCGAATATAGTCGTCCAATATATCGATCTTTACGTCTCGACCATTTCGAGACTCCTCGTCATGTCCCCGATCTCATCCGGGACTCCGAACTCCTTCGGTACATCAAAACTCATAAACTCATAATATAACTGTCATCGAAACCTTAAGCGTGCGGACCCTACGGGTTCGAGAACAATGTAGACATGACCGAGACACGTCTCTGGTCAATAACCAATAGCGGGACCTGGATGCCCATATTGGCTCCTACATATTATACGAAGATCTTTATCGGTCAGAGCGCATAACAACATACGTTGTTCCCTTTGTCATCGGTATGTTACTTGTCCGAGATTCGATCGTCGGTATCTTAATACCTAGTTCAATCTCGTTACCGGCAAGTCTCTCTACTCGTTCCGTAATACATCATCCCGACACTAACTCATTAGCTGCAATGCTTGCAAGGCTTTAGTGATGTGCATTACCGAGAGGGCCCAGAGATACCTCTCCGACAATTGGAGTGACAAATCCTAATCTCGAAATACGCCAACCCAACATGTACCTTTGGAGACACCTGTAGAGCTCCTTTATAATGACCCAATTACGTTGTGACGTTTGGTAGCACACAAAGTGTTCCTCCGGCAAACGGGAGTTGCATAATCTCATAGTCATAGGAACATGTATAAGTCATGAAGAAAGCAATAGCAACATACTAAACGATCGGGTGCTAAGATAATGGAATGGGTCATGTCAATAACATCATTCTCCTAATGATGTGATCCCATTAATCAAATGACATCTTATGTCTATGGCTAGGAAACTTAACCATCTTTGATCAACGAGCTAGTCAAGTAGAGGCATACTAGTGACACTCTGTTTGTCTATGTATTCACACATGTATTATGTTTCCGGTTAATACAATTCTAGCATGAATAATAAACATTTATCATGAAATAAGGAAATAAATAATAACTTTATTATTGCCTCTAGGGCATATTTCCTTCAGTCTCCCACTTGCACTAGAGTCAATAATTTAGTTCACATCTCCATGTGATTTAACAGCAATAGTTCACATCACCATGTGATTAACACCCATAGTTCACATCGATATGTCATCAACACCCAAAGGGTTTACTAGAGTCAGTAATCTAGTTCACATCGCTATGTGATTAATACCCAAAGAGTACTAAGGTGTGATCATCGCTTGTGGGATAATTTTAGTCAACGGGTCTGTCACATTCAGATCCGTAAGTATTTTGCAAATTTCTATGTCAACAATGCTCTGCACGGAGCTACTCTAACTAATTGTTCCCACTTTCAATATGTATCTAGATTGAGACTTAGAGTCATCCAGATCAGTGTCAAAACTTGCATCAACGTAACCCTTAACGGCGAACCTTTTTGTCACCTCCATAATCGAGAAACATATCCTTATTCCACTAAGGATAATTTTGACCGCTGTTCAGTGATCTACTTCCTAGATCACTGTTGTACTCCCTCGCTTAACACAGTGCAAGGTATACAATAGATCTGGTACACAGCATGGCATACTTTATAGAATCTATGGCTGAGGCATAGGGAATGACTTTCATTCTCTTTCTATCTTCTGCCGTGGTCGGGCTTTGAGTCTTACTCAATTTCACACCTTGCAAAACAGACAAGAACTCTTTCTTTGACTGTTCCATTTTGAACTACTTCAAAATCTTGTCAAGGTATGTACTCATTGAAAAAAACTTATCAAGCGTTTTGATCTATCTCAATAGATCTTGATGCTCAATATGTAAGCAGCTTCACCGAGGTCTTTCTTTGGAAAATCCTTTCAAACACTCCTTTATGCTTTGCAGAATAATTCTACATTATTTCCGATCAACAATATGTCATACACATATACTTATCAGAAATGCTGTAGTGCTCCCACTCACTTTCTTGTAAATACAGGCTTCACCGCAAGTCTGATAGTAGTGCTCCCACTCCGAGATGCTTGCACCAGTCCATAGATGGATCGCTGGAGCTTGCATATTTTGTTAGCACCTTTAGGATTGACAAAACCTTCTGGTTGCATCATATACAACTCTTCTTTAAATCCATTAAGGAATGTAGTTTTGTTTATCCATTTTTCAGATTTCATAAAAATGCGGCAATTGCTAACATGATTCGGACAGACTTAAGCATAGATACGAGTGAGAAACTCTCATCGTAGTCAACACCTTAAACTTGTCGAAAACCTTTTTGCGACAATTCTAGCTTTGTAGATAGTAACACTACTATCAGCATATATCTTCCTCTTGAAGATCCATTTATTTTCTATGGCTTGCCGATCATCGGGCAAATCCATCAAAGTCCATACTTTGTTCTCATATATGGATCATATCTCAGATTTCATGGCCTCAAACCATTTCGTGGAATCTGGGCTCATCATCGCTTCCTCATACTTCGTAGGTTCGTCATGGTCAAGTAACATGACCTCCAGAACAGGATTACCGTACCACTCTGGTGCGGATATCACTCTGGTTTACCTACGAGATTTGGTAGTAACTTGATCTGAAGTTACATGATCATCATCATTAGCTTCCTCACTAATTGGTGTAGTAGTCACAAGAACAGATTTCTGTGATGAACTACTTTCCAATAAGGGAGAAGGTACAATTACCTTATCAAGTTTTCTACTTTCCTCGCACTCACTTCTTTCGAGAGAAACTCCTTCTCTAGAAAGGATCCATTCTTAGCAACGAATGTCTTGCCTTCGCATCTGTGATAGAAGGTGTACCCAACTGTCTCCTTTGGGTATCCTATGAAGACATATTTCTCCGATTTGAGTTTGATCTTATCGAGATGAAACTTTTTCACATAAGCATCGCAACTCCAAACTTTAAGAAACGACAACTTTGGTTTCTTGCCAAACCATAGCTCATGTTGTGTCGTCTCAAGGGACTTAGACGGTGCCCCTTTTTAATGTGAATGCTGCTGTCTCTAATGCATGATCCCAAAACGATATTGGTAAATCGGTAAGAAACATCATAGATTGTACTATATCCAATAAAGTACGGTTATGATGTTCGGTCACACCATTATGCTGTGGTGTTCCAGGTGGCATGAGTTTGTGAAACTATTCCACATTGTTTTAATTGAAGGCCAAACTCGTAACTCAAATATTCTCTTCCATGATCAGATCGTAGAAACTTTATTTTCTTGTTACGATGATTTTCCACTTCACTCTGAAATTCTTTGAACTTTTCAAATGTTTCAGACTTATGTTTCATCAAGTAGATATACCCATATCTGCTCAAATCATCTATGAAGTTCTGAAAATAATGATACTTGCCGCGAGCCTTAATACTCATCGGACCGCATACATCAGTATGTATAATTTCCAATAAGTTTGTTGCTCGCTCCATTGTTTCGGAGAACGGAGTCTTAATCATCTTGCCCATGAGGCATGGTTCGCAAGCATCAAGTGATTCACAATCAAGTGATTCCAAAATTCCATCAACATGGAGTTTCTTCATGCGCTTTACACCAATATGACCTAAACGGCAGTGCCACAAATAAGTTGCACTATCATTATTAACTTCGCATCTTTTGGTTTCAATATTATGAATATGTGTATCACTACGATCGAGATCCAATGAACTATTTTCATCGGGTGTGTAACCATATAAGGTTTTATTCATGTAAACAGAACAACAATTTATTCTTTTACTTAAATAAATAACCGTATTGCAATAAACATGATCAAATCATATTCATGCTCAACGCAAAAACCAAATAACACTTATTTAGGTTCAACACTAATCCCGAAATTATAGGAGTGTGCGATGTTGATCTTGGAACTACTTCCAACACACATCGTTACTTCACCTTTAACTAGTCTCTGTTTATTCTGCAACTCCCGTTTCAAGTTACTAATCAGCAATTGAACAAGCATCAAATACCGAGGGGTTGCTATAAACACTAGTAAAGTACACATAAATAACATGTATATCAAATATACTTATGTTCACTTTGCCATCCTTCTTATCCGCCAATCACTTGGGGTGGTTCCGCTTCCAGTGACCAGTCCCTTTGCAGTAGAAGCACTTAGTCTCAAGCTTAGGACCAGACTTGGGCTTCTTCACTTGAGCAGCAACTTGCTTGTTGTTTTTCTTGAAGTTCCCCTTTTTCCTTTTGCCCTTTTCTTGAAACTAGTGATCTTGTCAACCATCAACACTTGATGCTCTTTCTTGATTTCTACCTTCATCGATTTCATCATCATGAAAAGCTCGGGAGTCGTTTTCGTCATCCCTTGCATACTATAGTTCATCACGAAGTTCTATTAACTTGGTGATGGTGACTAGAGAATTCTGTCAATCACTATCTTATCTGGAAGATTAACTCCCACTTGATTCAAGTGATTGTAGTACCCAGACAATCTGAGCACATGCTCACTAGTTGAGCGATTCTCCTCCATCTTTTAGCTATAGAACTTGTTGGAGACTTCATATCTCTCAACTCGGGTATTTGCTTGAAATATTAACTTCAACTCCTGGAAAATCTCATATGTTCCATGACGTTCAAAACGTCTTTGAAGTCCCGATTCTAAGCCATTAAGCATGGTACACTAAACTATCAAGTAGTCATCATATTGAGCTAGCCAAACGTTCATAACGTCTGCATCTGCTCCATCAATAGGTCCGTTACCTAGCGGTGCATCAAGGACATAATTCTTCTGTGCAGCAATGAGGATAAACCTCAGATCACGGATCCAATCCGCATCATTGCTACTAACATCTTTCAACACAATTTTCTCTAGGAACATATCAAAATAAACATAGTGAAGCAACAACGTGAGCTATTGATCTACAACATGATTTGCAAAATACTACCAGGACTAAGTTCATGATAAATTTAAGTTCAATTAATCATATTACTTAAGAACTCCCACTTAGACAGACATCTCTCTAGTCATCTAAGTGATTACGTGATCCAAATCAACTAAACCATGTCCGATCATCATGTGAGATGGAGTAGTTTCATTGGTGAACATCACTATGTTGATCATATCTACTATATGATTCACGCTCGACCTTTCGGTCTCCGTCTTCCGAGGCCATATCTGTATATGCTTGGCTCGTCAAGTATAACCTGAGTATTCCGCGTGTGCAACTGTTTTGCACCCGTTGTATTTGAACGTAGAGCCTATCACACCCGATCACCACGTGGTGTCTCAGCACGAAGAACTTTCACAACGGTGCATACTCAGGGAGAACACTTCTTGATAATTTAGTGAGAGATCATCTTATAATGCTACCGTCAATCAAAGCAAGATAAGATGCATAAAAGATAAACATCACATGCAATCAATATAAGTGATATGATATGGCCATCATCATCTTGTGCTTGTGATCTCCATCTCCGAAACACCGTCGTGATCACCATCGTCACCGGTGCGACACCTTGATCTCCATCGTAGCATCGTTGTCGTCTCGCCAATCTTATTCTTCCATGACTATCGCTACCGCTTAGTGATAAAGTAAGCATTACAGCGCGATTACATTGCATATAATAAAGCGACAACCATATGGCTCCTGCCAGTTGCCGATAACTCGGTTACAAAACATGATCATCTCATACAATAAAATTTAGCATCATGTCTTGACCATATCACATCACAACATGCCCTGCAAAAACAAGTTAGACGTCCTCTACTTTGTTGTTGCAAGTTTTACGTGGCTGCTACGGTCTTAAGCAAGAATCAATGTTACCTACGCATCAAAACCACAACGATAGTTTGTCAAGTTGGTGCTGTTTTAACCTTCGCAAGGACCGGGTGTAGCCACACTCGGTTCAACTAAAGTTGGAGAAACTGTCACCCGCAAGCCACCTATGTGCAAAGCACGTCGGGAGAACCGGTCTCGCGTAAGCGTACGCGTAATGTCGGTCCGGGCCGCTTCGTCCAACAATACAGCCGAACCAAAGTGTGACATGCTGGTAAGCAGTATGACTTATATCGCCCACAACTCACTTGTGTTCTACTCGTGCATATAACATCAACACATAAAACCTAGGCTCGGATGCCACTGTTGGGGAACGTAGTAATTTCAAAAAATTTCCTACGCACACGCAAGATCATGGTGATGCATAGCAACGAGAGGGGAGAGTGTTGTCTATGTACCCTTGTAGACCGATAGCGGAAGCGTTATGACAACGCGGTTGATGTAGTCGTACGTCTTCACGGCCCGACCGATCAAGCACCGAAACTACGGCACCTCCGAGTTCTAGCACACGTTCAGCTCGATGACGATCCCCGGACTCCGATCCAGCAAAGTGTCGGGGAAGAGTTCCGTCAGCACGACGACGTGGTGACGATCTTGATGTACTACTGTCGTAGGGCTACACCTAAGCACCGCTACAATATTATCAAGGATTATGGTGGAAGGGGGCACCGCACACGGCTAAGAAAACGATCACGTGGATCAACTTGTGTGTCTATGGGGTGCCCCCTGCCCCCGTATATAAAGGAGTGGAGGAGGGGAGGGCCGACCCTCTCTATGGCGCGCCCTAGGGGAGTCCTACTCCCACCGGTAGTAGGATTCCCCCTTTCCTAGTCCAACTAGGAGTCCTTCCATGTAGTAGGAGTAGGAAACAAGGAAGGGGCGCAGCCCCTCCCCCTAGTCCAATTCGGACTAGGCCTTGGGGGACGCGCGGCCTGCCCTAGGCAGCCCCTCTCTCTTTCCCGTATGGCCCAATAAGGCCCAATACTTCTCCCGGCGAATTCCCGTAACTCTCCGGTACTCCGAAAAATACTCGAACCACTCGGAACCTTTCCGATGTCCGAATATAGTCGTCCAATATATCGATCTTTACGTCTCGACCATTTCGAGACTCCTCGTCATGTCCCCGATCTCATACGGGACTCCGAACTCCTTCGATACATCAAAACTCATAAACTCATAATATAACTGTCATCGAAACCTTAAGCGTGCGGACCCTACGGGTTCGAGAACAATGTAGACATGACCAAGACACGTCTCCGGTCAATAACCAATAGCGGGACCTGGATGCCCATATTGGCTCCTACATATTCTACGAAGATCTTTATCGGTCAGACCGCATAACAACATACGTTGTTCCCTTTGTCATCGGTATGTTACTTGCCCGAGATTCGATCATCGGTATCTTAATACCTAGTTCAATCTCGTTACCGGCAAGTCTCTTTACTCGTTCCGTAATACATCATCCCGCTACTAACTCATTAGCTGCAATGCTTGCAAGGCTTAAGTGATGTGCATTACCGAGAGGGCCCAGAGATACCTCTCCGACAATCGGAGTGACAAATCCTAATCTCGAAATACGCCAACCCAACATGTACCTTTAGAGACACCTGTAGAGCTCCTTTATAATCACCCAGTTACGTTGTGACGTTTGGTAGCACACAAAGTGTTCCTCCGGCAAACGGGAGTTGCATAATCTCATAGTCATAGGAACATGTATAAGTCATGAAGAAAGCAATAGCAACATACTAAACGATCGGGTGCTAAGCTAATGGAATGGGTCATGTCAATCACATCATTCTCCTAATGATGTGATCCCGTTAATCAAATGACAACTCATGTCTATGGCTAGGAAACTTAATCATCTTTGATCAACGAGCTAGTCAAGTAGAGGCATACTAGTGACACTCTGTTTGTCTATGTATTCACACATGTATTATGTTTCCGGTTAATACAATTCTAGCATGAATAATAAACATTTATCATGAAATAAGGAAATAAATAATAACTCTATTATTGCCTCTAGGGCATATTTCCTTCAGATGCTTGGGTCAGCCTTGACTTTGAAGGGAGGAATTTCATGAAACTTTTCATAATCTTCGGACATGTCTGTCTTGCCCTCCACTCCCACGATGTCCCTTTTTCCTGAAATAACTATGTGACGCTTTGGCTCATCGTATGATGTATTCGCTTCCTTATCTTTTCTTTTTCTAGGTCTGGTAGACATGTCCTTCACATAGATAACCTGTGCCACATCATTGGCTAGGACGAACGGTTCATCAGTGTACCCAAGATTTTTCAGATCCACTGTTGTCATTCCGTACTGTGGGTCTACCTGTACCCCGCCTCCTGACAGATTGACCCATTTGCAATTAAACAAAGGGACCTTAAAATCATGTCCATAGTCAAGTTCCCATATGTCCACTATGTAACCATAATATGTGCCCTTTCCCCTCTCGGTTGTTGCATCAAAGCGGACACCGCTGTTTTGGTTGGTGCTCTTTTGATCTTGGTCAATCGTGTAAAATGTATTCCCATTTATCTCGTATCCTTTGTAAATCAATACAGTCAAAGATGGTCCCCTGGACAACAAGTACAGCTCATCACAAACAGTGTTGTCACCTCTGAGACGTGTTTCCAACCAACTGCTGAAACTCCTGATGTGTTCACATGTAATCCAGTCGCCACACTGCTCCGGGTGTTTGGAGCACAGACTGTTCTTGTGTTCATCGACATACGGGGTCACCAAGGTAGAGTTCTGTAGAACTGTGTAGTGTGCTTGAGACCAAGAATATCCATCCCTGCATATTATTGAGTCCCTTCCAAGCGTGCCTTTTCCAGTCAGTCTCCCCTCATACCGCGATTTAGGGAGACCTATCTTCTTAAGGCCAGGAGTGAAGTCAACACAAAACCCGATGACATCCTCTATTTGATGGCCCATGGAGATGCTTCCTTCTGGCCTATCGCGGTTACGGACATATTTCTTTAGGACTCCCATGAACCTCTCAAAGGGGAACATATTGTGTAGAAATACGGGCCCTAGAATGACAATCTCGTCGACTAGATGACCTAGGACATGCGTCATGATATTCAAGAAGGATGGTGGGAACACCAGCTCGAAACTGACAAGACATTGCGCCACATCACTCCTTAGCCTTGGTATGATTTCTGGATCGATCACCTTCTGAGAGATTGCATTGAGGAATGCACATAGCTTCACAATGGCTAATCGGACGTTTTCCGGTAGAAGCCCCCTCAATGCAACCGGAAGCAGTTGCGTCATAATCACGTGGAAGTCATGAGACTTTAGGTTCTGGAACTTTTTCTCTGGCATATTTATTATTCCCTTTATATTCCACGAGAAGCCAGTTGGGACCTTCACACTGAGCAGGCATTCAAAAAAAAATTATTTCTCTTCTTTCGTAAGAGCGTAGCTGGCAGGACCTTCATACTGCTTCGGAGGCATGCCATCTTTTTCGTACAAACGTTGCAGGTCCTCCCGTGCCTCAGGTGTATCTTTTGTCTTCCCATACACGCCCAAGAAGCCTAACAGGTTCACACAAAGGTTCTTCGTCACGTGCATCACGTCGATTGAAGAGCGGACCTCTAGCTCTTTCCAGTAGGGTAGGTCGAAGAATATAGATTTCTTCTTCCACATGGGTGCGCGTCCCTCAGCGTCATTCGGAACAGCTAGTCCGCCGGAACCCTTTCCAAATATTACGTGTAAATCATTGACCATAGCAAGTACGTGATCACCGGTATGCATGGCGGGCTTCTTTCGGTGATCTGCCTCGCCTTTGAAATGCTTGCCTTTCTTTCGACATTGATGGTTGGTCGGGAGAAATCGATGATGGCCCACGTACACATTCTTCCTTCATCTGTCCAGGTATATACTTTTGGTGTCATCCAAACAGTGCGTGCATGCGTGGTATCCCTTGTGTGTCTGTACTGAAAGGTTACCGAGAGCGGGCCAATCGTTTATGGTCACGAACAGCAACGCCTTTAGGTTAAATTCCTCTTGTTTGTGCTCATCCCACGTACGTACACCGTTTCCATTCCACAGTTGTAAAAGTTCTTCAACTAATGGCCTTAGGTACACATCAATGTCGTTGCCGGGTTGCTTAGGGCCTTGGATGAGAACTGGCATCATAATGAACTTCCGCTTCATGCACATCTAAGGAGGAAGGTTATACATACATAGAGTCACAGGCCAGGTGCTGTGATTGCTGCTCTGCCCCCTGAAAGGATTAATGCCATCCGCGCTTAAAGCAAACCATACGTTCCTTGGGTCCTTTGCAAACTCATCCCAGTACTTTCTCTCAATTTTTCTCCACTGCGACCGTCAGCGGGTGCTCTCAACTTCCCGTCTTTCTTACGGTCCTCACCGTGCCATCGCATCAACTTGGCATGCTCTCCGTTTCTGAACAGACGTTTCAACCGTGGTATTATAGGAGCATACCACATCACCTTCGCTGGAACCCTCTTCTTGGGGGGCTCGCCGTCAACATCACCAGGGTCATCTTGTCTGATCTTATACGTAATGCACCGCATACCGGGCATGCGTTCAGATCCTTGTATGCACCGCGGTAGAGGATGCAGTCATTACGGCATGCATGTATCTTCTGCACCTCCAATCCTAAAGGGCATATGACCTTCTTTGCTGCGTATGTACTGTCGGGCTATTCATTGTCCTTTGGAAGCTTCTTCTTCAATATTTTCAGTAGCTTCTCAAATCCTTTGTCAGGCACAGCATTCTCTGCCTTCCACTGCAGCAATTCTAGTACGGTACCGAGCTTTGTGTTGCCATCTTCGCAATTGGGGTACAACCCTTTTTTGTGATCCTCTAACATGTGATCGAACTTCAGCTTTTCCTTTTAACTTTCGCATTGCATCCTTGCATCGACAATGACCCGGCGGAGATCATCATCACCGGGCACATCGTTTGGTTCCTCTTGATCTTCAGCAGCTTCACTCGTTGCAGCATCATTGGGCACATTGTCTGGTTCCTCTTGATCTTCACCAGCTCCCACTATTGCAGCATCACCGTATTCAGGGGGCACATAGTTGTCATCGTACTCTTCTTCTTCGCCGTCTTCCATCATAACCCCTATTTCTCCGTGCCTTGTCCAAACATTATAGTGTGGCATGAAACCCTTGTAAAGCAGGTGGGTGTGAAGGATTTTCCGGTCAGAGTAAGACTTCGTATTCCCACAATTAGGGCATGGACAACACATAAAACCATTCTGCTTGTTTGCCTCAGCCGCTTCGAGAAATTCATGCACGCCCTTAATGTACTCGGAGGTGTGTCTGTCATCGTACATCCATCGTCGGTTCATCTGCGTGCGTTATATATAATTAAGTGTGTCAAAAACCATTACAGAACATCATGAATAGATAATTAAGTGACCAAATTAATATAAGTTCATCATCACATTAGAACCAAAGTACATACATAGTTCTCATCTAACAACATATAGCTCTTCAGAGCATCTAATTAATTAAACCATACATTGAAACTATGTAAAACATTTCAATGCGAAAACAAACGCGATCATAATCGCAACCAAGGTAACAATTGATCCAACGGCATAATGATACCAAGCCTCGGTATGAACGGCATATTTTCTAATCTTTCTAATCTTCAAGCGCATTGCATCCATCTTAATCTTGTGATCATCGACGACATCCGCAACATGCAACTCCAATAACATCTTCTCCTCCTCAATTTTTTTTATTTTTTCCTTGAAGAAATTGTTTTTTTCTTCAACTAAATTTAACCTCTCAACAATAGGGCCGGTTGAAATTTCCGATTCACATACCTCCTAGATAAATAAAATCTATGTCACGTTGGTTGGCATAATTTTCATAAACAATAAATGAACCAACAGTTATAAAGATAATATATACCACATCCAAATCATAGACATGACGAGGGCCGACGGGGGCGGATACCAAAACCATCGCACTATATAAGATGCAATACTAAAAGTAAGAAAATGATACAAGTATCTATCTAAACATACAAGTAAGAATATTTTTTCTTTCAGAAAGAAGATAAGAACAAGAGGCTCACCACGGTGGTGCCGGTGATGAGATCGGCGCGGGTGATCGACGGCGGTGAAGACGGGGGCGGGGCGTGACGGACCGCTAAACCTAGACAAATATTGAGGAAAATGGAGTTTGGAGGTCGAGCTTGGAGAGGAGAAAACTTAAGTAGTGTGGCTCGGGCATTCCATCAAACACCTTGTGTGCATAGGAGGTGAGCTAGAGCACCACCAAGCCCTCTCCCCCTCGGCCAGAAAAAACAGAGCAGTGTGCTCTGCTCTTGCGCGAGGGGGTATATATAGGCACCATCATTGATCCCGGTTGGTGGCATGAACCGGGACTAAAGGGGGGCCTTTGGTCCCGGTTCATGCCTCCAACCGGGGCCAATGATGGTGGGCCAGGAGTCAGGACCATTGGTCCCGGTTCGTCCCACAAACCGGGACCAATGGCCCACGTGGCCCGGCCGGCCCCCTGGGCTCACGAACCGGATCCAATGCACCCATTGGTCCCGGTTCTAGACTGAACCGGGACTAATGGGCTTACCCGGCCTGAACCTTTGCCCCCTTTTCTACTAATGAGCGTGATGTACTCATAGCACTCCCTGCCTAGAGGAGGAAGATGGAGGGAGTCGCTGGAGCAGAGCAGTCTGCATTTCATTTTTCTTACAGACATCCAATTCTTAGTTCAGGCATACATGTAAAAGAAAATGAAAACCATCTGTAAAATGCAGGACCATATAACATTTCGACAGTCGTATAGCATTGTCAAGAGCATACAAATAGACGATCCTGTAACTGAATGAAGGGCCATGGTAAAAGTTTTGTGAAATTCAGACACATCAAAGTAGACAGGGACCATATAATATACATTGTTAAAACGGAAAGCCCACCGAATTGACATGCATGAAAGCAAACAACTCACGTACTGAAGCAAAAGTACATAGAGGAGGAACTTATTGGATCCGCACGAGACAGAGTCCATAGCCGTAGCCGTACTCCCAGCACCAGCTGAGGATCGAATTCATTAATAGAAACGGATCAAAACAGGTTCCTGACGGTCCAAGTTAAAGCAACTACAGCAACCATCAAATTTCTAACATCTCCAGTTTACTTCAGAAATTGAACCACACAAATCAATGAAAGAAACAGAAAACAATCTGAATGTTCTGTCACACTGCACAAATATTCAGAAACAGAGTGCTAAAGAAATAAGTGGTCCACTGTTTCTTAGGCACAGCAAAACATAGATTTGGGTCTACTTCCACCAGGGGAAACATAACTAAGTAGGTCTACTTGCGGAAGCTAAACATTTAACACAACTATCTACGTCCCCGTTATCATCTCAGAGCAGCTCCTGATTTGCCTTATAACCAAAATTTTCTGTAGCACACTGTCAGACTTCTCCGTGCTAGCCAAAAAAAAACCTGGTCTACCAGCTTCCGTATCACTTGCCACTTGAATAGATTTATTCACCTCAGTTCTACTAGTTACCCCCAATAAGAGAGCATTGGAAGAAATTAGATAGTTATTAGCTTGTGTAAATTACCTTTTGCCTTCTTCCATCTGTTGGTCCTCTCAAACCGCCACCCGTCCCACCTTCCTTTTAAAACCTTCAATCTTGGTGATCGGACCATATTCTTGTTGTGCACTAGCAAAAGCGACATAATTCACTGACAACGTTGTATTATCAGTAGTAGCCGGCACCACATGGATTTTTGCAGCCACCACACTTCCCATTTCCCCATTTTCATTTTCATTTTTTGTGTTTTTTTATTTCCCCCCTTTTTCCTTTTTCATTTGCTAGTTTAGTTTTTCATTTTCCGGGGGAAATACGTGAATTTTTCTACAAAGTGTATGAATATAAATCAGTCGTGCCTGAAGTTTTTTATTTGAAAAACTAAATCTTACTGTATACTGAATTTTTTTGTTTGTAAATATGGTCTTTTCGAAATATGTACACATCCTGATTAAAGTACAAAAACTTAATTTCTTCTTAATACATGAACATTTAGCTTAACAGAAGACAACATTTTTTGGGGCAGATCAACAGTGCGCCAAACTGCCAGGTTAATTAAACTAATACACTGTCAGCTGCTAACTGGATCGAGGTGGTGGAGATATGGGAGATAAGCTTAACAATTCACGCAGCAGGTGGCCGGGCACCACAGTGTGTTTGCTGATGCTTAAAAGCCTATGGACACGCGCGGCAGCAGTGGACAAGAACTACAGAGGCATCCAAGCATAGTACTACTATGCTCGTAGTGCTTTCGTACTACTATGAACCCCCGACAAGCCGGCCCGGCCCAATGCTATTTCCCCCCCTCCCAATGTGGCATCTCAGCCTTGGCTATATGGCAAGCTGATCCAGCTAGAGTTCATTTCTGAAGTGACAGGACAGGAAAAAGCATTACGTAGCAAAGAGTACTTCAATTCCTTCCTTCCCTGCCATCGTTCTTTGCTGCTCCTTTGATAGGGGTTGCTGATGTAAGAAAAACTGTCGTTCAGCGTTCAGCGTAGACAAACTGTGACACGAAAACCTTATCTGGACAATTTATACACTAAGATCTTTCAACCATTTGACCTCTTTAATTTGCATACCTTCACACTTCCACAATCCAATAAAATCTCCGGAATCTCCGATCTGGACGTCCTATATAGTTTAAACATCATTAACCATTTCTTTCGTGATAGGGGTTTGTTCTTTGCTGCTTCTTTTTTTTTCGATAAACAGGGGATCACCCCCGGCTCCATTTCATATAGAAAGAAACCACATCATAGCAGTATCTTACAGACCCGAAACACCCAAACAGAGAACAGTCTACAGCCAGAATAGTCTCAGGAGGAGATCTACCTCCCAACACAGATTTTTGAAACAGAAACTACCGGAGCATGCTGCAAACAGACAACAACGTCTACTCTAACACTCAACCACTCAAACATGAAGCCACCACACACTAGGCTAACTTTGCTGCTCCTTTTCACTCATTCTTTGTTTCGTCAGTCACTCCATCATGGATGCCGACCTCTTTAAGACATGCCAGGTACTAGATCGTCGCGCCGCTAGAGTCATTTAGATCCTTGCATAGGAGCCGGAGTGACTCGAGGTGCGGTACAGATCCGTCATGAATTTCCAGCTCAGTTAAGACTTCCTTCCACCACAACGCACAGGTGTCGAAGGCTTCAAAATTTATCGTGTCTCATGATGAGCCTGCCCAGTTGAGTTGCAATCAGCTTCAGGTACTCGGAGCTCGTGCACTTTGCTAAGGGCAGCAAGGATGTCACCACTCTGGTTATCACCACGGAATGACAAGCACAATTTAGTGAGACCACACAACATGGTAATAAACTGAGGCATTTGCCGGCATTTGTTCGCTTGTGGCTTGGGTGACATAAGGTAGTAGGAGTAATCCTTATCTTGGAAGAAATTCAGCAAGTCTTGAGACTGTTTATCATTGATGTTCAGTGAGACTGAATGAGCTTTGTTTGGATCGGTGCTTCTATTGATTAACTCCTTGATTGATTTTGAGAGATGAGTTGAGTTGCAACTATCATTGTTGGTGGAATCGCACCATATTTTCTCCTTTGTCAGGTGCTTCAAATGCTCCATGACCTGTGTGTAACTTCCACTTTTGTTGTCCACTTCTGTAGCTTACACATTCTCCGGCTTCCTTCATTTTGTTGGAGCTTGAATTTTCCAAACAGGTGAATTAATCATGGCGGCTCCATGACTTGCGTGGGCAGAATCTCTATCTTGGTTTTCCTTAGATCCAGTGTCTCTAATAATTTAAGTTGTGACCGTGACAACTAGTTAGCAGTAATTAATAGCCTACTAGTGACACTCTGTTTGTCTCTAATCAACTGTCACTAGTTAGCAGTAATTAATAGCCTACTAGTGACACTCTGTTTGTCTCTAATCAACGAGCTAGTCAAGTAGAGGCATACTAGTGACACTCTGTTTGTCTATGTATTCACACATGTATTATGTTTCTGGTTAATACAATTCTAGCATGAATAATAAACATTTATCATGAAATAAGGAAATAAATAATAACTTTATTATTGCCTCTAGGGCATATTTCCTTCAGTCTCCACTTGCACTAGAGTCAATAATCTAGTTCACATCTCCATGTGATTTAACAGCAATAGTTCACATCACCATGTGATTAACACCCATAGTTCACATCGATATGTCATCAACACCCAAAGGGTTTACTAGAGTCAGTAATCTAGTTCACATCGCTATGTCATTAATACCCAAAGAGTACTAAGGTGTGATCATGTTTTGCTTGTGGGATAATTTTAGTCAACGGGTCTGTCACATTCAGATCCGTAAGTATTTTGCAAATTTCTATGTCAACAATGCTCTGCACGGAGCTACTCTAACTAATTGCTCCCACTTTCAATATGTATCTAGATTGAGACTTAGAGTCATCCAGATCAGTGTCAAAACTTGCATCAACGTAACCCTTAACGGCGAACCTTTTTGTCACCTCCATAATCGAGAAACATATCCTTATTCCACTAAGGATAATTTTGACCGTTGTTCAGTGATCTACTTCCTAGATCACTATTGTACTCCCTCGCTTAACACAGTGCAGGGTATACAATAGATCTGGTACACAGCATGGCATACTTTATAGAATCTATAGCTGACGCATAGGGAATGACTTTCATTCTCTTTCTATCTTCTGCCGTGGTCGGGCTTTGAGTCTTACTCAATTTCACACATTGTAAAACAGGCAAGAACTCTTTCTTTGACTGTTCCATTTTGAACTACTTCAAAATCTTGTCAAGGTATGTACTCATTGAAAAAAACTTATCAAGCGTTTTGATCTATCTCTATAGATCTTGATGCTCAATATGTAAGCAGCTTCACCGAGGTCTTTCTTTGGAAAATCCTTTCAAACACTCCTTTATGCTTTGCAGAATAATTCTACATTATTTCCGATCAACAATATGTGATACACATATACTTATCAGAAATGCTGTAGTGCTCCCACTCACTTTCTTGTAAATACAGGCTTCACCGCAAGTCTGTATAACACTATATGTTTTGATCAACTTATCAAAACGTATATTCCAACTCCGAGATGCTTGCACCAGTCCATAGATGGATCGCTGGAGCTTGCATATTTTGTTAGCACCTTTAGGATTGACAAAACCTTCTGGTTGCATCATATACAACTCTTCTTTAAATCCATTAAGGAATGTAGTTTTGTTTATCCATTTGTCAGATTTCATAAAAATGCGGCAATTGCTAACATGATTCGGACAGACTTAAGCATAGATACGAGTGAGAAACTCTCATCGTAGTCAACACCTTAAACTTGTCGAAAACCTTTTTGCGACAATTCTAGCTTTGTAGATAGTAACACTACTATCAGCGTATGTCTTCCTCTTGAAGATCCATTTATTTTCTATGGCTTGCCCATCATCGGGCAAATCCATCAAATTCCATACTTTGTTCTCATATATGGATCATATCTCAGATTTCATGGCCTCAAACCATTTCGTGGAATCTGGGCTCATCATCGCTTCCTCATACTTCGTAGGTTCGTCATGGTCAAGTAACATGACCTCCAGAACAGGATTACCGTACCACTCTGGTGCGGATCTCACTATGGTTTACCTACGAGATACGGTAGTAACTTGATCTGAAGTTACATGATCATCATCATTAGCTTCCTCACTAATTGGTGTAGTAGTCACAAGAATAGATTTCTGCGATGAACTACTTTCCAATAAGGGAGAAGGTACAATTATCTTATCAAGTTTTCTACTTTCCTCGCACTCACTTCTTTCGAGAGAAACTCCTTCTATAGAAAGGATCCATTCTTAGCAACGAATGTCTTGCCTTCGGATCTGTGATAGAAGGTGTACCCAACAGTTTCCTTTGGGTATCCTATAAAGACATATTTCTCCGATTTGAGTTTGATCTTATCGAGATGAAACTTTTTCACATAAGCATCGCAACTCCAAACTTTAAGAAACGACAACTTTGGTTTCTTGCCAAACCATAGCTCATGTTGTGTCGTCTCAACGGACTTAGATGGTGCCCCTTTTTAATGTGAATGCAGTTGTCTCTAATGCATGATCCCAAAACGATATTGGTAAATCGGTAAGAAACATCATAGATTGTACTATATCCAATAAAGTACGGTTATGTTGTTCGGTCACACCATTATGCTGTGGTGTTCCAGGTGGCATGAGTTTGTGAAACTATTCCACATTGTTTTAATTGAAGGCCAAACTCGTAACTCAAATATTCTCTTCCACGATCAGATCGTAGAAACTTTATTTTCTTGTTACGATGATTTTCTACTTCACTCTGAAATTCTTTGAACTTTTCAAATGTTTCAAACTTATGTTTCATCAAGTAGATATACCCATATCTTCTCAAATCATCTATGAAGTTCTGAAAATAATGATACTTGCCGCGAGCCTTAATACTCATCGGACCGCATACATCAGTATGTATAATTTTCAATAAGTTTGTTGCTCGCTCCATTGTTTCGGAGAACGGAGTCTTAATCATCTTGCCCATGAGGCATGGTTCGCAAGCATCAAGTGATTCACAATCAAGTGATTCCAAAATTCCATCAACATGGAGTTTCTTCATGCGCTTTACACCAATATGACCTAAACAGCAGTGCCACAAATAAGTTGCACTATCATTATTAACTTCGCATCTTTTGGTTTCAATATTATGAATATGTGTATCACTACGATCGAGATCCAATGAACTATTTTCATTGGGTGTGTAACCATATAAGGTTTTATTCATGTAAACAGAACAACAATTTATTCTTTTACTTAAATAAATAACCGTATTGCAATAAACATGATCAAATCATATTCATGCTCAACGCAAAAACCAAATAACACTTATTTAGGTTCAACACTAATCCCGAAATTATAGGAGTGTGCGATGATGATCTTGGAACTACTTCCAACACACATTGTCACTTCACCTTTAACTAGTCTCTGTTTATTCTGCAACTCCCGTTTCAAGTTACTAATCAGCAACTGAACAAGCATCAAATACCGAGGGGTTGCTATAAACACTAGTAAACACATAAATAACATGTATATCAAATATACTTATGTTCACTTTGCCATCCTTCTTATCCGCCAATCACTTGGGGTGGTTCCGCTTCCAGTGACCAGTCCCTTTGCAGTAGAAGCACTTAGTCTCAGGCTTAGGACCAGACTTGGGCTTCTTCACTTGAGCAGCAACTTGCTTGTTGTTTTTCTTGAAGTTCCCCTTTTTCCTTTTGCCCTTTTCTTGAAACTAGTGATCTTGTCAACCATCAACACTTGATGCTCTTTCTTGATTTCTACCTTCATCGATTTCATCATCATGAAAAGCTCGGGAGTCGTTTTCGTCATCCCTTGCATACTATAGTTCATCACGAAGTTCTATTAACTTGGTGATGGTGATTAGAGAATTTTGTCAATCACTATCTTATCTGGAAGATTAACTCCCACTTGATTCAAGTGATTGTAGTACCCAGACAATCTGAGCACATGCTCACTAGTTGAGCGATTCTCCTCCATCTTTTAGCTATAGAACTTGTTGGAGACTTCATATCTCTCAACTCGGGTATTTGCTTGAAATATTAACTTCAACTCCTGGAACATCTCATATGTTCCATGACGTTCAAAACGTCTTTGAAGTCCCGATTCTAAGCCATTAAGCATGGTGCACTAAACTATCAAGTAGTCATCATATTGAGCTAGCCAAACGTTCATAACGTCTGCATCTGCTCCTGCAATAGGTCCGTTACCTAGCGGTGCATCAAGGACATAATTCTTCTGTGCAGCAATGAGGATAAACCTCAGATCACGGATCCAATCCGCATCATTGCTACTAACATCTTTCAACACAATTTTCTCTAGGAACATATCAAAATAAACATAGGGAAGCAACAACGCGAGCTATTGATCTACAACATGATTTGCAAAATACTACCAGGACTAAGTTCATGATAAATTTAAGTTCAATTAATCATATTACTTAAGAACTCCCACTTAGACAGACATCTCTCTAGTCATCTAAGTGATTACGTGATGCAAATCAACTAAACCATGTCCGATCATCACGTGAGATGGAGTAGTTTCATTGGTGAACATCACTATGTTGATCATATCTACTATATGATTCACGCTCGACCTTTCGGTCTCCGTGTTCCGAGGCCATATCTGTATATACTTGGCTCGTCAAGTATAACCTGAGTATTCCGCGTGTGCAACTGTTTTGCACCCATTGTATTTGAACGTAGAGCCTATCACACCCGATCATCACGCGGTGTCTCAGCACAAAGAACTTTCGCAACGGTGCATACTCAGGGAGAACACTTCTTGATAATTTAGTGAGAGATCATCTTATAATGCTACCGTCAATCAAAGTAAGATAAGATGCATAAAAGATAAACATCACATGCAATCAATATAAGTGATATGATATGGCCATCATCATCTTGTGCTTGTGATCTCCATCTCCGAAACACCGTCGTGATCACCATCGTCACCGGCGCGACACCTTGATCTCCATCGTAGCATCGTTGTCGTCTCACCAATCTTATGCTTCCACGACTATCGCTACCGCTTAGTGATAAAGCAAAGCATTACAGCGCGATTGCATTGCATACAATAAAGCGACAACCATATGGCTCCTGCCAGTTGCCGATAACTCGGTTACAAAACATGATCATCTCATACAATAAAATTTAGCATCATGTCTTGACCATGTCACATCACAACATGCCCTGCAAAAACAAGTTAGACGTCCTCTACTTTGTTGTTGCAAGTTTTACGTGGCTGCTACGGTCTTAAGCAAGAACCAATCTTACCTACGCATCAAAACCACAACGATAGTTTGTCAACTTGGTGCTGTTTTAACCTTCGCAAGGACCGGGTGTAACCACACTCGGTTCAACTAAAGTTGGAGAAACTGTCACCCGCAAGCCACCTATGTGCAAAGCACGTCGGGAGAACCGGTCTCGCGTAAGCGTACGCGTAATGTCGGTCCGGGCCGCTTCGTCCAACAATACAGCCGAACCAAAGTGTGACATGCTGGTAAGCAGTATGACTTATATTGCCCACAACTCACTTGTGTTCTACTCGTGCATATAACATCAACACATAAAACCTAGGCTCGGATGCCACTATTGGGGAACGTAGTAATTTCAAAAAAATTCCTACGCACATGCAATATCATGGTGATGCATAGCAACGAGAGGGGAGAGTGTTGTCTACGTACCCTTGTAGACCGATAGCGGAAGCGTTATGACAACGCGGTTGATGTAGTCGTACGTCTTCACGGCCCGACCGATCAAGCACCGAAACTACGGCACCTCCGAGTTCTAGCACACGTTCAGCTCGATGACGATCCCCGGACTCCGATCCAGCAAAGTGTCGGGAAAGAGTTCCATCAGCACGACGGCGTGGTGACGATCTTGATGTACTACTGTCGCAGGGCTTCGCCTAAGCACCGCTACAATATTATCAAGGATTATGGTGGAAGGGGGCACCGCACACGGCTAAGAAAACGATCACGTGGATCAACTTGTGTGTCTACGGGGTGCCCCCTGCCCCCGTATATAAAGGAGTGGAGGAGGGGAGGGCCGGCCCTCTCTATGGCGCGCCCTAGGGGAGTCCTACTCCCACCGGGAGTAGGATTCCCCCTTTCCTAGTCCAACTAGGAGTCCTTCCATGTAGTAGGAGTAGAAAACAACGAAGGGGCGCAGCCCCTCCCCCTAGTCCAATTCGGACTAGGCCTTGGGGGGGCGCGGCCTGCCCTAGGCAGCCCCTCTCTCTTTCCCGTATGGCCCAATAAGGCCCAATACTTCTCCCGGCGAATTCCCGTAACTCTCCGGTACTCCGAAAACTCGAACCACTCGGAACCTTTCCGATGTCCGAATATAGTCGTCCAATATATCGATCTTTACGTCTCGACCATTTCGAGACTCCTCGTCATGTCCCCGATCTCATCCGGGACTCCGAACTCCTTCGGTACATCAAAACTCATAAACTGATAATATAACTATCATCGAAACCTTAAGCGTGCGGACCCTACGGGTTCGAGAACAATGTAGACATGACCAAGACACGTCTCCGGTCAATAACCAATAGCGGGACCTGGATGCCCATATTAAGAGGATTTTCTGTGACATTCTCTCGCAACTCCAGCTTCCGGACCCCCCACAGGATTTTAAGGAGACTGACCTCATTGACAATATCAAGACATATCTACGAAACAAAAGGTACTACTGTTTTTCCTACAACGAAATGTCGCCATAAAACCCTAGTTAATTAATTTGCCCCCTCAATTTTGGCATGTTGCAGGTATCTGATTATTATTGATGATTTGTGGGAAACATCAGTATGGGATATAATTAATCAAGCTTTTCCCAAGGGTAGTCAAGGCAGCAGAATAGTAACAACTACACAGATCGAAGACGTTGCAATAGCATGTTGTTGTTATCAGTCAGAGCATGTCTTTGAAATGAAACCTCTGGATGACGATCACTCAAAAAAGCTATTTTTTAACAGACTCTTTGGCTCTGAAAGTGATTGTCCTGAAGAATTGAAACAAGTTTGTGTTGAAATTGCTGAAATTTGTGATGGTTTGCCGCTAGCCACAATCAGCATAGCTAGTCGTCTACTAAGCCAGGCTGTCATGTCAAATGATCTCTTCACATACATCCATCAGTCGTTAATCTCTTGTTTCTCTGCGGTGCCTACTTCTGAAAGAACTAGACAAGCACTGAATCTGAGCTACAATAATCTTCCTCGTTATTTGAAGACATGCCTGCTCTACCTTATTATGTATCCAGAGGGCTACACGTTCTTAAAAGATGATTTGGTGAAGCAATGGGTGGCTGAAGGTCTGATCTATACAGCAGAAGGGCAAGACATTGAGAAAGTTGCTGAAAGCTATCTCTATCAACTTATTGGTAGAAGCTTCATCCAGCCGATATGTGTCAACTACAACAATGAGGTGTTGTCCTGTCAAGTGCATGGCTTGGTACATGATCTTATTGCACATAAGTCTGAAGAAGAGAATTTCATCGTGGCAATAGACTATAGCTGTCGAAAGAATGTGTCACTTTCTCATAAAGCCCGTCGACTCTCGCTCATATTTGGCGATGCGAGATATGCTAAGACACAAGCAAACATCAGAAAATCACAAGTTCGGTCAGTTAGATTTTCTGGATTACTTGAGTCTATGCCTTGTCTTACAGAGTTCAAGCTTGTGCGTGTCCTAAACCTTCAACTATCTGGTCAAGGCTGCCGTGGTGATGATATAGCAGACCTCAGTGGGATTTCAGAAATGTTTCAACTGAGATATTTGAAGATCGCGTGTGATGTCTGCATCAAACTGCCAAACCATGTGCTACAATACCTGGCAACACTGGATATTACAGATGCAAGATTTGCACCTGTTCCATGGGATGTGAATTTTCCACGGTTGCTTCACTTGCACCTGAGTCTTCCTGTTGAGAGAGATCTGCTGGATTGGGTAGACAGAATAGGGACTCCCAGTTTAATGAGCCTTGGCACGCTGAACTACCTGCAGGAGCTTCATCTTACCATTTCTTCACTGTCTACTTTCCATCATGTGGCGAAAAACATGGAAGCTCTGGGTTCTTTACTCGGAGGTCATGGCAACCTGAAAACTATAGCAGTAGCTCATGCCTCATCGGTTAAAAATACCGCAGCTTCAAAAACAAACATTTTATGGGCTTGTATGGAACCTCCCGCCCTTCTCCAGAGATTTGAATTCTCGCCGCACATCAGCTGCATATTCTCACAGGTACCTTCGTGGGTTCGAAAACTTGGCAACCTATGCATTTTGAAGATTGCAGTGAGGGAACTGATGATGAATTCTGTTGATATTCTCAGAGGTTTGCCTGCCCTGACTGCTCTATCGCTGTATGTGGAGACACCGCCTGATGACAATATCATCTTTGATAAGGCTGGGTTCTCAGTTCTTAAGTACTTCAAGTTTACGTTCATGCGGGGTATAGCTTGGGTAAAATTTGAGGAGGATTCAACGCGTAATCTCTGGAAGCTCAAGCTAGTTTTCAAGGCCATCCCCCCAATGGACCATCCCCAGTGGAGAACATATGGACATGGTACAGCATTAATCAGCATCAATTATATGCCAGGCCTTAGAGAGATCTTCACGAAATTTGGGGGTGCAGCTGCTGATCTGGAGTATGTCTCGAGGATTGGCGTAGCTAGTAATCATCCAAGCAATCCTATAATTGACGTGCAATTTGTGGATTCTGGTTCCTATGTTGATGAAAGCACCGAGACTGAAATAACAAGCACACATGAGATTTTGGAGGAAAACTAGTCTGGTTCTGGGAATACTAGTCTAGGTCGGTGATTAAGCCTTCGTATTCAGGTGCTATAAATAAATTGATAATCAATCTGGCAGAGCATAAATTGGTGTCCTAGCTTTCGCTTGCATAGAGGAAATGGTAAGACCCATGCATAGATCAGTTTGTGAAGTACCCTAGTGGGGGAAATATCTTTTCTTGTAAGGCGTATTGTCGTTAACCCGTCAGCCTTGGCATTCTTGTAATTCACAACTGTATCTTGAGAAGAAAGTTTTTTCTCGACGTTATTACAATACACATATTCCGCGTTGTGACTTAATACACTAACTTGTTGCAGTGTTTGTGTTAGTGTCTCACTCTACCGCTAATTGGGAGAATGAGGAGCTGAACAGCATTATCACCTGCTTGTTATCATTTGTGTGAACTGTTACATTCTTGATAACATATGTTTCTTATCTGCTTTTTGCAAATAAATGTAGTTATGAACACGGGAAAGGGAGAAAGCGCGGTAGAGGGTTTTGGATGGATCATGGTTGGACGACCCCAGTTTACTCACAGTATACGGGGAAAAAGGATCTCCGGACCAGACCGCAGATGAATATAGGACCGTGTTGGATGGCAAAACTCGTCCGGACGGATGCGGGTGGTTTGAGGGTCCGTGTTGAAGATGCCCTTATAATAGAAGAGAAAGAAGACATAGATCTAGTATTTTACTCATTCCGTAACTTAACATAAGATGTTTTTTGACACTTACAATATCTAAAAAAAATCTTATGAGTTACAGAGTGAGTATATTATTTTTGTACTAGTAGACAAGAGTAACCTTGGTGCTCAGCTTCGACCTTAGGCGACGACCTGAGTAGAGGACTCGAGAGGGCAGAGGCCATCAAACGACGCGCGAGAGGAGGATGGAGGATGGATGATGGCTTGATTTGTTTGTAAGTGATCTATAGTCTGTACCTCGCTAGGGTTTCCTTCTGATGATTCTTTCTGATGGAGCGTCAAATAAGGGGTAGTATTGTGTATCCATTGCTCCAAAAATTAGGGCACGAGACATGTCGAGGAGCAAACCAAATTAATTGGAGGAAATTTGGGTATATCTAGTGCTTTCTATCAGCGGACATCCTGTAACTTTGTGTTTTCACCTCTGACTGAAACAATCCTTTCTACTCTAGGTATTTGGGGAGGAAACCCCCATCCCAAATTTACATGTATAATCCCCCGTTATATAGAACCAAACAAAGGATTGGGGAGTAAAATGCAACATCCTGTGCCTATACCATCATCAGAAGACGAGCCCCCGTAGCCGTAGGAGTCTGGCACGTCGTTCACCTTAGAATCCACCTTCAGCGCATCAGAAATTGACAGTGCAGTGTCCAAAGGCTCCACACAAGACAGACCAGCTGCCGAAGCAACGGAAGGTACAGCTACTTAAAAACACCAAACCCCAACCTGATGATATTCAATGCACAGCTCATCTCTGTGCCGAGCAAGATTAACCCGGCCAAGGCACCAACCGCCATTGTCGACTTCTTTGGCGAAAGACACCAATGGCCACCAGCGACGACAATCTTGCGTGCAGGCGCTGTTTCTTCTGAAGGCCTTGTTTCTTTAAACAAATCCAGACGATAAGCACTATGGCACTTTGAAAAACAAAGCAAAGTTATTCTTGAAGGCAACAACATTTCTTGCTTCACATATACTGTGTACGCTGTCAGCTCATTTCAAGCTATCAATACATTTTTATTTCTAGCAGCTTCCATATCCATACACTAGTATATCATGAAAATGACCTCATGTGCATCGAGGAGAAAGTTATCAGAAGTACTTCAATGGCCTCCCATTGTTAGCCCCTGTAACCTGCTCTGTACTGTGTGTTTTATCCTCTGTCAATGAATATCAACAGCTCTCCTGTTGGATTTTACAAAACTCTTTAAGAAAAGTGCCTGAAGAAACATCCAACACATTCTGAGTTGAAACTAGCTAAATATTCGTGCATTGCTACAGAAGTTGACTGCTCATGCATTGCGAGTGAAGGTTTTCCTAATGACATAAGTTGTTTGAACAACTTTTCTCATCGTAGTCACTAATTTTGTGCAAATATTTTTTTTCTCAAAATAAGGATCAATCGGCTCATCTAACCGTAAGATCTTGATGCATTCTCTACTATACATACAATGTATTTTTTTCTGAGGTAAAAATGTATGATAGTTGCATTAATCAATCTCTTGGCAACTTGAGAGGTAACCTCTGACTCAAGGGTGAAGGGGCGGTCAATAACTAGGACAATGATATAATCTTTTAACTATTATAAGAGTATATTAATGTTTGATAAATTATTGGCATCACTCTTTAAGTCTATATAGTATCAGTAAACCCTCGGTGGTGGTGGCTGGCTGGTTGCTGTTGAGCTCGCCAGTGACACCCTCATTTTTCCTTCTCCTCATTCTTTTGCCGTCCCGCTCCGTGTTGTTTCTCCTCCTCGGTGGTGGTGACAAGGCGCTAACGATGAATGAGTTAATTAGTGTGCATCTAATGTGTAACTTTTTTTTTCAAATTTGGGCACGCAGTGCGCATCTCGACAGCCTGCCAAAATGCTAGGTTTAATTAATACACTACTTGGACCGATGAGGTCGAGAAATGGGAGCTAAGTTAAAAAACCTATAAACATGTGAGGCAGCTGTTGAGATGCAGTAACCGTGTACTATGCAGAGGCATCTTGTGAACTTACATAGAGATTGAGGATGCTTGCAATGCTTTAGTAATAGGTTAGTGAACCCTAAGCTGCATCTGATCCTTTATATTTTTCTCCCTTCCCAAGGTTGCATCTGAGCTTTGGCTAATTGGCTGGCTCCTCACGGCTTGTTTCTCTGGTATCCAGAACAAGGAACAGCATTACGCAGTGCACAGTGCTTTCAGTTCCTTCCTTAATGCTAACTCCATGATGTGGTCTTGCAACTGAGAACACACACACACACACACACACACACAGAGAGAGAGAGAGAGAGAGAGAGAGAGAGAGAGAGAGAGATGGAGGCTGTGGCGGCGGTGGCGGCCACCTCTTTCGTGGAGTGGATGGTGCCGAAGCTCTTTGATTTCTTAGATAAAAATCACGAGCTTCGGAAGAATCTGGAGCGTGACATCAAGTTCATCAAGAACGAGTTTGCCATGATTTCTGCCGTCATCCAGGATGAGCAAAAAGTTCACCATGACGGTGGCGAAGAGGTGCATAAGGAGTGGATCAAGATGGTACGTGAGGTAGCGCACGCCATCGAAGACTGCATCGACCGCTTCATGCACCGCGTGAGGATGCCGGAGACAGGCGCCGGGTGGCTCCGTCACGCTGTCCACAGGGTGAAGACGGTGAAGGCTCGTAACGAGTTCGCGTTGGCCATCCAGGAGCTCAAGAAGATATCAGAGGATGCGTCCAAGCTGAAAGTCACATACAGTAGCAGCAGCACCTCTTCACCAGGGCGGTCGAGGTTGTCTGAGCAGACAGAGACGGCAGCGACCAAAGAAGACGACGGCGATGGCGACCATTCAGCAGCATCCGGATCTGTGCCCGTGGGTATGGGCGGTCCCCTCAGCGAGCTTTTGGATATGATCCAGCAGCAGCAGCAGCTCAAGGTGATCACCATTGTTGGGTTCCACGGTATGGGCAAGACTCTCCTCGCCAATCATGTGTACAAGGCAGTTGAGAGCCAATATGAAGCTCGGGTTTGGGTCCCTCCAGCAAAACTAGAGGGAACAGCCACGGATGTTCTCAAGGAGATACTCCGACAACTTGGCCAGTGCGTCGACGGCCGTCTCACCAAGCTTCAAGCAAGCATCAAAGAGTGCATTGGGACCAAGAGGTAATTCTTCTATATATCACTGGATTTATAAAACTCCTCCTTCAATATATTCGTGTCCAATTAATCTGCCATGTTTAATTTAGTGTGTACATTCTTCATTCTAACTAGTGAGGTGACCCAGGCATTGCGTGCTCGATTTTCTGTACTGTGTTGTGGTTACTACTAATTAGTCTCACTGATTGTTTGCTCCCACGGTCAATTGTTATTTCATTTAGCCTGCTTCAAAGTATTATCATTCATACATAACTTATAATTTATATTAAAGCAAATATATACATCTCAGGAAAAAAAAGTAACAGACTTTGGTTTAAAACTTTAGATACATTAAATTGTTGTCAAAGCCACACCGCTATATGTGGTACTTCATGACTATTCAGTGGCACTTAGTCCATTGTCCACTGTACAAAAGTCATGGAAAATCATAGTTGCTCATACTATCATCTTGCTTCTTCACTTGAACTCGCGCACGCCCATTGTTTTCTTTTTCTCGCAAATGTTATTCTGGAAAGAAATTACCAATATTTAAATGAAAGCATCTTTTGTGGGAATTTATATATTGATGGCTCTGATATAAATCTTGTATTCTTATTCTCCACATGTTGCGTCTGTTGTAGTGCAATGCACAGTATCTCTGGAGTTAAGCTGCTTCTATGCATGCTTATCTTGCTTTAGTTGTCTTTGCTATAAAAATTCTCCGATTCACGTTTGTCCTGTTTTCTTTTTTTCTCATTCATTCATTCAGATCCCTATTCATCTCCTGATGTAATCCTTGGCTAATTAGCTTGTCATGTTTAATTTGGTACATAGGTTCTTCATTGCAAACAGACAAATTAGTCATGTGTTGTAACGGTTGTTTCTTCATCCATTGGGGGAACACTTGGAGTAGAGATAAAGGGAACACTCGATGGGGAAGTCTATATATATGCTAGATTCCGAGAGATTTACGTAATATAGTTTACGGAGATGTGGAGCTTTTCCTTGTCCTGTTTGATACAAAATGTTCTAGCTGCCAGTTAGCCAAGGTTTAGATGCGAACTTGGGAGGGGCCAAAATAGCATCGGATTCACAAGACGCTGCTGGTATTGCTTTGGGGTGTAGTACTAACTTGTATTAAAGCACTGCAAGCTTCCTCAATCTCCATGTAACTTCACAAATGCCTCCGCAGTTCACGGTTAAACAGAGAGAGATTATATTGTTTATCGACTGCTGCCGCGCCACTCCCTCTGCAAATTGTCAAACTTAGCTCCTGCTTCTCCGCCTAACTCGCCGATCCAAGCAGCTGACATTGTAGTAGTTTAACCTGGCACGCAGAGCTTGCTACGGGATCGATCTGATCGAACTGCTTGCCAGACTGCCAATTGTAGACAGACGACAGTGTTACAATATATTGACTAATCAGCTCATGAGTCTTCCACGCCTTGCATGTCGGCTCATCAATCCTGGCAGCTAGTGGTTCATGGGTTTACTTCAACTTTGCATTGAGTCGAAACACAGTGTATTAAGGTTGAATGGACCAGCGGACTCATAAGTCTTTCACACTACACCTACCAAACTACATTTTCACAACTTTTTGGATTGTGATGCTCTGGTACCTTGCCACCTGCTATCGGAGTTGTTAAACTTAGCTCCCGTTTCCCCCTTAGCTTATCGATCCATGCAACGTCCAAAAAAAGTTGGTGGATTCAAGCATTGTATTAGTTTAGCGCTGGCCAATTCAAGGCAGACAGTGTTACATTAGTTCGACTAATCAACTCACGAATCTTTCATGCATAGCTTGTCAGCTCATCAATCCAAGCAGCTAGTGGTGCACTAGTTTAATTTCACTTTGCATTGACTCGAAACACGCAATGTTAGTGTTGAACTTTTAGAAAGTTCAAATCTCGCATTGTTCTGGAGTTTTGAAAGTAGCGATGCAATGATGCATGCATATGCTTGCGTGATATATTTTGGCAAAAGAATCAAGGTAGGTTGGTCGCCCCACCATGCACTATGAGGTCCTCGTTAACATGTTGGTGTTAGCCTACGTCAAGGTGCACTAACCTTAACCTACTTCAAAGCAGTGCAAGTTTCCTCAATCTCAATGAAACCTCATAAGATGCCTCCGTAGTTCATGGTTACGTAGAGAGAAATTGCATTGATTCTGCGGAAATACAAACTGTAGTGCCCCACAAGCCACCCTCTGACTTAATGGTTAAACTTAGCTCCTGTTTTCTCTGCTTAGCTCGTCGATCCAAAGCAGCTGACACTGTATTTGTTTAAGCTGGTAAGCAGAGCTTGGCACCGTATCGATATGCACAATGTGTCAGACTGCCAATTCAAGATAGACAATGTTACATTGGATGGACTAATCAACCGGTGTATCTTTCATGCCTCGTCAGCTCATTGATCCAAACAATCAGCTGGGGTACAGTTAGTTTACTCCACTTTGCATTGAAGGGAAACACAGTATGTCTTGAATGGACACATTTTTTCGAAAAGGGGGATCTCCCCGGCCTCTGCATCAGAACGATGCATACGGCCATCTTATTAACCAAATAACAAAAAATGCCAACAAGGTTCCACAGTCTCCAGCGAAACAAAAAGCAAAGGATAAATGCAGCTCACACAGAGCGACAGACGGCTAGATACACAAACTAGCCCGAAAAAGATGCCACAACCAGCTGGCTAAAAATAGATAGGGAAACTAATTGCCTATCCTATTACATGACCGCCATCCAAACCGGTTGAAGATATCCCGAGCTACCATCTCCCAACGGATAGATCCAGTAACCAAATGCTCCCTGGCCTCCATCGAAGTGAGTAGCGACCACAAACGGATCAGTGCCGTAGCTCGGAAAATAACCTGCAAAAAATGAATCCGTGATGTTCTGTTAAAAACCAAATCATTTCTGCAATTCCAGATAGTCCATAACAAAGCGCAAACTCCAACCCGAATATGTCTTGCTAATTCAGGCTCAACCCCATTAAGCCATGTCCCAAATAAAGCATTGACCGAAGTCGGTGGAGTAATATTAAAAGCAATATGGACCGTCCGCCAAAGAACTTTGGCCAACGGGCAATCAAAGAATAAATGCTTAATCGTCTCATCCCGATCACAGAAACTACACCTAGTAGGTCCTGTCCAATTGCGTTTAATCAAGTTGTCCTTTGTTAAAATAACTTGTTTATGGACAAACCACATAAACACTTTAATTTTTAAAGGAACTTTGACAGCCCAAACATACTTGGAAGTTGGAATAGCATTCGAATTAATAACATCAATATACATTGATTTAACTGTAAATACTCCAGAGCTAGTCAACTTCCAGCGCAATATATCGGGTTGGTGAGAAAGTTGAACCTCCATCAGTCTCCTAACTAGATGGAGCCATTCTTCCCAACGATTGCCCGCTAGCGACTGTCGAAACTGAATATTAAGGGGGACAGATTGGAATACCGTTGCCACGAACACCTCACGTCGTTGAGCAATCCGATATAAAGACGGATATTGAATGGCTAAAGGTGATTCACCAAGCCAAGTATCCTCACAGAAACGTGTACTTGTACCGTTTCCAATAACAAATCTCGTCCTATTGAACATAGATTGTTTGACTTTCATTAGTCCTTTCCAGAAAGGCGAATCAGTCGGCCTGACTGCGACCTGGGACAATGTTTTAGTCTGGAGGTACTTGTTGCGGAGGATCTGCGCCCACATGGCCTCAGTCCCGGAAGACAGCTTCCACAACCACTTACTAAGAAGGCATCTGTTTTTAACTTCAAGATTTTCAATACCAAGACCCCCTTGGTCTTTCGGTCTACAGATGATGTCCCATTTAGCAAGCCGGTATTTTCTTTTATGTTCATCACCCTGCCAAAAGAAACACGACCGATAGAAGTCCAGTCGTTTCCTAACACCAACTGGGACCTCAAAGAAAGATAAGAGAAACATAGGCATACTCGTGAGCACCGAATTAATCAATATCAAACGGCCTCCGTATGACATGAGCTTACCCTTCCAACAGCTCAATTTTTTCTCAAATCGATCCTCGATGCACTTCCATTCTCTGTTTGTTAGCCTACGATGGTGAATCGGAATACCAAGGTAAGAGAAGGGTAAACTCCCCAACTCGCACCCAAACAATTGCCTATAAGACTCCTGGTCGTCTTTGGCTCTACCAAAGCAGAACAACTCGCTCTTATGAAAGTTAATCTTTAACCTGGTCAATTGTTCAAACAAGCATAACACTAGCTTCATATTTCTCACCTTGGCCAAATCATGCTCCATAAAGATGATTGTATCATCGGCGTACTGAAGGATGGAAACACCTCCCTCAACAAGATGAGGTACCAACCCACCCACTTGACCATTCTGCTTAGCCCTTCCTATCAAAATTGCTAACATATCCACTACAATGTTAAACAGGATAGGGGACATCGGATCTCCTTGTCTTAGGCCTTTATGTGTCTGGAAGTCATGACCTATGTCGTCATTCACTTTAATTCCCACACTCCCTTTTTGCGTAAATGATTCGACCTGTCGGCGCCAGGCTTCATCAAAACCTTTCATACGCAATGCCTGTTGGAGGAATGACCACTTAACCTTATCGTACGCTTTTTCGAAATCCACCTTAAAAATTACTCCATCTAATTTTTTGGAATGGATTTCATGGAGCGTTTCATGAAGAACAACCACCCCTTCAAGGATGTTCCTGTCCGGCATGAAAGCAGTTTGGGATTGCTGCACCACAGACTGCGCAATCTGTGTGAGCCTATTAGTCCCGACCTTGGTGAAGATTTTGAAACTAACATTGAGGAGGCAGATCGGTCTGAACTGCTCAATCCTCACAGCATCCGTTTTCTTCGGGAGCAATGTGATAGTTCCAAAATTCAAGTGAAATAATTGAAGCTGTCCAGCGAATAAATCTTGAAACATCGGTAGTAAATCCCCCTTAATAATGTGCCAGCATTTTTTATAGAACTCAGCCGGGAACCCATCCGGACCGGGAGCCTTATTATTTTTCATTTGTGCAATAGCATCGAACACCTCCTTTTCTGAGAACGGGGCAACCAGGATATCATTATCAGCAGCAGACAATTGAGGCACGTCCTCGATCCTGGACTCATCGAGGGACACACAATTGTCCTCCGGCGGTCCAAATAACTGTCTATAGTATTCGGTAATATAGGTTTTGAGATTATCCTGACCTAAAATAGGGCCCTCATCCTGCTCTAGCTGAAAGATCCGCTTCTTTCTATGCTTACCATTAGCAATGAGGTGAAAGAATTGAGTATTCGCGTCCCCTTGGACTACTTTGCGCACCTTGGCACGCAAAGCCCACTTCAATTCTTCTTCGCGGAGAAGTTCTTTCAGCCTCTTCTCCGCCTCATTTTTAACCTGGAGCTCGGCGGGCAGCAACATCGCGGATTCGGCTTTTACGTCCAAGGCCTGTACAAGAGAGAGGAGCCTATCCTTCTCAATCTTATACACCCCATTGAGGTGCTTAGCCCAACCCCGTAAGAAACTTCTCAAATGCCTAATTTTATTCTGCCAGCGCTCGACCGCCGTCCTTCCTCCAACACCCTTGGCCCACTCCCTGGCTATGAAGTCTAAGAACCCCTCGCGTCCGAACCAGGCCATCTCAAATGAGAAGGTGTTTTTGTTTCCCATATGGTTCGGCTCCCCTGAGTCAACGAACAATGGTGTGTGATCGGAGATTCCCCGCGCGAGAGCTTGCACCGTAACAAGAGGGAACTTCTGTTCCCACTCCATGCTGGCGAGAACCCGATCAAGCTTTTCATACGTCGGGTTTGGCAGAGCATTAGCCCAGGTAAACTTTCTACCAGAAAGCTCTATCTCCCTTAGATCTAAGCTTTCAATAATGGTATTGAACATAAACGACCACCTGCCGTCAAAGTTATCATTATTTTTCTCCTCTCTCCTCCTAATGATATTGAAATCACCCCCGACCAAAATCGGAAGCTGTTCGGACCCATAGATCCGAACAAGATCTGCCAGAAACTCCGGTTTAAGCTCGGGTTGTGCGGCACCATAGACCGCTACCAAAGCCCAGTTGAACCCATCAACTTTAGACCTAACTCGAAACTTTACCGCGAAGTCACCCATTACTACACTCCGGACTTCAAGGGAATCGCATCTCACACCCGGTAAGATACCTCCCGATCTACCTCGTGGCGGGAGACAATGCCAGTCGAAATCAATACCACCCACAAGAGAGGAAAGAAACCGCGGCGCAAAATTCTCTCTACCGGTTTCCGATAAAGCAATGAAATCTAACCGATGTTCCAGAGAAGCTTCAGCAAGAAACCTTCTTTTAGCCAAGTCCTTTAGACCTCTGCTATTCCAAAAGATTCCTTTCATAGTTCATCATGGAATTTTTTTGCAGTCCGAATCCTAGCACTCCTACGAACTGCAGAATCGGGATAAATCTTTCGTTTCCACTTACGCTTTGGCTTAGTGGGCTCCGTCACCCGGTCCTCATAACCGGGCTGAACGGAACCGACAGCTACATCATCTAAGGACGCATCATCGCCCTCAGACTCCTGATTAGAAGGTGCTAGATCCGCACATAGATTATTTAGCACTCTAACCCCTAACGCATCAATTTCCTCATCGTTCATGGGTTTGACCGCAGCAAGATTACGAATAGTCTCTAAGGCCCGCTCCGCCTCTAAATCTAACATATCATTCACCGAATTGGAAATTTCATTATCAGGAGCGCCTAGTGAAACTCCTAATTGGTTTGCATTATTAATAATCTCCTCAGGAGCAAAATGCAATAAAGAATTAGATATGTTAACGGACATACCAGAAGAGATCGCAGCATCCTGAAGCTTGGCCGCCCTCATAGCGCACCGCTTGTGCATATCTTCCACCTCCGGAAGGTCCAGAACGCGAGCACTCATCCGTCTCCCCGTCGAGACCGGGTCTGGGATCCTGCCAAAGGCAATAACCTCCTCTCGAGAATGAGGAGGCCGCGGGCTCCCAATGCCCTCGGACAAGTGCCCAGCGGGTAGGACAAGAGATGGGACAACTGGGGCCACCTGCCCACTCCCTCCTCCTGCCCCACCCACCGGCTCAGAGCGAAGCGTCGAAGTCGCCGACAGTGCGGTCCTCCTGACCGCAGACGAGGAAGGGATGTCTAGGGCCAGTGCAGGGGAAACCGTCATTGTCGAAGGAGAAGCAGTCCGCCTGACTGCCGGAGAGGAGGAGAGAGCCACGGCCACCTGCCCCAGCTCTTCCCCCAGCGTAGCCGCCGGCGCGAGGGCCACCGCCCCAACCGAAGAAGCAGGAGCCGAGGCCTCCTGCCTCGGGCTCGCTACCCCGGCACTCGCCAAGCCGACCGGTACCGGCGTCGCAGTGGGAGAGGAGGCTAGGCTACCTCCCCCACTGCCGACCAACACCGGCCTCACCGGTGTGACCTGCGCCAGACCACGAGAGGGAGAGGCCGGGGCCACCTGCCCTAGACTCCCCTCCCCAAAGAGCACCTCCGAACCTGTCATTATATCCCTACTCGAAGCCACGGTAGGAGGAAGAGAACCCACTTGAGGCTCCACCTCCGTAACCATCACAGGACTAGCCACAACATCAAGCTCCAAAGGAGGGAGCATACACTCAAAGCAATCATCAGACTCAACCCTGTCACTCCAAAGCCGAGGAGGAGCCGAAGCTGGCTCGAAGGACCCAAAACGCAACGTACTCATCGGTACCGTCGGGGACCATCACCGGGCAACTGAGCAGCCGTACTAGGCCCATTGGCCCTCTCTCGTCCTGCCTCATCGGTCGGGTCCTCACGAGCACCGGCATCACCATCCCCCTCGTGCATGTCCATATCAGCCCCAGAACCCACATCGGCAAACAACTCGGCATCCTCAAACTCTATCTCAAGAGGAAACACCTCTCCCCGATAAAACCAGTTAACCACGTTCGGGATAAAATCAATGTCCAGAACGCCCACTAAGAGCCGGGCCACCCCATGTGGGCGGGTAAAAGCCATGTCTACTTCCTCAGTCTTACCCACCAGCATACCCAAACTCGCCACTACTCAAGCATCGGTTAAAGCCTCAGATGGGGCCCCTGAAAACCGCAGCCACACCTGTGTGAGCGGTTTGCCCTTAGGCTCCTCCTTTTTCCACTCGTGAAACTCCAGGATACACTTAATACCAGGCACCCTGCATAACCCGAAACTCAACAGCTTCTGCAAGTCGTCCACCGTTGGGAAATCAACCCTAAAGACATTGTCCTCGATCCGAACAAGCTCCCACTGAAAGTCACCGGGAGCCAGTTCCTGAAGACTCCGCACAATTTGAACCTCAGACACCACCTCTCGGGTGGCTTTCACAATGCCAGTAGTCATACTCTGAGCCACAACAGTAATGTCCCTCGCCGCCGGGGACTCAAAGAAAGTGAGTTCGGCACAATATACTCCATACATCGTGAGCGCAGGAGCCTGATCACGCATAACCGGGCAGTCCCCCATAACATGAGCATTCTTGCCACACAAGCTACATAGTTCCGCCACACATTCTGCAATAAAGTGGCCTTTCTCACCACATCGATAGCACAACATCTTTTCTTTCTTACGTGCCCATTTAGACGCCCTCTCAGACTCAGCCATGTCCCCTACCTCGGCATCTCCACCAGTAATAGGGACCTCCACATTGTCCAAGGCCGTCACCACCTCCATCGCCTGGCTAGGCAACTCAGTCGACTGCACAGGATCAATAGCCATATCCGAAGAGGCCTGGTCAACCACGACCGGTGTTGGGGGCGGCTTGCGAAACCGACCACGACCACCACCGCGTCCACCACCACGGCCACCACGATGGCCACGGAAACCACCTCTCTGCCGGCTGTTCGGGCCCGAAGTCCCTTCGACGAAGCTACCCGCCGGGCCAAGGAAAGGTCTCTCATCCGAACCATCACTTTGCCAGGCGTATCCGCGTCCACCTCCCGTAGATGACGAACCACGGTGTTGGCCTTTTCCATACACATCATAACCATCATCTCCCCACTGTCCTCGGGGCGGATCCGATGACTCGGCAGTCACGTTGTCATGTCTCATCTGCGTCGGACCCGGGCGATTATGCGTCGGCCTCGCGATGTAATGAGGCGGTGGCGCTGCTCGAGGCTGCACGCCGACATGGGTTGCCTGAACCACCGGCCAAACCCCATCGACATGGCCAACCGGTCTAGGGCCATTATGCACCGGCGGCCTTGGCAGCGCAGCTCCGCGCCCCATGACGGAGGTGACGGGAGGCCTCGGCGGAGGTGCACCACGGCCCGCGGTGGCCATCGACTTTGGGAGCACGGGCGGCCTCACCCCGGTCGGTGCGCCAATTCCTCGGCCCATCGTGGCCGCAGCCGCACCGCCAGGAGCTCCGGTGCCCCGACCCGACGGCACGGGCGGCACCCCCTAGGACCAGAGCCATTCACCGGCCGGGGCAGAGCGGCCCGGCCACCAGCCGCAACAGGCGGTGGTGCAGTATCGCCACGGCCAGCCCCCCACCAGTAGAAGCCCAGCCAGCTCCAGGGAGCAAGGAACCACGGCCAGAGGCAGCAGCCGGCGGCGGCACGGCCGAGGGCAGCACACCACGGCCACCGCCCGACACAGCCCCAACGTGGCCCGCCCCAGGAGGCTCGGTCGGCTTCTTCCCGGCCGCACCCCGACCCGCCATGGACCCTAGCGGGGGGATGCGACGAGCACGATCGGCAGGAACCGCCCGCCGATGTGGAGAACGCCGCAGCAGAACCCTACGACGCGAGCAGGAGGAGGATGAACCCGATCGATCAATGCATGCGTAATTCACGTCGACGATCGATGTATCCTCGATCCCATCCTTTTCCAGAATTATTGGACCCGGCCCAACTGCAGCCCCTTCGCACTGGGCCACATACCCAGCCGAAGGAGGCCCGGTAGCCACCGATGGCCCACAGGCGCCAATCAGGGAGTTCAAACGCAGGGCCCTCGCCGCCACGATCCCGATCAAAACCGCCGGCGTCACCTGCTGCTGGCCGGCCGCCACACGGCCACCTTTCTTCCGTCTTACCACAACCGTCCACGCCTCCGGCGCAACCAAATCGAAAACCGTAAGTTTGGGTAGACGTACCTTGGGAATTGGACCCTTCCATGGCCGAGATGCGTTCGCCGCCGTCCTTCGATGGACGACACGCCGGAGCAGCTCCAGGTTCTCTCTGGGTCGCAAGCCGTTCCTCGCCGGATCCTCGGGAGGGACGACCGTCTCCACGATCTCGGCCACATCATCCTCATCGTAGGCACGAGAAAAAGCCTCACAGATTATATCGGAGGGAGTAGGCGAGTAGTCCGTCGAGCCGCCGGATCGCCCGCCGTCGTCCTCATCATCTCCGCTGTCTTCGTCCGCTAGAGCCCAGAATCTCCCCCCCCCCCTCTCCGGCGATCACCAGGGGCGTCAGCGCGGGCCGGCGTCAAAGACCCCGGTGCCATCGTCGCCATCGCCCCTAGTCGCCCCTAGTCAGGGCACCCATCACATGGACAAATGAACTCAGAAGTCATTCACACCACATGTACACCCCTACTACTCCATTAGGGCAAGGTGGGGCAAAAACAATAATATTATATTTGGTGTTTTGTAATATTTTTTTAATTTGAACAATCTTTTTAAACAACGTAAAACCTGAAAGTAACGCTTGAAAGTAACAAATGGTAAGTTCGTAACCAACCACGCACGGGACAAAGTCGACCGAAGAAGATGAATAAAATGCGTTCAAAGCCCTTGCGACTTTAGCGGGCCTAGTCTAAGAGGCAACCTTAGGGGGGGTGAAAAACAGCATGAATGGTCTTGTGGCGGCCTTTCTTACAGCATCTACAACTGGACACTTTACTTCCCCCTAAACGTCTGGGCGGAACTCGATGGGAACAAAACTCACGGGATGCAAAAAACGTAAATTTAGAGGGAAAATGGTGGCCTTTTGTAGGATCAAGAATCCAGTCAGATCTTCTCCAGTCTAATCCCAGTGCTTCGAAAGAAACACAAGATAATTTAATCGAGCGCGCATAGGGCCACAGGCATAGCGTTTGAGGACGTAATTTGGAAAGATAAGGCAGACAGGCACGACAAAAGAGGCACGAGCACATGATGCATAGCGTGCGATGCATGCGAGGAGACGAAGAAGAGTGAGACACAACAAAGCCACCACTTCGCTTAGTCTTCTCTTGCCAGAACTCTAGCCACCGTCACTCATCTGCGGATTGGCCACCGGACATGTATGACGCTGGCGGCAGCTCGTCGTCCTGGCCGGGCGGCAAGGAGGAGCTGCAGCCCGAGGTTATTCTCTACACGGCGTCGGCGTCGCGCCGCAGAGGGCGCACCTCCGCCGACCGCTACGCCTTGTGCGCCCTGCTACGCGGCTACGGCCTGGCCGTGGACGTGCGCGACGTGTCCACGAGCAAAGCGCACCGCTGTGAGCTCAAGTCATTGCTTGCGGCTCGGGGCTGCGCCTTCTCCCTCCCGCAGCTCCTCGTGGGAGGCCGGCTCGTTGGCGGCCCTGACGATGTTAGGCAGCTTCACCAGGCCGGCGAGCTGCGGCCTCTCCTCGACAGCGCCTCAAGGCCGAGCCCCGCCTTCGTGTGCCAAGCGTGTAAGAGGGTCGGCTCCGAGCCGTGCCCAAAGTGCAGCGAGTCCCGCAACAAGATGCTGGATCATGGCATTGTTGAGAAGGAGGAGGACAGGGTCGTCCTTTTTTATCCAACCCAAGGTGACACTTTGTTTCTCTCCTTCATATCCCTGTACTACAAAAAGAAAAGAAAAACCCAGAGACTGAACTTTTACTACATTCAATGATGCACCCAACCCTCGATTATGTTAGCCTATACCCTGCTTCTGTTATTTTCTTCAGTTAGCAAAATAAACGGCCAGGACATGTCCCTGTACATGACTTGGTTGAGCTGATTTCTCCTGTTAGTTAGTTAGCTGAATAGTGCAGCCATGCTCTGGTCATGGGATGGCATGCCATGGTGATTGCGGCAAGTGCGCACACGGCACACCTAGCTCACGTCGAGCATCGTGGGATGGCACAACAGGTAGGCTCGGCTTAGGAAGGAAACTTCCTTCTGTAACGACAGTGCAAATGAAGCTTTATACATCGCGTGTCCTACTAGTAGGTCGCCACCTGAATCAGTTGAATAAATCTGGGTTGCTTGCTGTCTTGGTGCATGCTGTCCATTTCTTGCAAACAATAATAGTTCATGTAGAAAATGTACTGGGGCTCTAGTGCCGGGAAGAAATCTCTGGCAGCCATCAAACCCGTCGTGGTATCATCATCTCTGCTACAGTGGTGGGCATGGGCCATCCGCATCGTCATAGCCACCGTCCCTGGGCCAAGGTTTTAGTGGGGTTTGAAAGAAAATCATTTTGGTTTTGGTCCTTCTAACAAAATATAGTTGTACAAAAAGTTGGAAATCTAAAGTATTTCAGTTACTATCTACTCCTACATACTAGTGGTAAAGAACATACAATGCCTTAGCGAAGTTGCGGGGTTGACTCTAGAATGTACCTATATTTTTCATGTACTTCTTCTGAATTTTAAATTTATGGTTTATCAATTCATCCAAAATTAACAACAAAATATTTTGAAATTCATGAACTTAGTCATAAAAATAATAAATGAAATCCAAAACATTGGCCACAGCAGAAGCCTCCACCTCCCGCATCGATCTCTCCTCAACACAGTTCTCAGTGCTAATGTGTATGAATTACATCAAACGGGTGACTGCTGCCACTAAAAAATCTGGTGACTGTGTGTGTGATTTTGCAAGTGCATGGGCAGTTGACCATAGTGGAGATGTGTGTAGTCGAGTACACCAACGGCATCATGGCTATTTTTGGAGGCATACCACTAGCCACGCTCACAATACCTTTGTGTCTAATTATCTATTTTGCACCAGTACCCATAAAAAAATAGGACCTTGCATTGGCGACACCTCCAGGCCGACAGCGCTAGAGGCTCCTTCTCTTTATCTCCTCTTCTCACCATTGTCGATGCGCTACCGGGCATAACCTCCATGGTGGGTGGCGGCGGGGCTTGCCTCTGACGAGGGGCGTGGAAGGCCCTATCTTCGTGGGGGCCAGGCAAGGCAGTGATGAAGAGGGCAGTGGCCCTCGGTGGGCTTCTGACTAGTGCACCGTAGCAACAAATGGTAGCTCACCCTACTCCATTGTCACTAGTAGAAAAAGGGTCAAACATGAAGCACATTAGTGCCGGTTTGTATTTGAGCCGGCACTAATGTATACATTAGTGCCGGTTCCAACGGCTAGCCGGGCCGCCTTCATTAGTACCGATTCGTGGCGAACCTTTAGCACCGGTTCGTGCCACGAACCGGTACTAATGAGAGTGGCGGTAGGATGTTGTCAGAATGGGGCCCCTCCAGCCCCTTTAGTACCGGTTCTTGGCACGAACCGGTACTAAAGGTCGTCCTACATAAACCCTTCGTCCACCCGAGCTCGCTCTGTTCTTCCCCTTTCCCCTCTCCTCTCTGTTCTTCCCCTCTTCCTCTCGAGCTCATCACACATTTTGCCTAAAATTTGTCAAGATTTGAAGTCCCCCATTCATTGAAATGGTCACAAAGGTTAGCAACTTTGTCCTTTCATCTCTCATTGCTAGATTAGCTCTTGCAATGCTTTATATAGTGATTAATTTGTGAGTTTAGTAATTTGGGAGGATATATATATATATATATATATATATATATATATATATATATATATATATATATATATATATACATACATACATATATATATATGTGCTAGTATTTGATTTATATGCAATTTGAGGTCAAAAATAACACTTAGTTTGCATATGTAGGTGTGGTTTACTTAGTGCATTCTAAATCTCCATCGTAGCCACCGTCGATCGCCCGCACCGTCCCGTCGCCGGCAGCACCTTGTGGTGAGCCTCTTGTTCATGAAATTTTATATAAAAATTGATGTTTGTGTGATTTGGATAGTTACTCGTATAATTATCTTACCCGTTCGTTGTTTGTTATACATATAGCGCCATGGTTTTGATATCCGTCCTCGTCGGCCCTAGTCCTTGTTATGATTCAGATGTGGTATGTATATTCTCTTTTAAAACTAGTTGCATTTTGTGTTTATGACAAATTATGCCCATCAAGTTGACATAGAAATTTTTTCTAGGAGGTATGTGAACCGGAAATTCCAACCGACCCTATTGCCGAGAGGTTAAATTTAGTTGAAAGAGAAAACGAGTACTTGAAAGAAAAGTTGAAAAGAATTGAGGGGGAGAAGATGGAATTGGAGTTGCATGTTGCCGATGTCGTCGATGATCACAAGATGAAGATGGAGAAAATGTGCTTGAAGATTAGAAAGATTAGAAAATATGCCATCGATAGTGAGGCTTGGTATCATTATGCTGTTGGATCCATTGTTACCTTAGTTGCGATCTTGATCGTATTTGTTGTTGCATTTAAATGATTTAGCTAGAGAGTTATTTGTTTGTTGCATTTAAGTGTTGTATGAACTTTATGTATGAACTTGTATTAATTTGGTCTATTCGGTGTTGTGTAATGAAGATGAGCCGGCAATGGATGTACGATGACCGATGCTCTCCCCAGTTCGTTGAGGGCGTGCATACTTTTCTGCTTGCGGCTGAGGCAAACAAGTGGGCGGATGGTTTTATGCCTTGTCCATGTGCTCGCTGTAAGAATGGTAACAATTACTCTACGTCAAGAACCATTCACGTCCACCTGTTTAAGTCCGGCTTCATGCCCCATTATAATGTTTGGACCAAACACGGAGAAAGAGGGGTTATGATGGAAGACAATGAAGAAGAAGAGGACGACGACAACTATCCTGGCCATGGGTTCCCTGAATACGATGATACAACAATGGGGGAAGAAGCTGAGCCGGTAATGCGGGAAGAAGCTGAGCCGGCAATGTGGGAAGAAGCTGAAGAAGAGGCATCAGATGAGCCCGTTGATGATCTAGGTCGGGCCATTGCCGATGCAAAGAGAAACTGCGCAAGTGATTTGGAGAAGAAGAAGTTGCAGCGCATGTTAGAGGATCACAAAAAATTGTTGTACCCGAATTGCGTAGGTGACAAGAAAAAGCTGGGCACCACACTGGAATTGCTGCAATGGAAGGCAGAGAATGGTGTATCTGACAAGGGATTTGGAAAGTTGCTGGTAATGATAAAGGATATGCTTCCAAAGGACAACGAATTGCCCGAGAGTACGTAGAAGCAAAGAAGGTTGTCTGCCCTCTAGGGTTAGAGGTGCAGAAGATACATGCATGCCCTAAATATTGCATCCTCTACCGCGGTGAGTACGAGGATTTGAACGCTTGCCCGGTATGTGGTGCATTGCGCTATAAGATCAGCCGCGATGACCCTGGTGATGTCGAGGGCCGGCGCCCCAGGAAGAAGATTCCTGCCAAGGTGATGTGGTATGCTCCTATAATACCACGGTTGAAACGTTTGTTCCAAAACAAAGAGCATGCCAAGGCGATGCGATGGCACAGAGAAGACCGTAAGAAAGACGGAAAGTTGAGAGTACCCGCTGACGGGTCGCAGTGGAGAAAAATCGAAAGAAAGTACGGGAAGGAGTTTGCAGATGACGCAAGGAGCGTATGGTTTGGTCTAAGCGCAGATGGCATTAATCCTTTTGGGGAGCAGAGCAGCAACCATAGCACCTGGCCTGTGACTCTATGTTTATATAACCTTCCTCCTTGGTTGTGCATGAAGCGGAAGTTCATTATGATGCCAGTGCTCATCCAAGGCCCTAAGCAACCCGACAACGACATTGATGTGTACCTAAGGCCATTAGTTGAAGAACTCTTACAACTGTGGAATGGAACAGGTGTACGTGCGTGGGATGAGCACATGGGGAAAGAATTTGACCTAAAGGCGTTGCTGTTCGTGACCATCAATGATTGGCCTGCTCTCAGTAACCTTTCAGGACAGACAAACAAGGGATACCGCGCATGCACGCACTGTTTGGACGATACCGACAGTATGTATTTGGCTAATAAGAATGTGTACCTGGGACATCGTCGATTTCTTCCGAGCAGGCATCCCGTAAGAAAGAAAGGCAAGCATTTCAAAGGTGAGGCGGATCACCGAACGAAGCCTCGCCACCGTACTGGTGCTGATGTACATGATATGGTCAAGGATTTGAAGGTGGTCTTTGGAAAGGGTCCTGGTGGACAACCTGTTCCGAATGACGCTGACGGACACGCACCCATGTGGAAGAAGAAATCTATATTTTGGGACCTGCCCTATTGGAAAGACCTCGAGGTCCGCTCCGCAATCAACGTGATGCACGTGACGAAGAATCTTTGTGTGACCCTGCTTGGCTTCTTAGGCGTGTATGGGAAGACAAAAGATACACCTGAGGCACAGGAGGACCAGCAACGTATGCACGGAAAAGACGGCATACATCAGGGTCATGCAAGCTACGCTCTTACCAAAAAAGAGAAGGAAATCTTCTTTGAATGTCTGCTCAGTATTAAGGTACCATCTAGCTTCTCGTCGAATATAAAGGGAATAATAAACATGGCAGAGAAAAAGTTCCAGAACCTAAAGTCTCATGACTGCCACGTGATTATGACGCAACTGCTTCCGGTTGCATTGAGGGGGCTTCTACCGGAAAACGTTTGATTAGCCATTGTGAAGCTACGTGCATTTCTCAATGCAATCTCTCAGAAGGTAATCGATCCAGAAATCATACCAAGGTTACAGAATGATTTGGTGCAATATCTTGTCAGTTTCGAGTTGGTGTTCCCACCATCCTTCTTCAACATCATGACGCACGTCCTAGTTCACCTATGCGAAGAGATTAACATTTTGGGTCCTGTATTTCTACACAATATGTTCCCCTTTGAGAGGTTCATGGGAGTCTTAAAGAAATATGTTCATAACCGTGCTAGGCCAGAAGGAAGCATCTCCAAGGGCCGTCAAAATGAGGAGGTCATTGAGTTTTGTATTGACTTTATTCCTGACCTTAAGCCGATTGGTGTTCCTGAATCGCGGCATAAGGGCAGACTGGATGGAAAAGGCACGCTAGGAGGGGAACAAATAATATGTATGGACGAACATTCTCTCACTGAAGCACACTACACAGTTCTACAGAATTCCGCCTTGGTGGCTCCGTATATGGACGAACACAAGAATTTGCTACGCTCCAAACACCCGGAGCGGTCTGATGACTGGATTACACGTGAACAAACCAGGAGTTTCGCCAGCTGGTTGCAAGCACGTACCATGCATGACACCTCTATTGAAGATGACATGTACTTGCTGTCCCAGTTACCATCTTCGAATATAATGACTTTCAAAGGGTACGAGATAAATGGTAATACATTTTACACGATTGCCCAAGATAAGAAGAGCACCAACCAAAACAGTGGTGTCCGCTTTGATGCAGGAACCAAGACGGGAAAGGAAACATATTATGGTTATATACTGGACATATGGGAACTTGACTATCGACGTGGTTTGAAGGTCCCTTTGTTTCGGTGCAAATGGGTCAATATGACACGAGGCGGGGTAACGGAAGACCCGTAGTACGGAATGACAACAGTAGATCTCAACAATCTTGCGTATGCAGATGAACCATTCGTCCTAGCCAATGATGTGGCACAGGTTTTCTATGTGAAGGACATGTCTACCAAGCCAAGAAAAAGAAAAGATAAGGAAGCGAATGCATCGTACGATGAGCCAAAGCGGCACATAGTTCTTTCTGGGAAGAGAAACATCGTGGGAGTGGATGACAAGACAGACAAGTCAGAAGATTATGAGAAGTTTGATGAAATTGCTCCATTCACAGTGAATGTTGACCCGAGCATCCCGTTAAATGATGAAGATTTTCCATGGCTACGACGCAAAGGGACACACGCGAAGAAAAAGTTTCACACCCATAGATCTGGGATGTGATCGGCTTAACTATCACCACTTTCTTCTGTGTTTCACACCCAGGAGGGAATCTCTGTAATAGTTAGTGTAGCTAGTTATGTGTTTTGGCATTTGAAACGCGAAGAAATTTTATGTGCAAGCAAATTCTTTCATGCATTTACTGATTTTTTCAGCTAAATGACCCTGAAATTGAAAATCATTTCAAATGAACTCAGAAAAGGATGAAAGTTGGCATGGTATCATAATTTCACCCACATAGCATGTGCAAAAAAGTAGAGAGGGTTACCGCAAAAACTGGATGCACTTCGTGTACAAAATGGACAATCTGTTTCGAAGTATCAGGGTTTCGGACGAAAACTCATCCATTACAAAGGCATTTCATTTTTTAAATAACTTAAGCATTACCAAATTGAATATAATGATAAAACACACTAATATTAAGCATAAGAACAAAGAATCACTGGAAAATGTATTTTTAAAGTTAAGTTATTCACAAACTAGTGATTCACACAAATTTCAAATAATTCAAAATTTAAAATATTCAAATTTAAAAACTACCGGCACTAACTGAAAGTTTCTAAAAAATATCAAAAATATTCACAAAGAAACTCTAAATACAGCAAAAAACAACTAAAAATAAATAAAACAAAATAAATAAAGCAGAAAAGAAAAAACTAAATGAAAAAAGCCCACCTACCGGGCCACAGCGGCCTGCATACGACTAGAAACCCAACCTGTTGTTGGGCCAGGATGCAGGCCCGCAAGCCCAATAGGCCCCATAGGGCAGAGCAGCAGAGATAGGCCCAGAAGGCCTGCATTTCAGAGGAGATCGAAGGAGCAGCCGCGGCTGGGTTTATAAACCAGTGCGGCTGCCCTTCGCTAGGCGAGGTGGGACTAAACTTTGCGCCCCTCGCCTGGCAGCGCACGCCCCTTTAGTCCGGTTCGTGGCACCAACCGATACTAAAGGGGGGTCTTTTAGTACCGGTTGGAGCCACCACCCGGTACTAAATGGGGTCGCTTCCCGCCGCTTGGGCTAGCCAAAACAGACCTTTAGTACTGGTTGGTGGCTCCAACCGGTACTAAAGGTGGGTTCTATATATACAACACTTCTAAAATTTTCATTCTCCCCCTCTGTTTCTTCCCGATCGATCGACGCCGCCCCTGTCCTACGCCGCCTCCGATCCAGCAAAGTGTCGGGAAAGAGTTCCATCAACACAACGGCGTGGTGACGATCTTGATGTACTACTGTCGCAGGGCTTCGCCTAAGCACCGCTACAATATTATCAAGGATTATGGTGGAAGGGGGCACCGCACACGGCTAAGAAAACGATCACGTGGATCAACTTGTGTGTCTACGGGGTGCCCCCTGCCCCCGTATATAAAGGAGTGGAGGAGGGGAGGGCCGGCCCTCTCTATGGCGCGCCCTAGGGGAGTCCTACTCCCACCGGGAGTAGGATTCCCCCTTTCCTAGTCCAACTAGGAGTCTTTCCATGTAGTAGGAGTAGAAAACAATGAAGGGGCGCAGCCCCTCCCCCTAGTCCAATTCGGACTAGGCCTTGGGGGGGGGGGGCGCGGCCTGCCCTAGGCAGCCCCTCTCTCTTTCCCGTATGGCCCAATAAGGCCCAATACTTCTCCCGGCGAATTCCCGTAACTCTCCGGTACTCCGAAAAATACTCGAACCACTCGGAACCTTTCCGATGTCCGAATATAGTCGTCCAATATATCGATCTTTACGTCTCGACCATTTCGAGACTCCTCGTCATGTCCCCGATCTCATCCGGGACTCTGAACTCCTTCGGTACATCAAAACTCATAAACTGATAATATAACTGTCATCGAAACCTTAAGCGTGCGGACCCTACGGGTTCGAGAACAATGTAGACATGACCAAGACACGTCTCCGGTCAATAACCAATAGCGGGACCTGGATGCCCATATTAAGAGGATTTTCTGTGACATTCTCTCGCAACTCCAGCTTCCGGACCCCCCACAGGATTTTAAGGAGACTGACCTCATTGACAATATCAAGACATATCTACGAAACAAAAGGTACTACTGTTTTTCCTACAACGAAATGTCGCCATAAAACCCTAGTTAATTAATTTGCCCCCTCAATTTTGGCATGTTGCAGGTATCTGATTATTATTGATGATTTGTGGGAAACATCAGTATGGGATATAATTAATCAAGCTTTTCCCAAGGGTAGTCAAGGCAGCAGAATAGTAACAACTACACAGATCGAAGACGTTGCAATAGCATGTTGTTGTTATCAGTCAGAGCATGTCTTTGAAATGAAACCTCTGGATGACGATCACTCAAAAAAGCTATTTTTTAACAGACTCTTTGGCTCTGAAAGTGATTGTCCTGAAGAATTGAAACAAGTTTGTGTTGAAATTGCTGAAATTTGTGATGGTTTGCCGCTAGCCACAATCAGCATAGCTAGTCGTCTACTAAGCCAGGCTGTCATGTCAAATGATCTCTTCACATACATCCATCAGTCGTTAATCTCTTGTTTCTCTGCGGTGCCTACTTCTGAAAGAACTAGACAAGCACTGAATCTGAGCTACAATAATCTTCCTCGTTATTTGAAGACATGCCTGCTCTACCTTATTATGTATCCAGAGGGCTACACGTTCTTAAAAGATGATTTGGTGAAGCAATGGGTGGCTGAAGGTCTGATCTATACAGCAGAAGGGCAAGACATTGAGAAAGTTGCTGAAAGCTATCTCTATCAACTTATTGGTAGAAGCTTCATCCAGCCGATATGTGTCAACTACAACAATGAGGTGTTGTCCTGTCAAGTGCATGGCTTGGTACATGATCTTATTGCACATAAGTCTGAAGAAGAGAATTTCATCGTGGCAATAGACTATAGCTGTCGAAAGAATGTGTCACTTTCTCATAAAGCCCGTCGACTCTCGCTCATATTTGGCGATGCGAGATATGCTAAGACACAAGCAAACATCAGAAAATCACAAGTTCGGTCAGTTAGATTTTCTGGATTACTTGAGTCTATGCCTTGTCTTACAGAGTTCAAGCTTGTGCGTGTCCTAAACCTTCAACTATCTGGTCAAGGCTGCCGTGGTGATGATATAGCAGACCTCAGTGGGATTTCAGAAATGTTTCAACTGAGATATTTGAAGATCGCGTGTGATGTCTGCATCAAACTGCCAAACCATGTGCTACAATACCTGGCAACACTGGATATTACAGATGCAAGATTTGCACCTGTTCCATGGGATGTGAATTTTCCACGGTTGCTTCACTTGCACCTGAGTCTTCCTGTTGAGAGAGATCTGCTGGATTGGGTAGACAGAATAGGGACTCCCAGTTTAATGAGCCTTGGCACGCTGAACTACCTGCAGGAGCTTCATCTTACCATTTCTTCACTGTCTACTTTCCATCATGTGGCGAAAAACATGGAAGCTCTGGGTTCTTTACTCGGAGGTCATGGCAACCTGAAAACTATAGCAGTAGCTCATGCCTCATCGGTTAAAAATACCGCAGCTTCAAAAACAAACATTTTATGGGCTTGTATGGAACCTCCCGCCCTTCTCCAGAGATTTGAATTCTCGCCGCACATCAGCTGCATATTCTCACAGGTACCTTCGTGGGTTCGAAAACTTGGCAACCTATGCATTTTGAAGATTGCAGTGAGGGAACTGATGATGAATTCTGTTGATATTCTCAGAGGTTTGCCTGCCCTGACTGCTCTATCGCTGTATGTGGAGACACCGCCTGATGACAATATCATCTTTGATAAGGCTGGGTTCTCAGTTCTTAAGTACTTCAAGTTTACGTTCATGCGGGGTATAGCTTGGGTAAAATTTGAGGAGGATTCAACGCGTAATCTCTGGAAGCTCAAGCTAGTTTTCAAGGCCATCCCCCCAATGGACCATCCCCAGTGGAGAACATATGGACATGGTACAGCATTAATCAGCATCAATTATATGCCAGGCCTTAGAGAGATCTTCACGAAATTTGGGGGTGCAGCTGCTGATCTGGAGTATGTCTCGAGGATTGGCGTAGCTAGTAATCATCCAAGCAATCCTATAATTGACGTGCAATTTGTGGATTCTGGTTCCTATGTTGATGAAAGCACCGAGACTGAAATAACAAGCACACATGAGATTTTGGAGGAAAACTAGTCTGGTTCTGGGAATACTAGTCTAGGTCGGTGATTAAGCCTTCGTATTCAGGTGCTATAAATAAATTGATAATCAATCTGGCAGAGCATAAATTGGTGTCCTAGCTTTCGCTTGCATAGAGGAAATGGTAAGACCCATGCATAGATCAGTTTGTGAAGTACCCTAGTGGGGGAAATATCTTTTCTTGTAAGGCGTATTGTCGTTAACCCGTCAGCCTTGGCATTCTTGTAATTCACAACTGTATCTTGAGAAGAAAGTTTTTTCTCGACGTTATTACAATACACATATTCCGCGTTGTGACTTAATACACTAACTTGTTGCAGTGTTTGTGTTAGTGTCTCACTCTACCGCTAATTGGGAGAATGAGGAGCTGAACAGCATTATCACCTGCTTGTTATCGTTTGTGTGAACTGTTACATTCTTGATAACATATGTTTCTTATCTGCTTTTTGCAAATAAATGTAGTTATGAACACGGGGAAAGGGAGAAAGCGCGGTAGAGGGTTTTGGATGGATCATGGTTGGACGACCCCAGTTTACTCACAGTATACGGGGAAAAAGGATCTCCGGACCAGACCGCAGATGAATATAGGACCGTGTTGGATGGCAAAACTCGTCCGGACGGATGCGGGTGGTTTGAGGGTCCGTGTTGAAGATGCCCTTATAATAGAAGAGAAAGAAGACATAGATCTAGTATTTTACTCATTCCGTAACTTAACATAAGATGTTTTTTGACACTTACAATATCTAAAAAAAATCTTATGAGTTACAGAGTGAGTATATTATTTTTGTACTAGTAGACAAGAGTAACCTTGGTGCTCAGCTTCGACCTTAGGCGACGACCTGAGTAGAGGACTCGAGAGGGCAGAGGCCATCAAACGACGCGCGAGAGGAGGATGGAGGATGGATGATGGCTTGATTTGTTTGTAAGTGATCTATAGTCTGTACCTCGCTAGGGTTTCCTTCTGATGATTCTTTCTGATGGAGCGTCAAATAAGGGGTAGTATTGTGTATCCATTGCTCCAAAAATTAGGGCACGAGACATGTCGAGGAGCAAACCAAATTAATTGGAGGAAATTTGGGTATATCTAGTGCTTTCTATCAGCGGACATCCTGTAACTTTGTGTTTTCACCTCTGACTGAAACAATCCTTTCTACTCTAGGTATTTGGGGAGGAAACCCCCATCCCAAATTTACATGTATAATCCCCCGTTATATAGAACCAAACAAAGGATTGGGGAGTAAAATGCAACATCCTGTGCCTATACCATCATCAGAAGACGAGCCCCCGTAGCCGTAGTAGTCTGGCACGTCGTTCACCTTAGAATCCACCTTCAGCGCATCAGAAATTGACAGTGCAGTGTCCAAAGGCTCCACACAAGACAGACCAGCTGCCGAAGCAACGGAAGGTACAGCTACTTAAAAACACCAAACCCCAACCTGATGATATTCAATGCACAGCTCATCTCTGTGCCGAGCAAGATTAACCCGGCCAAGGCACCAACCGCCATTGTCGACTTCTTTGGCGAAAGACACCAATGGCCACCAGCGACGACAATCTTGCGTGCAGGCGCTGTTTCTTCTGAAGGCCTTGTTTCTTTAAACAAATCCAGACGATAAGCACTATGGCACTTTGAAAAACAAAGCAAAGTTATTCTTGAAGGCAACAACATTTCTTGCTTCACATATACTGTGTACGCTGTCAGCTCATTTCAAGCTATCAATACATTTTTATTTCTAGCAGCTTCCATATCCATACACTAATATATCATGAAAATGACCTCATGTGCATCGAGGAGAAAGTTATCAGAAGTACTTCAATGGCCTCCCATTGTTAGCCCCTGTAACCTGCTCTGTACTGTGTGTTTTATCCTCTGTCAATGAATATCAACAGCTCTCCTGTTGGATTTTACAAAACTCTTTAAGAAAAGTGCCTGAAGAAACATCCAACACATTCTGAGTTGAAACTAGCTAAATATTCGTGCATTGCTACAGAAGTTGACTGCTCATGCATTGCGAGTGAAGGTTTTCCTAATGACATAAGTTGTTTGAACAACTTTTCTCATCGTAGTCACTAATTTTGTGCAAATATTTTTTTTCTCAAAATAAGGATCAATCGGCTCATCTAACCGTAAGATCTTGATGCATTCTCTACTATACATACAATGTATTTTTTTCTGAGGTAAAAATGTATGATAGTTGCATTAATCAATCTCTTGGCAACTTGAGAGGTAACCTCTGACTCAAGGGTGAAGGGGCGGTCAATAACTAGGACAATGATATAATCTTTTAACTATTATAAGAGTATATTAATGTTTGATAAATTATTGGCATCACTCTTTAAGTCTATAAGATCAGCCGCGATGACCCTGGTGATGTCGAGGGCCGGCGCCCCAGGAAGAAGATTCCTGCCAAGGTGATGTGGTATGCTCCTATAATACCACGGTTGAAACGTTTGTTCCAAAACAAAGAGCATGCCAAGGCGATGCAATGGCACAGAGAAGACCGTAAGAAAGACGGAAAGTTGAGAGTACCCGCTGACGGGTCGCAGTGGAGAAAAATCGAAAGAAAGTACGGGAAGGAGTTTGCAGATGACGCAAGGAGCGTATGGTTTGGTCTAAGCGCAGATGGCATTAATCCTTTTGGGGAGCAGAGCAGCAACCATAGCACCTGGCCTGTGACTCTATGTTTATATAACCTTCCTCCTTGGTTGTGCATGAAGCGGAAGTTCATTATGATGCCAGTGCTCATCCAAGGCCCTAAGCAACCCGACAACGACATTGATGTGTACCTAAGGCCATTAGTTGAAGAACTCTTACAACTGTGGAATGGAACAGGTGTACGTGCGTGGGATGAGCACATGGGGAAAGAATTTGACCTAAAGGCGTTGTTGTTCGTGACCATCAATGATTGGCCTGCTCTCAGTAACCTTTCAGGACAGACAAACAAGGGATACCGCGCATGCACGCACTGTTTGGACGATACCGACAGTATGTATTTGGCTAATAAGAATGTGTACCTGGGACATCGTCGATTTCTTCCGAGCAGGCATCCCGTAAGAAAGAAAGGCAAGCATTTCAAAGGTGAGGCGGATCACCGAACGAAGCCTCGCCACCGTACTGGTGCTGATGTACATGATATGGTCAAGGATTTGAAGGTGGTCTTTGGAAAGGGTCCTGGTGGACAACCTGTTCCGAATGACGCTGACGGACACGCACCCATGTGGAAGAAGAAATCTATATTTTGAGACCTGCCCTATTGGAAAGACCTCGAGGTCCGCTCCGCAATCAACGTGATGCACGTGACGAAGAATCTTTGTGTGACCCTGCTTGGCTTCTTAGGCATGTATGGGAAGACAAAAGATACACCTGAGGCACGGGAGGACCAGCAACGTATGCACGGAAAAGACGACATACATCAGGGTCATGCAAGCTACGCTCTTACCAAAAAAGAGAAGGAAATCTTCTTTGAATGTCTGCTCAGTATTAAGGTACCATCTAGCTTCTCGTCGAATATAAAGGGAATAATAAACATGGCAGAGAAAAAGTTCCAGAACCTAAAGTCTCATGACTGCCACGTGATTATGACGCAACTGCTTCCAGTTGCATTGAGGGGGCTTCTACCGGAAAACGTTCGATTAGCCATTGTGAAGCTACGTGCATTTCTCAATGCAATCTCTCAGAAGGTAATCGATCCAGAAATCATACCAAGGTTACAGAATGATTTGGTGCAATGTCTTGTCAGTTTCGAGTTGGTGTTCCCACCATCCTTCTTCAACATCATGACGCACGTCCTAGTTCACCTATGCGAAGAGATTAACATTTTGGGTCCTGTATTTCTACACAATATGTTCCCCTTTGAGAGGTTCATGGGAGTCTTAAAGAAATATGTTCATAACCGTGCTAGGCCAGAAGGAAGCATCTCCAAGGGCCGTCAAAATGAGGAGGTCATTGAGTTTTGTATTGACTTTATTCCTGACCTTAAGCCGATTGGTGTTCCTGAATCGCGGCATAAGGGCAGACTGGATGGAAAAGGCACGCTAGGAGGGGAACAAATAATATGTATGGACGAACATTCTCTCACTGAAGCACACTACACAGTTCTACAGAATTCCGCCTTGGTGGCTCCGTGTATGGACGAACACAAGAATTTGCTACGCTCCAAACACCCGGAGCGGTCTGATGACTGGATTACACGTGAACAAACCAGGAGTTTCGCCAGCTGGTTGCAAGCACGTACCATGCATGACACCTCTATTGAAGATGACATGTACTTGCTGTCCCAGTTACCATCTTCGAATATAATGACTTTCAAAGGGTACGAGATAAATGGTAATACATTTTACACGATTGCCCAAGATAAGAAGAGCACCAACCAAAACAGTGGTGTCCGCTTTGATGCAGAAACCAAGACGGGAAAGGAAACATATTATGGTTATATACAGGACATATGGGAACTTGACTATCGACGTGGTTTGAAGGTCCCTTTGTTTCGGTGCAAATGGGTCAATATGACACGAGGCGGGGTAACGGAAGACCCGTAGTACGGAATGACAACAGTGGATCTCAACAATCTTGCGTATGCAGATGAACCATTCGTCCTAGCCAATGATGTGGCACAGGTTTTCTATGTGAAGGACATGTCTACCAAGCCAAGAAAAAGAAAAGATAAGGAAGCGAATGCATCGTACGATGAGCCAAAGCGGCACATAGTTCTTTCTGGGAAGAGAAACATCGTGGGAGTGGATGACAAGACAGACAAGTCAGAAGATTATGAGAAGTTTGATGAAATTGCTCCATTCACAGTGAATGTTGACCCGAGCATCCCGTTAAATGATGAAGATTTTCCATGGCTACGACGCAAAGGGACACACGCGAAGAAAAAGTTTCACACCCATAGATCTGGGATGTGATCGGCTTAACTATCACCACTTTCTTCTGTGTTTCACACCCAGGAGGGAATCTCTGTAATAGTTAGTGTAGCTAGTTATGTGTTTTGGCATTTGAAACGCGAAGAAATTTTATGTGCAAGCAAATTCTTTCATGCATTTACTGATTTTTTCAGCTAAATGACCCTGAAATTGAAAATCATTTCAAATGAACTCAGAAAAGGATGAAAGTTGGCATGGTATCATAATTTCACCCACATAGCATGTGCAAAAAAGTAGAGAGGGTTACCGCAAAAAATGGATGCACTTCGTGCACAAAATGGACAATCTGTTTCGAAGTATCAGGGTTTCGGACGAAAACTCATCCATTACAAAGGCATTTCATTTTTTAAATAACTTAGGCATTATCAAATTGAATATAATGATAAAACACACTAATATTAAGCATAAGAACAAAGAATCACTGGAAAATGTATTTTTAAAGTTAAGTTATTCACAAACTAGTGATTCACACAAATTTCAAATAATTCAAAATTTAAACTATTCAAATTTAAAAACTACTGGCACTAACTGAAAGTTTCTAAAAACTATCAAAAATATTCACAAAGAAACTCTAAATACAGCAAAAAACAACTAAAAATAAATAAAACAAAATAAATAAAGCAGAAAAGAAAAAACTAAATGAAAAAAGCCCACCTACCGGGCCACAGCGGCCTGCATACGACTAGAAACCCAACCTGTTGTTGGGCCAGGATGCAGGCCCGCAAGCCCAATAGGCCCCACAGGGCAGAGTAGCAGAGATAGGCCCAGAAGGCCTGCATTTCAGAGGAGATCGAAGGAGCAGCCGCGGCTGGGTTTATAAACCAATGCGGCTGCCCTTCGCTAGGCGAGGTGGGACTAAACTTTGCGCCCCTCGCCTGGCAGCGCACGCCCCTTTAGTACCGGTTCGTGGCACCAACCGATACTAAAGGGGGGTCCTTTAGTACCGGTTGGAGCCACCACCCGGTACTAAAGGGGGTCGCTTCCCGCCGCTTGGGCTAGCCAAAACAGACCTTTAGTACTGGTTGGTGGCTCCAACCGGTACTAAAGGTGGGTTCTATATATACAACACTTCTAAAAATTTCATTCTCCTCCTCTGTTTCTTCCGGATCGATCGACGCCGCCCCTGTCCTACGCCGCCTCCGTCGCGCGCCGTTGCCGTCGCCGCCCTCATCCCCGTCGCCGCCCCTGTCCCCGTCGCCGCCCCCGTCGCCATCGCCGCCCTCGTCTCCCTCGCTGCCCCGGGCCCGTCCCCGTCCCCGTCGCGCCGTCCCCGCGTCGCCGCCCCGTCACGCCCCGGGCCGTCGCCTCGCCATCGCCTCGACCTTGCCCGCGCGCGCTGTGAGCCCCTCCCCCGGCCCCTCTCCTCCCTCCAATCGATCGTAGCGCACACCAGCGCCGGCGCCGACCGTAGCGCACACACACACTACATGCACACACACACACACAAAGTTTTTAGCTTTTAGTTTTTTCTATTTTTCTATTTTTCATACAAAGTTTTAGATGAATTAATTAATTAGATTAGATTAATGTCAAATAGTATGTAGAAATGTTAGTTATAATATATATAATGTCAAATGTTATAGAAATGTTAGAAATTTTGAAAATGTTAGTTTTAGCTAGCTAGATGAATTAGATTAATTTCAAATTGTTAGACGATGATCGATGTTTTTTTAGTTTCTTATATTTTTAGTTATAAAATTTAGAATTTGCATATATGAAATCATCACAATCCATCATTTAAAAATGTTACTTTACTTTTGCGGCATATAGTATTTTGTTGTCGACGATGCCCGGCCCGCATCCTCGCCGTCGACACGTCCACGACGATGTCCTGCTTCAGAGGACCCATGTCCGGGACTGGGCTCCGCCGGGCTGGCACAGGGAGATGCTACCTTCAGGGGCGCGACGCTTCGTGAGGAACCCGGCCCCGGGTCCCGTCGTCGACCCTCATCTCCTTTGGTGGCATTTGCGTGGGCCACTTTCGGTGCGGAGGGAGCCGGCCCCGCCGGAGGTGGTACGTCGCCGTGTCAGGGAGGAGGACGAGCACGTCCATCGCTACATGGCTGCTATGGACGTCAGGTTCTCCAATACCTGGCAGGTTCTTTGGGGAGATCACCCGAGGTATGATTCAGTGATGGTTCCTTCTCTTTGGGTGTCCACCGCCCGCACCTCAGGAACCGCGAGTGGCCTAGATTACTTTGTAGTATTCGATCTTTATTAACTTGCTAGCTAGCTAGCTAGTGATGTATTCAATATTATATCTATTATTCGAGATATTGTATTCGAGACTATATATATATATATATATATATATCTATTATTCGAGACGATGTATTGAGATTATATCTATTATTCGAGACGACGTATTCGAGATTAAATCTATTATTCAAGACGATGTATTCAAGATTATATCTATTATTCAAGACGATGTATTCGAGATTATATCTATTATTCGAGATTATACTAATTTTTTTTATTTCTTTTGGCATAGTTAAATAAAAGCTATGGCGGACAATACCGACAGAGAGAGAGAACAGACCATGTTCGATATCATACGCGGGCCAGATGATGATGAGAATGAAGAAGATTTTGACGGCTCCGAATTTCTAAACAACACCGGAGAGGGTGATATGATATTCGATCGTGACGACCGAGAAGATGAAGTCATGAACTACGACGAAGAACATGTTGATCCTGAAACAACAAACACCGGCGAGGTATATATATTTATATAAGCAGGAATCTGGTGATCATCGCATGTTTTAAATGAGTTGAAGATATATATATTAATGAATCGATCTTTCTTCTTTCAGCCATCCGGATCGAGCAAATCTTCAGGCAAAAGGATGAAACGAGGCCCGAACAAAAAGTTGAAGGAGGGCGTAAAGTACAATATCGAGGCAATCAGACCTAATGGCGAACCATTAGCGCCTAAGAAGATTGCGGACAAGTTCGTTCGTCAGTGCGGAGTTCTTGTGAAGGACCAACTCCCGATCTCCCTTCAAGAATGGAGAAAGCCAGCAAATCCACGTCCAGATGTTACTTTTGTCGACGAGAATCAAAAAAATCTGCTTTGGGATACTCTCATGGAACATTTCACCCTACCAGATCATTTCACAGAAGCAGATGTGCGGAAAGTCAAGAACGCTGCTTTTAGGAAGATGGCGGTTGCATTCAAGAACCACAAGAGAATGACGTGGGATAAGTACGTCAAGGAAGGAAGGAAGACTCTAGTATTCGAGGGGATACTAGAGAATCAAAGTGCTCATTGGGACGATTTCGTGAAATTCAAGGATTCAGAATTAGCTAAGGAACGGTTGAGAATAAACAAGAAGAATGCCGAAAAAAAGGATAAGTTCCATAAGCTGGGGCCAGGTGGCTACGCGGTGGCAATGCCTAAGTGGGATAAGTCTGAGAAAGAGATGGAGGATGCAAATGTCACTCCGGTTACTAAGAGATGGCCCCCCAGGTGGAGGACTTGGTTCTATGCGCATGGGGGGAGTTGGACCCGAAGACAGGCAATGTTTCGACGAAGGCATGTCTGAACGGAGCCGACGATGTGCTACTTGTTGCAATAGAAGAGGCTCGATCGGGGGTGTTCTAGCCCAACAGAGAGAACGACGAGCTTACGCGTGCCCTGGGAAATCCTGAACACCCGGGAAGAACACGAGGCAAGGGCGCTATTCCGTGGTATGAGGGGTTTTCGGACTGGAACGCTGACAACAGAACCCGTGCGAGAAAGAAGATTGCGGAGGAGAAGAAGAGGAAGATGGACGAGGAGCAGAGGAAGCGGGACTATGAACGCCTTCAAGGCCTAGAAGCAAGTCAAGCGGAATTGGCAGCGAAATTCCAGCGGCAGCAGGAGCAGATCGACTCACTTAGCCAGCAAAGGGGGTCTCAACAGCTGCAGCAGCTAGCGGATGATCCAGCATTGGATACCACCGCCCCACCCATGCCGAGAAGCAGCGTGGGTTCCGCCCCGGGCGACGCATTAGTGCTGGATAGATACCCCGTGGATGACATCACGGAGAACACTAACTGCGAGCTACACTTCAAAATGAAGAACATATCCATGAAGGTGGCGGACGCCGTTGCTTTTTCAAATTCCCCCGAGGCAACCTTCCATTGCAACCCGATTCCAGCGGGCTATGCTCGTGTCTTGGTTGATGAGGTGGTGGACCCATATTCGGAGCTACAGCTTGACATTCCTGGAGGTGACGACGAGCACACATTGGGAGAGGCCATACATCGTGTCATCCTATGGAGAAAGGATTGCATCATCTTTCGAAGGCCACCGACACCGCGTCACCCGACTCCTCGTCGAAGTCCGCCACCGAGTCAGCAGACTCCCGCTCCTCCAAGTCCACCAACGCGTGAGGCCACTCCTCCTCCTCCAAGTCCGGCAAAGTGTCAGGCCACTCCTCCTCCAAGTCCGACACAGCGTCAGACCACTCCTCCTCGTCCAACTCAGCAATCGCAGAAGAGACACCCCGCAGCTATGGTGCGTAGCGGTACGAGTCGAGGTGATAGTACAGGAAGTACAGGCGAAGGCAAGCGATATAAATATGGTCCAAACCTCAGTACTCCTCTTCCTGTGAGGGCTTACGACAGGACCGAGGAGCAAACCAATGCCATAGTGCGGGCAGAAGTCGACGTCCATTTTGGACCGGAACCGCCACCGCCGCCAAGGGAGAAAGTGCCTGTGGAAGTAGTTGACCACTTTATTCGTATGGCTCAACCACCAGCTCCTAAGCCTGTTGACTCAGACTATGAGCGCCACATCAGGAAGTTACATCGACAACGTCTACAGAAGGAGGCGAGCTCGAGCTCGAGCAAACAACAAGCAGCTGTCAAAAATGCGGGAAAACCGTTGCCCAGCTGGGAAAACAGGCGGCGCAATCGATCCCCCCGCTTGTTGTGCCGCCAACAACACGTGACAGTATGCGTGCCCAATATTATTGTGGCCAAACGGTTTACGTTCCCGAGGTTGGCGATGTGGTAATAACCCAGGAGCATATAATGCAGGCTGAAGAACTCAAGATCACTGTTGGACAACTCCTCGAGATCGAGGACATGCCTCTGATTAGAGAGGAGGAAATAAAACGGAAATTTGTCCGGGGCCAAACTTTGGTCGAGCTAGAAGATGTCAAGAAGCTCCCACCGAGAATGTATGAATTGCATCAATGGTACATGGACATTACCAAGAGATCCGATCGAGAGTCCCTCATGGTGTATGTCAAGAAGGATCATTACTACCATGAGAAAGCTGTGGCCGTTGAGTATTCTGAACTGTTTCAGGTATACAATCAAGACGCACTCGACAAATCTATCGTCAGTTGCTATTGTCTGTAAGTGATTTCTTTCTGTAATTTAAGTCTCAAGCTAGCGGTAGTGATCCTTTTGATCAATCATTATGTGTAATTATCCTAACTATATTCTTTTCTGTGGTATTATGCAGGATGAAGATGTATGAAATGAGAAAAGGTGGACGCTATGGCATTGGGTTCATTGACCCAAACACCGTTAATGAATACACATGGAAATTAGATGCATATTATGAAAAGGAGGTAGAGGACAGCATGCTAGAGTTCTTGAAGCGCCTCAAATACAATGAAGATATACTACTTCCTTACAACTTCGAGTGAGTCACACTTTCTTGTACTACAAATTCTCTGTTTTTGCCTACTAGCTAGCTACATGTTTTTGCTTACATATGTCCGCTTAATTAAGACATGTAAACGTGTGTGCATGCAGATTTCACTGGATCTTGTGTATCATTAAAGTTGACGCCGGAACAGTTGAAATACTGGACTCGCTACTCAAAGCAAATAGTGACTATAACATCTTGTTTGGGATAGTCAACAGGTAATTTCAATCATTATTAACTATATATCTCGGCCTATTTAGTTCGTCATTTCATGATATGAACTATTTAATAACCCCTTTATTCATTTTCTTCGTCGGCGGGCAGGGCTTGGGCAAGGTTCATCAGCGTCACGGAAGGCGAATGGAAACCAAAGCTGAAATGGTTTCGAGCCAAGGTAAGTAATTAAGTAGTACTGGCTAGCTAGCTAGCTGCCATCTCTTTAATTATCATGCTTGATTAATTATTATATGATCAAATTAAATTCCATTCTCGTAATAAAGGCCCTGAAGCAGGCGCCGGGGACTGATCTGTGTGCATATTGCATTTGCGAGAACATTCGCATGATGGCGTCTGAAAGGAGCAGATCTCAAAGACAGGAATGGATACGTTTGTTAGAACAATATTTACAATTTTTACACCATTATCGATATCTAGTCACACAACTAATACACATGCATATTGATCTCCTGCTTAACAGTTCAAAGAGGTGCGGGACAAGCTCCTACCAACGGAGCGCGTAGAAGCACTTCAAAAGGAAATAGCGGGATTTTTGCTCGACCAGATCATAAATCCGAAGGGAGAATACTATTACCCGCTACCGCCCCATCGAAAAAGACATGAACCACTTCCAATTGTCATCGTGCTCCGAAGGCACCAATCAGGCTAATGCCACTAGCTCCGAAGGCAACATGCATATGTAGGAGAAATTGTATATAGCTATACATGTGTATATGTGTGAATTAATATGGTGGTTTGTGAGACATGATTGATGATATATATATATGATTGGTTCTACTACAAATTCTATATATATATATATATGCATAACGTGTACAATGTATAGTACCGTAAAATACCAGCAAACGAAAAGGAATTAAAATGGAAAACACAAAATTAAATGAAAAAGAAATTATAAAACCAAAAAAACCCCAACATTTTAGTACCGGTTGGTGTTACCAACCGGTACTAAAGGGCTCCCGGCCCCCGGAGCTGGCTCATGCCACGTGGTTGCCCTTTAGCACCGGTTCGTGCTGAACCGGTACTAAGGGGGGGGGCCTTTAGTGCCGAAATTTTAGTGCCGGTTACCTAACCGGCACTAAAGGGCCTTACGAACCGGTGCTATTGCCCGGTTCTGCACTAGTGTGTCTTCTATTCCTCCAGCAGCAACATCAGCCGACGTTTTTGTGCCGGCATCTAGGCTACTTCAACCATCTTTTCCCGTGGTAGTGTGTGTGGACACATGGCAACATGGTGTCAGCTTTGGTAGCCGATGTCTGACGCATCCGCGACATCCATCAAAGACGATTGTAAATGGAGCTATTCAGTTGACGGTTTCATGTCAATCTCGCGGGTGGAGCATGTGCAAATCGGCTAGGGTTTCATGTATACAAGTGTGCCGTCTGTGATGCATGTCCTACAGATAGCACTCTCAACCTCCAGGTAGCGTGGTGCAATGGCGCCATTGGCCCCCGCATCCAGCTAGGCTAGATTGACAAATACGGTAGTAAACTCCCAGATGGTGATGAGGCAGTGGCTAGAAGCGACGAGGAGGCAGCCCTGAACATGCTTCCGGCGTTTTCTCCTACATTTAATTTGTTGAGAATCAGTGCTTAGCTTTGCTTGCCATCACTTAATAATCAATCATATATGGTTGTGCACATCAACAGGTCTAGAGGGCACGGATTGATCTTCATTTAAAAAATAACAAACCAATAATTAACAAAATGCCTAGGATACGACCCAACCAGCCGCGCACCACCCGCCTTCCACATGTACAAATCGCTTGGATAAAACATTTAGCAGATTTATAGTGGTGGCTTGTGTTTTAAATACTCTATCTGTTCATAAATATAAAATGTTGTTGATAATTTTAACATAGACTACACACAGACTCAAATGAGTCAACAAACACACTAAATCATGTCTACGTATATCCGATTTAGAAGAAAGTTAGAACATCTTATATTGGTGAACGGAGGGAGTAGATATGCATAGCCACCTTAAGAAGGTGGTGACATGAAAACTAAAGTAGCTCTATTGACCCAAAACAGAGGCCACACAAGGAAAAAGAAAGTCCAATAGTAATAACATATTAAATGGAGAAACAACTTCTGTGATTTTGAATTACATTTGAATTTCTAGCTTTGTTGTTGTAATTTGAATGAATGTAGTGTATAAACGCTTGTAATTACCCTCCCTCATAGTATATGTAAACGGTTGTAACTCCCGCTATGATCGAACACATTGTCTCCCAAGCGAAGAATGCACTTCAAAATTGTGCCTACGAACACAGCAAACACTCGAGAACAAATGATCTATATCGATTATATAATAGGGCAAAATTAGCCCGTTATAAACATTTTACATAGATTTGTCGCTTGTCGACATTGCATTCAACTAACTAGATGATATAGATTTGTTTGAAAAGGAGGATTACACTGGCCTCTGCTTACCAGGTGATATAGATACACTAGTTGTTGTGGGAGGTGCATGTGCCATACTTGTCGGTGGGGGTGGATGCCTTGGTCTCATGGAAGGCAGCACATGTATCGGCCTCCCATTCTGGATGACTGGACCGAACTCTCAAGCCATCCATGCGACCAACTCGTCCGCTATGCTTGCGCATTTACCCACCTTGTTGATGGCGCACTCCATCACCAACCACCCTGTGTTCTCTTCCAAGACTGGGCCGGGCGGACCTCGTGGCGGGGATCCCAGTCTTGCCTAACAGCGAGGCCGCAGGGCTGGAGCGGCTGTGGCACGTATTAGGGAGTGTCTTCGGGTAGCTTCCGCATGGTCAGGCATACAATGTCATCTGCTAGTATAATACGCACGTTCAACTGTGCAAAATCGTGTGAACTTTGTTCGGCACAGTTCTGACAATATTTTTTCTATGCGAAATGTAAAACATATTGTGCACAGCTGAGCTCATATAATCATGTTCAATTTATCTCACACATGGTTTATTTATCAAATGTTGTGAGGGTGCCCACCAACATCACACAGATTCATCCATTTTAACCTGTCGGTAAGACATTGCACACAATTGTTTACTAGTGACCGTGGGCGATGTGCAAACCATCACACCCATGATTTTTATAATGTGTGCCTCGCCATGCATTGTTCATCACTAGCATGTGCGATTGGGTTTTTTTTGGGGGGGGGGGGGGGGGGGGCTTAACAACACAATTTTGCACTAGTGCAAGCATAGGTTAGCAAAACGATAATAACACTAGATGAGACCCAACTGGACATCACAATTTGCGCAAGCTAATTAGGTAATAACAAATTTGTTGCCCTTATATTATAGAGTAATTGTTGTTTCCGAAAAGGGGAGTACCCCAGCCTCTACATCAGAAGATGCACACCACCAATTTTATTAAACATGAAAACAAGTTCAAGTCATCGAGTACCAAACAAAACTAAAAATAAAAATAAAACATGACCACAACGGGTCGGAGACAAGATTACATACCTCATCCACATGTTCTACGAGTGGATCGTCAGCCAAAATGGTTGAATAAACACGGTTGAGCTTCTGTCTTTTATGAACTTTTCTCTTTGCCTGTGTTCTTTGTGTGTGTGTGTGTGTGTGTGTGTGTGTGTGTGTGTGTGTGTGTGTGTGTGTGTGTGTGTGTGTGTGTGTGTGTGTTGTGGGTGTCCTAGCCATGCAGACAACAGGTGTGTGCTTATTGTGCTTGTGTCTTCGATGCTTCATTTTGAGTCAATAAAGTCTACTCTTTCTCAAAAAAAAAATCTATAAGCAACTTGTTTGTTCTGCAATTTAAATGTGTTGGTGGATATGATGAGTGAAGTGTAAAGTACAAAATCCATATAATTTGGCTTTTCTAAATGTCAGATATGTGAATAGAAATAATTGTGAGTGTGACATGTACTGGTAGTTATGTATTACATGCAACATCTGTTGGGTAAATTAAATCGTTCTTTCTCGTCTATGTTTTTTCAGATATTTCAATAGGAGGTAGAGGCAGAGAGATGAATGCCAGTACCAGTGTTTCTCTGGGTGCCATGAGACCCCTACTTAAGAAGCTTGACATGATGCTAGGTCCTCATGGATGCAAGCTGACCAAGGGGGTCAATGATAGGTCGCAGCTCCTCAGAGATGATCTTGAAGAAATAGGTGCATACCTTGAAGATTTGTTAGAGGTGGAAGACCCGCCCCTAGTGGCCAACTGCTGGACGAAAGAGGCGCGGGAGTTATCTTATGACATCCAAGATTGTATTGACAACTTTGTGCCCCCTGAGTCTCTTGGGTACAAATCTGGCCACAAGATGACTCATGTTAAGATTCCCAAGAGGCTCAAGTGGCAGAAACAGATTGAATATGCAGCTCCTGATGTGTCAGGACATTTTATCTCCAAAACCATTCGTGTTGATGTCATTCGTGCTCCCAGGAAGCTCAAGTGGTACCAGCAGATAGTTGAAAAGGTATCAGAATTCAGGATCTATGCCCGGGAGGCGATCCGACGGTACGAGAGGTACCAACTCCATTGTTGTAGCACCTCGGCGGCACGTAGATTTTCAGCCATTGGGCCTATAATGCCAATGTCGCCAATGCCTTGTGAGAAAACTTGTTCCGGCCTAGTAATTGATGGTCGGATGAGCAAGTTTATCAACTCTTTGTCTAACGACGCGGATCAGCAGCTCAAGGTGGTGTCTATTCATGGATCTGGATATCTTGGTAAAACAATGCTTGCCAAAGTGTTGTACAATAAACTTGGGAGGAAATTCCATTGTCGGGCTTTCGTCCGGGTGTCCAAAAAGCCTGATATGAAGAGGCTTTTCCGCGACATGCTATCACAATTCCAGCGGAAGCAGCCCGGAGGAAGCCAAGACGTTTCCGATGAACTTCGTGTTACTGCTGAAAATATCAGGAATTATCTACATGGCAAGAGGTACTTATTTTCCACAAGCAAATCGTATGTACTACTTGTGTTGCATAGTTTGTACTTATTTTCCACATGGTCCAGAATCGCATGTACTACATTAAATGCCTACAGGTTGCTCTTTTCTTTTTGACAAAAAAAGGCATGATGATATATAGTCAATTTCGGAAAAGATGTTTTTCAGATAAGCTCGATACTATGCTTTAAAGTGAGCTAGAAAATTTGGAGTACATGTCTGTCTAGTGGATGGACATTAGTTTTAATCTTCAAGTCCGCACTAACTTGACGCTGGTAGTAACATTGAACTTCAGGTTAATATCATAAGTCCTGGACATGTATGGACTAAAAATCCATTCTTTTCTAGCGCATCTAAGTGTTGTTACTGTTAGCCTGTTGAATAATGTGACATGTGTGCATTCTTGACATGCAGGTATCTAATTGTTGTAGATGATTTATGGGATACATCAGCATGGGATGTTATTAATCAGGTTTTTCCCAAGGGTATTCAAGGCAGCAGAATAATAACAACTACACAGATTGAAGATGTTGCATTAGCATGTGGCTGCAATCACCCAGAACAAGTTTTTGAGATGAAACCTTTGGATGATGATCACTCAAGGAAGCTATTCTTTGGCAGGATTTTTGGTACTGAAAGTGATTGTCCTGAAGAATTCAAACAAGTTTCAGGCCAAATTATAGAGATATGTGGTGGTTTGCCACTAGCGACGATCAGCATAGCTAGTATTTTGGCAAACCAGCCTTCCTTATCAATGGATTTATTCACACGCATACATGATTCATTAATCTCCTGTTTACTGTCAAATTCCAGTCCAGAAACAACGAGACAAGTATTGAAGCTCAGCTATAACAGCCTTCCTCACTACCTCAAGACATGTTTGCTGTATTTTAGTATGTATCCAGAGGGCTCCATACTGTTCAAACATGACCTGGTCAGGCAATGGGTGGCTGAAGGGTTTCTTACTGCAAGTGAAGGACAAAATATGGAAGAAGTTGCAGGAATGTATTTCGATGAACTTGTTGACAGAAGATTCATCCGACCTATGTCTATCAACTTCAACAATGAGGTGGTGTCCTGCACAGTTCATGCCCTGGTGCATGATCTTATTGCACACAAGTCTGCACAAGAGAATTTCGTTGTGGTAGTAGATCACAATCGAAAGATTTTGGCACTTTCTCATAAGGTACGTCGACTGTCTCTCCAACTTGGTGATGCAAATTATGCCAAGATACCAGCAAACATCAGAAAGTCACAAGTACGGTCACTTGTATTTTTTGGATTGGTGGAGTGCATGCCTTGTATTGGAGAGTTCAAGCTTGTTCGTGTTCTGAACCTTCAGCTATCTGGCCATCATAATGGCGACCAAGACCTGTCCATAGACCTCTCTAGAGTATCAGAACTGTTCCAGCTGAGATATCTGAAGATTGTTTGTGATGTCTGCATAAAGCTTCCAAACCGTATGAGAGGGCAGCAGTGTTTGGAAACACTGGATGTTATGGATACACCAAGAGGCACTTATGTTCCATGGGACATTATATATCTCCCACGCTTGTTGCACCTCAGTCTTCCTCCTCACACAAATCTGCTGGATTGGTCTGTCGGTGACGATCTGAGCCTTTGCAAGCCGAACCACCTGCAGGATCTTTGCATTTCTACACCGCCTTCTTCAGATTCCGACCATCTGGAGAGGAGCATGGAAGCTCTGGATTATTTAATGTATGAGCATGACAGCCTGAAAACTGTAAAACTGGTGGCTCACGGATCCTCGGTTAGCTATGGTGACGCTTCAAAAGAAAGAGCTGGCTGGATGTTGGATAAACCAAACCACCATATCCATAGATTTGAGGTCTCACCTCACAGCCCCGTCATATTTGGTTGTATGGATTTGTGGACGAACCAATTTCCCAACCTATGCATTCTGAAGAGTGCAGTGGATGGACTGTCAGTATATGATGTTGATTTTCTTGGAGGGTTGCCTGCCCTCACTGCTCTGTCGTTGTATGTGGAGACGGCGCCTAGAATGAAGATCATCTTTGACAAAGCCAGGTTCCCAGTTCTCAAGTACTTGAAGCTGAGGTTCACGAGTGGTATAGCTTGGCTAAATTTTGAAGCGGATGCAATGCCTAATATCTTGAAGCTCAGACTCGTTTTCAGTTCCATCCCCCGAATGGACCAACGACTTAGTCTTTTTTCGCAATCTGACCAGTGGAAACAATATCAACATGGTAGTGCATTAATCAGCATCGACCATATGACAGGCCTTAGAGAAGTCTCCGCAAAATTTGGAGGTGCAGCTGCTGATCTGCAGTATGTCTCGAGGATCGGCGCAGTTATTAATCATCCGGGAAATCCTGTAATAGGCATGCAATTAGTTGACTCTGGTTCCTATTGTGAGGAAAGCACAGTACAGAAACAACAATCAGATGTGGATTCCGGTTCCCATGATGCTAAAAGGTAGTAACTCTTCATTTATTCAATTTAACCTGATTTGACTATACATGGTCTAAATGGTTGTTGTAATCGGCAGGCCATCACAGGAGTCTTCTTCGCGCCTGCATCCTCCAGGTATGCTCTTCAGTCAACAGGAGTTCCAATAGAAATTAAATTACTCATAGGAGGACGATGGATGAACTGTTGACTTTTGTCAGGTCCAGATGGTGGAGAGCAGCAGGTTGTGGTATCTTGGAGCCATACCATTGATGTGATAGGTCGGGAACTCTTCATCTATTGCCTCCACCGGCTGTCCAGGTGGGACTATGTCTCCATTGCCTCCCTCAACCATGACTTCAATTCAGTGGTTCGCAACGGGGACATCTACCGCCTAAGTCGGAACAATGGGGTAGCCGAGCATTGGCTCTACTTGTCTTGCAGTAATAATCGCCAGGAGTGGGATGCTTATGACCCGTCCACTGGGCGCTGGATCCAAGTGCCCAAGATGCCACCGGCTAAAGGCGACTTCTGTTATTCGCTTGCTGTAGGAACCGAGCTGCTGGTGTTTGTGGACCGTGGAAGGGTTGCCTTGAGATATAGCATCCTTACCAGTTCATGGACAGGGCTGGCTGATGCTGATGCGATGAACACCCCGCGGTACTTGTTTGGGTCAGCAAGTGTCGGTGGAAAGGTGTATGTCGCGGGAGGCAAGGATTCTTCTCGTAATAATGTATTGAGGTCTGCAGAGATGTATGACTCGGAGACACATACTTGGACACCCCTTCCCAGCATGAATAGGGCTAGGATGGGATGCTCTGGTGCGTTCATGGACGGCAAGTTCTATGTGATCGGTGGTTTTCTCAGTAGGTACGAGGTATTGACATGCGGTGATGAGTATGACTTGAACCGGCGGTCATGGAGGGTCATCAACGACATGTCTCAGGGGCTCAACCTTGCACTCTGGGGAGCTCCTCCGCTCATTGCAGTTGTGAACAATGAGCTTTATGGCGCTGATTACAAAGAGAATGATTTGAACCAGTATGATAAGCTGGACAATAAGTGGATCACTCTTGGAAAATTGCCTCTACAGTCTAAGAAGAAGGGCTCCGACATCCGTTTCCGAGCGTGTGGTGACCGGCTGATTGTTATTGGGCCTCCAAACAATTCTACTGATACTGATTCAATGGTGGTTGAACTTCATTCATGGACCCCGGATGAGCAACCGCCTGTGTGGAATTTGTTTGCCACACGGCCATTAAGGGGCGGATTTATTAGATGTGCGGTGATGGGTTGCTGATCCAATCCACAGAATAAATATTGAATTCAGTTGGTATTTATGAGTGAATGAAGATTTCTGCCCAGTTTCAGACCTTAGTCTCTCTCATGTAACCCTTGAGACCTGATACTTGTGTTTTCCACATATCTGTACCGTAGCATGTCACTATCGGTTAATTTCAAACATCAAGTTCAGTCTCTACCTTGCCTTCTTTTTCTGTTCAAGATTTTTCAAGCACTGAATAAAGAAAACAATTTGGAAGGTAGCACATCTATCATTCCGTATAGACTCGGATGAATGTGATCAAATTTCTTTTTGAAATGGCTGAGTACATTTCATCTTACACGGACCATTGTCTATTTTGTGGTCTGTACTCAGTTAGGGCATCTCCAGCCGTTCGGCCCCCCAGAACGCCTAAAAATCGCCCCCTGGGGAAGTGCCGGTGCTAAACCGCGCATTGGGGGCGTGATGCCCCCCAGTCGCGGCGCCCCACGTTTTAAAAAAAAATTCAAATACGGCGCAAACACGACTGAAATTTAAGCAAACATCGGCGAGTTCGTTCAAACTTAAACATATTTTACAAAAAAGAAAAAAAAAACTTCGGCGAGCTACCCCCGCCGTCCCCCTCGCCGCCCGCCCACGCGGTTTACATGCCGAGGAGGCGGTAGAACCGCGTGTAGTCGTCGTCGTCGTCGTCGCCCCCGCCTGCGCCTCCGTCGCCCCTGCTGCATCCCTCCCCCGGTTGGCGCGGCGGGTTGGACGGTCTGGGGGCGTCGTCGTCGTCGTCGCTGTCGAGGACCACGACGCCGTGCTCGTCCTCGCGCCCACGCTTGCGGGCGGCGATCTCCTCCAGGGCCCGGCACTGCCGGACCATCTCGTCGCGGAGGTAGTCGTCCCGCGCCCAGCGCAGGGCGTCCTCGTCGGAGATGCCGCGCCGGGCTATCTCCTCGTACTCCGCGGGGAGGCCGCGCTCCGGCTTGGGCTTGACGAGGACGAAGCGGCCGGTGGGTGGGGAGGCGTTGGCGCCGCCGATGCGGACGCCGGAGCTGCGCGTGCGGGCACTGACCGGCGTGTCCTGGGGCTCCGGCTTGACGGGGCGGAGGCAGGGCGAGCCGCCGGACGACGAGGAGGACCCCCCGGTCTCCATGCGCCTCGGGGTCCAGCACTACAAGAAATATGTCAACTTGTGACCACCACTATTGGTCACTGAATGGTCACAAATTTTCATTTATGACCTTTTTGTGACCAAAAACATAAGGTCAAAAGCTGGCCGTCGTAAACTGACTATAGCGACCTTTCTTCTGGAATGGTCGTAGACGTTTATGACCAAAATACGTCTACTGTGGTGTTTTGGTCACTAGCAACCTCCCCAGGCCACGTAGGCATCCAGCGTGGCAGGCTGATGTGGTACAAGATTCAGCCCGGTCCAATTCGGTTTTCTACATGGGCCTAGCCCAACAATTCAGTCTATTTGTGTTTTTTTTGTCTGTCAATTTTTGGTTGGGTTCATGGGCCAAGCCCAATATTGCAGCCTTTTTATTGTTGGGTTGTGGCCTTCTTACCATCAATTGATTTTTTATTTTTCAATCATTTTATTTTAGAGCTGGAACCACTAGTCAGATGGGCACCACACGTCAAAAATTTCGAAATATCTCAAATTATATTCATAAGTGGGAAATAAATTGGTCCCGCTGGTCATGTTTCCATTTCACATCTTTTTAACATACATAATCACTTTCAAATAGGACGGGACAAATATAATTCATCAAATAACACTACATTAGTCTTTTACAATCTATTACAATATTACAATTTACAGTCTACTACAGAACCAAAAAACTCTTCGCTAAGTAGGGCTTCACTGATTCGCACATGGCTTCATGGCTTCACACTCCAAAAAAATTAGGCCCGAAGCTCCTGTAAAAGAGTGAACAACTTCAATATTAGTGTACTAGTGCTGAGGCCAGAACCAAACAACTTTGATATTACAATAGAAAGAAGTCTCAGGTTTATCAAGCACAACAAAACAGCAGTGTGACTAAAAACAAGAGAGGTCTCAGGTTTAGACTGAAAAGGAAGAGTTAGATATGCATGATGTCCCAGGTTTAAAGAAAAGATCAAGAGCACAATTTTAACAAGAGATATATAGTCAGTCCAATTGAACAAAGGCTGGACAGTAGCATTATGAGTATTTAAGTGGAGATGTAGCAGACAATCAAATGAATATATTGTGGAGACCATGAATAAAATTAGGCAATCATCGATGGAGAGCGTCTAATGCTCCTAGTGGCGCTCGACTTGGGCGGGTCCCCCTGGTGGCGTCTCTGGGCGGCGACGGCGACAACTCGGCCATGCTCCCTCTCCGACGTCTGGCGGCGGCCGATGCCTCCCGGTGCCTTGGGCCTTCGACGCGGGGGGCGGAACTCAGTTTCGGGGGGGGGGGGGGAGCTGGAGCCGGCAAGGCGTCGGTCGTGGCCATGAGCCACTTCTCCACCTTCCCCTTCCCCCGGTCGATGTATGATTGCGGCCCCTCCCGTGGCAGCTGGCCGCCGGCGATTCTGGAGGTTGTTGGGGTTGCAGTCTGAGCAAAGCCGTGGCCTTTGGTTGCTACAGGGTGGTCTCATGGCGGGGCATCGGCCCTGGCGGTGGGAGCCATGCGTTGGTCGTGGGCGGGCTGCGTGGCTCGAATGAGGGCAGGCATCCATGGCGGCTTGGGCGGCATGGCTGCGGGTGTTGGCGGACCGGGGCGACGGAAGTGATGAAGCACCGGGGTACATCATCTACCAAGTCTGTGTACTGGTCGACGGTGACGGCGTCCGTGGACGTCGTGTCCTCCTTGCAGGCTCCGTCGTGGTGCTTCTACCCCTTTCATCTTACTCTGGGTGAAAACTCGATCCTCGGATCGGACGGTGGCGGCATTCGTGGTCGTGCCCTTCCTGGAGGCACCGTCTTGGAGTCCTCGGTCCGTCATATCCGTTACACATCCTCCCGGACGATCGCCCCTCGGTGGTGTTCTCCGTCGGCTCTAAGCGGATTCGTTTTTCTCATCTTGTATGTGCTTTGTAGTCGTTGTTGTTGTGTGTCGGTGCCAGGAATTCATGTATCTTGCCTTGGGTGTGTGGTGTGCGTTTGTATCGGATGCTTTGTTGTTGTGGTTCGTTCTTTATAATATAAAGCGGGGGAAACCCTTTTTTCATAAAGAGCAAAAGAAACAAATGCCGACAACAGCGGATTAACAAAAACGAAGAAGCCTCGCGATCGCTGCGCCCACTGGGATCTTCCACCAGGCTCCAAGACTCTGAAGCGTCGGTACCTATCAACACCTTCAAGAAGTATCGTGATGATGACGATGCTGCTGCCAAGGATTTTCCCCGGTACACGAAGAGGCGAGAGTAAGGGTAGCCCTCGACACCCTTCCGGAAGATCAGGTGGCACCCACAGGCGCCACCACGTCGGTGTCGGCCATGCCGACAGGGGTTTTCCCCAATCCCAACCCGCACCTCAGGCGCTCCGGAGCCTGCCACTAAACGACCACCACCCTGCGCCAACGTGGTCATGAGGCCCCCACGCCGTCTCACCACAGCACTGCAAAGTGAGGACAACACGGCGAAGAATCAGAGCCGGGACTAGGGCATCAGCACAGTCGGCACGCGGTAGGGTCCCACCTCCACCGTCAGCGACGGTAGTCGTCTGGACGCAATAGTAGGAGCACACCAGGCCAGTGGGCCCATAGGCCCGGCCGAGCCCTCGTGGGCCCGTAAAGCTCCCCCCATCGCGCTGCTGCCAGCACGCCGTCGGTGCCGCTGCCCCATATCCGAGCCGCTCCTCCTCCTCACCGCGCCGCAGACAACGATGCCACGCCGGGGGGCCGGCCCGCTAGGACCACCCGGGCCAGCGCCGGGGGCGTCCGCCGGCGGCGGCGGGTGGAGACTGGGGAGAAGGGGGCCCGCGGGTGAGGAGCTCGAGCTCCGCCCCGGCCACCTTCCGGGGAGGCGGCGGGAGACGGATCTAGACGGGGGAAGGGGGAGGGCTGAAGGGGACGGAGGCGGGGCGCGAGGCCGGCGGCCGGCGGCGGCGGGAGGGGAGGAGGGGGAACCCTAGCCGCCTAGTCGCGGGAGAGGAGCGGGAGGGGGCAACCAACCTGTAATTCAACCTGCTTACGCTTATCAGTACATACACACCCCAGCTACTTAGTGATCTAAATGATCTTATATTTCTGAGTACCTACAAAATACTATTATAATATAATCTGTGCTTGAGCGTAGCCATCTATATATAATCTCTGCTTTCGATTACAAACGAAAAACAAAAAACATTACATTTATTTTTACATAATAATAACAAGAGAGTTTTGGTAGCAATTAAGTGCATGATAAAACCTAGTCTACTAGATAAGAGGAGCAAATTGTTGGCTCCCTTTGAAGGGATTACAATTAAATTACATGACAATACCGGGCCGGGCCCTAATTCAAAGTGTTCCACGCTGCAAGGCAGACGCTCCTTTGAAGTGGCATACATATACAGATACAGGTGGCTTTGAAGGGCCAACTCAACTTGGAAGCTTTTGTTGCATATGACAACCGAAATTAAGCAACAGCTAGCATCAGATGGAGAAAGCCTGAAGAAGAAGAGCCATGCATAGATATATAGTTGAAGATGGTTGCAGATAGATTATATTGAGGCAGTCGTTAATTACGATGATGAAATAACCAGCCAGCCAACCTGCAAATTAGGAAGATATATAGTTAGCTAGTGGCCGTAATAAATGGAAAACAAGGAAATTAAGAGCCAAGAGTATTACCTCAGCAATACTCGGTAAGAAACCCAATCACGCTTCTTCCTGGATCTCGCCAGTCGTCCCACTGCCGGAAACCTTTCGGCTCTCGTTCCTTGGAAAAGTCTCTTCCTCCTCCTGGATCTCGCCCCTCCCACTATTTGGAGTGTCGTCGATCTTGCTTGTCCCGCTGCTGGAAGCCTGTGCGCTCTCCTTGATTGCTGGAAATTCCTCTTTCTCGCGGCCAGTGACAAGAAAGTAGATCTTGTTGGGATGCTCCTGGGCTTCTTTCCTGGCCATGTCAATCATGTCGCTCATGCACGGGCTCCTGCTCTCTGCTGCTCCTCCATACCATTCCTCGTTGCATATAAATTCGACCCACTCGAGGCTCCCGAGGTGCTTGATACCCAGCTGAGGGTCTCCTTTATTTGCAGCTGGAGGTGGGCCACCGTAGAACTGGAACTCGAACTCAAGCCTATGCAGCCACGGCATCGCTCCTTCCTGGAAGGTAAACCATGGCACACAACGGCTGTCAACAACGAGTTGCATGAGGCATGGGAATCCTTCACCGCTGATGGCTATGGGCTTTCTTGGGACGACTTCAAACCTTAGCGTGAGTTCGCCCAGGTACATCTCCCGCAGAATCTTGAGGTCCCGCTCGTCCAGTTTGCATATCCTGATATCCAAGGAACTAAGGTCATTGAAGTGATCCTTGATACACCGTGGAATTCCCATGTGTTTTCTGCCAACGATTAGGCCCCCGCTATCAGTGGACCGATTGACCAGTCGAATGGACAAGATCTCCCCGGCTAACTCAGACACAAGATCACTCTTCTTCCAGGCTTGGCGGACGCACTTGGGCGCTCCCTCCAGTTTCGAGAGATGACTAGCTTCCCAGGGTAGCGCACTGATGGTATCGTCTAATTTCAAAATCTCTAGCTTCTTCAGCCATCCGATTTCCCTTGGTATCTTCACCACCCCTATATCATTCAAGAGCAGCCGCTTCAAATTCTGCAGTTTCCCCATCTCACGAGGAAGTTGTGTGAGCCCTCTGTTGTAACTCAGGTCCAATGTCTCTAACTGCTGCAGGTCACCGATTTCACTAGGTAGCATTGTGACCATTGGCGAGGAGCCCACACACAGCTTTTTCAAATGCTGCAACTTCCCAGTCTCCGCAGGGAGCTCTACCAGCATGGTCCCATGCAGGTTCAGATTCTCCAAATTCTGGAGGTTCCCGATCTCATGTGGCAACTCCGTGATCATGTTGCTATAGCTCAGGTACAGAGTCTCTAAATGTTGCAGATCCCCTATCTCCCTTGGCAGCTTTGCCAGCTTAGCGTTGTGACTCACGATTAGAGTCTTTAACTGTTTTAGGTCCCCAATCTTATTGGGTAACTCTGTGATCCATGTGAATCTTACCTGCAAAGTCTCCAGATGCTGCAGCCTTGCTATTTCCGGTGGTATCTCACTGATTGCTGTCCCTTCTAGGCCGAATAGGTGCCTCACAGAGAGCACTCCACATATATCCTTCACATGCTGATTTCCAAGGGCCTCGAATCCAAAATACTCAAATGGATCACGACGAGACTTTTCGAATTCAAGATGATGATGATGATATTGAAGATCCAACACCCGCACACGTTCCAACTTCTCAAAAGGGACATATCCCTTAGCACCTTATAAAAAACAAGAGATCGAATCTGGGACCAATCCAGTTCCAACAAGGTATCCACCACCTCCACCGCACTGTCATCAACTAGATAATCATCAATACATAGCCGATGGATTGGACATGCATATGGCGGTGTGATGTCAGAACTGCAAGTAATGAAACTATCTTCATGTGATTTCCATCTAAGGAAATTCCGCATCATCGGATTCATTTTGTAGCAGGGCATGCCATACGGACTCTCCACATACAGCATAAATCCCCTGTTGCAAAGCTCTTTGAAATAATCTTTTCCTGTATCCTCTTTATAAATAAATCCTTCAGCGACCCATCTCATGACCAAATCATTCATGTGAAAAGGGTAATTCTGAGGGTATACACTGCAGTACAACAAGCAGGTCTTCAACATATGGTGAGGAAGATCGGTGTAGCCAAGCTGCAAACTCTCTACCAACGGTTCAAACCCTGGAGTGTTCTGAATTCCGTTTTCCTTAACTTGTTTGAAAATCTTATCTTGCACATCACATGCCTTTACATTTTCCCCTAGTCGTTCTTGTTGCTCTTGGAGGACCATTGCCATTGCTGAGAACATGCAAATTAGTGCTAACGGAACACCATTACACATGCACACAATAGGATGGTCACAGTCAAAACCTTCTCGAACAATGTCAGGCTTCATCCGAGCAACGACATCTTCCTCTTCCTCATCATGGCTGTAGAGCCATCTTCTATCATCTCCGTAGACCCATCTATCCTTTTCAGAACCCCATCTAGGATTCATTCTGATGTAGAGCTTGCTATTATCCAAATCATCTCCTGGTACAGAATCAATACGAGTTGTGATGATAATTCTACTGCCAAGATTATTTTCTGGGAAAGCCCTCCTGATGATGTCCCATTCTGCACGATGCCATATGTCATCAATTATTACCAGGTACCTAGGCAAGTTGGTTGCACGTGCAATTAAGATAGAGAGTTAGTAGACAGCTTGACGAAATTTATTTAGTAGACAATCTAAATTTGAAATCCTGACCCCTTACTGCAGTGCACATTTCAGAAGACATTAACTAAACCAAGGCTCTTTTTATAAACTTGCGCACCTTTTGTCCTCTAGGAAACTGGATATGGTGTGGATGATTTGTTCTGCTGTTCTTGCTTGGGTGCCAGCAGGTGGTTCAGCTTCTAGTTGTTGGAGAATACTTGTGAGAGCCTCCTTCATGTCGGGAGTTGGAGTGACGGACACAAAAGCTCGGCACTGGAACTTATTTCCAATCTCCTTGTCCCCATAAACAAGGTGGGCAAGGGTTGTTTTGCCCATCCCAGCCATTCCAACAATGGATGCCATTTTTAGCTGCGGTTTTTCATCTACCAGGTATGTGAAGAGTTCGTACCCCGAGAACTGCAGACCAACTAACTCTGACTCATCCTTGTGGACAAATGGACCTCGAGGAGGCTGTTTGCTGGGGGCGCTGGATTTGGCGTTCATTCTTGAAAATAAGCTGGAGAAGGGTTCAACAGACTTGTTGTTCTCCCACTTCCACTTGCTGCGGCACCGGCCCGACACGTCATCTACCCTCTTCTTCAGATCTTGGAAAGGGCAGCTGGCTTTGATCTTTCTCTGCACCATCAAGTTCTTGTTTCTGCAACTGGGCTCCATGGTGAGGATGAAGTCGTCGACAGCGTCCTGCATATCATCGGCGAGATCCAGCGCTTCCTTCTTCAAGACCTTGGATTCCCAATCAAGAATCTCCTTGTCCCATATCTCCCAAAGGATGCAGTGCACAGACTTGAGCTTGGATTTGATGAACTTGACGTCCTTGCGCGTCGGGCGCCGAAGCTTGTACTCGCGGCCCAGCAAATCACCCAGCTTGGCTACGACGGGTCCCAAAGCCCCCGTGGCCGCGGTCACGGGAGCTTCTTCCATTGTTCAGCTAGGCCGTATGCACGGGAGCTGTAGAAAAACAGGGCTAGCTCCAGCCCCTTCCAAGCCTTCTCTCTCTCTCTCTCTCTGTGTGTGTGTGTGTGTGTGCGTGTGGGGAGGAGAAGGGGGGGGGGGGGGGGGGGGGCGTAACGTCTATGTGGGACGTTGACGGTGGACCATGAGAAGGAAAGGATCACTTCCGCTGGTTTGGTTATCATACCAGCGGTGAGATTTCTTGTTCCGCCGAGGTGTCCTCACAGGGAAGCCTTTGTCATTTCTTCTTCTTTTCCTTTTTATTCTGGGATTTGTTTTCTGCTTTTACCCGGCACTTGCTTCAAGAACGGCACCCCCATGAGGGTGGGTGGCGCCATACGCCGCCATCGCCCGATGCAGAAGATCAAGATCAAGGGATTCCCTCGGAGCAACCCGCAAAAAACAAAAAAGGGTTTCCCTCGGAGCAAACGACTCTTCAAGCCGAGTCCACGGATGGCCCAACACCGCCACGCCTCCAAGATCCCAAGGCCGAGGCTTCAAAACAGTGCCATTAAGGAGGTAAACGACACTACACACCTAATTGAAAAGCTTAGTCCATGAGTTGTATATTTTACATTTTGTTTTAGTCTTTTATCCTAGGGTTAGTGGCTGTCTAGTGGAGTTACTGTCGCTAGGCATACGACCTTGGGTTTTGTTTTTCGAGTCAAATTTGTTCGGCTGCTGGATTTTGACTAAAAAAATATATAACTGTCTCCATCACCCCATACATAGTTGGTGGTTATCCTCCTTTTTGAAAAAAAAACATGGCAGCACGGAGCATCTTTAGCATGAAATGTTGCCGTCGAACTGCTCATCAGGCACCAATGTAACTAGAAGCGTTGGGCACGCTTTGCTGCGCCGTTGGTGTTGTTAGATTTTTTTAACAATCACTCTGCTTGAAATTACAAAAGTCAAACCTTTTAAATTTGATCAAATTTGTAGACAAATATATCAAATCGATATGATTAGATTCATCAAGAAATGAATCTTCATACTTATTTTGTTTAATATTGTGGATGTCGATATTTTTGCTCTAAACTTGGTCAAAGTTGAAGGAATTTGACTTTTCAAAAAACTAACACCCCTTATATTTTGGGACTTATGTAATACTTAGATTGGAGGGTGGGGGAGATAATAGTGTGTTTTATTTTTATTTATAGTGTGTGATTTTGGTGGGCCTTCATGTTGTGATTTTGTGTTATCCACTAACCAACTTATATTTATGTGGGAAAAAAATTCTCCTTTGATGGTTGCCTGTAATATATAGGCGATTGCTGCTGATTGATTTGAAAAATTGTTGGACCGGTTAAAACCTTAAAATCGTAAACCAAATCCAAAATATAATGGGAGAGCTTGAGAAATTGTTGACCTGGTCAAAATTAGGTGGCTCGATTCTAAATTGAATTCCTTAATTAATTGTGAGGCCTTAAAATTTTGGAAGCATGGTGTATTGCATAAAAGAATTGAAAGAGAGCTTTGGCAAATTGTTGACCCGTTCAAAATCGGATGACCCAATCCTAATTGGAGACCTCAGTTAACTGTGGGCTCTTTAAAACTAAAAAGCATATTATTATAGAAGATTAGTGCTAATTAATTAAGTATGCAACTTGGAATCATTGTCACTAACTAATCATGTAGTTAGTGCTAGCATGCATGCATGGTTGATATGGACATCTTTTAAAAAAAGGAGGTTGACACCCCCATTCTCTGCATCAAGGATGTACACATCCATCTTTAATATTTTATTCAATAAAGTCAGACAAAATAAATACATGGATTAAGCCCAATTGACCATGCTAGGCCCAACTACTGTCGACACTAACACCGCGCGAAATAGCGCCACCACCTTGAGCTCGTCCATCAAGGCGCATCCGTCGCCGAGACTCTGCTCCACCATGCCGGCGAGAGCCGCCATCATTGACGCGGTAGATGCCACACCGCTCCACCTCCTAACTACTCCAACAAGCATTTGCTCCAAAATGATGCCCTCAAGAGGGATAATCGGTGGTGTGTTTGTTGATGCATGATGAATTATCACTTTATGGATCATACTGTTCATTGAAATCAATTGAATCTGTTAAGGTATTCTTGTTTTATAATTAAATAGCTTTGCATGCTCTCCGATATATCTATCTATTTCGTGCAAGTATGATGGGTTTTCTTCAGGGGGAATGATGCTTTATAGTGGGTTCAATCTTGCGGTCTTCTATATCTCAGTGATTGAAAGGGACAAGACACGTATTTGTATTGTTGCCACTACGAATACAATGATGGTGTCTTGTCATATTGATTAATATTTTACTGTCTACATTGTGTCACCATGTTTATTGTGGAGCTTTGTTTCTTGTAAACTTAATATTTTGATATGCATGCTAGATTAAAGGTCTATTTATCTCGGACGTAATACCTATATGAGATTATACTATGAATAGTCATAGTCCTAAATATTGCAATATTAGCCAGTGCTCAACTATGATTTATTTACTACGACACTATCTTATGCTTTAAGAGAGATGTCAGTAGTGAAACTATGACTCCTTGGGTCTATTCTCCATTACTGAAAACAATTGTTTACTTTGCTACCCTGTTATTTATTTTGCCACCAACTATCATTATCACCTGTGTTTAACCATGTAACTTGCAAGACAAGGGGATTGCCAACCCTCTTGTCCTGTTGGGGACAGATGTGTGTGCATTTTCTGTGCAAGTGCCGCTTACTTTGCTTGCTAGTTGCTTCCTACTGGATTGATAAACTTGGTTCTCTAACCGAGGAAAATACTTACATTTGGAGGAATCCCAACAACTCATGTGGGAGCAAACAATAGTTCACACGGATAATTGCGCCTTGCGATATCCTCTTGCCAAGAAGGACGCTAAGTTTGGCTTGATTCGTTGGATATTATTTCTTCAAGAATTTGGACTTGGGGATCAAAGGGGCCAGACGAACCGGGACCAATGCCCCCACGAGGCCCGGCAGGCCCCCGGGCCTCAGGAACCGGGACCAATGGGCCCATAGGCCCCGGTTTGTGACTGAACCGGGACTAATGGGCTTACATGGCCCGAAGAAAAGCCATGTTTTCTACTAATGTGGATCTATCGGCTTGTCATACTAATTTCACTATGTGAGGACCCCGTATTTCAGCTCACGCTTGAGTGCTTGCCTATTTTTCCTTTAGTTCTTACTTGGGATTGCCGCTATTTATTTAAAAGTGGCATCCTGTCTCCATTTACACTCTCACCATGCAACACAGGACAAAGGTGTATTTTACTGTTTGAAAAAAGTGCTAACTAAGACCGAGGAACAAGGAACAAAGGTTTGAATCTGCTTTCGTAAGGAGTCTTCTTGCTCATAGAATGAACCTTGTCCCAAAAGAAAATTGATACCTTATGACCCCCCGTCCCAATAAATGATTCCATTTCAGGTGAGAGTTTAACAATGATTCAAAAGATAGAACCGTGGTTTACATATTATGCTAACTCATAGCCCCTAGAAATTTAAATTTACTATGTTCAGAATTCTTTCATGGCAGAAAAACTTGAAATCAAGTTTGGAACCCCACCACAGAATTTCTTTTTTTATCCTTTTTCTAACTTGCCGAATATTTTCTATGACAGTAAAAACCGTCCCAGAAAATGCTTTTTTTTCTAGCGTCAGCTTTGCCTAAAATCAGGTAAGAACATCAAGAAAGTTGTCGAGAGGACTGCCCCAGAGGAAATCAGCTAGTGGCAGTTTTTATCACAAAAAGTAATTTCAGGCGACGTGTTTTTTCCGTCAAAAGAATTTCTTTCACAAAATATCACAAATTCTGTAGTGTGCGCCCTAGAGGAAGCCGTCGGTACCGTAAGAGCATCTCCAGCCGTTGGCCCCCCCAGGACGCATAAAAATCGCCCCCTGGGGGCGAGCCGGCGACACAATCAGCGCTGGGGGCGGTTTTGCGCCCAGTCGTCGCCCCCAGGCACCGATATTGGCCCACTTTTCAGCCCCCTTTCGGCGAATAAAGGGTCCATATGGGCGAGAATAGGCCCACATTCGGCGTGGTTCGCCGTGGCTCGACGTTCAATTATCAACATAAATATTTTTTATCACATATTTCATCACAGAAAAATCGAATACTTCAACAAATAGTACAACAACAAATAGTTCGATACAAATTATATAGTTCAACAAATAAAAACTCATATTTCATCACACGTCGCACCCGGCGTCGCCCTTGAGCCTCCATAGGTGCTCCACCAGATCATGCTGCAGCTGATGATGCACCTGTGGATTTCCGATCTCCTGACGCATACTGAGGTAGGCAGTCCAGGTTGCCGGTAGCTGGTGATCAACTTCGGCTAGAGGACCCTGCCTGTATTATGGTTCAGTGTCAAACACTGGGTCTTCTTGCTCGCTCTCAATGATCATGTTGTGAAAGATGACACAGCAAGTCATGATCTTCCACATTTGATCTTTCGACCAGGTCTGAGCAGGGTACCGGACAATAGCAAATCGAGATTGGAGCACACCAAATGCTCGCTCGACATCCTTCCGGCTAGCCTCCTGCGCCTTGGCAAAGTGGGACTTCTTGCCTCCTGGCACAACGTTTGAGATAGTCTTCACAAATGTAGACCATCTCAGATAGATGCCATCAGCTAGGTAGTACCCCTTGTTGTAGTGCCGCCCATTGATCTGGAAGTTCACCGGAGGAGAATGACCTCCAACAAGCTTGGCAAAGACAGGAGAGCACTGCAGCACGTTGATGTCATTGTGAGTTCCTGGCATACCAAAGAAGGTGTGCCAAATCCAGAGGTCCTATGTGGCCACTGCCTCAAGTACCACACTGCAACCGCCTTTGGCGCCTTTGTACATCCCCTGCCAAGCAAATGAGCAATTTTTCCATTTCCAATGTGTCGTGGTTTTGTCATGGCAGATGTCCTCATAAAAGGACTTAGTCGTGGAGCCATCGCAACGGGTTAGCTTGAAGGGGTTAAAGCGGACACAGGGACGCAAGAGAATTTATACTAGTTCGGCCCCTTCGATGAAGGTAAAAGCCTACGTCTAGTTGTGATGGAATTGATGGGGTTTCGATGACTAGGGAGCAAACAAGCTTCGCCTAAGTCTCGAGTTGTTATCTGTTGTCCTTGAACCGCCGCCGGGTCGTCCCCTTATATACACGGGTGACGCCTGTCGGTTCACAGAGTCCCAACACCGGTTCATATTCGTATCCGGGTTGGTCTCTCCTTATTCCTAACTTATAGTACAAGTTTATATACAAATGCCGGTTTACGGCTACAAGTCTTAAACCGACTACGGGCCTTAGGCCCTTATCTGCCTCCTTGGGCTTTAACACCTTTGAATTACTGATGAAGTTAACCCGGCCTAGATAGGCCGGTTTACGCCCAGTAGTAATATCCCCAACATTAGGCCCCAGATTGATTTGAACGGGTTCATGTCAATCCTTAGCAAAAATCTTCGTCTTCAACATCTTCTTGTAGTTGTTGAACCGCCGTGATGTTACCTTCTCTGGTTGCTGTAAACCGGAGTGACGTCATCTGTCATAAAGAAAGTATCCATGATATCTCTTTGTTTAATAGACCCACAATAATCGAGGCGACAGCTCCGCTTCCAAGATTCGCGGTCCCTTGATTCACGCACCTGACACATGTCATTTTGCCTTATAAATAGGACCGAAGGGTCATTTCTTTTCTCCCCTTCGTGCCCTTCTTCTTCGTCTTCCTCGCGTCGCCAGCCTCAGAGCTCCGCCGTCGCCATCGACTTCTGCACCGCCCTTGGCCGCTGCATCAACCTGAACGCACCAGAATACCGCGGTGACTTTCCACGTCTTTCTCAACCCTGGTAAACCTTCTGCTCTTCTCAATATAGATCTGTTCTAGGGTTTCGTGTTCTTGCAGTGTTCATCACCTGCTCATGTTCATATACTGACTCCTGGATGCATCTGTGAATCCCTGTTCTGTGTAACGGTAGCTTTTAGTATTCGCCTTTAGTTTCATGCTCAAGACCATAGATCTCACATATATTTCTGCCCATTGATTCAATATTGTTCTGCTTTGAACCTTCGACTATTTTTCTTATTTTCTGTACTTGCTTCAGATCCAACGCTGTAGAAAAATCTTGTGAAATCTGTTTCTGCATACTTATCCATCCGCAATCTCGGCTGCTTCAATGTTTAGATCAGGCGGTTTAACTCGGTGTAGAAAAAATTAATAAACCAGTATATACCATTAGTCCCCATGTTGAACCGCCAGAACTCTTTAGCCAGATGCTGTCGCTTCATAAACTCTGGTTTGGATACAGCTGTCTCCGGGTTAACATTGTATATACCAGTGTACACTTAACCAACACATTCTTGAACCGGAATCACTTATTTTGTAGATTTCACCATGGCCAAACAAGTATATGAGTGCAACTGGGTTCCTTCTCGCGTCACAGAAACTCAACTGAATAATTTAGTCTTAACCGGCGCTTTAAGCAGCAAAGACATTATCCATTGGAGGGTACCCGGTAAAGAATGTCCGCCCACACCTCAAGAGGGAGAGGTCGTCGTTTTCGCAGATCACTTAGCCCGGGGTTTTAATCCGCCCAGTTCAAATTCTACCGGGATGTCTTAGCCAATTTTCAACTCCGCCCGCAAGACACCGGCCCCAACTCTATTACCAACATATGTCATTTCCAAGTGCTGTGTGAGGTGTTCTTTCAAGAGGAACCCACAATTGAGTAGTTCAGAGACTGCTTCCATCTAAATCGTCGCACAGAGTTTACTGATGGTTCCAATACGGAATTGGGTGGCGTGGCGATTCAGAAAAGAAAAGAGGTCACTTACCCTCACGCCAAACTGCACAGCCACCCCAAAGAGTGGAATCAAACATGGTTCTATTGCAAAGACACTTCCCCTGCTGATGAAAATCCCTTGCCTGGTTTTTGTCCGGAACGGCTTAGCAATACCCATCCTTTTCCACAAAGGTTGACTGCCAAGGAGAGAAGTAAATACGCTCCTCAACTATCCAAGCTCAGAGCCTTCATGGCCAACGGTTTAACAGGAGTTGATCTCGCTCGCTGTTGGATATCGTGGAGCATACTGGCCCTCGGTCAGCGCTCCGGTTTGATGTGCGAATATACTAGCAGTGTCGATGATCCACTGCGACATGTTAACATCCAGCTCACCGATGATGAAGTCACAGAAGCTGTGAAGAAAATGTTGAACGAACCGGAACACCTCTGTGCTCGAACCGGCCTGCTTCCCTTCTATGCCACCAACAAACCGCCAGCTGTAAGATTGTAATTTTACTTTTTACTGAGCCTGTTATTGCTATATCTGCCCATTATTTAACATCAACACCTGTTTAAACAGGGCGATGATCCGTTTTGGAGCAAGAAGCTTCCACAGGAGAAACCAGAAAAACCAGACAAACCGGAAAGACCAACCCGGCCAAAGACTAAAGTCGTGAAGAGGTCTGCTCACAGGAAGAAAACCACTGCATCTTCTGATCCGGCAGCTGATGATGATGTGGGTAATCCGGACCTTGAGGTAGAGATTGACTCACTTGGCTTATTTTTCACACGCCTTATTGATGATGATATTTGTCAGGATGATGCTGAAGCCAGCCATGCTGATGCTGCAGAGGTAATCTCTCTTTCTTCTGATTCAAACCCTTTGCCTTCACAAAAAATCCGTCAGGCAAACTGGAAGGTTAAATTTTCTCATCCTCTTGCTTACTTGGATCCCAACTTTCTTATGAAGACCCAACAGCACGAAGCTCGCCGCACAACTCGGCACAGCGGCCAGGTAGTTACCTCCGCCGGTTTACCGAACAGTCCGGTTCGGAAACGCCGTTCAGAGGTCTCTAATTTGCTTGTCAGTGCTTGTCCTAAAGCGGGCTGTTTTCGTCAACCTCTTAATCCATCTGACTCCGATTATCAGGTCACTTCCCATTCATCATCTGGCGAGTCATCGGCTACTCAGCTGCCACCGCTCAAAACGGTGCTTGGGTAAGATATACTTATCATCATATTTCTGATGTATTGTCTTGTAACATATACTGTATTTGACTTTTGTTACTCCTTTCAGGGCCAAGCCGAGGCAAAGCAAGAAGGCTCGGCTAGATAAAGCGGCTGAAGAAGATGCTATTCCTGAACCGGACAGAGTACCTGATCCTGAAACGGCTATCCGTGAAGACGTGCCAAACGACCCACCACCACAAGATGATGACCTTATTACTGAAGAGAGATATGTCAACGCCTCCGGTCCTGTTGACCAGCCCAGAAGTCCCATCCGGATTGAGAAACCCACCAGTCCATCCAAGCCTACTGACAAGCCAACGGCCCCGGCACAAACCGGTGACACCCAGGATGATGAGGTTATTATTACTGGTGTTGGCCATAGAGAGCCAGGCAATCCTGTCACTTTGTCTAAACATACTGCCAAAGAAGAATTTGCTGCCTTTGCCAAAGGCAAGTGGAATGTTGATCTGGCGACTTACGCTGCTCTGAACGCCCAAGATATCCACTCCGGTTACTTGAACCGGCTGTATACCAGCCGTGACTATGAAGCCGGTCTGGTTAACATGATGAAAGAAAAAATCGAGGTAACTTCCCCATGCTCTTTCCTGCCTGGATTTTTCAATCTTGTCAATTCTCCTAGCCACCAAGGGCCGGTTTAGAATCTTCATTTAAACCGGGACTTGTTAATATAAATCTCAATGCTTCGGAATTTGCTGATGTAGCCCCCAAGTGCCGGTTCAACTTAGTGTAGTTAAACCGGGACTTTAAGTAATTAAGATCGCAGCATCAGAATTTATTCGAGCAAATAGCCATTAGCCCCCAAGTGCCAAGTTGAATACTTGTATTGATCTTGGGACTTTATAATCAATTGAAAGATGAAGATCAAATATGCATTAGCCCCCAAGTGCCAAGTGCATAACTTGTTATGTGGTTGGTACTTCAATTCTTGTACTGCTTTCTGAATCATATGACTGTCTGTACACAGGCTGAGCTGAAGACAAAAGAAAGCCAACTCGCCGATCTCCAAGAAATCTGAAGTCCTAACAAGCTGAAACCTCAAAAGCAAAAGAGGAGCTGACCAGCGCTTTAAGCGTCATGGAACAGCTTAAGGAGGGCTTTAAGAAAGAGCGGTCGGACTGGGCCACTGAAAAGGACGCTTTGACTAAGCGAGTTGAAAACGCCGAAGCCGCACTTAAACCGGTGGTAGATGAACTGACCAGCGTAAAGCGGCAAGTGCATGCCATGACTGCCGCCATCTTTGGTAAGCTTTCTTGATTTCTGTAGTAATTCGGCCTTCTTATGGTTTGTCCGGTTTGTGAATCCTTTGTAATGTTGCAGGGACACGCATTGGTCACTTGGGGTCAGATGTGCGGAAGAAATTGAAAGCTGCCTATACACTGATAGAGCAATTGTATACTGGCGTGCAGCGGATCATCTCAACTGCGTCTCACAACAACCCGGCGCCCACCTTGATCCAAGACACCCTGAAAAGACTGTCAATGCTTCCTGCCCGGGTTGAAGAGCTGAAAAAAATCGGCTGCTCGAACCGGTGCGATTAATGCCTTAATCGGGGCAAAAGCGTGGGTGCCGGATTTTGATCCTGTTGAAGCGGCTCAAGGCTATCCCCACTTGAAGGAAGATGGTTCAGAGTTCAGTGAGGAGGATCTGAGAGTGATAAACCAAAAGGTGCGCCCTCTAGCTTGTCAATTGGTGGAAGAGGTAGACTTGTCTCATTATCAACCCCAATATGATAACCAGAACAAACGAGTGGCTGCACCAATTCCTGAAGCGGAGAATCTGATCCGTCCAATCCGTAAGCATACTTACGCTCCTGATATTGAACCGTCATTGCTGATCAATGATGAAGCTGTTTTTCAAGCCTTAATGGGAATCGACTAGACAACTGTTGATTTCCAGCCACTGGGTAGGGAAACAAAAGCTGAAGCGGCGGAAGATGACCCGCAACCATCAGGCCAGGCCGGCGACCAAGCTTGAACCGGAGGCCGGTTTAAATTGCTGTTCTCTTATGCTTGACAGAAAAACAATGAATTTATTTGGGCCGCATGTTGCCTTGTAATAGGCTAGCCAATACTCTTGATTGTGATATGCCTTCCTGCATAAGTACTGCAACCTGTGCTTCTTCTGGATGATTTAAATGCCCATGCTATTTATTCTGCAATCAAAAAACCTTAAAGCGCCAGAGCGGTTGTACCGCCAGACGGATTATGATCGCTGCATGAAATCAAATTTAGATATATGATCAAAGCTTGTGATACAAAATACCTGCCATCGTTGGGCATGAAGTTGGCTTGGCCAATCTTGAAACGGAGATTTATAAACCTATACCATTAAAGGAGGAAACCACTCCTGCGTGTGTAATGCTGGTTTATCATGTAAACCGTGCCGTGTTATGAAAAACACCGTGTTACTCCATAATAGGATGTTAACAGAAAATCAAACCGGGCAAATAGTCTCCGGATAAAAAATGGACCGTGTTCCGTCAATTGACAGTTTGAACCAGTTTTAAAAACTTTGTCGGTTTAGAAAACGCAACAAAAAATAAAGAAATATCTATCAAATAAAATTTTCAAGCAAAGGCAATGATAAAACCGTTTGCAAAAAAGAGGCTTACTGAGCCGATCAGATGGTGTTACCATGGTCGGACACGACCAAGCCCCCAATAGGCGTAGCTATGGTTCAAGTCAGCCAGGTCCCCAAATGAAACAGTGGCATTTATGCCGATCAAGAGGCGTGGCTATGGTTCGGGTTCGAGCAAGCCCCCAAGTGATTCTATGGCCTTAGGCCGATCAAGAGGCATGACTGGTTCAGACTTGACCATGTCCCCAAGTGATCTGGTTGCTCTCGCCTATCAAAAGGTGTTGCATTGGTTCGGACACGACCAAGCCCCCAAATGACATCATAAAGCTTTTTTTTGAAAAACAAACTCAAGGGGTAAACCGGAGGCCGCTTTAAGACAGAACAACTTCGTGTAACCACACATGATGTAAAAGAACAGAGACCCCGCTTTAGCTGAGGCTCCGGTTTATTATATTGATCATAATATATACAATGTCATAATATGTACATAAGGAGAGCCGATGGCTCAGGTATAATAAGGCCAAAGATAAGCTATGTTCCACGGCCTGTTGGTCTCCTCCTCTAATGTGCGTGAGTCTTTGTGCTCTCGAATATCAATCAGATAGTATGACCCATTGTGCAAATTCTTGCTGACCACGAAAGGTCCCTCCCAAGGTGGGGATAACTTATGCATATCAGTCTGATCTTGGATGAGCCGAAGCACCAAATCTCCTTCTTGAAAGGTTCTGGTCCTGACTCGGCCTGTTGGTAAATCGCCGAGCGGGCAACTGCTATGTCACGCTCTTCATCCAACAGGTCCAAAGCATCTTGCTGTGCTATCTTGTTGTCCGCTTCAACATAAGCCGCCACACGAGGTGAGTCATGACGAATATCACTGGGGAGAACCGCCTCCGCTCCATAGACCATGAAGAACGGTGTGTATCCTGTGGATCTGTTGGGTGTAGTATTAATGCTCCATAACACAGATGGTAACTCTTCTACCCAACAACCCGGTGTTCTCTGCAAAGGAACCATAAGCCGGGGTTTGATGCCTCTCAAGATCTCTTGATTAGCCCTTTCTGCTTGACCATTGGACTGTGGGTGGGCTACTGATGAAACGTCAAGCAGGATGTGCTCACGTTCGCAGAACTCCTTCATGGCACCCTTGGATAAATTGGTACCATTATCTGTGATGATACTGTGTGGAACGCCAAACCGGAAAATCACTTTTTTGATGAACTGAACCGCCGTGGCCGCATCACACTTGCTAACTGGTTCTGCCTCCACCCACTTTGTAAACTTGTCAACCGCCACCAGTAGGTGGGTCTTCTTATCCTTGGACCTTTTGAAAGGTCCAACCATATCCAGCCCCCAAGTTGCAAACGGCCAAGTGATTGGAATCATTCTCAATTCTTGAGCCGGCACATGAGCACGTCTTGATAACTTTTGGCAACCGTCACATCGCTTGACCAGATCTTCCGCATCAGCATGAGCAGTCAACCAATAAAAGCCATGGTGGAACGCTTTAGCTACCAAAGATTTTCAACCGGCGTGATGACCACAATCTCCTTCGTGGATATCACGCAAAATTTCACAGCCTTCTTCAGGAGACACACAACGTTGAAACGCCCCTGACACGCTGCGATGATGCAACTCGCCATTGACAATAGTCATGGACTTGGATCGCCGGATTATCTGCTGGGCCAGAGTCTCATCCTCTGGTAACTCGCCCCGGTTCATGTACGCAAGGTAAGGAAGCGTCCAATCCGGAATGGCATGAAGAGCTGCCACCAATTGAGCCTCCGGATCAGGAATAGCCAAATCCACTTCACCAGGGAGCTTGACCGATGGGTTGTGCAGCACATCCAGAAAAACATTGGGAGGGACTGGTTTACGTTGAGAGCCCAGCCGGCTTAAGGCATCCGCCGCTTCATTCTTCCGGCGGTCCACGTGATCCACCTGATAGCCCTTGAAATGACCTGCAACAATATCCACCTCACGTCGATACGCAGCCATGAGTGGGTCCTTGGAATCCCAAGTGCCAGACACCTGTTGAGCCACCAGGTCCGAGTCACTGAAGCACTTAACTCGACTTAGATTCATCTCCTTAGCCATCCGGAGACCGTGGAGCAAGGCTTCATACTCAGCTGCATTGTTAGTACAAGGGAACATTAAGCGGAGGACGTAACAAAACTTATCACCTCGTGGGGAAGTTAATACGACTCCAGCCCCCGAGCCTTCCAATTGCCTGGATCCGTCAAAATGGATGGTCCAATATGTGTGATCCGGCTTCTCTTCAGGCGCTTGCAGTTCCATCCAATCATTGATGAAATCGACAAGTGCTTGAGACAACCACCGTCCGAGGCACGTACTTCAACCCGTGCGGCCCAAGCTCTATAGCCCACTTGGCAATCCGACAAGTCGCCTCCCAGTTCTGGATGATATCCCCCAAGGGAGCAGAACTAACCACTGTGATGGGGTGCCCTTGGAAGTACTGTTTAAGCTTCCTGCTTGCCATGAAAACTCCATATACCAGCTTCTGCCAATGCGGATACCTTTGCTTGGACTCAATAAGTACCTCGCTGATATAGTAAACCAGACGCTGAACCGGATGCTCCTTGCCTGTCTCCTTACGCTCCACCACAATAGCCACACTGACTGCACGAGCATTTAGCAGCAACATATAACAGCAATGGCTCTTTGTCAATTGGAGCCGCGAGTACAGGCGGATTGGCCAACAGCCGCTTTAAATCCTTAAATGCTTTATCAGCAGCAGAGCTCCAGACAAAATGATCCGTCTTCTTCAACATTTGATACAAAGGGATTGCCTTCTCTCCAAGGCGGCTGATAAACCGGCTCAACGCGGCAATCCGGCCGGCCAAACGTTGAACATCATTGGTACACTTCGGTTTAGCCAAGGAGGTGATTGCTGTGATGTTCTCCGGATTAGCCTCAATTCCTCTGTTGGACACTAGAAAACCCAATAACTTGCCTGCCGGTACACAAAAGACACACTTGGCCGGATTGAGCATCATCTTGTACGTCCTCAGGTTATCAAAGGTTTCCTTCAAATCGTCAACCAGAGTCTCCTTCTCCCTTGACTTAACCACGATATCATCCACATAAGCATGTACATTACGGCCAATCTGTTTATGAAGGCAATTCTGTACACACCGTTGATAAGTTGCCTGGGCACTCTTGAGCCCAAAGGGCATAGAGACATAGCAGAAGGATCCAAAGGGAGTTATGAACGCTGTCTTCTCCTGGTCCTTAACTGCCATCTTGATCTGATGATAACCCGAATATGCATCCAGAAAACTCAAACGCACACAACCCGCCGTAGCATCAATAACTTGATCAATACGGGGGAGGGCAAAAGGATCTGCTGGACAGGCCTCATTAAGATCTGTGTAATCCACACACATGCGCTAGGTGCCATTTTTCTTAAGGACCAGCACCGGATTAGCCACCCACTCAGGGTGGAAAACTTCAACAATAAAGCCAGCTGCCAAGATCCTGGCTACCTCTTCTCCAATAGCCTTGCGTCTTTCTTCGTTAAACCGGCGGAGGAACTGTTTCACCGGTTTGTACTTAGGATCCACATTAAGAGTGTGCTCAGCGAGTCGCCTCGGTACACTTGGCATGTCAGAGGGCTTCCATGCAAAAATGTCCCGATTCTCACGGATGAACTCGATGAGCGCGCTTTCCTATTTCGGATCCAAATTGGCACTGATGCTGAACTGCTTCAACGAATCGTCGGGCACGAAGTCAACAAGCTTATTCTCAGCTGCCGATTTGAACTTCAGGGCCGGATCATGCTCCGTAGTTGGCTTCTTCAATGGAGTCATGTCCGCCGGATCAACATTGTCCTTTTAATATTTCAGCTCCTCTGTAGCACAAACCGATTCTTCGTAGGCCGCATCTCCCTCCTCGCACTCCAAAGCGACCTTGCAGCTTCCATGAACCGTTATCGTCCCCTTGTGACCCGGCATCTTGAGCTGTAAATACACATAACAAGGTCGTGCCATAAACTTGGCGTAGGCCGGTCGCCCAAACAGGGCGTGATATGGACTTTGAATTTTTACCACCTCAAACGTCAATGTCTCCGACCTGGAATCATGGTCATCTCCAAAGGCCACTTCCAGAGCTATCTTGCCAACATGATATGCTGACTTACCAGGTACCACACCATGGAATACCGTATTGGACGGTTTAAGAGTTTTATCTGTGAGCCCCATATGGCGGAAGGTCTCATAGTATAGGATATTAATGCTGCTCCCTCCATCCATGAGTACCTTGGTGAATTTATAGCCTCCCACCTGAGGCGCCACCACCAATGCTAGCTGACCCGGATTATCAACCCGGGGAGGGTGATCCTCCCTGCTCCATACAATTGGTTGTTCAGACCAGCGTAGATAACGGGGCATGACCGGTTCGACAGAGTTTACTGCACGCTTCTAAACCTTCCGATCTCGCTTGTCCAAGCTAGTGGTGAAGACATGGTAGTGCCCGCTATTCAACTGCTTCGGATTGCTCTGGTAACCTGACTGCTGCTGCTGCTAGTTGTAACCGCCCTGGTTATTCTGATTTTGATTATTATGTCCGCCCGGATTACCATTAAATCCTGAACCGGAACTTCCTCCACCGTAACCCGGCCCGGATCCTGAGCCACCGCCGGAGCCGTGATCATACCGGAAGGCATTAGAATTCTTGAACTCCTGCATAATATAACAATCTTTCCAAAGGTGGTTGGCTGGCACCTCCTTCGTCCCATGCTTTGGACAGGGCTGGTTCAATAGATAATTTAGGCAGTCCGGGTTAGGGTTAGGCGCTCCACTACGATTCGGCGGTTTACCCTTGCGTCGCTGGCCCTTGTCCTGCACATTGGTATTAGCCACGAAGTCCATGTTGCCATCCGCTTTACGCTTTCCTCCGCTACCATTACCTGCCGAGTGATGCTGCTGTCCTTTGGAGTTGCTGTTCTTCTTTCCCTTCCCTGTCTTGTCATCATCAGACTCGGGATCCTTGGTACTATCGGAATCAGCATACTTCACCAATGCAGCCATGAGGGTCCCCATATCAGTACAATGGCGCTTCATCCATCCTAATTTCAACTTTAAGGGCCCAAACAGTTGCCTTCTAGAGTTATAACCGCGGTGTCAGCGTTGATGCGGTCTGATGAATGCAGAACTTGCGAGACCCGGCGCACCCAATGAGTCGTCGATTCTCCTTCCTCCTGGACACAGGCCGCTAAGTCCACTATCGACATAGGCTGCTTACATGTGTCTTTGAAATTACTGATAAACCGGGCTCGCAATTGGGCCCATGAACTGATAGAATTGGCCGGTAAGCTTTTTAACCAAGTACGGGTCGTTCCTTCGAGCATCATGGTGAAGTACTTCGCACATGCCGCATCATCCACATCAAGCATCTCCATGGCCATCTCATAACTCTCCACCCATGTCTCTGGAGGTTGATCCGCCGTGTAATTTGGTACCTTGCGCGGGCCCTTGAAATCCTTGGGCAGGCGCACATTGCGTAAAGCGGGGACAAGGCAAGGCACCCCCAAAGAACTAGAAGTAACACCAGGCTCGACCGAGGTAGTTGGACGAACCGGCGTAAGCTGCCGAGCCTGATACTGTGTGGCTAACTCGGCCTCCCTGCGCGCTCGGGCCCGGTCCACCACTTTCTGAGCATTATCAGCACCACCCGCCGGGTTGTTGCCACGGGGTGCTCCACGTCGTGCATTACTTGATACGGCCGGTTCATCCATGTGCCTGTATAGCTCCGGCTTGGACGAGGGGTGGAGTGGATCCGGTCGCGGCTGTACGAGTATGCTTCCTGTTGGACCAAAGCTGTCCTAAGAAGCTCCTTGACTCGGCGCGTCTCCACTGCCTGCGGCGAATCACCTTCAATTGGGATGGCCTCCAGCCGTGCAGCAGCTGCAACAAGGTTGTCCATAGGGTTGGAGTAGTGACCTGGAGGTGTTGGAACAGTCTGAGGTACGACAGTGTTATGACGAGGCAGATCTGTCAAACGGGGCTAAACCGGCGCGCCCGCCCCAGGTGCTTCCGCCCGGTTTACCACCGGCGGATTACTGGTTCCCACTCCTGGGGTGTTGAAGAGGTCTCTGGCTTCAAAAACCGGAGGCAAACGGGATCTGTATTTCCTTTTCATGACTTCATGTGGCGCATTCTGATCCAACATAAGTCTATAGGCCTGCGCGTCCAAAGCAGCCCGCTCTGCAGTCATCCTGGCATCTTCAGCTGCTAGGTCGCCCTTGGCCTGAGTGATCTGTTCCCCCACCTTCGCAATTTCTGCGTTGTGGGCATCCTGATCCGCCGGGTTAGCCTCTGCCATAAGCGCAGCCAATGCATCAAATAGATCCGATAGAACCTGAGCCGGCGGGCGCACAGAGCCTCCTGCCCCGGCAGCAATCGCCGCTAGTGAACCGGAGATCATTGCCGCAGCGGTCAAAGAATGAAGCACTGCTTGTGTACCGGCCATGAATATTCCAACCCGGTTGGGCAGATCAGAGGGGTCCGGAATGCTGTCGCCATCGGAACAGCCCTCAATCCGGCCATCTTGTAGTTGATACAGAGATTCAGTTTCTCCGGTTGATGACTCGTCGCCGGAGTAAACGACGGTCTCGCCACCAGATTCCGATCTGTCCTCATAACTTCCTCCATGGATGACTCCCACGAAGGCATGCTTCACGGCCGGTTTAACCTGGGCAGATCGCGCACGCTGAGCCGTTTCGACGAGGTCGGTGCAGATGTCCGGCTCAGGGCCCGGTTCACCGATCTTGCCAATGAAAACGTGTATGCCACCAAAGGGGACCCGGTACCCGTAGTCAATTGGGCCGGCCTCGGGGCCCCAGCCTGCATCATCGATGTAGAGCTTGCCGCGACGACTCTTAGTCATTCGGCCCACAGCGTAGCCCTCGAGTCCTTCGAAGCGGCCCTCCAAGAACTTGAAACCATCGTGCGGTAGCCCCACGGTGGGCGCCAACTATCGTGGTTTTGTCACGGCAGATGTCCTCATAAAAGGACTTAGTCGTGGAGCCATCGCAACGGGTTAGCTTGAAGGGGTTAAAGCGGACACAGGGACGCAAGAGAATTTATACTAGTTCGGCCCCTTCGATGAAGGTAAAAGCCTACGTCTAGTTGTGATGGAATTGATGGGGTTTCGATGACTAGGGAGCAAACAAGCTTCGCCTAAGTCTCGAGTTGTTGTCTGTTGTCCTTGAACCGCCGCCGGGTCGTCCCCTTATATACACGGGTGACGCCTGTCGGTTCACAGAGTCCCAACACCGGTTCATATTCGTATCCGGGTTGGTCTCTCCTTATTCCTAACTTATAGTACAAGTTTATATACAAACGCCGGTTTACGGCTACAAGTCTTAAACCGACTACGGGCCTTAGGCCCTTATCTGCCTCTTGGGCTTTAACACCTTTGAATTACTGATGAAGTTAACCCGGCCTAGATAGGCCGGTTTACGCCCAGTAGTAATATCCCCAACACAATGCATGCAGTCAATGCTTCCAAGCATCCCAGGAAATTCTTTTGCTGCATTCTGTGCTAGGATCTGAGCAGTGTCTTCCGCATTGGGTGTTCTCAAGTATTGCAGTCCAAACACTGCCACCACTGTCTAGAAACATTCTATGCTGGTGGACTCGGCCATGCGCCCATAGTCGTCGAGTGAATCACCGGGAGCTCTGTATGCAAGCATCCTCATCGCTGTCGTGCACTTCTGGATCGAGGTGAATCCAAGCTTGCCGGTGCAATCCATCTTGCACTTGAAGTAGCTGTCGAACTCCCGGATGGAATTCACAATCCTGAGGAAGAGCTTTCGGCTCATCCGATAATGGCACCGAAATTTTTTATCGCCGTGAAGTGGAGCATCGGCGAAGTAGTCGGAGTAGAGCATGCAGTAGCCTTCGAGACGATGCCGGTTCTTTCCTTTCACCCGCCCCGGCGCCGAGCCACCTCGCCGCGGCTTTTCATTGCTCGCCAGCAGCTGGGCGAGGGCGGCGAGCACCATCAAATGCTCTTCTTCCTGGACGTCGGCCTCGGCTTCCTCCTCCAACAGTGCAGCGAGCGCTTCCTCGTCATCTGAGTCCATCGCCGAGGCAGGCAAATCGCCGAACACCTTGCGGCCGGTGGGCGTGCACCCGCCGCTAAACTGCCCCGCCGCGGCCGGAAACGGCGGCCGGACACACCCATCTGCTGTTGGAGGGGCCGCCGCGGCGAATCTCTGCTATTTTTCCGGCGGGGAATGGCTATCTAGCGGTGAAGGGCGGTGGGCGGCGCCGCGATATAGCTAGTGGCGGCCGAGGGCGCGGGGGGTGGGAGGCAAGTCGGGGAAGAAAATCTTGACTTTTCACCTGATAAAATTAGCCGTAACGCCCTACACAAAAAGCATGCTACTCCTATTCAGTTAGCAGTAGCGCGATTATTTGAGGGTCACTACTACTAAACCTAGTCTGGCGACAACGGTCAGGCAATTTTAGTAGTAGCGCTCTTTTTTCCTGCCGTGCTATTGCTACGTAGACAGCAGTAGCGCTTGTTGCAGAAACGAGCTACTGCTAATTATCCAGCGCTACTGCTAAGTATATTTTCATCTTGTATTGATTTGGTATCGTAGATGTTGATTTGTTTAAAGAAAAATAGATTTGATTAAATTTTACAAAGTTCGATTTACTCGCAATGGACACACGCAGCTTTCTGCGAGCTACATCCAACTAATTCACATTGTGGAATACCACCACCCCAACTTTGAAAATGCTTACGTTCTGGTCCTCGCAATGCTTTGAGTGAGTTTGTCTTTCAATCTTATCTAAGCCCGTCCACTCATATGGTGAATGGCTGGGAAGCTACGGCGTTTGTGTGACCAGCGTTTGCCCTTATCCGATTGACCGTATTCGGACCAATCGGTCAGGACTTAGGACCTCCACCACCACCTATCATCTTGTTATCCTCAGTGCGTAAGCAGTGACGTAAATTGGAGATAACAACTCGATGTGTAGAAGATTCCTGCAATGACAGTGGACGATGTGCGTCTAGGTTATTGGTGCGGACGATGTGTCCAGCAAACAAGTCGCCAACTTGGAGGCCCTCTCAAGGTGAAGGAATGGCGTGGAGCGAGCACTTGGAGGAATATGAGATGGGAACAAACGGAGGAGGAGGAACGGCGGACCACCGTTCCTTGTCTAAGCAGCTTCGCTGAAATGGCCAACCATCCGTGGTGGACGCAGCCAACCCAATCGGAGACGGAGAGGTAGACAAAAGACGTCCGCACCATAGACTTGTGACTGTCGTCTGCTCCTTGATCCAGCATGAGAGGGCGTGTGGACGTCGTTCCTTTCCCCGACTTGGTGGCGTCAAGGCATGCGGTTTTCTCAATGCTTCATCTGGTGTATTTTTTCTTCATACAATATAAAACTAGACACTTATACACATGCATGATACACTCATCCCTGTTGGCGCAGAAATGGAATCACAACTCGCCCGCGATCACCGGAGACAAGAAAGAAACGAGAGAGAAGCAACACACGAGATTTCCAGGCGCTCGAACACCTTGCCGCACGAACGGCTCCTGTGTATTTTCGGCGAGCTCGAACTCTGCCACACTCTGTTACAATGACCATCACATGGTTTTTATACCAGGGCACACGTTAGACACGATCTACACGCCCTTGCCTGCTCGCGGCCACGACCTGGCTCGCTCTAGCCGCGTCCTCCGCGCGCGCCCGCAACACACGCGACGCCCCGAGCCCTCCCGATTGCTACCCTCCCCATGGACCTGGTCTCTAACAGATACACAGCCAGCCATCACGTCCGGCCACCACGCACGCACTAACCCAACTAATTCCTTTAACTACATGCACTACGTCCGCCGCTAGTGCAGCTCTCCTCAACGGCCACCCAGCCTGGTCATGCGGGCTAACAAACCCATGCATGCGTGGATCTAACAAACTTGCACTAACACACGAGACGCACGCACACACCACCTCGGACACGCACACGCGCGCGTCCGAGCCCGCCACGGTCGGACCCGACGCGGCCACTGCACGCACGTACGCGCACCGCGCCTGACCCGTCCTGAGCCGTGGCTTATTGCTTAACAATCCCTATGAACGCACGCACGCACACCCTATCTTCTATCAATATCTTCTAAAGATTGAGCCACCACATCATCTTGAAATTGACAAAGGCCACAGACACCTTCGTAGTCGACGGGAACATCCCTTTTCACTGAACGCACATCGCCGGAACACCTGAAATAAATCCAGAAAAACTCGACCACCAATGTCATGTCTAGGAATTGAATTCTGATTGGTTGCTTCCACCGTAATAAACCTAACCATCTGAGCTACGCTCAGTTCACACTTCCTGTGGTGCATCTGATCCGAGTCCATTTGGCTTAGCGTGGTTTTCTTTCCATCTATTCCTGCCTTGTGAAGGCCCCTGCCCAACTAATTACTGCACCATATATAGGAAATGTGAACATTTGATGAAACAAAACAAACATGACATACCTTCGCTGAATCGCATCATTTTTTGCAATGTTTCAACTCAAAAGAAAGAACCGAGAAAACGAAGCTTAAGAACATCACATAATACACAATTGTATCGATCAATAGTGAAAATTATTGAGGGAATCCTCAAGCCACCGTGGAACAACAACGGCAATGATGTATCCTGGTTCATGCTCCCGTAGTGAGTAATAGTTCCACGGGTGGATTTGAGATTACCAACATGAAAATGGTACAACAATGGTGTCTCAGTACTAGGGAAAACCTTATACACAGAACTTTAGCAGTAGCGCTTGTTAAAAAAGGACGCTAGTGCTACATAGCAGTAGCGCGTGCAGGATAACAGCACTATAGATACATATATAGCAGTAACGCGTCTAGCGATAAAAGCGATGTTACAACAATATTAGCGGTAGCGCTGTTTCTATAAGACCGCTACTACTATGTGTAGCCTATCAGCTTAGTAAACGCGCTACTGCTAACGAAAATAAAATAAAATGAAAAGCAAATAGAAAAGTAAATGAAAATAAAAGATATAGAAAAAGGAGAAAGGAACAAAAAATGTAAAGAAAAATAAATGAAAAGGAAAAAAAAAAGAAAATGCATAGTAGTAGCGCATTTAGTTAAACGCGCTATAGCTAACTTAGCTATAGCGTGTTTTCAGTAACGCGCTACCGCTTTGTTTGACTTAACCAGCGGTTTCCCTCCACCTGGCCACCACTTCTCCCCCAAATCCCTCGCCCCACTTCGCCGCCGTCTCCCCAATTCGCCGTCGCCACACTTCACCGCCATCTCCTGCAGACGTCGACGCCCGCAACCTCACCGTCTCCGCCCGAGGCCGCCCTCAACCTCACCGCCGCTGCCCGAGGCCTCCCTCGACCTCACCGCCGGCCGCCACCCTCGACCTCACCGCCGCCCGAGCCCACCGCTGCCTGAGCCCGAGCCCGCCCTCCCCACCCCTGCCTCCGTCGCCGAGCACCTCCCCGCCACCGTCTCTCCCCTCGCTGTAAGTCCCCCACCCCTCCTCTCTCCCTACATTTTCTTCCTGCCATGTTAATTAGCAGTAGTAGTAGATGTTAATTAGCAGTAGTAGTAGATGTTAATTAGCAGTAGTGTTCATAGATAATGTTTTTAGTAGTAGTAGTACTAGATGTTAATTAGTAGTAGTGGTGGTACTAGTTAACTAGGACAGTAGGGTTAATAGTAGATGTTTTTAGTTAGGGTAATAATAGATGTTAAGTAGTAGATAATGTAGACATTAATTAGTTCAGTAGGGTTTAGCTTTTGAATTGAGTTTGATTAACTAGATGTTAATTAGGTCAGTAGGGTTTAGTTTAGAGTAAATTTTAGTTCAGTAGTTAACTAAATATAATCTATATTTGGTTTTTGAATTGAGTTTGAGAGAGCATGAGATTTGTGTAGATTTTCTTGAAGTGTCAAACACTAGAAGATGCAAATTTGAAGTGGTCATGATATATGCAAATTCCTCAATTGTGTTTGCTCATGTTTATCTACCGTTGTAGTTTCTCATGTACATATTCTTAAGTGGTCTTGTTATATGCAACATAGAAGTGGTTCGATTGTGCTCAAGCGGCCTTTTGTTGTTTCTAGGGAATGAAGCCGAGTGGCCTATGTTTTGCCGGAATGTTGATTCATTTCTGTTCCGGCAAATTCCAGGTGCTCTATTTGTCCATTTTTTAGCAAAGGTCATGCCAAAATTTTCCGTGAATTCCGGCATGACTTGTGCTACAAACTAGGACATATCGAGTGCCAGGGATTTGCCGCACCGGGAAGGAGTCAATGTTCCTGCAAAATATAGGCATTTTTTATGTCATTATTCATTTTATTAAGGCTAGATTAATTGACTAGATTTAATCGTAGGAAACATGGCTAGATTAATTGACTAGATTTAATGTCGCGGGAAGAAGCCCGAACACGCATAGCCGCTCAGCGTCTCGACCTGAAGCCTTTCACTAAGCTCGGGGACTATCTCCATGACTTGGATGGATGGAACGACATATTGGAGTGATTGTCGATATATGACAATGTGTCCGTTTAGTCCATACTTTCTGAATGACGAAACTTTGAGTTATGCATGATGAAACTTTATTTGTGATGTAATTAAACCGTCCTCCTCAACTAGCGAAGATCACTCTGGTTAGGGCATCTTGGGTACGATGAACTTTGTTATGTATGCTTATGATATGTTGCTTCTATTTTTGCCAAGTCTGTCTCTTTCTGTTGCTCAACTATATATGTTGCATATCGTCGAATCATGTGACGATGCAGATGCATAGATCATCGACGAAGAAGAAGTGCAACGCCAGGAGTATACGACGAGTGGCCGGAGTGTCAGGCCCTAGGTGTACCGGTTTTCGGTTTCCGAGCGACAACCAGTAGTTACTTTAGGTTCACGCTAATGCGAGAGAGGGATACGAACTCATGTACTGCATAGTTTCGCTCTCACTCATAGTGATAGCTCTTCTTTCGTATATCATTGTTTAGATGGATGACGATGTAGTTGTAAGTAATCGAGAGTTGTATCACTATTTTCGAGATGATGACGAGAGACCACTTTGTGTTGGATGATGATTATGATGATGACATGATTTGATGCTATGGTTACATTTGTATGTGTATGATATGCTAAAGGTTCTTGTTTAAAACCTGTTCAATTGCAAAACAAATATGCAAAAAAAAAATTAGCAGTAGCGAGTGGAGAAAAGTTAGCAGCAGCGTGCCACTAGCAGTAGCGCGGTCTAATAAAGAGCGCTAGAGCTATTAGCAGTAGCGCGCTTCCATACTGCTCGCTGCTACTACGCTTGTATAGCAGTAGCAGATCTGGCTCAGCATGCCAGAATGGTCCAATAGTGCAATTATTCATAGAAATATTATATTAAAAAAATCTTCGATATATAGGCTATACTAAAATTTCAGGGCCGTCCATGGATGTCCACCGCCTAGATCCGCAGCTGCTCGGCAGGTTAATTAGGAATATCCAGATGAGTTCCATGGTTTGTGTCTATTACTAAGATGTATCTCAGATGATAATATGAGTGTGAATGTGTCTTTGGATCTCCCTTCCATGCGCGGGCCCCTCTCTTGCCTTCATATAGGAGTATTGAGGTTGTTGAAAACCAACTCCCCTTTCGGGATAACAATCCATTGACGATGCGATTGGGTTCTACTCTCCTCCGTTTATATAGGGGTGATGAGCTTGTCTGAAATCCTATGCTCCTTCTAGATAAGAGTCCATCGGGCAATACGATTGAGGTTCGCTCTCCTCATTTTATATAGGGGTAATAAGGTTCTGGAAACCGTACCCTCCCTTTTGGATAAGAGTCCACCACGCAATAAGATTGAGATTTGTTCCACTCCTTTTATATACGGTAATGAGGCGGTGCCAATGCTACAAACCCTTCTGAATAAATTTCCGTTGACGATACGATTGGGCTATGCTATCTTCCCTTTATATAGGGGTAATGTGGCGATGGAAACCCTACCCACCCTTCCGAATAAGAGACAACCGATGAAACACACTACTAGAAAAACTAGCATTAACGACGATGTCCTGTAAACGCTTGGTCGTTAAACATTAGTATAAGTTGAGTCCCCGCAGGTAAAATCAGCCTCTGCCTAATAGCTACCCAGTAGCACACGCATATCCAACCTTTTTCACAAATATTTGGTGCTCGATTAAAAAGTAAATCAGACTTCCATTGGATAACCCTCCGTAATAGCCAGTTTTTTAATCCATTATTATAGGATCCCGTTCATCTCCCTACGCAGCTTTCTTCTCTCCTTCCTTCTTACCTCCAGATCGCATCTCCCTTCTCTTCTCCTATGGCTATCCGCGCTGAAGCCTACACCTCACCGGTCGCCTTGACCCTGGCGCGTCCGCGCTGCTGCCTGCAAGTAGGCGGCCGCCTCGACTCCGTCGCGTCCGCACTGCCGTCTGCACCTCACCGGTCGCGTCGACCCGTCCACGCTGCTGCCTGCAAGTCGCCGGTCGCCTCGACACATGGCGTCCGCGCTGCAGCCTGCACCTTGCCGGTCGCCTCCACCCCTACGCGTCCGCGCTGCTGCCTGCAAGTCGCCGGTCGCCTCGACCCCGTCGCGTCTGCACTGCCGCCTGCACATGGCCGGTTGCCTGGCCCTAGTGCGCCCGAGCTACCGCCTGCAATGCATATCGCCATTCGCCAACACTACATTGGTTGGTTTCCTCCTTCCCCTGTTTTTTTGTTGTTATGGGTCCTTCCTGTACGCAGAACAGTGGGGTGGCTATACTTTAAGAAGGGAATCATGATAATACAGTAGTACGATATTATAACATATTGAGAGAGATAGATGAGCTGCAAAATTTAGGTGTAAGGCACTAAGGCGTGTGACATTATTCCGTTTCAAATGGATTGACGTAGTTAACAAAGAGCATGGATGAAGAAAGACAACAAGCATGAAATTGTTAGTCTTAACCTGCAGTGTTTATTTCGAACAGATGAGCTTTCATTCTGGCTAGTCAAGTTTTCGAACAGATAAGGACAATCTTTTTAAGGGATGTCACACAGTTGTGCAAAATCCATCATGTCATGCTTATAATGTACCACACGGACAGTCTGATAATGTACAACCAAAGACGACTTGCTTCAAAATTTGGTTCTGTACTTATGCAAATCTTAATCTCTAGTAAGAGAACAACATGATGCCACTAGTTTATGTAAGCCTTAATCTGTAGTTATCGATATGCTTCCTATTTCATCTTTTACCTTATTCATAAACAGTAACACAAGAAGTCTTGTACTTACCATTTCTTAGCGTTCAGTACATCAAACATTCACTTATTTAATTTAATTTTACTTCGCACAGACTTTCCACACACTTCAAACTAACACTATAGGTTATCACAATGAGGCTCATATGCGAGAAGAGCAACTATGGAAAAAAAATATGAGTTAGCTACAAAAGGTACTGCACAAACCTAAAAATATCATTCAAGATATAACGTGGTTGCTTGCTTTCCTAGATACAAATGATGCGCCGACAAATACTCTTGTTCAGTGCAAATTGGGATGCAGATGATTCCGAAAGTGAGTTTCTAACTAGTTTGTACTGTATGGAGAATTTGTTTCTACATTTAATTGTTTTCAAGTTACTCATAATATATTGTAGCTATGAAAGATGAAGTTGATGCTAACAATGACAGTGACATAGGAAATGATATGGGTGAATTTGATGCTATGTAAAAATGTCATTTTTTCCCTAGCAAGTGAAACTTGTACTTGAAGAAAAGTCCAATGGCGTGGTACAAGAAGTGTCAGAAATTAAGTGGCTTATGTTTGGTACATCTCTAAGTGATAGTTCTCATGAAAGCCAGCATGAACAAGTAAGTAGTTCTTATACATATATTTTATATGCCATGCGTTCTGTCAATTTATTTACATGGATTGACTTTCATAAAGTACTCAACGTTTTGTAGGACTGATGGTCCTCGTAAATATTTAGAAGCATTCGAAGGAATTGTAACCACCAATGAAGAATGATATCCATTCAGGCAACACGATGGTGTCCCTCGATTGAAGATTACTAAATATTATCTTTTCTAGTTTCTCGTTTTCCAGTTAGACATGAGAAAGTACATTGGTCATATAAGCAATGCTTTTGACTCAGATATTGTATATTTTAATTCCAGAATCGCATGTCAGAATTTTGTTAATTTACCTGATTTCTATTAAGAAAAGTGGTTATCTTTCAATTCATATTCTTATGTTTCTATGTTAATGTGGATGTTACTATTCAAATGTCGAAAGATTCATAAAGTGATCACTGAACGAAAAGTTATTACTGAATATAAGTTATTCGAAGGATATCATAATAGTGAAGAGAGTGGCTGTTGATACTATAAAGAGGTTGTTAAGGATACTTCGGTAACCATAGGAATATTATTAGCGATGAAAAAGGTGGTCGTTAATACTGAGTGTGGTCGTTATTGCCACGGGATTGACGACAACACACTACCCCGTCGTTACATTAGTAACGACCACAAGATGCGGTCGTTATACTTTTAACGAGGGAGCCTATTACGACCAGCAAATTGTGGTCGTTAATGACCATTAACAACCACAATCCAAGTTTTAGCGACCACATATACCGTCGTTAAAAACCGTTTTCCTAGTAGTGACAATTGGGCTTTGCTTTGTACTCCAAATCGGTTTAGATCAGTAAGTATTAGCTCCAAGGGATCCTGGCCATGATTGCATGCCTCATGCGTGAGAAACTCTTCACAATACTTGCAAGCGAGACAAGCCTCGCAGACATGGTCCTCCTTGTTGATGAGAGCGTTTCGCCGAGCACGACACCTTGTGCGAGTTGTTGCAACGCCTTCAAGATGATGTAGACAAACCGGGCACGCCAATGGCAGGCGTCCTCCCCTCCGTGCATGACGAGGCACATTAAGTTGTAGCGACAAGTAAAGCACTTATTGTTATGTTATGCTCCAAATTCAAGTATAAAGAGGGAGGCTAACTTCTGACGAGCGACCGGAGCGAGGCCCGTCGCCGGTAGGCTTGGGCTGAAGCGGATGGGCTCGTTGCATGTTGTCCAATGCTCACATGGGCAAACGTTTTTGGGCTGAAGCCACCTCCACCGCCTGCTACCTCATCAATAGGTCACCATCCATTCCACTTAATAAGAAAACTCCCATTGAGGTATGGCCTGGTACCCCAGCAGATTATTCCCAGTTGAGAGTTTTCGGTCGCACTGCATATGCACACGTTGATAATGGAAAACTTGAGCCTAGAGCTATTAAGTGTGTGTTTGTTGGATACGGTTCAGGAGTAAAAGGATACAGGTTATGGAATCCTGAAACTAATAAGGTTTTTCTGAGCAGGAGTGTTGTTTTCAATGAATCTGTTATGTATCATGATGATCTGTCCACAGATACTTTTGATGTAGAGCCACAATGAGTTACTGTGCAGGTGGAGCATTTTGATGAGGAGGAACATGTAATTGCTGATAATGATGTTGCTCCAGATGCACAGGTTGATGGTAATGTTGATGATGGTCCAGATACAGAGGTTCACGATGATGATGTTGTGCAACACTCACCCCATGTTTTGCAGTGACGAGTTCAGTCTCTTGCAGATGACCGGAGCAAGGGAGTCATTAAGAAAACTAACGCCTAATTGAAAAGTGTGACATTGTTCATTATGCTTTCAGTTGTGTAGAACAGGTTGAGAACATCCATGAGCCATCCACATACACTGAAGCAGTTGTTTCCGGTGACCGCGAGAAGTGGGTTGCTGCTATGTAGGAAGAGATGCAGTCACTTGAGGAAAATGGCACATGGGATGTTGTGAGCTTGCCTAAACATAAGAAGACCGTTCGCTGCAAATGGATCTTCAAAAGAAAGGAGGGTTTGGATCCTAGTGAGCCCGCGAGGTTTAAGGCAAGGTTAGTACCTAAGGGTTTCAGTCAGATACCAGGTATTGATTATAATGATGTGTTCTCTCTAGTTGTGAAGCATAGTTCCATTCGTTCATTTTTTGGTATTGTTGCTATGCATGATCTTGAGCTTGAGCAGTTAGATGTCAAGACTGCTTTTCTGCATGGTGAACTGGACAAGGAGATTTACATGGACCAACCAGAAGGTTTCATTGTGCCTGGTAAGGAGAAATTTGTTTGCAAGTTAAAGAGGTCCCTATATGGTTTGAAACAGTCTCTGAGACAGTGGTATAAAAGGTTTGATTCATTTATGATAGCACATGGATTTAAGAGGTCTGCATATGATAGTTGTGTTTACATTAAATTTGTTGATGGATCACCTATATACTTGTTGTTATATGTTGATGATATGTTGATTGCTGCCAAGGGCAAGGAAGAAATCACTAGTTTAAAGGCACAGTTAAGTAGTGAGTTTGAGATGAAGGGTCTTGGTGCTGCTAAGAAAATTCTAGGTATGGAGATTACAAGGGACAGAAATTCTGGTTTGTTATTTCTTAGTCAGCAGAGTTATATTAAGAAAGTTCTTCATCGTTTTAACATGCATGATGCTATGTCATTAAGCACTCCCATTGCTCCTCATTTCAAATTATCCTCTTCTCATTGTCCTAGTAATGATGAAGAGTTCGAGTATATGTCAAGAGTCCCATATTCCAGTGTTGTTGGTTCTTTAATGTATGCCATGGTGTGTTCTAGGCCTGATTTGTCATTTGCAATGAATTTGGTCAATCGATACATGGCTAACCCTAGTAAAGAAGGCTGTTCAGTGGATTTTCAAGTATCTTCGTGGAACTTCCAATGCTTGTTTGAAATTCGGTAGGACTGGTGAGGGACTAGCTGGCTATGTGGATTCAGATTTTGCTTCCAGCGATTTGGACAATAGGAGGTCCCTTCCAGGTTATGTGTTCACTCTTGGTGGTTGTGCCGTGAGTTGGAGGGCAACATTGCAGCCAGTAGTTGCCCAGTCTACCACTGAAGCAGAATACATGGCTATTGCAGAAGCATGTAAAGAATCAGTTTGGCTGAAAGGTTTGTATGCCGAGCTTTGTGGAGATAATTCTTGCATTAACTTGTTTTGTGACAGTCAGAGTGCCATTTACCTCACTAAGGATCAGATGTTGCATGAGAGAACAAAGCACATTGATGTCAAATATCATTATGTTCGAGACATTGTTGAGCAAGGTAAACTGAAGGTCTGCAAGATTAGTACTCATGATAATCCTGCTGATATGTTGACGAAGCCAGTTCCTGTTGCTAAGTTTGAGCTTTGCTCAGACTTAGTTGGTATAACTCATTAGCCCTAGTGGTTGTTTGGCGCCGAAAGTGTTCTTCTTTGTTGTTCAGGGAGGAGGTTCTCATTCATGCTACAAGATGGAATTTGTCTCAAGGTGGAGTTTGTTATGTTATGCTCCAAATTCAAGTATAAAGAGGGAGGCTAACTTCTGACGAGCGAGCGGAGCGAGGCCCGTCGCCGGTAGGCTTGGGCCGAAGCGGAGACCTAGGTCACCTGTGTTATATATACCTCTTGTAAGCCGCCGCACGGGATAAGTTGATCAGTTGTAAATCCCCGTCGTTTGTACCTCACCCGATATAGTGAAGTTTGGCTGGCTGGCGCCCGTGGTTTTTCCCCTTCGCTTGGGAGGGGTTTTCCACGTTAAAATCTCGTGTCCCCTGCTTGTTCTTCGTTCTTCGTCGAGTTGTTTGCCTGTCGTATCTCTAACACTTACATGTGCCCATGGTGGATCGTCATCTCATAGTTGATCAGTTGTAAATCCCCGTCGTTTGTAACCTCACCCGATATAGTGAAGTTTGGCTGGCTGGCGCCCGTGGTTTTTCCCCTTCGCTTGGGAGGGGTTTTCCACGTTAAAATCTCGTGTCCCCTGCTTGTTCTTCGTTCTTCGTCGAGTTGTTTGCCTGTCGTATCTCTAACACTTACATGTGCCCATGGTGGATCGTCATCTCATAGTTGATCTTGTTTAGCCGCCCAGAGAAGATATGATGCTGACCGTTTCAAAGCTCGACAAGCATTGTCCGTATATATGTCGTCGCCTGCTTGATGCAGCGGTGGATGCAGGTGTCCAGCTCGGAGAAGACATCGTGTTGCATGGACATGTGGTTGCTAGTACCAGTCTCCAGGTGCAAAGAGGTGTCACAACGCTTGATATGTCTCAAACATATCAATAATTTTTTTATGTCCATTCTATATTCATATCATTTATACATAGTCTTGGCATATCTATTTTTATGATTTTTCTTGGACTAACATATTAATCCAGTCAACTGCTAGTTGAGATTGTTGTTGTTGTTTTTGTGCAACAGAAATAAATATTTTTAGGGTAAACAAAAATTACATTGTTGAAAGACATGACCAGGGACTCAGCAGGGCCAAGATCGGCTAGGTGGTAGTTCATCCCAACGCCTTTATATATACCCCTAATCCTACCATGATTTATCAAAGAATTTTTGGGATGTTGCTACTTCACTTTTTGAGGTGATCTAGTCTGGGTCTTTCTCTGGTACTTAGCCGAAGGGAAAATTGTGGCCCGAGATTTTTTTTTCCATCAACTTTGCTGCTTAGATGATCATGTGTGACTAGTCATGCTTGGACTATAGGCCCTTAACAATAGTTATGTGGCATTTACTTCTTACGTTCTTTAATACAAAGATCACATGAGCTACCAAACATGATTGTGATCAATCTGATGTAAGGCCAAGTGTGTTTGTTGTGGTGTTAGAAATTGTCACTTCCCGATCAAATTATATATTGATATGTTTTGGTTCATGATTTTATATATGTACATGATCTCCGATCTATTAGTCTTGCACTGGCCATATTTAGATGAATGATCTCCAAAAGAATGGGGGTACGGTGGAGAAGGGAGAGGCACGATAGGAGAGAGTCATGGGAGGGGAGAGAATTTAAAAATATTTGATGTTCTTAAAGTAAATATAGGCTAGCAGGGATGTCTTGGGCATTAAATTCAAAAGGTGGAATGGTCACTGACTGGAGTTAATCTGCACCTGAATATTTTCATTCTAATTTTCCCAGAAGCTTTGCAGCTCCAAGAAAGATAGGTTCAAGCAAACCATAGAACACGAGGGAAACAAGAGAGAAGAGACACAACCAAAAATACTTGCGTCCCCCCCCCCCCCCCCCCCACACACACACACAAAGCACCCCTCCAAGCAAGTCCCGAGAGGAATCTTGGCACTGTCGCATCACCGAGGTAACACATAGCCTAGACCCCATTGCATGCATCAACATCACCACACCACTAACAAACCACCTCAAATACTAGGACAAAACCAACAAAGGCACATTGTACAAGAAGCATGACCACTGTCGATGAAGAACACAATCAGCCGAGACCAAACCATGACACCTCAAGGCTATTGGCACAGCCAAAGGGTAGTGTATAGCCGAATCCACCCCACCTGCGTGCGAAGAGCCACATGCCACTGAGGCTACAACACAATAGTTGTATTACTGGCAAATTAAGGTCTTCACGTGCAGAGTCCAAACTAAGATAGCTTTGCAGGCACACACACTTACCATTCTGTGAAGAGACACAAGAGAAACCAAAGGGCCTGAAATAGCTTAGGCCACACCATTCACCGACACCACTGAAGGGATCCCAAGAGTTATCAATATCTTCATCAGGAAGAATTCCTCACCATTGATCAAGGGCTCCCACTGATAAAGCCTAGGGCACACCTGGACACCACGTCAAGACTACATGACCCGTACCAATGGTATCTTCATCAGTGGGAGCCCTCAAGTACACCGGTCCATAGATCTCGATCACAACCTCACAAAATCATCTCGTACACGTGAGGATGAGATCTTGCCCAATGCAAACATAGTCATCGATGGCATCGGTCGGGCATCCATAAATATGGACTCACACTGCTGCTACAATCTTCAACAATGGCCTTGCACTTGCTACTCCTGCTGCATTCTTCTTAGTTGAAACCAAGGATCATGTTTCTCGACGGCTCTTGTAATGGTGCTGAAGAGATCTCGGTGTATCCGGAAATCGGTACCGAAAATTGTAAAGGGGATATACTATATTTGGTACAAAGTAATCCATCACTAGACCATCATAGCCCTTGATCCTATCTCGAAGAAACGTCCTTTGACCAATCTGAGAACCATGCCTTGATCTCCTGAAATCATCCTCCATAGACACCACAACATCCGCCAAATCAAATTCTTATCTTCTTCCTCCTCCAATGATGAATCATCGAAGATTTTCACCGATAACCTCTTCATCTACACATTGGGGAGTTTAATGACCAGTTGATACATTTGTTCGATAAAAATTAGGAAAAAACTGGAAAAGGAACCACTGAGGCATTTTGACAAACACCTTGTGAGTGTATGTGGTCGGAGTGAGGCGAACGATGACTTAGCACCGACTATGAGCATAAGGCGACGGGGGACATTAGCCACGCTGCCTAGCAAGCCGCAGAGGCTATTCTCGGGCGTGGAGCCAACGAACGTGGCTAACATCTTGGGGTAGCGAACGCGCGCGCGGGGGGGGGGGGGGGGGGGGTCTTATTTGCTAGTTTTGGCGCCGCCGGCTGTTTAGCAGTTGCTCTTCACCAATTCTCATGCCATCTCCTAGATCGGGTGGTTCAATTCCCGGCAAAAATGGATCTCAGCGGCCACCAGGCGGAGCTACATGACGGTGGCCTTATCGGTGTGATATTGGCGCCGATGAGTGAGGAGAAGGTATAGGAGAGCGCGAGGGGCTGCGAGATGGTGGCAAGGAACGGTTCGTCGCCGAGGGTCAGCGACAACGATGAGGACAGTGACAGGGTTGACGGGAGGTTGAACGGACGACTTATATCCTAAGAAGTTGCACCTTTGGACTAAAAATCGGCATATCCGCTATGTTTCAATGGGTGAAAGTTATAATTTTTGTGAACCAACCTATGGTTGGATGGTTAGAGGGACAATGATATACCTAGCCCACCAGGGTTCAAGTCCTGGACTCACTATATATTTCTCGCATTTTCTTTGATTTATTTCAGGTCTTCCAGTGAGAGGAGACATTCCTGTGGAGTACGAATGCCATTTGTGACGACTTCGTCAATCTCAGGTGTGCATTTCTAGGAGTAAGTGTATGTGCGTCTGTACTGTGTTAAAATTGTTATAAATTTAAAGAATTATTGCTATATTAAGAGATATGCTAGATAGGCCTTAATCCCTCCAACAGATATTTGTGTTTCTCAAAAAATATAACTTTTTGAAGGATCTCTAGCCCGCATACCAATCCAACAGAATAGGGAGCGGCTCTCCGTGAATTCCTGTTTCCACCCGTCCCTCCATCCGCCTGCTAAATCATCTGTCCGGGAGCCACTACGCCGTCCATAGGCCTCCGCGGGCGGCCACTGACTGGTAAAGCCTACTCGGCGGCCATCGACGCAGGTGCGTGTCTCTGTTCTTTACTCTCTCCCTCTCTTTTTTTTTTTGAGGGAAGAGATAGAATTAGCAAGGAGCATGTCTAGAATTTCCCTCAAGATAGATTTCATAACCGTGCAAACAAGGACAAGAGATGCGAGACCTGAATTTTGTTGATTTTTGCGTCAATTTTGGGGGATAACAGAATGATCTTCATACTCTGGTTTGCCGACCACATCTTCCAGCAGTAATACAGGACATGCTAGAAGAGTACTGTAGAATTTATCAGTGAGTAAATTTCTACTGAATAAGAGCACCAATTGCCATATTCATAGGCTATTTGCTTGGGGAACACGAGAAGCTTTTATCTAATTTATTTTTTCTCACCACGGTTGATGACAGCCGTTATGATATTTTCCTTCTCTTTTATACATAGATTGCCAACTGCTGCAATGGAAGTGAAGTATGTCCTATACTTGGTCTGAACTTCCCTGGACCGACTCATACTTTGCTGCAATTGCAGCAGTGGACAAGATGGGAGTTTGTGGTGGGTGCTTAGGAATCAACCATGAAGACCCTCCTAGGTGAGCTGGGTCGGCGGCCTTCTTGTTCAGCTGATGCCTGGGAGTGGGACGGCGGCTGCCCTGGCCACTGACTGTTGTCCAGTTTGCAGGTGCCTCCTCTGCCTCATATCTCCTCCATCCGCTTCTTCCTGTTTTCTCTTGTCTGATACTCTTCTAAAGAAATATAAGACTGTTAAGATCACTATAAAAATAGTGATCTAAATAGTCTTATATTTCTTTATAGGGGAGTAGCCTTTTGTTCCTTTGGCATGGCACATTTTTTCATGTATAATAATGTTGCAAAATTACTATCATTGTCAAGCAGGTTCTTTACTCAGGTAATTATTGTGAGAGTTATATTTATGATAGCCTTTGGATTTTTGCATTCTAGCCTTTGGCCTACATTTATATATGATGGCTTTAACCTCGTGATAACATCAAGTTGCTATTCCTAACAAGGTATTAGAGCTAGGTCAATTTTTTTCGCACGCTGCCGCGTTATTGATCCACTCTGCGACGTTGATATTCTCTATGGCCGCCGCTATTTTCCCTTCTATCCCGTAGCTGCCGGCTGTCCCACGACCGCAGGTGAACGACCTCCAGATCGGCCTCGATCAGGTCGTCTCTGGATCGAGCTGCCCGTTGTCCCGAGCAACAGATTGCGGAGATGCCTTTTGGATCCCGTGTCCTCCCGCCAGGCTCGATCTGCTCCCGCTGGGCTGAATACAGAAGCAGCAGCGGCGGCCAGGGCGCTCGATACAGAGGGTGAGCACGGACAGCGCCCTGTTCTTCGGCGGCCAAATCGGGAGCGCGTCTCGATCTGGGCATGCAGCGGTGAGGACGCCCACGCCTGGAGCCGGCAGCGGCCGCGGACTTCTGACGATGTTCCTTATATTGATCCCGTCTCGTACATGTGACATCGCTCGGTGCTTGGTGCTCATCTATCTGTGACGTTGTCCCCTACGACGTCTTCAGCAGGCTGTGCTGGTCGCTACTCGTCGAATCCACTAGCGGCTTTTGCCCATAGTGGTGGTGGTTGCTATACGTCGTCTCCTCTAGCGGCTTCTGCCCGTGGTGGTGGTGCCTGCTCTACGTTGACTCCTCTAGTAGTTTCTGCGCACAGTGCCGTTTCACGTCGACTCCCCCAGTGGCTTTTTCATGGAACTCTACATCAACTCGCTACTCTTGGTTAACTCTACACCCGGTTTTCACGGGTGGTGGTGACTGCTCATCGTCGGCAGGTGTTTCTACCTCGACTTCTTCCGCCATGTCCTTGTCTGTGCGTGAGATTGCGCAACTGCGATGCCTACTTACTGTTTGGGAGTTTTCACCGACAGGTTCTGCAGGTTTCATGACTAGCTCTTCTGGCACTGAGAAACCACCTTCTACTCATTCAGGTATACATCCCCATGGATTCTTGATACTAGAGCGTCTTTTCATATGATTTGTGTTTCTTCCACTTTGATCTCTGTTCAACCTGTGGAGTCTCAGTTCGTGTTATTACGGCTGATGGTACTCCCCTCCATGTAGCTAGTCGAGGCACTCTTAGCACTTCTTCATTTCATGTTCCCTTTGTCGCTCATGTTCCTCGACTTACCATGCAGCTTTGGTGGTCAGATTGTTGACTCTAGTTGTAGGGTCATATCTAGTTATCTGTTCAGGATAGTCGCACGGGCACTCTGCTTGGTCCTGGCCCTTCATACTCTGATTGTCTCTGGGAGCTTGACTGGCTTCATCTTCCCTCCACTGCCACCGCCGCCAGTCTCACAACCCCTGTTGTTGCATCCACCAGCTCTTTTCAGCAGTGGCATCATCGTCTTGGTCATTTATGTGGTTCTCGTCTCTCATCCTTGGTTCATCGTGGTGTTCTGAGGTCTAACTCTGGTACGCTTCGTTGGTCTATCTAGATTGTAGGCTTGGTACGTAGATTCAGCTACCATATCCTTACCGCGAGTCAGTATCTGAGCACCCTTTTGATCTAGTTCACTCTAATGTTTGTGGTCCAACTCCTTTCTCTTTGAAAGGGGGTCATCACTACTATATTATATTTATAGAATATTTTTCTTAGTACATTTGGATCTTTTTCATGTCTTCTTGTAGTGAAGTCTTATCTAGATACAAAAAAAATTACTGCCATGGTTCATACCCATTTTTCAACTCCTATTCGTGTGCCGCGAGGATTCCTTGCTGAGCAGGGTACTCTTACTCAGTTCTCTTGTCCTGATGCTCATGCTCAGAATAGTGTGGCTGAGCGCAAGCATCGTCACCTTCTTGAGACGGCACGTGCGATGATGATCGCCACCTCTCTTCTGCCTCACTTCTGTATTGACGTTGTTACCACTTCCACCTATCACATCAATATTCAGCCATCTGCTACTTTGCATGGTGGTATTCCTCTCAAGCGACTTTTTGGTCGTTCTCCTGATTATTTGACACTTCGTTTGTTTGGTTGCATTTGCTATGTTTTTCTTGCCCCTCATGAATGCACCAAACTATCTGCGTATTCTATTGAGTGTGTTTTTCTGTTGGAGAATGTAGCAGAAATTCAAAATTTTCCTACGTGTCACCAAGATCTATCTATGGAGAGACTAGCAACGAGGGGAAGGAGAGTGCATCTACATACCCTTGTAGATCGCTGAGCGGAAGCGTTCAAGCGAACGGGGTTGATGGAGTCGTACTCGTCGTGATTCAAATCACCGATGACCAAGTGCCGAACGGACGGCACCTCCGCGTTCAACACACGTACAGCCCGGTGACGTCTCCCATGCCTTGATCCAGCAAGGAGAGAGGGAGAGGTTGAGGAAGACTCCATCCAGCAGCAGCACAACGGCGTGGTGGTGATGGAGGAGCGTGGCAATCCTGCAGGGCTTCGCCAAGCACCACAGAAGAGGAGGAAGAAGAGACGCAGGGCTGCACCAACGAGAGATCGAATCATGTGTGTTTTATGGGCAGCCCTAGGTCTCATATATATAGGGGAAGGGAAGGGGCTGCGCCCCCTCTAGGGTTCCCACCCCTAGGGGGGCGGCAGCCCTAGATGGGGATCAAGGGGGCGGCCAAGAGGGGAGAGAGGGAGGCGCCCACTAGGGTGGGCCTTAGGCCCATCTAAGCCTAGGGTTTCCTCCTTTTTTCCTCCTAGCTGCCCCTTGGGCCTTGTGGGAGGTGCACCAGCCCACTTAGGGGCTGGTCCCTCACCACTCTTGGCCCACGCAACCTTCTGGGGTTGGTGGCCCCACTTGGTGGACCCCCGGGACCCTCCCGGTGGTCCCGGTACATTACCGATAAACCCCGAAACTCTTCCGGTGACCAAAACAGGACTTCCCATATATAAATCTTTACCTCCGAACCATTCCGGAACTCCTCGTGACGTCCGGGATCTCATCTGGGACTCCGAACAACATTCGGTAACCACATACTAACTTCCTTTATAACCCTAGCGTCATCGAACCTTAAGTGTGTAGACCCTACGGGTTCGGGAGACATGCAGACATGACCGAGACGTTCTCCGGTCAATAACCAACAGCAGGATCTGGATACCCATGTTGGCTCCCACATGTTCCACGATGATCTCATCGGATGAACCACGATGTCAAGGACTTAATCAATCCCGTATACAATTCCCTTTGTCTATCGGTACGATACTTGCCCGAGATTCGATCGTCGGTATCCCGATACCTTGTTCAATCTCGTTACCGGCAAGTCTCTTTACTCGTTGCGTAACACATCATCCCGTGATCAACTCCTTGGTCACATTGTGCACATTATGATGATGTCCTACCGAGTGGGCCCAGAGATACCTCTCCGCTTACACGGAGTGACAAATCCCAGTCTCGATTCGTGCCAACCCAACAGACACTTTCGGAGATACCTGTAATGCACCTTTATAGTCACCCAGTTACGTTGTGACGTTTGGTACACCCAAAGCATTCCTACGGTATCCGGGAGTTGCACAATCTCATGGTCTAAGGAAATGATACTTGACATTAGAAAAGCTTTAGCATACGAACTACACGATCTTTGTGCTAGGCTTAGGATTGGGTCTTGTCCATCACATCATTCTCCTAATGATGTGATCCCGTTATCAATGACATTCAATGTCCATGGTCAGGAAACCGTAACCATCTATTGATCAACGAGCTAGTCAACTAGAGGCTTACTAGGGACATGGTGTTGTCTATGTATCCACACATGTATCTGAGTTTCCTATCAATACAATTATAGCATGGATAATAAACGATTATCATGAACAAGGAAATATAATAATAACTAATTTATTATTGCCTCTAGGGCATATTTCCAACAGTCTCCCACTTGCACTAGAGTCAATAATCTAGTTCACATCTCCATGTGATTAACACTCACAGGTCACATCGCCATGTGACTAACACCCAAGAGTTTACTAGAGTCAGTAGTCTAGTTCACGTCACTATGTGATTAACACTCAATGAGTTCTAGGTTTGATCATGTTGCTTGTGAGAGAGGTTTTAGTCAATAGGTCTGAATCTTTCAGATCCGTGTGTGCTTTACAAATCTCTATGTCATCTCCTAGATGTAGCTACCACGTTCTATTTAGAGTTATTCCAAATAACTGTTCTACTTGGAGCTATTCTAAATTGTTGCTCCATTATACGTATTCGGTATCTCTACTCAGAGCTATCCGGATAGGTGTTAAGCTTGCATCGACGTAACCCTTTACGACGAACTCTTTTACCACCTCCATAATCGAGAAAATTCCTTAGTCCACTAGTTACTAAGGATAACTTTGACCGCTGTCCTGTGATTCATTTTTGGATCACTCTTGTACCCCTTGACTGACTCATGGCAAGGCACACTTTAGGTGCGGTATACAGCATAGCATACTGTAGAGCCTATGTCTTAAGCATAGGGGACGATCTTCGTCCTTTCTCTCTATTCTGCCGTGGTCGAGCTTTAAGTCTTAACTCCATACCTTACAACTCAGGCAAGAACTCCTTCTTTGACTGATCCATCTTGGACACCTTCAAGATCGCGCCAAGGTATGTGCTCATTTGAAAGTACCATTAAGCATTTCGATCTATCCTTATAGATCTTGATGCTCAATGTTCATGTAGCTTAATCCAGGTTTTCCATTGAAAACCACTTTTCAAATAACCCTTTATGCTTTCCAGAAATTCTACATCATTTCTGATCAACAATATGTCAACAACATATATTCATCAGAAATTCTATAGTGCTCCCACTCACCTTTTTGGAAATACAAGTTTCTCATAAACTTTGTATACACCCAAAACTTTGATCATCTCATCAAAGCATACATTCCAACTCCGAGATGCTTACTCCAGTCCTTAAAAGGATTGCTGGAGCTTTGCATACTTATTAGCATCTTTCAGGATTGACAAAACCTTCCGGTTGTATCACATACAACCTTTCCTCAAGAAACGTCGAGGAAACAATGGTTTTTGACATCCTATCTGCAAGATTTCATAAATGATGCAGTGATCGCTAATATAATTCCAACAGACTCTTAGCATCGCTACGAGTGAGAAAGTCTCACCGTAGTCAACTCCTTGAACTTGTCAGAAAACATCTTAACGACAAGTCGAGCTTTCTTAATGGTGATACATACCATCATTGTCTGTCTTCCTTTTAAAATCCATCTGCACCCAACAGCCCTACGACCATCAAGCAGTTCTTCCAAAGTCTACACTTTGTTTTCATATATGGATCCTCTCTCGGATTATATGGCCTCGAGCCATTTATCGGAATCTGGGCCCACCATCGCTTCTCCATAGCTCGTAGGTTCATCGTTGTCTAGCAACATGACTTCCAAGACAGGATTACGTACCACTCTGAAGTAGTACGCATCATTGTCATCCCACGAGGTTTGGTAGTGACTTGATCTGAAGTCTCATGATCAATATCATAAGCTTCCACTTCAATTGGTGTAGGTGCCACAAGAACAACTCTTTGTGCCCTGTTATACACTGGTTGAAGTAACGGTTCAATAACCTTATCAAGTCTCCACCATCCTCCCACTCAATTCTTTCGAGACTGAGACAGGAGGTATACCAAACTGTTTTGGGTGTCCTATGAAGATGCATTTATCCGCTTTGGGTTCGAGTTTATCAGCTTGAAACTTTTTCACATAAGCGTCGCAGCCCCAAACTTTTAAGTAATGACAGCTTAGGTTTCTTCAAACCATAGTTCATACGGTGTCATCTCATCGGAATTACGTGGTGCCCTATCTAAAGTGAATGTGGTTGTCTCTAATGCCTAACCCATAAACTATTGTGGTAATTCGATAAGAGACATCATGGTATGCATCATATCCAATAGGGTGCAGTTATGATGTTCGGACACACCATCACACTATGGTGTTCCAGGCTGTATCAGTTGTGAAACAATTTCCACAATGTCTTAATTCTGTGCCAAACTCGTAATTCATCTCTATGATCATATCATAGATATTTTATCCTCTTGTCACGACGATCTTTCAACTTCACACTGAAATTACTTGAACCTTTCAATAATTCAGACTCGTGATTTATCAAGTAAATATACTCAACATCTACTCAAATCATCTGTGAAGTAAGAACATAACGATATCCACTACATGCCTCAGCACTCATTGGACTGCACACATCAAAATGTACTACTTCCAGCAAGTTTCTTTCTAGTTCCATTTTACTGAAACCGAGGCTTTCAGTCATCTTGCTCATGTGGTATGATTTGCATGTCTCAAGTGATTCAAAATCAAGTGAGTCCAAACGGTCCATTTGCATGGAGTTTCTTCATGCATATACACCAATAGACATGGTTCGCATGTCTCAAACTTTTCAAAACGAGTGAGCCCAAAGAACCATCAACATGGAGCTTCTTCATGCGTTTTATACCGATATGACTTACGTGGCAGTGCCACAAGTAGGTGGTACTATCATTACTATCTTTTGGCATGAACATGTGTATCACTACGATCGAGATTCAACAAACCATTCATTTTAGGTGCAAGACCATTTAAGGTATTATTCAAATAAACAGAGTAACCATTATTCTCCTTAAATGAATAACCGTATTGCGATAGACATAATCCAATCATGTCTATGCTCAACGCAAACACCAATCTCGATGGTAGAGGGAGCGTGCGATGCTTGATCATATCAACATTGGAAAAACTTCCAACACATATCGTCAGCTCACCTTTAGCTAGTCTCCGTTTACTCCGTAGCTTTTATTTCGAGTTACTAACACTTAGCAACCGAACCGGTATCTAATACCCTGGTGCTACTAGGAATACTAGTAAAGTACACATCAACACAATGTATATCCAATATACTTCTATCGACCTTGCCAGCCTTCTAATCTACCAAGTATCTAGGGTAATCCTGCTCCAGTGGCTGTTCCCTTATCACAGAAGCACTTAGTCTCGGGTTTGGGTTCAACCTTGGGTCTCTTCACTAGAGCAGCAGCTGAATTGCCGTTTCATGAAGTATCCCTTCTTGCCCTTGCCCTTCTTGAAACTAGTGGTTTCACCAACCATCAACAATTGATGCTCCTTCTTGATTTCTACTTTGGTGGTGTCAAACATCACGAATATCTCAAGGATCATCATATATGTCCCTGATATATAATAGTTCATCACGAAGCTCTAGCAGCTTGGTGGTAATGACTTCGGAGAAACATCACTATCTCATCTGGAAGATCAACTCCCACTTGATTCAAATGATTGTTGTACTCAGACAATCTGAGCATAAGCTCAACAATTGAGCTTTTCTCCCTTAGTTTGTAGGCTAAGAAAATCGTTGGAGGTCTTATACCTCTTGACGTGGGCACAAGCCTGAAATCCCAATTTCAGCCCTCGAAACATCTCATATGTTTCGCAACGTTTCAAAATGTCTTCGGTGCCTCAACTCTAAACCGTTTAACTGAACTATCATGTAGTTATCAAAACGTGTATGTCAGATGTTCACAACATCCACAGACAACGTTCGAGGTTCAGCACACTTAGCGGTGCATTAAGGACATAAGCCTTCTAAGAAGCAATGAGGACAATCCTCAGTTTACGGACCTAGTCCGCATAATTGCTACTATCAACTTTCAACTAAATTTTTTCTAGGAACATATCTAAACAGTAGAACTATAGCGTGAGCTACGACATAATTTGCAAAATCCTTTTGACTATGTTCAGGATAATTAAGTTCATCTTATGAACTCCCACTTAGATAGACATCCCTCTAGTCATCTAAGTGATTACATGATCCGAGTCAACTAGCCCGTGTCCGATCATCACGTGAGACGGACTAGTTAACGTCGGTGAACATCTTCATGTTAATCGTATCTTCTATACGACTCATGCTCGACCTTTCGATCTTCTGTGTTCCGAGGCCATGTCTATACACATGCTAGGCTCGTCAAGTTAACCCTAAGTGTTTTGCTGTGTAAAACTGTCTTACACCCGTTGTATGTGAACGTAAGGATCTATCACACCCGATCATCACGGCGTGCTTCAAAACGACGAACTGTAGCAACAGTGCAAAGTTAGGGGAGAACACTTCTTGAAATTTTAATGAGGGATCATCTTATTTACTACCGTCGTTCTAAGCAAATAAGATGTATAAACATGATAAACATCACATGCAATCAAATAATAGTGACATGATATGGCCAATATCATATAGCTCCTTTGATCTCCATCTTGGGGCTCCATGATCATCTTGTCACCGGCATGACACCATGATCTCCATCATCATGATCTCCATCATCGTGTCTTCTTGAAGTTGTCACGCCAACTATTACTTCTACTACTACAGCTAACGTTTAGCAATAAAGTAAAGTAATCACATGACGTTTATGTTGACACGCAGGTCATAAATAAATAAAGACAACTCCTATGGCTCCTGCCGGTTGTCATACTCATCGACATGCAAGTCGTGATTCCTATTACAAGAACATGATCAATCTCATACATCACATATATCATTCATCACATCCTTTGGCCATATCACATCACATAGCATACCCTGCAAAAACAAGTTAGACGTTCTCTAATTGTTGTTTGCATGTTTTACGTGGCTGCTATGGGTTTCTAGCAAGAACGTTTCTTACCTACGCAAAAACCATAACGTGATATGCCAATTGCTATTTACCCTTCATAAGGACCCTTTTCATCGAATCCGATCCGACTAAAGTGGGAGAGACAGACACCCGCCAGCCATCTTATGCAACTAGTGCATGTTTGTCGGTGGAACCGGTCTCACGTAAGAGTACGTGTAAGGTTGGTCCGGGCCGCTTCATCCCACAATACCGTCGAATCAAGATAAGACTAGTAACGGCAAGCATATTGAACAAAATCAACGCCCACAACTACTTTGTGTTCTACTCGTGCATAGTAACTACGCATAGACCTAGCTCTGATACCACTGTTGGAGAACGTAGCAGAAATTCAAAATTTTCCTACGTGTCACCAAGATCTATCTATGGAGAGACTAGCAACGAGGGGAAGGAGAGTGCATCTACATACCCTTGTAGATCGCTGAGCGGAAGCGTTCAAGCGAACGGGGTTGATGGAGTCGTACTCGTCGTGATTCAAATCACCGATGACCAAGTGCCGAACGGACGGCACCTCCGCGTTCAACACACGTACAGCCCGGTGACGTCTCCCATGCCTTGATCCAGCAAGGAGAGAGGGAGAGGTTGAGGAAGACTCCATCCAGCAGCAGCACAACGGCGTGGTGGTGATGGAGGAGCGTGGCAATCCTGCAGGGCTTCGCCAAGCACCACAGAAGAGGAGGAAGAAGAGACGCAGGGCTGCACCAACGAGAGATCGAATCATGTGTGTTTTATGGGCAGCCCTAGGCCTCATATATATAGGGGAAGGGAAGGGGCTGCGCCCCCTCTAGGGTTCCCACCCCTAGGGGGCGGCAGCCCTAGATGGGGATCAAGGGGGCGGCCAAGAGGGGAGAGAGGGAGGCGCCCACTAGGGTGGGCCTTAGGCCCATCTAAGCCTAGGGTTTCCTCCTTTTTTTCCTCCTAGCTGCCCCTTGGGCCTTGTGGGAGGTGCACCAGCCCACTTAGGGGCTGGTCCCTCACCACTCTTGGCCCACGCAACCTTCTGGGGTTGGTGGCCCCACTTGGTGGACCCCCGGGACCCTCCCGGCGGTCCCGGTACATTACCGATAAACCCCGAAACTCTTCCGGTGACCAAAACAGGACTTCCCATATATAAATCTTTACCTCCGGACCATTCCGGAACTCCTCGTGACGTCCGGGATCTCATCTGGGACTCCGAACAACATTCGGTAACCACATACTAACTTCCTTTATAACCCTAGCGTCATCGAACCTTAAGTGTGTAGACCCTACGGGTTCGGGAGACATGCAGACATGACCGAGACGTTCTCCGGTCAATAACCAACAGCAGGATCTGGATACCCATGTTGGCTCCCACATGTTCCACGATGATCTCATCGGATGAACCACGATGTCAAGGACTTAATCAATCCCGTATACAATTCCCTTTGTCTATCGGTACGATACTTGCCCGAGATTCGATCGTCGGTATCCCGATACCTTGTTCAATCTCGTTACCGGCAAGTCTCTTTACTCGTTGCGTAACACATCATCCCGTGATCAACTCCTTGGTCACATTGTGCACATTATGATGATGTCCTACCGAGTGGGCCCAGAGATACCTCTCCGCTTACACGGAGTGACAAATCCCAGTCTCGATTCGTGCCAACCCAACAGACACTTTCGGAGATACCTGTAATGCACCTTTATAGTCACCCAGTTACGTTGTGACGTTTGGTACACCCAAAGCATTCCTACGGTATCCGGGAGTTGCACAATCTCATGGTCTAAGGAAATGATACTTGACATTAGAAAAGCTTTAGCATACGAACTACACGATCTTTGTGCTAGGCTTAGGATTGGGTCTTGTCCATCACATCATTCTCCTAATGATGTGATCCCGTTATCAATGACATTCAATGTCCATGGTCAGGAAACCGTAACCATCTATTGATCAACGAGCTAGTCAACTAGAGGCTTACTAGGGACATGGTGTTGTCTATGTATCCACACATGTATCTGAGTTTCCTATCAATACAATTATAGCATGGATAATAAACGATTATCATGAACAGGGAAATATAATAATAACTAATTTATTATTGCCTCTAGGGCATATTTCCAACATTTTCTTGGATACAGTGATGAGCATAAGGGCTATCGGTGTTGCGATCATGTCGGTCGGCGGATGCATATTTTCCGGGATGTGACCTTTGATGTGTCTCATCCCTTCTACCCCCGTCCATCCTCCTCGGCCTTTTCATGGAGGACATCTCTTTTCTTACGTTTCCGAATACACCTCTCTATGTGCCCAATATACCTACTCTATGTCCCGCTATTGCAGATCTGATGCCGTCCTCTCCTATGGTTTCTTCTCCTCCACCAATACATTCCCCTTCACCAATACCTTCCCCTTCTCCACCTTCATGACCAAGACATTCCACTTTTTCCCTCATTTTCTTTTCTTTCCATTATACTCGTCATCCACATGTGTGGATAAGTCTACTGATGTGCCCTCTACTTCTGGTGTGTCGTAATCCACCTCTCAGCCGACTCATGGTCTCTGTCCTCGGCCTTGTCCATCCCCTGACTGATATTCTCCTTCTCGCTGTGGTCTTTCATTTGTTCTTGAGCCGGCTTCTCATCGAGATGCTATTGTTCATCCTAAATGGCAGTTTGCGATGGCAGAGGAGATTGCTGCGCTTGACCGCATCGGCACGTGGGATCTGGTTTCTCTTTCTCCTTGTGTTCGTCCCATCACTTCTAAGTGGATCTATAAGATTTAGAATCGCTCAGATGGTTCTTTTGAGCGTTAAATCTCGTTTTGTCGCTCGTGGCTTTCAGCAGGAGCATGGTCGTGATTACGATGAGACTTTTGCTCCTGTGTCCCATTTGACCACTGTCCACACACTTCTCATTGTGGCCTCTGTTCTCCACTGGTACGTGTCTTAGCTTGATGTTCAGAATGCCTTTCTTAGTGGTAAGTTGCGTGATAAAGTTTATATCTAGCCACTACCTGGGTATTCAGTTCCTGATGGCATGGTTTATAGTCTTAGTCCCTCTCTATATGGCCTTAAGCAAGTCCCCTCGTGCCTGATTTGAACGTTTTGCCTCTGTAGTCACTGAAGCTGATTTTTCGCCAAGTGTTCATGATCCCGCGTTGTTTGTCCACATTTCTGCTCATGGTCACACTCTTCTTCTTCTATATGTTGATGACATGATCATCACAGGCGATGATCTTGAGTACATTGCCTTTGTTAAGGCCTGTCTCAGTGAGCAATTTCTTATGTCTGATCTTGGTCCTCTTTATTACTTTCTTGGGATTGGGATTTCCTCCACCTCTGATGGCTTTTATATTTCTCAAGAAAAGTATATCCAGGATCTTCTTGCTCGTGTGGCTCTTAGTGATGAGCGCACCGTTGAGACTCCTATTGAGCTTAATGTTCACCTTCGTGCTTCTGATGGTGAGCCTTTGTCTGATCCGACTCGTTATCACATCTTGTTGGGAGTCTTGTCTATCTCGCTGTCACTCATCCGTATATCTCCTATCATGTCCATATCTTGAGTCAGTATGTTTCTTCTCCCACTTCGGTTCACTATAGTCACTTCTTCGTGTTCTACGATATCTTTGTGGTACAATCTCTCACTGTCTCTTCTTTCCTCGTTCCAGCTCATTACTTCTCCAGTCCTATTCATATGCTACCTGGGCTAGTGATCCTTTAGATCGTCGTTCACTTTCTGCTTACTGTGCCTTTCTTGGTGGTTCTCTCATTGCATGGAAGATAAAGAAATAGATTGTATTTTCCTGTTCGGGTGCAAAGGCTTAGTTGCAAGCTATGGCTCTTCTCATGGCAGAGGTGACTTGGTTATGCTGGTTACTCGAGGATTTTGGTGTTTCTGTTACTACACCTACTATACTCTTGTCAGACAGTACATGTGCTATTAGTATTGCGCGAGACTCCGTGAAGCATGAGCTTACCAAGCATATTGGTATTGATTCTTTCTTCGTGCACACTGGTGTGCAGGACCATGTTATTGCTCTTCAATATGTGCCTTCCGAGTTACAACTGACAGACTTCTTCACAAAGGCCTAGACTAGAGCGCACCATGGATTTTTCCTCTCCAAACTCAGTGTTGTGGATCTACCATGAGTTTGAGAAGGGGGGGTGTTAGAGTTATATTTATGGTGGCCTTTGGCGGTTTGGCCTCCCCCTGTACATAAAAATATATGATAGTTGCTATTCATAACAATTATCACTGTGACATAAAAATATAAATTAAAAAATAACATGAAGTGCATTTTTTTCTGAAAAGGAGGAGGATCACCCCCGGCTTTTTCATCATTACAATTCAAACAACCTTTTATCTATAGCAGTTTAAGTATCAATCTCCAACATCGAAGTGTACAAAAAATAAAACTACAAGCCATAACCCCTGGTCATCGAAGTGTTACTATTCATCATCCAGGGTGCAGAATAAGTTCTTCTTCACCCGAGGTAATCTTACTATCGTCTCATAAATAAATTACAAATGGAATACAAATAGTTACATTCATGTTGATTCACTATGTAAAACTTGGCATAAAAAACAAAAATATAGATCATATGACCAGAAAAATTGTATTTTCTGTATATTTTACACTATATTTTTATGTCTGTAATTTTATGTAACATAAAATATTTTTACGGTAATTACATATTTTGTTATGTTCTCTTATTACGTCTGAAATAAGACAAAAATTTACAAAATATAAAATTACAGTGCATTGATATTAAAATAGAGGGGGTGAATAATAATTATTCCTCACCCAAGGTGACGAATAGTCAACCCTATATATATATATAGCCTACACACATAGCCTATTATTGAACTGTCACCAAACCGGTTGTAGGTATTCTGTGCTAGTGTCTCCCACTGGTTGCACCTAGATAGCATAAGCTCCCGTGCTTCCGCATATTGCAGTAGTGACCACATACAAATCCTCCATCATGTAGCGGGGAAAATAACCTGAAAAAATGTGAGCTTTCACTCTGTTAAAAGTACAGTCGTTACGACAATTCCAAAGAGCGCAAAGCAACGCACATACACACACTCAGATACGTACTTTAGTGTTAGTCTCAACCCCTTCCAACTAGTTACCAAACATATTTGTTATACTAGTTGGCAGAGACAAGTTAAAAGCCACATGAATAAGCAAGTGGGCAGAGACAATCATACACCATAGTAGAGTAGCAAGCGGGCATGCAATAAGCAAGTGGTGCACTTCTTCTTGATCACAAGAACAACAGTGTTTATTACTCTGCCATTTTTGTTTCACACGATTGTCTTTTGTAAGAATTACTCCTCTATGAACAAACCACATGAGGATCTTAATTTTTAGTAGTGCTTTCGTTTTCCAAATGTGTTTTGAATGGAAAACTGGACCTGAGTTTATTAAATCCACATACATCGATTTCACAAAGAGAACCCCAGAAGGCGTCAACTTCCAATAGAATACGTCTGGTTCATTTGTTAGGGTGATGCGTATCAATCTTCATACTAAATGCAACCACGTAGACCACTTATCCCCGATCAGAGCTCTCCTGAATTGAATATTTAACGAAATTACTCCATAGTTGTGCTTACGTAGTCTTGTCTTCCTTGTGTTGAACAATATTATAGAGATGTGTACTTTAGAGCTGGAGGCATATCCCCTAGCTAAGTATCCTCCCAAAAGCGAGTCAATGAGAAAGAGTTAGAGCTGGTAAAAGCAGTGGAGACCAAAATATGTGTTGGCAATTTCTTTTAGGATGGCCGGTGAGTCTGTAGCTAGCAATCAAAGTCTGAAATGCCACTGTATGTTGAAGATGTTATCTAAACACTGATTTGACATGATTTATCTGATTAGACTATATATTAGCTCAAATAACATGTTTAGCTTCTAATTTAGCATTTTTATTATTTTTCATTGTGCAATTATAACTAATAATTTTTGGTAGATTTTCGAGTTTTTAGGATTCCTTCCATGACCGCAACAATGGTTTACACTTATATAATTTGTCAGCTATTCATAATGATTCACCAATTCATAGCAGCAAAAATATTCACTGACAACAGCTAACATGACCATGTCCAGTACCATTTTAGCAATCATACAACATTAATGAAGTTGGCAATCATACAAAAAAAAGTAATGCATGGTGTACTAATTTGCAGAGACGTATCATGCATGCATTTATCCTTCTTCTGTTGACTGCACGCAGCAGCTAGTAGCTAGCATTATACGCAAACATAGACAAGGGATGAGAAACTTTGATACTGTTAGTTCTCATTTCGTTTTTAGGGATAACACATATTGGTGTTCAGGTGTTTCGCGATCACCTCCTGCTGCCAGTAGCTGTGGCTCGATAACATTGCCACTGACGTCCTGCTTTGGAGGTGGCGTTGTTCTCGTCCATCTGTGACTCTATCCTTGAGGCCTGGGTGCAGAACTTCGCTGCCTTGCCTAGGCCCTGTTTCCTTTTCCATCTTGCTGCTGTTGTGTTCGTGCGCTCTGCCCACTGTAGCTCGGTGCTCGGTCATGTCTTGGCTGTGGCATTGCGAAACCTGTAAACTTCTGCTTTGCCGTTTGGCTAAATGAAATGATCAGGTGGGCAGTTTGCCCACTGTCCTTTTAAAAAATAGTAATATTTTGATTAGCCAATTCTGTAAGCCGTGATATACGCATACAAAAAATGGGTGTATAGTATCTAGCAGTGATATGTATATGAGTTCCGATTCGATACAACCCCCTCATAAAACGTATAAAGGGTACTATGGACTTATGACAATTTGTATCTATTTTTATATGTACGTATACGCTCACTTGGGCCGGCCCATTTGCGGTACATGTGATGACAAATATATTGAAAAAAGGATAGAACGATCTGGGAGTCGAACCCGTGACCACCTAAAACATAACTATTGTCCACAACCACTGGAATAACAAGACTTCAGTAAAAAATGTAAAGCCAGACGCTTTAAGTAACAGAAGGGTTAGGAATTTTAAAAAGGTTTTAGGAACACTTTGTGAACCGGTACCTTTTTCCATAGTTTTTTTCCTGTTACATTTCTTCTTTCTTTTTCAAAAAATGGTTGCGCTTTCAAAATGCTGTTCAAATTTTCAAAACGTTTTTTATTTCCAAATTTGGTTCATAAATTAAAAAATATTTGCATTTTCGAAAATTGCAACGTAACTTCAAAAAATATTCGTGTGTTTAAAAAATTGTTCAGAATATCAAAACATGAATAGTTTTTGGAAAAGCACGAACAAAATTGTGAAGACAAACATTTGAACAGGAATACAAATTTAAATTCCAAAAGATTTTTCAGAAATGCAAACAACACATGATGTCAAAAAAGTGTTGTAAATTTTCCCGAATATTTTTTCAACTTGGGAACAATATTTCTTTAAAATAGATTCATTTTTTAATTATGAACAAATTCCAATAGGCGCCCGACCGGAGGATGACGTCGCTTAGTTGGGCAAGGCCTAAGATTTCATTTTCTTTTCTTAAAAAAATTGAAATGCCAAAATAACAGTTTTAAGTAACTACTTTAAATTATGTTTCCTATGCTTTAGGAAAGCATTTACTGTTTTCAGTTCTATAATTTTGTATTTATTAGTTATGTTAAAAACTTAAAATAAGAGTTTTAAGTACATATATAAATTATGATTTTAAATATCCTTTTCCATCGAACCTGGCATGGATGCCTACTCGTACATGCTACGCGGGGCATGGTGTTTTTTGGACATTCTTGAAATGACCCTAACTTTTGCCAGCAGGTGGCATGCCCATCGTAGGCATCCATGCCCCCAATTTTTTTTCATGGTCTTGTATAACCAATTCAAAGCACCAGGCCAAGTTGCTTGGGTTTTTTGACAAGTTTTGTATTTTTCTTGAAATGACCCCATTTTTTCATGGGCTTGTATGACCAATATTCAAGGCACCATGCAAAATTGTTTGTGTTTTCAAACAGTTTTGCATTTTCTGAAGTTTTTTTTGGTTAAAAAGGACGATAAATGGCCGGACGTGTTACCGAAAATCGTCCGAACTAGGTATGTGCCTACCTTCTTGCAAAAGTGGGGTTCATTTCAAAGATGCCAAAAAAAGACTGTTCAACGGAGGGTGTTCGCTTAGGCCAGAAGGGTCTTTTTGAAAGCTCGTTGTTTTTCAATATCCGTTAAATGACAAATGTATTCCACCAGCTTCTACAACCAATTTAAGGCACCATGCCAAGTTATTTAGATTTTTGAAAAGTTTTGCATTTTCTGGAGTTTTCTCGGTGAAACTAGGCCCATAAATGGTCGGACGCGCCACAACATGTAAATAGTGTCGGAAGTTGTTCGAACGTAGCATGGATGCCTCATATGCATGTGCCAGGATGTTACAAGAAGCTGGGATCATTTATCCATGGCCTTACAAGTTTAGATGAGGGTATTTGTAATTTATGTCATTTACAATCAACACAAACATTTTTCTTTTGTCCTAGAAATTTCTTGAAATTTATCAACAATTTTGGAATTACAAAGTGTGTATGACAATGTTACAAACTAGAAAACTTTTTCCAAAATTGTTAAGATATTACGAAAATCTGATGGAAATTTCGAACAAAATGGCAAACCACATACTTTAAAAAAAATAACAACTTTTCTGAAACACATACATTTTTTAAATTTGTGAACAAAACAATTCAAAAACTGAACATTTTATGAAATTTCTGAACCTTTTTTGAAATTAAAAATAATATTTTATGTTATACCAAACAATTTTTCAAATTTTTGAACAAGTTCACAAAGAATAATAAAGTTCAAAAGTAGAAAAATGAATTAACAAAAAGAGAGGAAAACGGAAAAAATCGAAAATAAAAAATGCTTAGGCCCTAGAAATTGAAAATTGTTTTCAGATAATGTTAGTATAGTTGAAAAATATTCATAAATTTGAGAAAATGTTTGCGTTTTCGAATAAAGCTCACAAATTTGAAAAAGTAGTGGCATTTTGAAAAGAAATATTCGAAAATTTAAAAATTGTTCGTGTTTTCAAGAAAATATTCATACGTTTGATAATTTATTGTAATTTTGGAAAACATATGTTTGCAGTTTCACAAGAATGTTTACAATTCTGAAAAGAATGTTCTTAAATTTGAAAAATATTCATAAAATCAAATTATTTTTCATAAAAAATCGCACATTTGAAAGAAAAACCCACGTTTCCCTAAGAAGTTCAAATTTTGGAAAATGTTTCATTTTTAAAAAATATTCATGTTTTAAAAAAATTCCAAAAGATTAAAAACACATTACTTTTTGTTGAGCTATAAAAAACGATTTAGCTACAATGCCCCGTGTTGGTCGCTACAGTGTCCATCCAGGTTGTACAGTATCAATTTGTTCTGTGACAGTATTTCTAAGAGAAAAACTCCTATAATATGTGCAGTTAGGTCATAATAAACTGCGCTGCAATTGTATCAGCAAATCATGTTTGTTCTGGTGGTATTAGCAAGGTCACCTCCACCTGAGGTCCTGAGTTCGAAGCCTAACAGGCAGAAGATTATTTTTGGATTTTCGAACCTTGCTACAGTACATACTCACTAATGGGCGACAAATTGCTATTCACCAAGAATGGTTCCCTGGCCTCATTACACACGTGGAGCCTTTTTGTATTTAATTATTTTTTCTAGCCATGATTCATGCATGGTGACCTTATCTCTTGTTTTTTCTGTTCCTTTCATCAATCAGCAACTGCCTGAGCTGAGCAGGCAGTGGGCGTGAGCTGAGCAGAAGATTATTTTTGGATTTTCGAACCTTGCTACAGTACATACTCACTAATGGGCGACAAATTGCTATTCACCAAGAATGGTTCCCTGGCCTCATTACACACGTGGAGCCTTTTTGTATTTAATTATTTTTTCTAGCCATGATTCATGCATGGTGACCTTATCTCTTGTTTTTTCTGTTCCTTTCATCAATCAGCAACTGCCTGAGCTGAGCAGGCAGTGGGCGTGAGCTGAGCAGAAGATTATTTTTGGATTTTCGAACCTTGCTACAGTACATACTCACTAATGGGCGACAAATTGCTATTCACCAAGAATGGTTCCCTGGCCTCATTACACACGTGGAGCCTTTTTGTATTTAATTATTTTTTCTAGCCATGATTCATGCATGGTGACCTTATCTCTTGTTTTTTCTGTTCCTTTCATCAATCAGCAACTGCCTGAGCTGAGCAGAAGATTATTTTTGGATTTTCGAACCTTGCTACAGTACATACTCACTAATGGGCGACAAATTGCTATTCACCAAGAATGGTTCCCTGGCCTCATTACACACGTGGAGCCTTTTTGTATTTAATTATTTTTTCTAGCCATGATTCATGCATGGTGACCTTATCTCTTGTTTTTTCTGTTCCTTTCATCAATCAGCAACTGCCTGAGCTGAGCAGGCAGTGGGCGTGAACTGTCTTTGCACTTGCAACAACAAGAGGGACAGATTGTACTAGTGAAGAGAAGAGCACACAGAAGCAGAAGATGGAGTTTGTAGTGGGTGCTTCGGAAGCCACCATGAGATCTCTACTAGGCAAGCTGGGCGGCCTCCTTGCCCAAGAGTACACTCTGATCCGTGGCGTCCGCGGCGACATCCAGTACATCAACGATGAGCTCGCCACCATGCAGGCCTTTCTTGGCGACCTCGGCTCTGCCCTGGACGACCACGACCGCCAGCTCAAGAGTTGGATGAAGCAGATCCGTGACATGGCATACGACATGGAAGACTGCATTGATGACTTTGCTCATCGCCTCCCTCGTGACTCCCTCACCGATGTAAGATGCTCATTCATTGTGACGGCAATCTACGAGGTGTGGACATTCTGGCCTCGCCGCGACATTGCTTCCAAGATTGCTGAGCTCAAGGTCCGGGCACAACACATTGCTGAGCGGCGCAGCAGATATGGAGTGGACAGCCCAATCCCAAGAAGCTCCAGAGCCGGAGCAACCCATGCTGTTACGTATGGCAATGCTGAGCATTTGATGGCGAGCCGTCAGCTCATCTGCACGGAGGATCCTGTGGGAGTGAACGTGGACATAGAGAAGCTCGGGGGTTGGCTAACCAAACATGATAAAGGCTCTCATCGAGTTGTTCTTTCCTTGATTGGATTCGGTGGTGTGGGAAAGACCACCATTGCCATGGCACTGTACCAAAATTTCAGGAATGAATTTGACTGCCGGGCGTCAGTCACAGTGTCTCAGAACTTCGACGAAGACGAAGTCCTCAGGGATATTCTTGGTCAAATCAAGCCAACAGATAGTCAAATCAAGCCAAAGGAGGAGCAGGTGGGCAGCAACACAGGGAAGTTGGAGAAGAAAAGCCTAGTGGCGGACATTAAAAGCTCAGTGAAGCGAGTTGTGCCACTGCTCTCTGGTTACAGGCCGCAAAGCAATGATGGCAGCACGCAGAGTAAGATAGAAACAATGAACCATGACCAACTTATTGAAGAACTGAAAAAGCGCCTGCTTGGAAGGAGGTACCTCCAAACCATTGCTTTGCTTTTCCTAAATTAGTAACCATTGCGGACTGCGTATGTATGCATCAAGTGTCTGAATTTTCCCAATTTTCAGTGAACTTTACAACAGTTGGATGAAGTTCAGAGTACTCGATCTTACTATATTCTCACTTCCTGTATAAACCATCCGCACACCTTAGGACAAGAAAAACCTATAACTATACTAAATGGAAATCTACGTAGGAATCTACACACAAAAAAATAGAACAAAAAATTGCACTGTTAAGCACATCAATTTAATTCTTCATTATGTACCATGGTGACTGAAAAATGGGAGTTTCCTTAGAAAAGAATAATGCAAAGTTATGTAAGTAGTGGAGCTTCCTAAGTAAACACCAAAATATTAATAGTTAAAATTGCACAAGGAATATTTGTCCAACCTTTTCTATTTGAAACTGGCAACATTTATAACTGAACTTTAATTTATCACAAATAGCAAATTTAGTACTTAACTTGGGTCTGTTGCACAAGCCATGCCAAACCATAGCACACATTTTAGTGTAAATATAAATTCTGTAACATTTAGAAAAGGCTAGGAAGTAACATAGGAGTACTAAAATTGGACCTAAATAAGCTAGCAAGTTTCCTACTTGTATTTCATTTCCTTTTTCTTGGCAGGTATCTCCTCTTGATTGATGATATATGGTCTGTGGAAACATGGGAGATCATTAGAAATTGGTTGCCACATCATAATATAAAAGATAGAAATTGGGAGATCATTAGAAATTGATGGGAGTAATAGTAACTACAAGATTTCAAGCTGTTGGTGTGGCATGCTCAGAAAGAGGTGGAACTGATTATCTGCATACTGTTAATGTTCTAAGTGCTGCCAATTCCAAAAGTCTATTTCTTCATGGCGTTTTCGGATCCCCAAGAAGCAAAGAAAGGGAAAGAAGGGATACAAGATCTCAAGTTATTTTTACCGAGTCCTCCGAAGGAGATGGAACTGATCATTTGCATTCAGCTGATGTTCCTAGTGATGCCGATGCAAAAGATCTTCTCAATGATCGTGTTTCTGATCCACGAGGCAGCAAAGGTCAGGAGAAAGAAGAGGTCCTTGAGGAGATTTGGAAATATTGTGGGGGCCTGCCTTTGGCCATAGTCACCATGGCTGGCCTTGTGGCTTGCAACCCAACAAAAAACAATGATCATTGGAGTAAGGTTTGCAAGTCATTATTTCCAGAGCAGGTGGCTCCCCTTACATTGGAAGGGGTCACAAGGATACTTGATTATTGCTATAATGATTTGCCAGCGGATCTCAAGACCTGCTCATTGTACTTGAGCATATTCCCCAAGGGCTCCAATATTAGTAAGAAGCGTCTGACCCGGCGATGGATATCTGAATGTTTCGTCGCTGAGAAGCAAGGGCTGAGTGCAGAGGAAGTCGCAGAAACATATTTCAATCAGCTCGTAAGCAGGAAGATAATACGTCCTGTGGATCACAGCAGCAATGGGAAGGTCAAATCCTTTAAAGTTCATGACATGATTCTCGAATATATCGTGTCCAAGTCAAGCGAAGAGAATTTTATTACTGTTGTTGGTGGCCATTGGTTGATGCCAACTCCTAGCAACAAAGTCCGCCGACTTTCCATGCAAAGCAGTAGTTCCAAGCAAGAGAATTCAACAAAAGGCATGAACTTGTCTCAAGTGCGGTCACTGACGGTGTTCGGAAGCCAGACCCGACGACTCCCTTTCCACTCGTTTAATAATGGAATAATACAAGTGCTAGATCTTGAGGGTTGGAAGGGATTGACAAATAAACATCTAAATGGCATATGCAAAATGGTTGTGCTGAAGTATTTGAGCCTCCGACGAACAGAGGTTTCTGAGATTCCCTCAAAGATTGAGAAGCTCCAGTATTTGGAAACTCTTGACATAAGGGAGACCAATTTTCAGGTGCTGCCCAAAGCTTTTGGCCACCTCAAACGGCTCCGTAGCATGCTTGGAGGGAGTAAAAACCCACGGAAGGCATTGAAGTTGCCCGATGAGAAAAATAAGGAGCCGATGAAAGCACTCCGTATACTGTCAGGGATTGAGATCGATGAGGATTCATCAGCTGTAGCAAGCCTTCATCAGCTGACAGGGCTAAGGAAGCTTGCCATTTACAAGCTCAATAAACGAGAGGGCGGTCAGACCTTCACACAGTTACGCTCGGCCATCGAGTACCTATGTAGCTGTGGTCTGCAAACTCTTACAATCAATGATGAGGGCTCTGATTTTATTAACTCCTTGGACACCATGTCTGCTCCCCCAAGATACATCATTGGCCTGGAGTTGTCTGGCAAGATGGAAAAGCCCCCAAAGTGGATTAAAGATCTGAATAATCTCTACAAGCTAACCCTTTCTGTGACAGTTCTTCAGACTCGTACATTTCAGCTCATCCAGGACCTGCCAAAATTGTTTACACTCACCTTTACACTCAGCGTAGCCAAGGATGATAGGGACATAGTGGACATTCTTGAGGAAAATAAACAACTTACCGATAGGGAGATCATTGTTCCGCCTGGAGGATTCAAGAGTCTAAAGCTGCTTCGCTTCTTTGCAACTATGGTGCCAAGGCTGAGCTTTGCAGTTACAGGAAAAGAGGTAATGCCGGCACTGGAGAGGATTGATATGCGGTTTGAAGTCTTTGAAGGGATTTACGGCATCGAGACTCTCAAAAGCCTCCAAGAGGTGCATCTCAGTGTTGGTAATCAAGCAGATGAAATAACCAAGTTCTTGGTAGATGATTTGAAGGACACACCCAATTACTTGGATCAAAAGTACGCCAGCAAGTGGCCAAAGATAATCACCGAGTGAAGAGATTGGAATATGTCACATTATCTTTCAGTTGACCAACAAATCATCTGGTACATATTGTATAATTAAGTGGGGGTTGTTTCATCAAGTATGCGTTGCCTTCTCGAGTGCTAAATAAACAGACTGCATCCATTATTGATTCTTGTAATGCATATGTATGTGGTACTGTTGAATCCGTCACTGATTCTTGTAATTTGTACTTCTATTGTAATGTTACTTCCATTATTGATCTTTTTGAACTTACCTCGTGTTCGGTTGTGGTATGTATATATCCCACAGTATGTGTTTGATTGGGATTTCTGTACCGTATATTTAACTAAATAGCAGTCACATGGTTCAGTTGGTGTATGGAGGTCTCTTGCCCAAAGTGCTGGAGTTTTAGGAAGGTAGATTGCCTTCAAATGCATGCAGGCAATGTAGAGTTTGTGTTAACGTATTTTACCAGGAACTCCCGCTCTGTACGTGTTTGATTGTCTTAGCAAAGCAAAGAAGAAACCCCTGCTTTGTATATCAATGCTTGAAGATTTCTTCTTTTGCGACCATACTGTAGCAAACTACGTCAAGTTTTGTATTTGGAAAAAGCCAATTTTTGTATTTGGATATTTACAACAAAGTCATATCATAGGAATTCCCAAATGCATATAAGTTCAATACTACTAGTAACAGTTTTTGAAATTTTGGCTGTGCATACAATCCAAAATGTAAGGTTTCAGAGAGCTCAGGAGAGTAGATCCTACACATAGTCATTTATCACAGAAATGGATGCTAATCTGAAGAACAAACCAGGAGCATGGGGGAGAGAATAGCGCACCTCATCTCGGCCGACAAAGCAACAGAATGATGCGAAGTGTCAGTATGATCTTCTGCGAAGAAACAGGGTAGTTACTACCACTGCATGCATATTGCATAGTGTGTCGATATGATTTCCTGGAAAAAACATTCAAGCTTGTTTGTTCCCAAAGAAAAGGAACATTTTCTTCGGGAACAAACCCCAAATATATATCAATGCTCAAAGATTTCTTCTTAGTGACCATACTGTAGCCAACTATGACAAGTTCTGTTTTTGGAAAGGGCCGATTTTTTGTCCAACTCTGGACATTGACAGCAAAATCATTTTACTGTATCATAGAAAGTTTGTCTCCCTACACATAAAGTTCAATATTACTGGTGAAAGTTTTCGAAATTTCGGCTGCTTATACATCCAAAATGTAAGGTTTCAGACAGTTCAGGAGAGTAGATCCTACTCCCAGCCATTTAGCACAGAGACGGAACTTAAAGTGTTAAACTGAAGAAAAAAACCAGGGGAAGGGGGGAGAGAATAGGGTACCTCATCTCGGCTCTGAGCAAAAGATTGATAAGAAGTGTCAGTATGATCTGCTACCAAAAAAACAGAGATTGTTACACAACCACTGCTTGAATAACGTGTCAATATGATTTGCCAACACATTAAACTGCAGCATGCTTACCGACTGTCCATTTCACACTTCATCTTCTAGTGATGCTATATTGAATTGAATTGCAAACCTGATGACTGTTCACTTGTAAAGTCTATTGGTGGCAGCATAGCTCTGCTGTGATCATGGTCTTTCCCTTTAGTTGCACCTTCTCTTGAGATGCACATATGCATTTATCTGACCATGCACTGAAAAACCACAACACTGTTACAATGCCCAGGAGCAGTCCAATGATACAAAAGCATAGTTGGGACCAGAGCTGATCTTATTAAGGTAAGAATATGACTGTTGAAACTAAGACATGAAATGTTAGATAAACCACAAATTAAAAAATAACACAAAGTTGAACCATCCTTTATAAAGAACCAAAGGGAATATAACAAGGCTAGGATACAGGTTCACAAATATCTGATATCAGCATTATCATGCCTTTATTTTAACTTTTTCGGCACTATAATGAACATGTATGAGTTATAGGTGCAGGAAAGAGCTGAATAAGATGAGGCTGCAGAATCGCCATAGATACAATAAAACATTAAACTGAATTTAAACAAACTAAACTAGTTGAATTTGGAAGTTCAGGAAAGTCTAGTAGAGGCCAATTGGGAGGCACCTAGCATTTATTATTTGATTAACTGTCAACTAACAGTAGCACGGTAATGCAGTATAAAGAAAACAAAAAAAACGGGAGCTAAATAATGGCAGCATGACTAATTATTCCTAGGAGGGTCACGGAAAACTTCTTGGTAACTCAAGCCCTCTTTTCCTTGTGAGTCCTGCCATTGGTCTTTGTTCTCTGGCCACACACCAGGAGCACATCCTCGTGCTGGATGCCCCTGTAGCATCTAGTCCGCTCTAATCTCTCGATAGCCGCACTCTTAAACCGTCTCTGTAAAGCACACCAAAGAGAACTACTCAGTAATTCCATTTATTATGATCAAACAAAAATGAAAGATGCAGTGAGCAAAAGGACAAGGGGAATGGCTTACTAGGTCTCCTTCAATCATGTACTTTGCGATCCCCTCACGGAGGGTGATGATCTCCTCCTTGGAGAGGTCCTTGGTGACCTTATTTTCCAAATTGAGCTCTGAAAGGATGTGACGGGCGCGTGCCCGTCCAATGCCATGGATGGACTGCAGTGCGCACTCCACCCTCTTGTGGTTAGGTATCACAACACCACCAACACGAATGGAATCAATGAACCCACCGTGGCCGAAACCTCCGTACTGTCAAGTCAACGATAAAAACAAGAATGGAGTTAGCAGCCAGCATACATCTGTCGGTACCAATCTTGTTACAACACAAAAATGGCATTTGTTGCTAGTAAGAGAGCAAGCATGTAAGCATTTGTTGGCTGAGAGGATTCGTTGCTGGTTAGAGAAGCACTCATTTCTGGTAAGCAGATGTTGCCAAGTAAAGGAAGAAAGGGCAGGTGTTGCCCGGACACATATCTGGTGTGTCTCTACTCTGTTTTCTATGTTTGTCTCTCTGCTCTTTGCGAAGCCTGGAAACAGTGGAAGCGAGAGATTGAGAGAGGGCTGTCGCCAAGGAGAGGGCTACATATAAAGGGTCATTTTTTTTATCTGCATGATTAAAGGAAAGAGAATAGCAAAGGGTTCTTCATATAACACCCACATAAGCATGCACGCTGCTGTGCAAAAAAGAAAAATATCACTATCCTGCAGCGTGCTAATTGGATGGCAGGGAATTCATGATTCAGAAGCAAACATCCACACAAACACCGATTATATGCCAAGTATTCCCATGCCACAGGAAGCCCGGCCCCTCTTGTAACCACTACCCGGACTGGGCACAACAATGGAGTTAGTTATGCACACATCAGAAGAGCAGCAATGCAGCTAGACCCAGTGGAACAGTGAACTAGAATTAGTCAAGCACCCATGGAAATGGAAGCTAAGTCAGGAATAAAGACGAGCACCTGGCGTGCAAGCAGGCAGGCTGACCCGGCGGACTGAAGAGAAGGAATCAGAGCTTCCTCTGCTTTGCTCTGTTTTCTCAACTCTGAATACTTGCGTGTCACTTCCTCTGCTTTTCGCTAGCTTCAGGTCTGTTTCAGACGTCAGGCCTCACAGACAATCTTCCTCCTTCCGGCCTGCTTGCTTCCTCACGTTATTGGCGGCTGCTATCCATCCTCTCTTTCTTTTTACCAAAGAATACACACTAGACTGTATGATATTTACATACAGCGCCAAATCAACAGTTCCAATAACCCTAGCTAGCCATAGTCCGCAGAACAAAGACTTACAGATCAATCAGCGACGACTCCACTCGAGCTCTGGGACAATATGGTGCCAACGATGAAGCTGTTCGCTCGCCGCTTCTCCGGCATCTCTTTCTCTCTTGATTCCTCTGCACCAGAGTCCAGAGAGATGCCTGCGTCTCAGCGGCGTGGATCCAACGGACACGGAAACTCGGTTGCCGCTCTGCTACGGCTCTTCTATTTTCAAGTATATCATTTCATATTTCATCAGCCAAACACAAATTAAACTTTTAATTTTGATTTACTTCATAATGTCCCATTAACAATGCACTCATGACAGTATATAGATACCAAAGCACTGATGACATGGTGTACATCAGCTTAAATTTTAATTTACTTATGTTCCTGCAATTACATTTAAGCTGGGTGGTTTGTAATAAAATTCTTGTTTGCACCTTTCCTGTACATCAATCAAGATCCGTAAACCTTGCGTGGTGTCAGTGTGTGTGATTGATGAACCATACAAACTGTGATTGATTTGTGTGTGTTTGATGGAACAAGAAATGTTATACTATCATCAGTGCCTTGTTAAATACTCCTATATGGTTATTTGCGATTTGTACATAAGAGTTTGAGTGGATAATCTTGCAGGGCTACCATCATAGTAGTACTGATATATTCTTCTTCATGATGCCGGCTTCTGATCAATTCGGCACATCCATGACTTGAATTTACTCTAGTAGGACGAGGTTTCATTCAGACAATGAACTGTAAGTCAAGTCATTCCATCGGCAACCGTACGTGTCAACCTGCTGATCCCCGAGGAGCGGATGGCGTGCAACACGTGATTCCCGTACGTGTTCGTTATTTATCTCCATGCGGCGAGCCTTCAGGTTTTCTAGCTGGGTTCCCTTCTCCGGAGTCATTGGCGCGAGACCATGGAGGGGTGAGGACGAATTCGAGGAGCAAGAATTAATCCATTTACTGTGCCACATCACGTATTGGGGCGGTTCAAGGTGAGGAGGTGTGCGGCGATTACGACTCCCGATGTGAGTAACTTTTTTGGTGGCATATCTTTTGCCTAAGTTCTAGTGAACATGGTCTTTTAATTTGCCAGATATGTGATCTAGAGAAGCATGTGTTGTGGATTCTTCTCCAGGTTAGTGGGTCTCTATTTTAAAACTCGCTACTATTTGCCCCTTTCTTTTTGTCCGGGCCATTTTATTTGCCAAGTCCAGGCAGGGGGTGGGCAGGGCAATTTTTTTCTAACTGCGAAGGCAAATTGTGAACTAGACACGTCTGACATCATCATTGGACAAAAAATTCGACTTATACTAGAATGAAAATCAGTAGACAGTTGATGGAAAATTCCAAAACAAAAGGACTTACTAAATCGCACCAGAGTTTTGGTGGTCGTCCGGCGATTCGCATAAGCACCTGTGGCTCCTTGTTTCATTTGTAAATCGTCCCAATCAAAATGGTGGAAATAATTTATTATATGTGAAAGAACATGGTGGTTATTTTCCTCATCGTGTCTATCTCCATATGCTTGCACATATCTCCATCGTACTCTAATTTCCTATGTCACCCTTCCATTAAAGCAATGCAACTATGGATTTGTCAAAATTTGGTAGACAATATCTCCCACTCACTCTAACCATATATTGTTCTTTTAATAGATAATTGTGTTGTATTTAGTACCGTATAGGCGTATATTTGCTACTCACCAGATGATAATTCAGAAGTCATCAACCATGCAATAGAAACCACACATCAATGCTCGGGGTGATTCAGTATTAGAAAAAGGACATATGTTTCTCAACATTCCACTTTCTGCTAATTAATTCTTGGAATTGATTCCCTTGCATAAACACATAGCAAATCAAATTGACTTGCGAATTTTGGATTTATTATCATCACTGATTGGCCAGACCCAACTAAATCCAACATGTGATACTTACTTTAATCCTTGCGATCGCCCCAGTGCCTTCTCGATGACAGGTTTACTCATTACATGCAAGAAGGAGCAACAAAATGATGCACACCACTACCATGATTTGATTTTGATTAGTAAATGCCCCCATATATAAATGAACATTATGTACTACTTGACTATAAAGCAGAAATTTTATTTCCAATATTTATAAATTAATGTCGGGGCAGATTTTTTTTTGCAAGGAGAATCAAATAACACATCAATAGTTCACCTCATTAATTTTCAAATCTTTAGAAATTAATGCTAGATCAGAAAATCTCTGCGACAAGACTAGAATAGGAAGACATAAATGACTATGAGAGGAAGGAGGTGAGAAAACATCCATATAAATACAGTACACATCGTATGATAGACCGCCAACCAGATTAAGAAATAGCCATGGCTCGTAAGGCTTCCGTCCTTGTTGTGGCATCCATCCTCATATTGGCGCTCCTCATGTCTTGTGGTAATAAGAAGATAATGGTACCTTCTCTCCATATAAGAGTTTTGTACATTTAAATAGAATAAAACAATTTTCTTTTCGTTTGCAGACGTGGTTCAAAGCACATGCCATGACTATACCAGCAAGGTCCGTTGTGGTGACTCCCGAACTTGTTCTTGGTGGTGCAAGTACAACGGTGCTAGTGATGGTCGCTGCAATGAACGTTTATGTGTGTGCACGGACTGCGGGCGGCACGTGATGGGTTCTACTTGATTAGTTCCTTTGTATCCGAAAAGTTATTTGGTGATCAGGGGTCTCGTACTCTCAGAATAAATAGTATGTTATGATGAACCGAGCATAGCTTTCATGGTTAGTGAAGGTGGTTTCACCCTTGATAATCTAGGATTGAATGCTAGGTTTGATTATGGGGGTGGGGGCCATCTTAGTGAGTTTCACCTTATTTTTGTTATGTACCCCTTTAATCATGTGCCCCCCCCCCCCCCCCCCCCCCCCCCCCCCCCCCCCCCACCCCACCCCACCCCACCCACCCACACACACAAATATTTCTCAATCCCTTAACATCGGCCATGTTTTTATTCCATCCCACAAAGATTCACCATTCTTAATTACATAGCCTAGCAGTCCACTTATTCCTCCCTACCATAAAAGTTCTTTTTTGGCAGCAAATACTACCTCCATTCCGAAATATAAGATGTTTTGGTAGGGTAGTTTATCCTACCAAATCTTCTTATATTTTAGAACAGAGGTACTCCCTCTGTAAACAAATATAAGAGTGTTTAGATCATTAAAATAGATCCGTTCCCTTGCGTCGCCCTCTCGAGGGCGACTCGGGGGCGGCCAACCCCCCATTCGCCTTCTCCCCTTCTTGATTCCTGTCCTCGCCGCCGCCGGAGACGGGCGTCGGGTCCCCCGCGCGGCCGCTAATGAGGGTGGCGGCGAGGCCCTCGGCCGCGACGCCGCTCGGGCTCGGGCCTAGGGTTTGAGGCGGTGGCCTCTGCTGGTGACGGTGGCGTCGTCCTGGCGGCGGGCGACGCTCGCCGGAGTTGAGGGCCGCGTCTACTCGGCCGCGCGGGCGGCAAGTTGGCGGTGGACGTGGGTGCCGCGTGGAGGGATCCCCTGCTGCTCTCCTAAGCCAGATCTGAAGACGGCGCCCCCGTGCTGCTGCTTTCTCCTCGTCAGTCTGACCGGATCCGGTGGCGGACTGCGCGGATGTGGGGTTGGGAGCTCTGGATCGGAGTAATTTCTTGGCCGGTTGCGGCGGCCACGACGCCAGCGGCGCTCCAGGCGTTGTTTCCTTCTTGAAGGCGGCTTCGAGATCCAACTCTCTCTTCCTCGTCCTCCCCCTGCACCCGGGTGAAAACCCACAACTTTGGTTGGGCGGCGGCGGTGCCCAGCTCCGTCACCTTCTTAAAGGCGCCGCTTTGGGTCCGCGGGGAGGTGGGACAGCTGCAGCGCATTCTTGAAGTTCCTGATGGCGGCGGTTCTCTTTAGTGGTGTCGCTTCGCCATGGCGGTCGGCTGGTCTGGCTCTCGTGGTGATTGTGGTGCTCAACTCTTCGCCGTGTCTTCCTGGGGTGCTCCCGTCCCGTTCAGAGAGGTTGGAGGTGGAGCAGCTTCATCTTGCACGGAGCTTCGGTGGAGATGTCAAGTCATGCCTGACCGACAGGTGCTACGCTTTGTCATGCCTGGTCGGCAGGTGCTACGCACGACAGATCTTCCAAAGACTTCAAGTTGTGTCGGCTGGTGGTACTTGGCAGCATGGTGCTGAGGTGTATCAGTGGCGACCGCGACGTGCTCAGTTGTTTGAGCGCAGGGAGGAGGTGTCGTTGGGCGCCGTGGTGGCGTCGACGATAGCTGGACCGAGCAAGGTTGATGCATCAGTACAATTCTGAAGATGGAGCGGTGGCAGTTGGCGGCGGTGGCCTCTTTTTTTCGAAAAGGGGCGCTTTATTACTTAAAAGGTTTAAGCATTAGACCCAGCCTCTGCATAAGTAAGATGCACACAGCCACACAAAGTCCTCTGCAAAAACGAAAAATAGATAGGCGGAATACAAATATAGAGTCTGTATAACGCCTAAAGCGGAGGTGGGCCAATCCTATGATCATGTTGCCACCCATGTTGGATAAAAGTATCCCTCGCCGTATCCTCCAATCGTGTACACACCTCCGTAAATAGGTCTCGATTCTCCACGCGTTGTAGAAAGGACCATAAACGAAGAGTCCCGGTACATCTGTAGATAACCTGCATTAGAGAAGTACTTTTATCGTTAAAAACCTTATCATTTCTACATAGCCAAAGCGACCAAATAACGGCTAGCGCTCCCACCCTAAGAAGAGTTCTTAACCTGTGATCAATCCCATGTAACCAGTTGCCAAATACATTGGCAACACTACAAGGAGGATACAAGCCAGAAGCTATCTGGATGACTGACCATATAGACCGAGCCAATTTGCATTGGAAGAATAAATGTTTTTTTGTCTCATCATGATGGCAAAAAACACATCGCGGACTTCCATGCCAATTCCTCTTGATAAGGTTATCTTTAGTAAGAATGACTCCGACGAAGATACCATGCAAATATTTTATTCTTAAGAGGTATCTTCATCTTCCAGATCTTCTTATTATTATCAACTGGCACATCAGACTGGATTAACGCTCTATACATAGACTCCACTGAGAATTTTCCATTCTCATGTAGGTTCCATCGAAATACATCAGACCCATGTGACAATTGCACCGTGGACAACCGTTGAAGCAGGATGTACCACGATTGGAGTCTAGGTCCAATTAAATCTCTTCTGAACGTCACATTTGGCGGAAATGATTCCATTACAGTGGCAATAGTATCACCCTTGTGACGCACAATGTTGTATAGAGTCGGATATTGTTCCCGGAGTGTGGCATTTCCTAGCCACTTGTCCTCCCAGAATCTAATTTCCGAGCCGTCCTTAATCGAGAAGTATCCATAGGAGAAGAAATATTTCTTCGTAGCCATTAGACCCGCTCAAAAGTGAGAATCCCCAGGCTTCCAGTATACTTGGGATACCGCCTTGGAGCCCACATATTTCCTCCTCAGGAGGGTTTGCCATACACCATTTTCGGTCAGTAATTTAAACAACCATTTGCCGAGGAGGGCCCTATTCTTAACCTCAAGGTCATGAATGCCCAACCCGCCTTGGTCTTTGGGACGACAAACCACACTCCATTTAGCAAGTCGATATTTCTTTCGCTCGCTATCTCCTTGCCAAAAGAATCTTGATCGGAAATAATTCAATCTATGTAAAACTCCTTTTGGCAACTGGAAGAAGGAAATCATATATAGTACCATATTACTTAGTACTGAGTTTATGAGGACCAATCTTCCACCTAGAGACAACAATTTACCTTTCCAACTGCTAAGTCTTTTTTATAGCCTCTCCTTGACATGTTTCCATTCAGCATTTGTGAGTCTCCGATAATGTATCGGTATCCCCAAATACGTGATCGGAAACTGGCCCAACCCACATCCGAACAGTTCAGCATATAGGTGGGCCTCGTCTTGAGCCTCGCCAAAACAAAACAATTCACTTTTATGAAAGTTGATCTTCAGACCTGAGAGCTGCTCGAATGCTAATAAAATTAATTTCAGATTTCTCGAGGTCATGATCCATGAAGAGAATCGTATCGTCGGCATATTGAAGTATAGAGAGACCACCATCAACTAGATGACTTACTACTCCATCAATTTGGCCATCAACCTTGGCACGCTCAATCATGACCGCTAGCATATCCGCCACTATATTGAATAGCATGGGCGATACCGAGTCACCTTGTCGCAATCCCTTCTTTGTTTGGAAATAGTGTCCAACGTCATCATTGACCTTAATGGCAACACTACCTCCAGAAATGAAGCTATGGACCATAGCGCACCACTCTGCAGAAAATCCTTTCATTCTGAGAGTCTGTTGAAGAAATGGCCATTTGACTTTGTCATATGCTTTTTCAAAGTCTATTTTGAGTACCACCCCATTCAACTTTTTCCGACGTAATTCATGGACTGTTTCATGAAGGATAACAACTCCATCTAGGATGTTTCTTCCTTGCATAAAAGCAGTCTGTGAAGAACGAATCACATGTTCAGCAACCGAATTTAGCCTAATAGTCGCAACCTTCGTGAATATTTTAAAACTAACATTAAGGAGGCAAATAGGTCTATATTGTTGTATCCTTTCAGCCTCATTAACCTTACGTAATAAAATAATCTCACTGAAGTTTAAGCGAAACAATTCCAGATGGCCAGCATGTAGGTCGCTAAACAAAAGTAGGAGATCCGACTTGATGACTTCCCAGAAGTTCTGGTAGAACTCAGCGGGAAAACCATTTGGACCCGGGGCTTTGTTGTGCTCCATTAGGAAAACCGCCTTTCTAACTTCCTCCTCGGAGTATGGGGCTGTTAGAAGATCGTTTTCCTCATCAGAGACCTGGGGAATGTCATCCGTTCGGGACTCATCCATTGAGAAGTTACCTTCCTCTGGGGCTCCGAACAAATTTTTATAATAATTAGTGATATAAGATTTAAGTTGCTCATGTCCCTCAATCATGTCCTCATCCTGTTGTAGGGAATGAATAATTTTCTTCCGATGTCTGCCATTGGCAACTCCATGGAAAAATCTAGTATTCGAATCACCTTTCAGGATAAATTGAGAGTTACTATGTTGGTACCATTTGAGTTCCTCCTCACGCAGCATGCTAGCTATATGTGCATTCGAATGACTCTTGATCTCGATTTCATGCTCAGATAGTGGTCTAACCTCTGCCAAAGCTTCTAATTCATCAATGATAGACGAAAGACGAAGCTTCTCCTTTTTGAGGATACCCGCAGTGTGCCTAGCCCAACCACGAAGGAACTTACGTAATGCACGAATTTTGTTGTTCCATTTGTGTATTGGGGTAAGCCCGGCAACTGGTTTATCCCACACCTTCTTGACCATGTCATGGAATCCATCCCGATGCAACCAACCCAGTTCAAACTTGAACTTGCGTCTGTGCTGCGGTCGTGGCAATCTAGTAGTTAAAAGGATGGGTGCGTGGTCTGAGATAGCCTCTATACGAGGTAGAGCGCGTACAGAAACCATAGGGAATCTAGATTCCCAGTCGGTATCCATTAATACGCGATCTAGTTTCTCATATGTCGGTTCTGGAAGACTGTTCGCCCAAGTGAACTGTCTTCCAATCATGGAAACCTCTCGCAAATCTAGACTGTCTATGACAGCGTTGAAAAGGAAAGGCCAATGATTATCAAACCTACCTCGGCTTTTCTCATTTGGAAATCGTAGCAAATTAAAATCCCCATCGATAAGAATGGGGTAGGGATTCTCCTTCGCCAGATTAACCAATTCACGGAGAAAATCAGCCTTGAATTCATCCTGGGCTGCTCCATACACAGCGACGAGGGTCCATGTGAAGTTGTTGGCTTTGTTCCGGATATGGAGTTTAATGTGGAACTCATCATCCGAACTAGCCAACACATCAGTCCCCGTGTTTACGCCAAGTAAAATGCCCCCAGAACGACCTCGAGGTGGCCGAGAAATCCAAGTATAGTCTATCCCACCAGAAAGACGGTTAAGAAGACTTACTGAGAAATCACGTCTCCCCGTTTCAGATAAAGCCAAAAAGTCTAAATTGTGTTCCCTATTACATTCCGCAATGAATAGATGCTTAGCCAAGTCACCAAGACCTCTGCTATTAAAGAACATGCCATTCATGAGGAAACAATAAGAGATTTAGAAAATTTCGCCCTCTTAGAGGATTTACGACATTTTTTCGAACGGTCCGACTTGGATTTACGACCGGAAGCTGTAAGCTCAAGCAATGAGCTAAGCCGGGGTTCCTCCAAGCCCACGTCCGAAATCTCCCCTACTACATGAGCGAGTAGCTGACCATCTGATGTGGCATGCGGCTCCTCCTCATCTAGATGTGAGATAAAAGATTTGCGAGAAACTCGTGGAGTAACCTTCAATCGGTCATATTCCAAATGTTTCAAAGCATTTGTCGAAATAGAAATATCATTCCCATTATTTCCTAGACTAACACCCACATTATTCAACTTGGAAACGATGGATGTATTAGAAAAAGATAAAAATGATTTGAGTGATGATGAAGTACCTTGGTTGTCGAGGTTCTGCGCCGCTTTACGCCGCATAGCCTTGACCAAAGAGTCCTCGTCAGTGCCCATCCTTCCATCGTCGGCCACCGCATGACGGCCACTTCGGCGTGTAGGTGTCATTCTTGGTGAAGGGTGTCGCGCAAGCACCGCCGCTGAAGGGGGGAATGTGAGTGTAGTAGCAACCACCTCTCCGGCAGTCTCGGCCGCCGTAACACACGGCGGCACTTCCGAAGATGGCTCGACTGGAGGAGCGTGCATGGATGAGGCAGACACGTCCGGCTCCGCCTGAGACTGAGGAGCGGGCGCGGACTCGTCCGGCGCGGACAGAGACCGAAGGGCAGCCGCGGGTGCAGCTATGCACGGCTGCACACTTGGGGATAGCCCTTTACGTCCAGGTTCACTACATGCATGCATGGGTAGCTCCACTTCCCCAGTACGTGCATGCATGGGTATCTGCACATGAGCTGCATGCCAATTGGCCTCAACTGCGAATCGTAACGAGGACCAACCATTTAGTCCCGGTTGATGGCATGAACCGGGACTAACGGGGACCTATTGGTCCCGGTTCGTGCCACCAACCGGGACCAATGGTGGTGGGCCAGGAGCCAGGCCCATTGGTCCCGGTTCGTCCCACCAACCAGGACCAAAAGGTCCAGACGAATCGGGACCAATGGCCCACGTGGCCCGGGCGGCCCCCTGGGCTCACGAACCGGGTCCAATGCTCCCATTGGTCTCGGTTCTAGACTGAACCGGAACTAATGGGCTGACCCGGCCTGGACCGTTGCCCCCTTTTCTACTAGTGTAGTATGACGTAACCCAACTTTGCTCTTTTTTGCTGCTATATTATTATTTTCGTATTGATGTCCTATAGGCAGATCATAAGTGATGCTTCTTTATTTTGTATATCAGCCTTTCAAAAATAGATTCTTGGCATGTTGCTACATGACGTCATTTTACGCCATGGTCCAGTGGCAGTAATGGCCTACAAATAAATATTTCTTCCTTCTAAAATTATTGATTGTAAATACCTCCTACCAATAATTTACTATATTTATTTGCTTCTCAAATATTGCATTAATTCAAATGGTAAATGAATCCAATTTGTAGTGCTCCAAAACATCAATTTGCTTCTATATAAGTACTGCCAAAAGAGATCGTTGCAACCCACAGAAATTCAGAAGAACAACATAACATAGAGAAGGAAAAAAAGGACCTCATGGAAATATTCAAGAAGAACACAAGTGCCCAGTGCTTGTTGGCTCTTGTGCTCATGGCTACTATCATTTCGTCTTGTGGAGCGTTTGGCCCAGGTACATGCATCTGTGACCTAACTATAAGTCACTGTGTTTTGCTATGCAATGCTAATTTTCTATGTATTTCACAATATTGAGTTGTATGGATCTTACTGCATCTGGTCGATGGTGAAGCATAGCTTTGCCATGTTGTTGTCTGGGTATTCTTCTAAACAATATTGTTTTTGTCAACATGCAGAAGGAGGGTGGTGCTTCATGCCTTTCGTGAGATGCGATCTGGACTTGTGCAAGCGTAGCTGCAAAGGTCTATTTCCCTATTGTGAACAGATACATGGAGTTTCTTCCCAATGTTGTTGCTCTCCCAAGAAACTTAGTGCATCTATTGATAAGAATAGTCGTCCTTGAGATGAATTCCTAAATAGTAATTTATATGTCACTGGTCTTTGATGGATCCAATTCCGGCTGATTGAATAAAATTTATGACCATTATTGAAGAAATACCACTACAGAGATACCACTACAGAGATGTGAAACCGGGATGCTTCATTTGGATGTTCCTTTCAGACCTCGACATTGATATTGAAACCAATTCTGAAGCTTGCTTAGATGTTCATATTGTTGACTTGACACCTAGCCCACATGTCATACTCTGACCTCCACAGTTTTTCATGATTTGAACGTGGGAAGCCAGAAAGAAATGGGCTAGCAGAAAGGATGGGCTGTCGGACCAGTTTAGTGGAGACCATCGGCTTCTCCCTTGAATGAAGAAAGAAGAAGAAAAGACAGAGACACATGCCGTCGGCCTCCACCACCCGGATCCCCAAGCTCCACGCCGTCAGCGACGAATCTCTGCCATCTCCATATCCATCCTTCGCCCTGCGCGCCTCCCCGCTCTTCTCCATCCTCCTTCTCGCACATGGCTTCAGTAAACCGCGATTTTTCTTTCGCTGTAAGCAGGGGAGGGGAGAGGAGAGGAGAACCGGCAACGGCCAGAGTCAGCGATAAGCTGTCACAGTTCTTTCCACCAAGGCATAAAATCTTTGAATGATGTGGTGCGGCCTTCCAATGTGAATCAGAAGTCACTTCAATGAAATTATATTCTTTTTTTTAAAAAAAGTACATACTCTTCAGTCGATGTGCAGGCTGTTGAGTTATGAGAAACTGAAACTTGCCACATCACACTTGCATCATCGGGTAATTTCCCTAACATCTGCATCAATTTCATATACATGGTCCTAGTATCCAGAAGAAAAAATTAAAACTAATTTTGTTTCTCCAATCCCAGATATGGTGACCGGGAAGCGAGGATTGCAAGGCACAGCTTCGAGGGCACCTGATAAACCCTGCAGAAAGATTCTGAAACCTTCAGCTAATGCACAACAGTGTTCATTAGGGACATTGTGTAATTCATTAGGCTCTAAATTTTTGCGTGAGATTCACTCCAAGACTTTCATGCATGTAACATCCAACATTCAATACAGACAACAAAGGCAGGGCAAGAGTTCATTGTCAGTCAGTACAGACAACATTCAGTACAGATGTCTATGCCAGTCATATAGAGGCATTAATGGTTCCAATGATTGTGCCGGAGAACCACGGGCACACGGTCGGAGTACGGAGACGGGAGAATGGTTGCGGCCCAAAAGCAATCGAGGAGGTCTCCAAAGGACTACAAGTGGGCATAGTGATGACCTGTATAATTTACTCATTCCAGTTCTTTGCCTCAAGGTTGGAAATCCATAAAAGTATCCTTGTCCTGTTTTGGAAATTCAGAAGTGTGTTTTTCCCTCTTCAACTTGTTGAGTATCAGGCGTTCGGCAGTAGGAATGAACCCCAATCTGCAAATTTCATCACCCTGCAGTGCAGAACATATAACATAAATCGTAGAAATGCCCTTTCACTTTCAACAGCATCATAGAACCTTTCACACACACATGCGCGCACACGCGCGCGCGCACACACACACATGGTTTTTTTAGATGAACAACACACGTACACATGTCAGCGAAAAAAAAACGTGCACAATCGAAATGGGCCCAGAACACGAGAAGCCGTAGAGAAAAATGGTTTAGCGTGAACGATGGGCCGTCGGCCCACTGAGGGTACCTACGATGGGCTTCTCTCTCCCTCACTCGAAGAAAGGGGAAAATGACAGAGACCAAAGCCATCGCCCTCCACCACAGCTCCACGCCGCCGTCGACGAACCTCCGCCGCCGCTCTATCCATTCTTCTCCCTTCGCTCATCCCCGCCCTACTCCGTCCCCCTTCGCGCTGGGGGCTTCAGCGACCGCGGTTTCCTCTCCCCGTGAGCAGGGGAGGAGAGAGGAGCAACGGCGGCTCGGCCGCGGCCGGAGAAGAGGGATGTGGAGGTCCCGCGCGCATCGGCCATGGGGCTTAAGCCGTTACAGTTTGGTGCATTAAATACTCGAAACCCGATGCAAGTCTAAGGTTCTTCAACTGTGGTTTGGTTCAGAATGCGAACTCACTTCAGGCGAATCTCTTCGATACGAGTACGCTGTTTTGTTACCAGGCGAATCACATTCAGTAATTTCCTTTGACATCTTCATTGCTTCCGTATGAACTAATGTTCCTTTTTTCAGTAAAAGTGGAAGCTAATTTTCTTTCTGTAATACAGATATGTTGATCGGGAAGGGATGAACATTGTGGAGACTGACACCGGATTGTAACTCAGTCTTCTATTTGTGTATCCACCAGGGAAGGCAAGCATCAAGATGGAACATGCTTACAAGTTAGTAACCCATTCCTAACATCTTGGTAAGTATCATAACACTGTGTAACTCCAATTGTTCTGCAGGCAAGTGTGACAATATTCAGTCTTAACTCTTCTTCACATCACAGAACAAGGTACCTGAATTTCTGAATCATGGTGGTGCTACCCTGTCTGTGGTCTCATGGTAAGTCATACAACAATGTGCATGATTGTAGATGCGTCTGCTTTTAATGTTATCAAAAGTAAAAGGGGAGAGTTTTGAATCGCCCTTCCGCACATTGTCCACCTTTTGCACATTGTTTACATAAAAAAAATACATTGGTTACTACATACCCACAAAAAAAATTACACTGGTTACTACAACTCTGCTGAAGGGCTGTCTATGCTTAGAATCCATCTACGTTTTGTACCTTGGCCAGTCCTGTTGTTCCACACTTCCACTAGAACATCTCCCAATTACATGTTTCACACAAAATGGCGTATATGGCGATTTCACTACTGGTAAGAAAGGGGGTTCAGATATAAAATCCTAGATAGCTGGAGAGTGGACTTGGTAAATAAAATCCCAAAAGAAGCTTTCATTATCTCCCAAATATTGTTGCCACAAGATTATCTGCCTACTGGCTCCTATATGTTTGCAAGGGTGATTCTAGGCAGAAAATTTGGCCTGAAGCGAAAGCACGAGGGGAGGGAAATGAAAGCGGTTGGTGTGCGGCCGCCAGTTTTACATCTCCTGGAAATGGAGATGCAAATTTACATCTTCTGAAGTTGGAGGTAAATTTTTTTGCATCTACATCATCTGTTGAAGGTGAGTTTCGGATCTGAGAGATGTATAAGTTAGTTATTTTTGCATCTACATCATCTGTTGAAGATGCTCTTAGAGCATGTACAGCCGGGCACACCAAACCCTCCTCAAACGCTCGGGTTGACCGACACTCCTCATATTCAGCCAGACGCCTCAAACGGGTCTCTAACGTCTGAGCTGACCGGCACTCCTTATATCCAGCCCAAAATATGCGACGGATATGGGGGCGCTCGGACGCGCCCGCCATGCAGTACTGATGATGCGGTCCCACTCAACCTGGCAATCGGGTTAGGTATGGTCAGGATTGACCTCTACCAGACCCATGCCCAATAACACTACTGGGTCAATGCTACACCCATGACCCTACCCATGGGTTTGGCCATAAACCCACACCCGGACCCATCGGGTAACCCAACCCTATTGGGCACCCATCGGGTCTGACAAGGTTTAGTTTTATTTATATATTCTTTCTGTCCTAAAATAAGTGTCTCAACTTTATTCTGTAACGTAGGGAATATTTTATTTGACAGACGTGCAGGTGAAGAGGGGCGGACGCGGTACCCAGTGACGAACCAGCAGTCTCTACTTTATAGCCGGAGCTCCCCTTCCCTTGCTTGCATCACTTTTGTTAGGGCATCTCCAGCCGTGCCCCCAGGAAGGCCTCCCCAGGCGATTTTTTCGCGCCGGCGCCGAAAAAATGGCCCAATCGCGCCCCCAGGAGCCCGATTTTCGCCGGCTTGGGCCGAAAACAGCGCCGGCGGACCCAGGCCGAACCCGGCGCGCTGGGGGCGCCCGGGGGCGCCGGGGCGAGCTGTTTTGGCGCGAAAAAGACGCGGGCCAGCCGCGTCAGCGACTCGGCGCCTTGTCTTCCCCCAACGGCCTCGGTTCCCGCGGGGAATCAATGGCAAGGCTGCCGCCGGTCAGCCTTGCCATTGATTCCTCACGGGCGGCGCGTTCACGGGCCGGCGCGCCGACGCCTCCACTCCCTCGCACGCGTACACACGACACGGCCCGGCTATAAAAGCCGGCGGCCTCCGCTCACCTGCGCCCACACCAGCCCCGCCCCTTGCCGCCGTCCAGCCCTTCCTCTCTCCCCGAGCGCCGCCGCCCAGCCCCTCCCTCTACCTCTTCCGAGCCCGCCCAGCCCCGCCTTCGCCATGGCAGAGCGCTTCCCCGGAGATACGGCGGCGGCCAACGGCTTCGGCCGCCGTTCGCTGCGCAAACAAGAGTCGTGGCTCCTGTTCCAGGCGAACATCCCGGCGCCGCCGGACATGCGCGCCGGGCCGACGGGGTGGAGACTCAGCGCCGGGGGAGTGCCCATTCCCCCGGTGCCCGACGCCGCTGTGGACCCGAGGTACTTCGCCGAGGAGGTCGACATCGTGCACGCGTCCCTCACCGACGCTGAGCTCTCCCTCCCCCAGTACGCCGCCGACAACCACGCGGCCTGGGCGACGTATTTCGAGCGCCGCCAACAGCAGCGCTTGGCGTCCACCAACGGCGCGCCGGTGGTTGGCGGCAGCCGGCAGAACAGCGAGGGACGCTACCTCTGGTGGGGCGTCCCCGGCCGCACACTCGAGGGCGTGCTCACGCACCTCGAGGGCGGCAACAACCCGTCGTTGGCGTACCCCCCGGCGAGGGCGGCCGCCCCGACGCAGCACCGCCGCGCCGGGCCATGGGCTCCAAGAAGGTTCGGCGCATCCTCTTCTTCCTCCTCGTCGTCTCGTTCTTCTTCCCACTCCTCCGGCTCTCCGGCGCTGCTCGGCGTCAAGGCCGAGCCCGCGGCGGAGACGCCGCTCGGCCGGCGCACTCGACAGCGCCGGCATCGTCATCAACGAGGGTGGCCGGCGCGCCCCCTCGTCGAGGGCTCCTCCGCGCTTCGTCAAGCCGAAGACGGAGCCGGGGCTGGCGTCGGTGAAGACGGAGCCGGGTCTGGCGCCGGTGAAGATGGAGCCGGGTCTGGCGCCGGTGAAGGCCGAGTTCGCCGACGACGACGCCGCCCTCGAATGGGCGCGCCAGGACTCCATTGCGATGGAGAAGGCGCGGCGCGAGAAGGAGAAGGAGCGCCAGTGCGCCGCCCTACGCCGCTTCGAGGAGCGCCGACGCGGCCGCGAGGAAGGCGGGGTCGTCGTCCTATGCGACAGCAGCGACGACAACGACGCGCCGCCACCTGTTCGCCATGGCGACGCCGGGCAGGGGTCCAGCAGGGGCGCCCGCGTCAAGGAGGAGAAGGCCGACGACGACGATGGCGGTGACGGCGGCGACGACTTCCCCCTTTCTTTTTTTAGATTAGGTTAATGTAATGTTTGGATGAATTTCGCCGAAATTTGTAATGTTTGGCCGAAATTTAACTAGTTTTTATCATAACTTCGCCGAACGTTCTTTTTTTCTGTTTTCTAATATGCGCCTGGGGGCGGCCCTGGGGGCCGACGGCTGGGGGCCGACTCGCCCACAGGGCCATTTTTTGCACCGGCTCACCCTCAGGCGGCGTTTTTAGACGCCCCTGGGGGGCCAACGGCTGGAGATGCCCTTACCACACTGGTGATAGTTGTGCTCGCATGGACCAGAGTTGGTCCTCGTTCCTTTTTGAGTACTCTTCTTTTTAATGATTGGTGCTAGTGACACGCTACATGTTAGTGTATTTATATTAAAATACTTTAGATATAATGGAGAATAAATAATTTATTTAATTATTACTACTAGTCGGGTGTCAGATGACCCACCGGCATAAACTTAAACCCATACCTTACTCACGACTAATCGGGTTACCCATGGGTTGAAGTCAACAACTTATACTCTACCCTTTCGGGTCGGGTGCCCATTGGTCGGATTGCCATGTTGAGGTCCCACGCGGAATCGCCCGGAACCTGATGGTTCGACAGACGCCTCCCCCGTCGCCGCGGTGTGAACGCCGCGTGGTGCCGCTCCGGCTCGCTGCCCGAGGTCAAATCCAGCTATTTAAGCCGGTCGGCACCCCCAACCCTAGCCCATCCACCTCTCCCTCTCTGCGCCGCCACCCGAGCTTGTCCGCCTCCTCTTCCTCGCTCTCCCACGCTCTCCGGCATCGCCATGGTCCGGCGAAAGATCAGCACATATGCTATGCTCACATCGGAGCGCCGAAGGGAGATCACAGAGGAGATCCAAGCGAGGCGCGCTACCCGCATCGCTGCCGGGCTGCCTCCGGACTCGTCGGAGCCAAAGGAGGAGGCGGAGCACCAGCCGGAGGAGGAGGAGGAAGAGCAGCTACCGGAGCCAATGGAGGGGGTGGATCTGAAGGAGGACGAGGCGGGGCAGTCTACTCCGGGGTTCAACATGGAGGAGGCGGAGGCGGAGTTCGCCGTCGCCCAAGCCGCGGGGATGACGGAGCAATAGGCCATCCTGGAATCCATCCAGGAAGAGGTCTATGTGAAGGTCAACCGGCAGTTCCTTCGGTAGGAGCGGGCGGTGATCGACGCGCTCTTCGCCGAACTCGACACGGAGATAGACGAGGAAGCTAGAGCGGAGCAGCCAGAGGTGCCAGAAGGGCCGGAGTTGCACCTGCCGCCCATGTATCCGAAGCCGGACACGGAGATAGTCAACATCTCCGACGAGCAGTAGCTAAGTGATCCACGTGGTATGTAGTTTTTTTTGTTTGCATGCTTTTATATGGATTTGAGAATCTGGTATGAGGTGTTTGGATGCAGGTATTCTAATTTGATGAGTGCCCGAATGTGTCCGCGAGCATTTGAAGGGGTCATATTTGTCATGTGGATGCTCTTAGCACGTTATTATTTGTTTTGTTGGTTTGCAAGGGTAATTATAGACAGAAAATTTGGCCTGGAGTGAAAAGGAGAGAAAGGAAAATAAAAGCAGTTGGCGCGCAACCGTCAGTTTTACATCCTTTTAAGATGGAGGTGCAAATTTGCAATCTTCAGGTATTGTATTTTACATCTCCTGAAGTTGGAGATGTAAATATTTTTGCATCTACGTCATTTGTTGGAGGTGTGTTTTTTTTTTTGAGAGTATGCCAAAGGCATACCTTACTTTTATAGAAGGTAGAAAAGACATTTACAAGAACTTGTGTGGATGCGAACATCCCCACAAGGGTACAACCCACACCAACACCAACTAAGCTAGGCTACTCTCTCACAAATCTATGCAAAACACCTACACCATTCCTGCAAGTTTCCATTCCTTGATCTCGTCGAAAATGTGCAAGTGGAGTTGTGCGACCGTCTTGAATTGCTCCGTGCGATTGAACACACGTGCATTTCTTTGCTTCCAAAGAGCCCATGCAACAGCAATGACAAGGGTGTCAAAACCTCGCTTGTCAGCACCGTGAAAGCTTGCCCTGGCCCGTAGCCACCAGTCCAAAAGGGTGTCATCTCTCTCTGGGCGCTGGACAACAATGTTTAGGTCTGTAAGGCAGCGATGCCAGATATCCCTTGCATAGCAGCATTGCATGTGGATGTGCTCAGCGGTGTCCTCGTCTTGAAGGCAAAGATAGCACGGAGATGGAGCATCCTGAAGCCCATGTCTCGCGTGGCGATCCGATGTCTAGATTCTATGTTGTACCGTCGACCACATGTGGATTTTGCACTTCAACGACGCCCAGTTTCGCCAGATGCATACAGCGAACGGCACGCGCAGCGATCCTTGGCAAAGCCTCTCGTAAACTGAACGAGCCGTGTAAGCTCCCGAGGCGTCACACGGCCAGGAGAATTCATCATGTTCAGTCGTGTCTCTCTGAACCGAATGGATTGCCTGCTGAAGATGAAGAAACTGGATGTGGGCTGTGAAGGAGAGCTCACCCTGCACATCATGCGGCCAAGACATGTCACCGAGTGCTTGCAGTACTGTCCTTCTGTTCTTCGTACACTTGTTTACCATGTTGACCACCAGAGGGGCAATATCAGATGCCGCCAAACCATGGATCCATCGATCATGCCAGAACAAGACCCTCGAGCCATCTCCAACCTTAATCCTGACTAAGCTGTCGAACACTTGTCTAGCTTCCTTATCAACCACCATGGGGATTCCTTGCCAGGGTCTTTCAGAATCTACACGTCTTAGCCATTCCCATCTGACCCTAAGGGCGAGAGCTTGGGTTTGCAGGTTCCTGACCCCCAGGCCCCCAAAGCATACCGGTTTACAGATGTTGTTCCAGGCCACCATGCATTGACCACCATTAACTTTGTCCTTGGCAGTCCAAAAGAAAGCTCTCATCCACTTGTTTAGGTCTTCAAAGACCCAAAGGGGCGCATCCATCACAAGAAAGTGATGTATAGGCCTTGCCGACATTATGGATTTCACAAGGATGAGCCTTCCGGGTCTAGTGATCAGGCCCCTCTGCCAGGCTGGGACCAACTTCTTTGCACTGTCCAACATCGGCTGCCACTCGTTCTTGGTTAACTGCTTGATCGCCAACTGCAATCCCAGATATTTGCATGGGAAGTCTGTCATGTCACATTGCAGCATGGAAGCCACCCTATCTTTGTCCAGATCATCTCCTCTAATCAGGATGGTCGAAGATTTGTTGTAGTTGACTCTAAGCCCAGAGGCCTCTCCAAAAGCATGAAGCACGCCACGGATAAGGTGCAGATCTTCTGTCGAGGGCTTGATGAACAACGCAACATCATCCGCGTAAATGGAAATCCGTTGCACTGCTTTAATGCCATGAAAAGAGCTGACCACGTTCTCCTCGGTAGCCTTGATGAACATCCGAGTAAGCACATCCATAGCTATAACAAAGAGTAGTGGCGAAATTGGGTCCCCCTGCCTCATCCCACACTCATTTGCAAACACATCCCCAGGAGTCCCATTGACCAACACTCGCGTTGTTGCCGTTCTAAGCAAGATAGAAATCCACTCCATCCATTTTCTCCCAGAGCCTTTGGCTCCCAGCACCTCCAGCAGAAAAGGCCACGAAAGTGAGTCGAAAGCTTTTGCAATATCAAGCTTGAGGAGGAGTCCAGCCTCTCTGCGATTGTGGATCTTCCTAGCAACTTGTCTAACAAGCAAGAAGTTGTCATGCAAAGTCCTGGTCTTGATGAACGCGGACTGGTTGACCGCTACAACTTGGGTCATCTTCTTCCTTGCTCTGTTGGCTAACATCTTGGCAAAAAAAATTTCTGCACTATGTGTCAGGCTGATCGGCCTGAAATCATTGACATCCATAGCATCCGGCTTCTTTGGGATTAACACAATATGTGCGCGGTTGAGCTTCCCAAAACCACGTCCGTCCCCGACATATAACTTGAGCATCACTGCCATCAGGTCGTGCTTTATGATCGGCCAAGCTAGCTGGTAGAAAGCTCCGATGAACCCATCAGGTCCAGGCGCGCGGTCTGTCGGCATTTCCTTAATCGTGTTCCACACCTCCTCTTCTGTGAAGATAACTTCTAAATCCTGGAGATCATAGCTTTGGACACCAAGAAACTCCAGATCTAGAGTGCTCTCCCTTGGGATCGCCTTCCCAAGACGGTTCTTGAAGGCCTCGGTGAAGATCTCACCAATGCGAGCTTGATCAGTGACAATGCCGCTACCATCTCTAATGCGTGGGATGAAATTCTTTGAGCGTCGTCCGTTAGCCACAAGTTGGAATAGTTTCGTGTTAGCGTCGCCCTCCTTGATCCATCGGAGCTTGGACGCTGTCGTTCAATAGTGCGCTGAAGGGAAGACGGGCCCAGCAGCGCTAACTTGAGAGTCCTCCGCAGCCACAATTCCTGGATGGTGAGCTGACGGAACTCCTGCGCTCGGTCCAAGCGAAGGATCACGTAATTAGCCACTGATATTTGAATCTTGATGTTTCCCACCTTCCGTTGGCCCCATGCTTGGAGCGCACGAGCCGTGTTACGCAACATCTCATCCAGCCGCTTGAAAGGGTCAATGATATTGTCAGCACACCCCCAAGCCTCCCGAACCACATCTAGAAAACCATCAAGTTTTGTCCAAAAGAGCTCGAATCTAAACCTCTTCTTGGGGCAAAACGCTGCGGAGGTGGAAAGTAGCAATGGCGCATGATCTGACACATTGGTAGAAAGTGCCTGTAGTAGGACTCAGCTCCCCTGACGTACTGCAGGGTGCAGTTGGCTCATTGACAGGTGGGCCAACCTACTTCTGGGCCCACACGTCAGTGGCCCAACTGCTCCCTGCAGTACGTCAGAGGAGCCTCGTCCCCTGTAGTAAGCAGTCCGTGAAGTGTAACTCCCAATCCACAGAGACTAAGATTCTGTCAATCCTAGTCATGATTGGATTATCTCTCTCATTTGTCCAAGTGAAGTTTCTGCCGTGCATGTACAGCTCTTTAAGCTCATGAGTGTCCATGAAGTCCCGGAACTTACGCATCATAGCTCTGTTCAAGTTCGAGTTGCTCTTCTCAGACGCCCGAAGGATCATATTGAAATCTCCGAGAATCATCCATGGGCCTGTACAGCCAAGTCTTCTAGCTCGCAAATCTTCTAGGAACTGAGATTTGAGGTCATCTCCCTGTGGTCCATAAACGACCGAAATCCACCATGAGGCCCCATCTTTGTTGTGAACTAAACCTGTGAGGAAGTTGCTGTCCAGATGAATGCAATCAATGTCCATGATAGTGGAATCCCAAGCCAGGAGAATCCCCCCTCTAGTGTCAACCGAGGGCAAGTACGCGAAACCGTCGAACGATGGGCCTAAGCATTGCATCACACAGAAATTGTCAATTACATCCAGTTTGGTCTCTTGAAGACACACTAAGTTTACTCTAACAGACGAAACGAATTCTCTGACCGCCTTCTTCTTCGCCGGGTCATTCAGTCCACGCACATTCCAGCACAAGACTTGCGGATTGAGATCCATGAAACAAGAGAGAACTCCTTCCTCCTATTCTGCGCAGCAAGCGCCTCCTCCCAAGCTGCTTAGCGTGCCTCGATCTCCGTAGTCTGCTCCTCCAAGATGTCTCTACAGGCTGGCAGATCCTTGCCGAAGAGAGCAGCGATAATCTTGACATGTGGCTCTCGCAGGGGCGAGTCGAACAAGCCGTTGAGCTCCTCAATGCGGGCGTGGTCAACCTCCAAGTCCTCGGGTGCCAGACCGAGCGCACGCATTAGGACGTTTTCTGCCGGAGTCGCCCTTCCCTTCTGAGTTGAGGCTGCACGCCTGGTGGCTCTAGTCGTGCGTTTAGGGGTGAATGGTTCGGCTTCTGGTCGCAGCGAGGAGGCTTGGACTTCCATGAGAAGGGGCGGGGCAAGCTTCTTGACCAGTTTTGAGCAAAACTACTTCATCTTTTCAAAGGCAGCCGCTTCCTGGGGGGTCATGCCAGTGTTGCATGCAGTTTGGACGGTCTGCATGTTGCTGTTCATGTCCGGAGCTGCCTGAGATTGCAGCACAGGACTCTGAGTCGCCATGTGTCCAACACAAATCACGTCTTTGGAAGCTTGGGAGATTTTAGTTGGGATCTGCCTCGGGATCAGCGGTGGGCCTTCAGGAACAGGAGCGGAAGGGATCCTAGCAGGCACCAGCGCCAATGGCATCTCCGCGGCATGATCGCTCATTGACCCCCCACCACCGGTCGGCTCCACCCGAGCAGTAGTCGGGGCAGGCACGCGCAGATCAGCCGGATCTTCTGCGGAGCACAGCGACGCCCCCATCGAGTTGCCCACCAGACCATCCACGATCTCCTCTAGAACCGGGGCGGGCGAGGTACAGGGAGGATCCGATGAAGGCAGTGCAGGCCCCACCATCGGAGTCTGCGTCCCCCTCTGTGCCCGGTCCCGTGGCTCCCACCTTATCCACCGCCTGCACGGCTGTGCCGTTCCTGCCCTCACTTGGCCCCGCGCTAGGAGTCATTGATCCAGAGCGGGCCCCCTTGTCCTGTCCATGCCCATCCAATCCAGGCGCCGCATTAGCGTTTGCCAGCTGTCGGGTCGCAGCATTGGCGCGTTGCTGATTCGAAATCCCCCCAGCAGCCCTTGGACTGGCCGTTGTAGTGGAGCCCCGGCTGCTCGTCACCGCCGGAGGCTTGCCGGCCACCGCTCCGGCCCTGACCCTGCCCCAGCACGGTGCCGCTCCGGCTGTCCCTGACGCCAAACTGCCAAGGTCGGCGCCTCGAGGGAGCTCCGCCGCCACGCTCCATCTCATCTTCTTCCGGCAAGCCACTTTGCCCACTGTCTGAAGATCCACCATGAAAGAAAGGTTCTTCTGCTTCGGAGAAATCAGTGACTGAATCCAGGTGAATGAGGATCTTGTATTGCAGCAACTGCGGCTCGAAGACGTGCTCCGCAGGCTCCGGCACCGCAAGCCATCGCCGAGTTGGGATGGAATCGGGATCCGCAGTCCAGGCCACCAGCCGGAACGAAGACAGGTCAGAGCGCGTGCTGGTCTCCAGCCCGACGGAGTCGATGAGGCAAGCAGAGCCCAAGAGATCCTCCGCCACCCCACGATCCCAGGCATGCGGGGGATACCTTCCATGATGATCCTCACCTTGTACCTCATGATAGCATGAACGGCCTGCGCCTGCCTGTTCCATTGGCGGAAGAACAACCGGACGCCCCGGTGCTCCACCGACGGACGCAAACCCATCTGGTTACGATGATCCTGCCGCGCAAACACCACCAAGAAATCCTCGGGCCAGTAGGGGTGGACCGAGACCCATTCAGCAGATATGCCCATGTCTGCTTCCAGCGCATCAAGCACGAACCGCGGGGACACATCATGCCTGGCGCCGCCGACATAGGCGACCATGGCGTGCTGAAGGCGCCGCTCCAGGTCAGACATGGCGGCCGTGCGGCGGACGACACAGAGCTCCGCCGGCTCCATCTCCAGATCCTCTCTGGTCTGAAGCCTGGGAGCCGCAAGAAGCGGCCAGATTGGGCGCGCCGCCGAAGCAGAGGGCGGCGGCGGGGGAGGGGGGAGACCGAGTCGCCGGCAGGGGAGGTGACCGAACCACACCAGGCCAGACACGCGCGGCCGCAGCAGCTGAAGAGCCCGCAGCGTCCCGACCACCAGCCGAGGCCGAACGGCGAGCCACCTTGGCTACAGCCTCCCGCCGAAGCTCATCTTCAGAGGAAGGGCTGCGCGGCCGAGTGCAGCCTCTGGACTCATGGCCAGGCAGGCCGCAGCGGATGCAGACGACGTCGTTGGTGCAGTCCCACCGGAAGTGCCCCTTCTCCAAGCACCGAAAACACTTGTCGCGCATCTCAGGTGAGATCTCCTGACGGACGGGGGACGGGGGTGAGCGAGAGCGCGTGGCCGCCCCAGATTGCCGCGCGTCGAGCCGGCGCTTCCACAGGGTCTTCCTAGAAGGGGGGGCCTCCACCCAGGGGACCAGCCGGCGGCAGGGCTCCACCGCGAGCGCTGGCGCCGGCGCCGCCGCAGGCGCAGCCACCTCCCTTGATCCCTCCGAGGCCGAGGAGATGCCGAGGCCCGAAACGACGGGACGCTCGTGGTGCGGGAACGCGGAGGAGATGGAGCGCGGGCTCTCCGCCATGGACAGAACGAGCGAGCTCGAGGGGGAGGGTGAGGTGGCCGCCGTCGCCGGAGTGGCGGGCGACGAGAGGGTGGACGCCGGCGTCGGAGTGACGCACGGCGGAGAGCTCAGAATAGATGGTGCTCAGGTCGTCAACATGTTGTTCCACTTCAGATGACAATTTTAGTTGTAATGCAGGTGTGTTTTTCAGCCTGGAATGTACAAGTTAGTTATTTTTGCATTCAAGTTATTTAATTATTTTGTTGGTTTGTATGCTAGACGTCCCCCCGTTGACTCGCTGAGCTGCCCCCATATCCTCTTCTCCATCTTTCCCCTGTACCAGTGTTCTTCCCGAGCTCCTACAGGAAAGCCCATCCGGCTCCGGCCATCCGCCACTGCTCCGGCCACCGCCTCCTCCTCCTCCTCGCCACTGCCTCCTCTCCCGTCCAGCAGATCCAGCTGGCGAGCCGAGCTTGGCCTTCTCCACCAAATCCTCGCTGCGGCCCTTGACCTCAACCAGATCCGTGGTGGAGGAGCTGCTCCGGCGGCCTTGGTCGCAGCGGGCACCACGAGCTGGTCGGCCGTGGTGTGGGGATGGCAGTCGTGGTTGGCACTGTGGCCGGCAGCGTAGCCGGTAAGATCGTGCCCAAGCTCTTGGATTTCTTACTGGAGAAGCACAAGCTGCGGGGGGAGCTGGAGAATGAAATCAAGTACATCAAGAGCGAGTCCGCGATGATCTGCGCCGCCATCCGAGAGGACGGCGCTCACCCCCCGTGGAGCGGCGACGAGGTGCACAAGGAATGGATCCAGATGGTGCGCGACCTGGCGTACGCCATCGACGACTGCATCGACCGCTTCATGCACCGGGTGGCGCCGGTGGCCGGCGCGTCGTTCGTCCGCCGGAAGGCCCACAAGATGGAGACGGTGAAGGCCCGTAACGAGTTCGCCTCCGCCATCCGCCGTCTCAGGAAGACGTCGGAGGACGCGTCCGTGCTCCGAACAAAGTACACCACCGGCGTGTACGGACGCGGCGGTGGCGGTGGTGGTGCCTGGGAGTCAGGGCCAGCGGCACCTGAGACAGAGACAGACACCACCGTCTCAGCTGCTGGCCTGCCGGTGCCCGCCGTGGGAATGGACATGTCCCTGGATGAGCTCATGGAGCTGATAGGGGAAACCTCGGCGCAAGGCCAACAACCCAAGGAGCTCAAGGTGATCTCCATTGTAGGATTCGGTGGCATAGGGAAGACTCTGCTTGCCAGGTATGCATACAGCAACCCCGCCGTCGTTGGCCAATACCCAGCAAGGGCTTGGGTTCGTGCTGCCAAGAAAGGCGAAATGGATGTTCTCAATGACATACTCCGGCAACTTGGAATGGATCCCACCACCGTTTGTAGTGGTGATGGAAGTCAAGGCAGCGCCAAACTCTGCGCAACCATAAACGCTTACCTTCAAACCAAGAGGTGCGGCATTTTTTCTATGCTAGCTAATTTTCTATGTTTAAATTGGTATTCTTAACTCATTTTCCTTTCTATTAGTCCATAGAAAATAAGAATTGGCCCATTACACACCAACACTGCAGTTCATTGATGTAGCTAACAGAAGGCATCCTACCTCCTTTTATTTGTACTCCCTCCGTTCCTAAATATAAGTCTTTCTAGGATATCAATACAAACTACACACGGATGTGTATAGACATATTTTAGAGTGTAGATTCACTCAGTTTGCTCCGTATGTAGTCCGTAGTGAAATCTCTAAAAAGACTTATATTTAGGAACAGAGGAAGTAGATAACAAGAGGTTGCTTTAATTTCTTTCTTCATGCAAAAAGCAGAGCTCCTGCTTCCTTGTCCAAAAGCAGAGTAGCACAATTTGATTCCAGGAGCAATTAACTTATGTTCATTCACAACTTGGCTATTGCCATATGCTCTCAGAATTCAGATTAACAAGCTCATGAAAATGTAACAAGCTGAGCTTAAGCCTGGGTTGAAGCTCGTGACTTAATTGAGCCGAGCTCGAATAATTTACTAGAGCTTGATAGTTTTGCCGCAGCTCCTAAAACACCGTTGCCAACGCTAAAAATAATTAGGAGTACATCATAGCTGTAGTAAACATTCCACTAGCTGGAGCCACTCCAGTGTCTTCACACGAAAGATTCTACTAGCTATCGTTTTGGTAAAATCATAGTCTGTATGAAAACAATACCATTTCTCCATAAATAAGAGGGTCTAGTCGTCTAGTAGAATACAAGAATGGCACCAACAGTAGTAAGAGCGCATAGAGATGTAAGTACACTCTGTAACCAAGATCCAAAAATGTGTGATATGCTACATGGTGGGGTATTAAAAGCGAGATGCATTGCTCACCAAGCAATGTGTGTTCGCTTCAAAAACTAATTTCTGAAGTGACATTTTGTGTGAGAATGCTGAAGTCTGTCTTAATTGCTTTCTCTGAACTTTGAGTAGGGAATGTCTTGTGTTCTAAGATTCTAACTCCTTTGTACTATCGGTTATAGGTTCTTCATTGTAATCGATGACATGCAGACAGAGTTTTGGGGAGAAATAAAAGATGCTTTCCCTGTGGTCCCTAGGGAAGACAACAGAGTTATCGTTACGACGGTCAACCGGACCATAGCAAATAAGTGCAGCTCTCCTGCTGGTCATGTCTACTTAATGAGAACTCTTGCTGACAAACCCTCAAGAGAGTTGTTCTTCGAGAAAGCTTGTTTGGTGTGTCCAACACCAACCGGTGATACTGAGCTGGGTTCGGAAGTACTAAAGAAATGTGATGGCCTACCCCTTGCTCTTGTTTCCGCAGCCCAGTTGTTGCACGGTGACCCCACACGGGAACAGTGGGCACATCTGGGTGAAAACCTTGGCAGAGATCTGGCGACAAATGGCAACTTAGCAAGTATGAATCATGCGCTTGTCCGTAGCTACACCAGCTTAAGTAAGCAAGATGTCAAGATCTGCTTACTATATCTGGGAATTTACCCAAGTGGCCGTCCAATCAGGAGGGGAAGCCTTCTAAGGAGATGGTTAGCTGAAAAGTTAATCACAGAAGACCCTACATGCAGTGCCCTCAAGGTCGCTGTTGATAATTTCAATGAGCTGGTCAATAAAAGTATCATCCAGCCTATTACTTGTGCCAACAGCAGCAACAGCGCAGAGGCAAAGACATGCCAAACTCATGGTATGATGCTCGAGTTCATCCGGCACAACACTGAGAATTTTGTCACCTTGTTATACGATAATGCTCCGCTGCCCGGTAATGTCCGCTGGCTTTCTCTGCATAATGAAGTTGCTGTACGGTCCAACATAAATCCCAATGGTTTGCCTCTTCTCCGATCTCTAACAATCTTCGGTGAGGTGCGCAACTGTATGTTGGATTTTTCCAAGTATGAGCTGATGCGAGTTTTGGATCTAGATGAATGTGGTAACCAGTTGGAGGACAAGCACCTCAAGGTGATATGCAGCAACCTGTTGCTACTTAGGTACCTGAGCCTCAGGGGAGCTGCTGCAGTTACAGTTATTCCGAAAGAGATCAAGAAGCTTAAGCTTTTGGAGACACTGGATGTAAGAGGAACCAATATAAAGGTTCTACCAACACAAGTCATGAAGTTGCCATGCCTGATTCATCTGTTTGGAAAGTTCATTGTAGAAGACCGGAAAATGGGTAAGCTACAGACTTGGTTGGAAAAGAAGAGTAAATTGCAAACAGTAGCTGGATTTGTTGTAGACGAAAAGAGCCAAGGATTTGCACAGCTTACAGAGCATATGCATCAGTTGACGAAGGTGAAACTATGGTGCACGCGGTCAACTAATAAAAGTACCGATCCCATCGCCACCACTAGCAGCAACTTGAGTCACCTCTCAAAGGCCATTAAGGGGTTCATCATGAGAAGCACCCAGGTGAAAGAAGCTCACTCACTCTCACTGAATTTCAATGATGAATGGTTCCAAGGCTTGCTCGTGGACTTGTCCCTAGAAAAAGAAGCTCCCCCTTGCTACCTGAGCTCGCTCAAGCTACAAGGGGACAACATATGTAGCTTGCCTCCGTTTGTTACCATGCTGCGTGGTCTCACTAAGTTGTGCCTTTCATCCCCAAATCAACAGCTTCAGCTGGGTGAGGAGATTCTTGCTGCCCTGAGCAAAGTGTGTGGCCTGGAATACCTGAAGATCATTGCAACTCAACTAGCTGATCTCATCATCGGACCAGTAACACTTGGAAGCTTGCGGCGCCTATGCATCGTTGTGGAAGCCATGACAGAGCTGGAAATCCAGCAGGGAGCTTTGCCGCGTCTAGAATCGCTTCAGTTGCTATGTAAGAATCTTGATGGCTTTTGCCACGCGGCGGAGATCCAGTCCCTGCCACGTCTCAGTGAGGTTGCTCTCCATAATGGTGTGAACAGTGGAACAAAACAAAAGTGGAAAGAGGCAGCAAAAAGCCACCCCAGGCGTCCCAAGCTCTTGTTTGTTAAGTCGACCGAAGAGGTTGATGTGGAAAGTGAACCTGCGACGCCAACTACTGGTGCGACGTTGCCATTGAAAGGACCACACGGTGCCATTTCTACCAGGCAGTCTGGTAATCAAGGGTTGTGCATTATATTATGCTTAATCGCCACATTGGTTATTGTCATTGGCTGGTTTTCAGAAACGCGGCCTGCAAAAGAAACAGCACCTGGGCTCTCAGTAGCTGTCACTAATGGAAAATAAGGTTTTTCCATCAAAGAAGTGGATGCGGGCGATTGATTCTACATGGGTGTACCAGCTTCTCCTTTCAATTTGTACTTGTACTGCAACATGAGTTTACTTTCATGCATGTCGATTTGGTGGCTTTCTGCTGTAAGGGAGTCACTAGATATGCTGTAAGGATATATATTTGGTCCAAGGTCGATTTTGAAATTCATTTTACAGAACATTATAGTTATATTTCATTCAGTTACTCAAGATAATATTGCATTCGGTTACAGCACCTTATTTTTTTTATTTTTCTTACAATAATATATGTGTTGCATTTTGCGGAGAGCTTTTGTTTTAATAATTTGATTTCCCATGCTAGTATATGATCATTAGCATGGAAACTGTCAATTTTGCTTCCTCATTAATAATTTGGTTGTCATGTTGATACATGATAATTAGCATGGAAACTAAGGCAAGAACAAAAAGTGGAAGGGTTCAAGAATAAACAGATTGGTTCAAGTTTGTGCTGAGGATACCTACTCGGAGGAGGGTGCCCTACGGGTGTATCCGAACCAAATTACTCGGAAAAGTATATAGGGCCTCCTGGGTCCTATGCCCAATAATAAAGATTCAAAAGCAGAATGCTTTTGTTTTTTCTCCTAATTTTGAGCTCGACGCAGATTTAGGAGAGGACGGCACGTATAATTCTGGGGATCCCATCAGGTGCATTTTCGTGTGCATTTAGCTTTTGGGTAGAAGTCGGGCTGCTGGTAAGCTTGTGAATCAGAGCACAGCCCTTCAGGCCGAAGCGGAAGACTGTCAAAACCTGCACCGAGCTATCTCTTCTACTCCACTTTGCAAGATCGTGGTCCCCTTGGTGTCCTGTTCCGTGAAATCAAATTCCTCCTAGAGATAGGTTTTAGTCAATACAAGATTATGTACTGCCCGCGTGCTTGTAATACCCCAGCGCATGTGCTAGCGGCTGTTGGATCGTGTGGAGAACCGGATAGCCAGAATGTTTGGCAGTCAGACTTCCCAGTGGATGTAATCCGTGCTGTGACCACTGATTATGTTGGTCCGTCGTAATTTGGAATGCAAGGTGTTCCAGCTCAAAAAAAAAGGTTGGGCGGTTGAAGTGTTTTCTATGGTTAGTAGGGCGCTTTACAAAGCCTGGTTCACTGCTTTCCCCTCACATCTCTCTTGGCAACGGCAGCGGTGCATCAAAAGCGGTGGCACAACAACGGCAGCAGCCAGACCTTGCAGCTCTGTCAATCTCGCTCAACAACACAATGTTCTTCCCACCATGCCTTTCCCCTGTCGGCTATGGGAGGAAGAAGAAAAAAACAGAGAAGAACAAACCTGCACGAAAGCTTCTAAAATCAGTCTGAATATGTCCATAGAAGCTTCCCAACACCGTTCTAGAAAGCTATAGTATAGGCTGACCCGTTCGTGAAGCGCCAAGGGTGAGACGAGGGTACGTATCGGTGTGCGACTATGTGTCACCAATTGCGAGGTGCACAACTGCCTCGCCTATATAGGGCGACGACGGTGGGTCGGCCCAGTAGGACATAGCTTGTCCTGCTGACACACCTGACTTTCTTTTTTCCTCTTTTTACTTTATGTATATTTTAACTTAAATGAATATGCTTCAAAAAACAAAATTTAATTAACAAATTTAGAATAACGAATTTGAAGAAAAAATATAGTACAAAAAAAATGTTAGCACAGTTTTTAAAACTATTGATAACTTTCAGAAAAATGTTTGTGACACTGAAAAAATGTTCCCGAGTTTCAAAAAATATATGTTATTTTAGTAAAAAAAATAAATGTGCATACAATGTAAAAAATGGTTCGTGCCATCAAAGTAATGTACGTCACATTTGATGGAAATATTCCCGCGTTTAAAAAAATGTATGTGACAGTTAAAAAAATGTTGTAAATAAATTTTTCCCTAGGTTAATAATTTTTTTTATTTCTATCAAAAAATAATTGTGAATTTAAAGAAAGATTCACGTGTTTCAAAAAATGTCTGTGACAAATAAAAAATGCTTATACAATGTAAGAAAATGCTTATTTGCCATTTTAAAATATGTACGTGTATTTTTTTTTGTGTATCTGCAAATATGTTACCATATATTCCAAAAAGTGTTCAGCAGATTTTTTTTTAAATGTACATCATGTATTTGAAAATGTCTAAAATGTATCAGAAAAATGGCTCATGTGTGTTCCCAAAATGTACATTGTGTACTCAGAGGGCAAGGCTTGGCTTTCGACAGGTTTACTATGTGGAGATTTGGGGGGCTTTCTTTGCAGCGTTGAGTGGGCTGTCACTTAGATCAGTGCAAATCAATTTCTCAAAAAAAAAAGATCAGTGTAAATCGCGTTTTGACCTAGGGTGGGTTTACACGTACGGATATGTATTTGCAGTGGATGTAGTTGGCCACTCCCCCTCCCCTCTTTAGTACACTATGTGCTCACAGAAAGTAGATATGTGTTGAAAAAAAAACGATACGTGAACAAAAGAAAACCAAACAAAAAAGAATAAAACCAAAAATGAAGCAAAAGTATAACGAAAAAATAAAAAAAGAAGGAAACTGAAATTTTTAATTATAAAGAAAAAGAAAAAGGAAAAACTGGTGAAAAAACAAAAAAGCCGAAGAGAACCTGATTGCATTGATGAGATTCACTCGCCCATAGGCGATTCCTAATAGGAATCTACAGGCAAGACATGAACTCCTATTCCGTGCAGTGCATACCGAGGAGACGCAAAACGTGTACCCCTGCTCCCCCGTGCACCCTCTTGGGTAGACCCATGTGCGGAGCAGGACGACCCCTGTTTTTTAGCATCCGTTTAGTTTTTGTTTTTTTATTATTATATGTCTTTACTTTCGTCTTCAAAATAATTTGGGATTTCAAAAAAGTTCTAGATTTAAAAATTGTGAATTTTCAAATAAATAATTGAGAAATGATAAACGATTGTCAATTAAAAAGATGTTCCTGAATTTTGAAAAATGTTTGGGTAATCACAAATTGTCTGTTGATCAAAAAGCACCAGTAGTCCTAGAACTTGCTCTCAATGTGATGCTTTAATCCTACAACTTGAAATTTGACCCTACCCAGTCCCTCAACTTGCATAAAATGTGCAAATTTGGTCCTGACGAATCAGAGAGCGCCATGTGGACGTGTAGGTGCATACCCGGTCAATGCGTGCTCTTTTGCAAAAAGGCCCCTGGCGTTGCTGTGAATCAACCCGCACAGATGAGCACTTTGGGGTGTACAGATCAAGGCGTTACATTTGTAGAATAGCCACAGATAATTCTGTATACTCCTCTTTTTTGGATGTAGATACCCTGATTAATTTTACACTCTTTGGGGTGTTCATAATAATGCAAAAGATCTTTACATTCAGACTAGCTTGTTTGTAAACTAAAAAAAAGCTTGTTTGTAGCTTGGATGATGCTGGTTAGCGAGAAGTCGAGATTAAGCAGGCCGTTAGTGGGGAAATAACTAAGTGGTAAAGTCACTCAAAACAGGTCATGAGGAGTACAGATCAAAATGATGATTTATAAGCTCGCACACAAGAAGGGGTAAATCCTCTGAATGTTTCAGGCACAGAAGCTAACGGGAGCAGGATCCGAGTGCTCTGACGGCGCATAGAAGGTGGGTTTCAGGGCATCTGCCCGCCGCCGGCGCCCTGCTCGTCGCCGCCCCCCGGCCCTGCGGCCTCCCAGAGCCCTAGTATTTCGACGCGCCGGTTGGTCCGCTTCCTGATCTTGATGGCCACGTCCTGCGGGCTGAAGGCGCCCCAGACGCTCACCCGGCCATTCTTCCGGTCGATCAGGTGGCTCTCCAGCTCTGCCAATTTTGTTTCAGACAACGCAGAGCAAGACACAGAGCAACTTCAGAGAACGTAGGACGTACTACGTACCTTGCATCTGGAGCAGCGCCCTCCTGATCTTCTGGCAGTGGTAGCACCTGTTGCAGTTCTGTCAAGCTTCCCCCAACCCTATCAATGGCGGCCATCTTGGGAACGGCGAGAGCGAGGGCGACGGCGGCATCGCCGGCGGGGCTGACGGCGAGGCTTGAGTACACCGGGGACGCCGCGCTCCAGCCACCCGCCTCCCCCGGCTCGCCGTCGCCGAGGCAGCCGTACTTGAGCAAGCAGAGCACGAACAGCTGCCTCTTCCTCGCGTGCAGGCGGGATCAGTGCAAGCTCACATGATGGCCGTCATCTCCGGCGGCGAGGCCGGCGCCGGGGCCGTGGGACGAGGCTGCCCCGAGCAGCGTGAAGGTGGTGGCCATGCTTGATTTTATTTATCTTCCTGCTCTTTCTGCTTCTGTGTTCGGGTCATACACTCTCCCCCCTTCAAGATTTCTACTGATTCTTTTGACTGGCTTTAATTGTTTTGGCCCTGATGGGCGTTATTTTCCTGCACACACGTGAGAAAAACATGATGCACAACAGATCTTTTGGGCTGGAAAAAAAATCCATAATTCTTACGAATAGTATGAGTCAAAGTCAGTACTTGTAGAAAAAATTCTGATCAAATAGCAGAAGAGACTTGGTGGCTGTTTGGGAAAAAACAAGAGCTGTCTTGATCTATTATTTTGTTAGCAAACCAAGTTAGGGCCGCAGAAGTTGGCAACAGCTCACCGGGGTTACAAGGGGTTATCAGCAACGCCAGGGGCCTCTTTACAAAAGAGCACGCGCTGACCGGGTATACACCCACACGTCCACATAGCGCTCTCTGATTCGTTAGGACCAAATTTGCACATTTTATGCAAGTTGAAGGACTGGGTAGGGTCAAATTTCAAGTTATAGGACTAAAGCATCACATTGAGAGCAAGTTCTAGGACTCCGGATGCTTTTAATTTGCAATTTGTGACTATCTCGAGCAATGTTTCGAATATTCATTGAAATTTGTGACAACGTACATTGATGTTGTGTCAAGACACTAATTTGTTTCCGGATTTTTTCAAACATTTTTGAATGTACAACGGGCGACCGGTGCACCGGTAGCACAAATTGCCCCGGTGCACCAGATACATCCCCTTGAGCTCCTATTAGCTGGATGCATTGTCCTGTTTATTGGATATTGACCAATGACTTTTTGAGAAAATTTTACAGATTTTTCGAAAGCTCTCTATTACAAAAAAACAAATTCGAAAAATGATCATTTTTAATAAACAACTTTATATATTTGAAAGCAATTCACATATTTGAAAAAAAATCATGATTTCAAAAAAGAAGTACGAACTTAGAAAACACTCATTAAAAAAAGTGCACTAATTTGGGAAAAGCTCATTAATTTGAAAGAAGTACAAGAATTTTAGAAAAAATCATGAATTTTAAAAATTAAAGGATTTGCGAAAAAGTTCATAAATTTGAAAAAGTGGATTTAAGAAAATTCACAAATTTTGGAAAAAGTTCACCACGTTTAAAAAGTTGATGCATTTTAAAATACGTTCATGGACTTGAAAAAGTTCATGAATTGTGAAAGTTCACCAATTTAAAAAAGTTCATGAATTTGAAAAAAAAAGTTCAGAAATCTTGGAAAATGTTGAGAAATTTAACAAAATTCATGAATTTGGCAAAAAATTCACGCCCTTGAAAATGTTCACTAGTTAGAAAATAAAAAGGGGAAATAAAACAAAAATAAAAATGAAAATGAAAAAAGGGATAAAAACTAGTGGGAAAATCCTACCGGAATATTGACGCAACAAGCGGTAGATAGGATTCAGGGACAACAGTATTATCACTCCACTAGAGCGAAGCCCACTAGCTTGAACTCTACTAGACCTAGATAGCTAGCATATGAACTAAACTGATTCACGACGATCATACAAGGTCCCACATTTTGTCATCCATGAGATGCACATTTTTCTTCTCATGGAGACACAGATTTGCTTCCGTGAGGAAGAAAATAACGATTTTTGTTCTGCACTTATTTTCTTAGAACCGCAAAAATAATTCCTGCATTTTTTGTGTGCTTCCACTAGAAGCACACGTTTGCATCTTGTGGAAGCACAGATATGTTTTTCTCAAAAAGGAAAAAAAATCATGCTTTCGGCTTCAGATTTTTTGTTTTTTTAACCTTCATCAAAACTTATTACATGCGATCTAGTTTTAAAGATCTCGACGCAACAAATCCAACTGTGAAAATGGTTCGAGATTTGCATGCACGGTTCAAGAGATAAATATTTTAAAATATAAATCTAGGTAAAAAGTAACTTTTTAAGGGGTACCCCATAACTTGTGATTTCGTGTTTATAGCGAGACCAAAGGACGCGCCTATACCTCACGCAACGCGAATGGGAGGCTTGCCCCACATCGCCTCCAACGTCAAGCTAGCTAGCTTGTTTCTTTCTTGTTTTTTCATAATTATTTTTGTTTTCCTTACGTTTGTCTATTTCTGAATTCTAAATATTTGTATTTCAAAAAATATTAATTCTGCCATTGAACAAAATGTGCTACGTGTATAGAAAAATATTAAACCTATATACCAAAACATTTAGATGTATAACAAAAATAAATAATGTATATGAAAAATGTTAAACAGGTATTAGAAAAATGTTCATGACCTATACAAAAAATTTAAAAGTATACGACAAAATAGACATGAAAACATATATTTAAAAAATGTTAAACCTGTATAAAACAAACATCTATATGTATAACAAAAATGTATGATGTGCATGAGAACAATAGGCATGAAAATATCTATTTCAAAATGCTAAACATGAATTAAAAAATATTCTTGATGTATACAAAAATTGTACGACGTGAAAAGAAAATGTAAAGATGAGTTGAAAAACTATAAAGTAAAAACGAACAAAAAGAAATGAAGTGAAAGACAAAGAAAACACTAACCGTTAGGAAATCACACAGAAAAGGAAAGTAAAGAAGCTAACCATTGAAAACCGTGAGGAAAAGCACAGAAAAAAACATAGGAAAAACAACAATGAAACCAAAAAACCATAAAAAAATATAAACAGCAAACCAAAGAAAAGACAAAAAAAATATAAACAGCAAACCAAAAAACCAAAAAACCAAAGAAAACTATAAACAAAGAACACAAAAAGAAAGAATCTAAATAGTGGCGCCGCACCGTGTCCTTCCCATGCTGCGGGCGCAGCACGCTGCGATTCGTGTGCGCGCACGTCGGGTTTGTGTGTGTGTGTTGGACTACAGCATGTGTGATGTGTCACTGTCGGACCCCTAAAAAAAAGACCACAGTGGTCACGCAACACACTTGATCTGTGTCACTGTGTGCTACAACGCCAGCATTTTCGCTAAACTGCTAAAGTAACTGAAGTAACTGCATTATTTAACAATGACTAACTAGTTTGCCCATTGTACCTTTTGCTACGGTAGGTCATCAGCTATATTTCTTTTTCCGCTGATTTGTTGCGCATCTACATACATCTCAAAGGTGGATTTCTCATCATCTATAACCACACATGCACGACTCACCAAAACCTTAGAAAAAACAGATTTCTTATCTTATGTTGACAGAGACGTCTTAGCATGGACAAAATTCAAACACGTTGTGATTGTGTGACAATTGAGGCCACCAGGTAAGTGACAACACAAATGAAATGCCATGTGGTAAAAGAAAAGACATGAACCTATTAGGGTCTTGATTCATAATTATTAGGTTCGGAGAGTGATATTTTTTTTCTCCCGTTACAATGCACGGGCTTTTTTGCTAGTTGAGATCATAATGCAATAAAGAAACATCAACACTTAATGGTATCCAAACTACAAGCAACTTAAAAGCCGGATATTTCTTCGGGGACTCTCTTGAGCTCATTCGTGTCTTTTGTGTAGTCACCAACTGCATGAACTCCGGACTTTAGAATCACTTAATGGTGCAGAAACTGTTACAAAAGCCTCACGATCAGCACGATGGCAACATAAGCTTCTCCAACGGTGATCTTGAGCCGCCTCAACCATGGTAACGACCTGTGGTTAGTTGCAGCCATACAATCTGGTAGCAACATAACTAGTCAATCAATGCATGAAGATAAATAGATAATTAAAATCCAAATCACCTAGCTAATCACTTACTAATCACGATAAAAAAAGTAGTTTTCCAGAATTAAATCAGGTTGAAGAATCCAAGTCGAAGTAAAGGAGGGCATATTTCCTTCTTTGGAAAGAAACATGAGCAGTACCTTTTATCGGCTGATCTTTCCAAGGAGCAATCCCACAATCTCATCCGGTTCTTGTTTCTGCTTTGTGCTTTCGTCACCATAGAAACTGCAGTTCGTTTTCATGACCATAGAAACTGTAATCCACCAATTGGACGTTGATCTTCGGATTGCTCTGATGATTACTAACGACGGTCCTCAAGGCAGAGACTGCATCAGTATTAGCAGTTGCTCCTCCAATTTTTGCAGAGATCTCTTTAAGACCTGGCATACGCTCAATGGTGATAACTGCATTAGCATGTCGATGTTGATCCATTTGGGGGATGACATTGAAACCTAACATGAGCTTCTCAAGATTAGGCATTGCAGCTGACTCAAATTTGAGCCAAGGTGCACTGCACCTGAACTTGAAGTACTTGAGAACTGAGAACCCAGCATTGCCAAAGATGATCTTGTCAACGGGCTCTGTCTCCACATACAGAGACAGAGCAGTGAGGGCAGGCAATCCTCTGAGAATATCAACACAATTTAACTGCAGTTCCCTCACTGTAATCTTCAAGATACATAGGTTGCCAAGTTCTTTAACCCACTGCGGAACTTGGGAAAATGTGATGCAGCTGTGCGGCGAGAATTCGAATCTCTGGAGAAGAGGGGGAGGTGCCAAACCGTCCCAGCTAATGATTACTCTTGAAGCATCTTTATGCCAAGATCCATCATCATGAGTCAGAGCTAGAGTTTTCAGGTAGCCATGTCCTCCCAGTAAAGTTCCCAGGGCTTCCATGCTATGGTCCAATGATGGCGGTGTAGTAGAAGAAGAGGTGAGATGAAGATTGTGCAGGTTGTTCAGCTTGCCAGTGCTCCACAGACTGCTGACAGAGTCACCCATGCTGCCAATCAAATCCAGCAGGTTTCTCTCAACAGGAAGAGTCAGGTTGAACAAGTGTGGGAGATGTATAATATCCCATGGAATAGCAGTGACTCTTGTTGCAGCCATGATATCCAGTGTTTCCAAATGTTGCAGCCCTTGCATACGGTTTGGTAGTATTATGCAGGCATCACTTGCAATCTTCAAATATCTCAGCAGAAACAGTTCTGAAATCCCAGTAAGGTCTAAGGGGTCGTGGTCGCCAGGATGGCCGGATAGATTGAGATTTAGAACACGGAGAAGCTTGAACTCTCTAATACAAGGCATGCACTCAAATAATCCAGAAAATCTAAGTGACCGAATTTGTGACCTGCTCATGTTCGTCGGTGTCTTGGCATATCTTGCATTGCCAAAGAGGAGAGACAGTCGACGGACAATATGAGAAAATGATACATTCTTTCGGCTGTGGTCTATTGCCACAATGAAATTCTCTTCTACAGACTTGCGCACAATGAAATCATGTATGGCGTCATGAACTGCACAGGAAACCACCTCACTGTTGTAACTGATACATATAGGTTGGATGAATCTTCTACCAATAAGTTGATCGAGATAGCTTTCTGCAACTCTATCAATGTCTTGCCCTTCTGTTGTGTAAACAAAATCTTGAGCCACCCACTGATTGAGCAAATCATACTTGAAGAATTCATAGCCCTCTGGACACATACTAAGAGATAGCAAACATGACTTCAGATAATGAGGAAGGTTATTGAAGCTCAGATTCAGTGCTTGTCTCGTTCTTTCTGATGCCGAGAAACAAGAGCTTAACGACCGATGGATGTGCGTCAAAAGATCAATTGACATGACAGGTTGGCTTGCTAAAAGACCAGCTATGCTGATTGTTGCTAGCGGCAGACCACCACATATTTGAACAATTTTGTTTAAAGCCTCTTTCAACTGTTCAGGGCAATTGCTGTCAGAGCCAAAAAGTGTGTTGAAGAATAACTTTCTTGAGTGATCATCATCTAGGGGCTTCATCTGAAAAACATACTCTGATTGATAGCAGCAACATGTTAATGCAACATCTTCGATCTGTGTAGTTGTTATTATTCTGCTGCCATGACTACCCTTCGGAAAAGCATGATTAATAATGTCCCATACTGATGCATCCCATACATCATCAAGAATAATTAAGTACCTGCATGCCAATAATTAGCACATATTAGTGTATGGAGAACATGCAAGTTTAAGTCTAATATATATGAAGAAAAACAGTACTACCTTTTGTCTTGTAGATGGGTCTTGATATTGTCAATGAGGCCAGTCTCCTTACAATCTGGTGTGGGGTGCTGCCGCTGGAGTTGAGAGAGCATGTCATGGAAAATTCTCTTCGTGTCAGGCTGTTCGGACACCCGAATGAAAGCTCGACACTGGAAGCTCTTACCAACTTTGTTGTACAAAGCTCTAGCGAGTGTAGTCTTACCAAGACCAGAAGATCCATGAACAGACATGACCTTGAACTGCTTGCCCTCATCATTTTCCATTGAGTTGATAAACTCGTTCATCCGGCCATCAATTACTATGTGGGTGGTTTCTTCACCATACTGCATTGGGAGCATAGGGCCAAGGGATACAAACCTACGCCTCAAGTTACTGCAAGAATGGAGATCATACCTCTGGTGTCGTTCAATCGCCTTCTGGACGAACAAGCTGAACTGTGACACCCTTCCCGCAGTCCCCTCGTGTCGTGGCTTGAGCCTCTTGGAAGTCTTGGCATGACCGGACAATTTGAGTCGGGATCTGGTGCCCTTGATGTTGTTTGAGGATTCTGCAGGCTGCACAAATAATAAGCTGTCGATGTAATCCTCTATGTCGTATGACAGGTCGTGCGCCTCATTCATCCAGCACTTGGCTGTCGGGGGAGGCTCCTCCAGCTCTGACAGTTCATCTAGGTAGGAGCTTATCTCTTCAATATCTTCTCTTAGGAGTTGCATCCCATCCTTGACACTCTTGGAGCAGCATCCCTGAGGAGGAGCTAGCAGCAGCATGTCCAGCTTCGCACCAAGAGCTCTCATGGCGCTAAGAGACACACTCACCGAACCATCTAGTTAATCAAGCGCGCACAAGAGTCAAGACAGAGAAGACAGAGGTACGGAATTAATTAATTAAGGAATTAACATTTGCATGCATAGATCAATGAAGTACTGTACTCGACCTGATAGAGACAGAAATAAAGAGAAATCGAGACAAGAGATGGATCAATCAAGCAACACTCACCAAGCAACGTCGAGATATTAGATGATGTCAATATGCGAGCTTCCTCAAGGACGGTATTGTTTCTGTCTCGCTCTAGAGTACCAGATTGCTCCACTGCACATCCGGTGCTTGCTTCAATAATAAGTGGTCTCTTGGCGCCCCGCGAAGCACTTATCAGCCCCCCCGTCTCCCTGACTTTGCCTACGTCCTCGATCGAAACATCTAAACACACGTAAACAAGTATACAATTAAACTAATGGTTGTGTCCATTTGGTGGTCGACGGAAGTCGAAATGGGCATCAGTCAAATTTTAATAATTAATTAATAGATGTCAAGAGAAATCTAGACAAAGCTAGCTGGAGTGAGTCCCAAGAGAAAAAAGCTAGGTGTAGAGATGGATCAAACAACACTCACCAAACAACGTCAAGATGTTAGATGATGTTGTTTCCTCAAGGACAATGTTGTTCCCATCTCGATTTTGACCACCAGATTGCTTGGCTGCAAATTCGGCGCTTGCTTCAGTAATAATTGGTCTCTTGGCGTCCAGCGAAGCACTTATCGGCCCCCCTGTCTCCCTGAGATCAACTATGTCCTCGATCGAAACATCTAAACACAAATAAAGATACAATTAAACTAAGGGGAGTGCCTTGATTTGCGGTGGATGGAAGTCGAATTGGGCATCAGACAGATTTTCAGATTTAAATAATACTAGATGGAAACAGAAACCAAGAGAAAGTTAGCTGAGGAGATTCCCATGAAAAAAGTTAGCTGGGGAGATGGATCAAGCAACACTCACCAAACAGCGTCGAGATGTTAGGTGATGTTGTTTCCTCAAGGACAATGTTGTTCCCATCTCGCTCTTGACCACCAGATTGCTTGGCTGCAGATTCGGCGCTTGCTTCAGTAATAAGTGGTCTCTTGGCATCCAACAAAGCACTTACCGGGCCCCCTGTCTCCCTGACTTCACCTACATCCTCGATTGAAACATCTAAACACATGCAAATAAAGATACAATTAAACTAAGGGGATTGCCTTTATTTGCGGTGGATGGAAGTCAAATTGGGCATCAGACAGATTTTCATATGTAAACAATAGATGTCAACAAAAATCAAGAGAAAGTTAGCTGAGGAGATTCCCACGAAAAAAAGCTAGCTAGGGAGATGGAAAAAGGAACACTCACCAAACAACCTCGAGACGTTAGATGATGTTGTTTCCTCAAGGACAATGTTGTTTCCGTCTTGCTCTTGAGAACCAGATTGCTTGACTGCATACTCAGTGCTTGCTTCAGTAATAAGTGGTCTCTTGGAGTTGAGGCCTCCTCTTACTGTTCGATCGTTGCCTCCTTCATACCGTGGAGGCTTTCGGATATACTGACCTGCAGATATGCCAAATCATCACGTTAGCATCGCATGTTATCATCAAATTTGATGTGAGAACATTAGACATAGGGGAGATTGATTATTTACCAAGGCGCTCCTGCGTATACCGAGTTACTTCGCAGCTTGGATTTTCATGACTGTCGTCATCAAAAATTATAAGTGGGACAGAGGAGACCAAGTGGAAATACTCTCCACCTTCTCTGCATCGTCTTTTCAACTCTGGGCATGCAAATATGCCCAAGTGTTCAAGGGCTGGCAACCGCTCCAGAAGACCATGAGGGAATTTCTCCATAGCTGGACAATCAACAATCACTAATTCCCTAAGAGAAGTGAGGCCACCCATTCCATCAGGCAGCCCTTTCAAGCCACGACAGCCAATCACATCCAGACTCCTCAGCTTGGCCAGATTTCCAAGGTTCGAAGGCAGCTTGGCCACACTGTTGCAGTCTGAAATCGTCAAATACTCCAGGGATAGCGGAAGGGTCTCCTCAAACGATGAAGTGTTCCCCTCCAGGTTTTCACATCTACTGATATACAGAGAGCGGAGGCGATTCAAGCACCGGAGCCCCTCTGTTGGCCAGCGGACAAGATTGCTGCATCTCTGAATTGCCAACTCTTCCACGAACGGAAAACATTTCCAAGGCATAAGGTGTGATCTAGACAAATCGGAGCTTGTGACCAAGCTGCTGGGGCCTTCCAGAGCCAAGTGCTTAAGTTTTTCAAGAGATCTTTGACTTTGGCTTTGCTGCGCATCTAGAGGCAACATGGGTATTTCTTCCGGAGACCCAAGAGTTAAACTGATGAGAAATGGCCAAGAACCCAAACGGATGTTCATAAAAACTAAACCGACTATAGTACTGTGAACTCCAACTATAGTCAACTCGCTGACAATGGGGGTCACTGGAATACTGGCAAGCTTGGGGCAGTTTTCGATCCTTAGCTCTTCAACCATCGGGAACATTACCAGGCTATCATCAGGCTCTCCCACACTGTTTTCTGCCCATATCTCCAGGCTTCGTAGCTCAATCAACATCATCCTCTTCAACCTTGGGAAAATCTGCACAGGGGTAATGCCTCCAGATACCACATAAAGGCTATTACATAATGTTGTCAGGTTATCCATCTTCTGTAAGGACAACATTTCTAGAGATACTGAGAGCCATACTACAGGTATACTCTTGCATCTTGGGCAGTTGGAAATTTTGAGTTCTCTCAAGTAGTTAAACATATGAGGCTTTCTCATCCATTGTGATATTTCTAGGCCACCATATCCATGTATCTCCAACTTTTGGATATTACTATGAGGTTCTAAGCACTGAAGCACTTCTTCCACATTATAGGCCATATTTTTAGGCCCATCATCTATTTCTTCGTCCCAAGAGAACAACAACTCACTTAAATTCTGCTTCTGATTGAGATTGGCTTCTTTTGCATTTTCCCCACTCTTTATCTTCTTCAAATTCAATAGCTCCAACCTATTGCTAAGGTGTTGCAAGCCTTTGAGCTGCTCTATACCAAGGCCATCTCCAGTATCCACAACAAATGTTGTTAATATGTAAAGGCTGTTCAGTAGACCAAAGTTTGGAGACATACTTTCGAGACGGTCACAACCAGAAAGGTACAAATGCATGAGCTTTCTTAGTCCTGCCATATCTTTTGATAACTGCCGCAACTCCTTGCAATCTATGAGCCTCAATGTTTGCAAGTTATACAACACACATATTGAATCTGGCAACGCAACAATGTCAGACCCAGAGAGGTCAAGATACCGTAAATGTTTTGCATGTATGGCCTTGCAAATGACAATTGAAGAAGGGGAGCAATGCAGCGCTCTTAGTGATGCTGATTCTTGAAGCAAGTCTTTTACATCCTTGTGTAATCTGCTCCAAAAATTATAGCGATCCTCGTATGATTCTGAAGGAACTAACAAAGTGCGGAGGTTTGTTCTGCCTTTGCATAACACACGGATTTGTTCCAATTCGGCCTTTGACATTTGCATGTGACAAACATCTTTTAACAATGTTTTCTGTTGAGTCAGTTCTTCTATACTTGAACATTCATCTGTAACATCTTTTGCTAGATCATGCATTAAGTCATGCATTTTACATACTATTGTCTCATATTGTGTGTTATCCCCATAGACAGTATAGACAGCAGATTTGACTACCACTTTCTTATCTTGGAGGAAGGACATCAAAACCAGCTGATTGAAAATGAATTCTCCTTTCTGTGTTAAATCCATTGTTCCCTCTTCTTGAATAAGGCCATTTGCCATCCATAGTTGGATCAACCTATCCTTCTCAATCTCATAATCCTTGGGGAAAACTGCACAGAATGCAAAACATTGCTTCATTTCAGATGACAAGTGTCTGTAGCTTAACTTTAGTATGTGCATGACCTCATTGCCTCCATGACTATCCCAAATGTTACTTTTTTCTATGGCCTTCCATTCCTGTACTTGTTGCTTTGAACTCAGCAATCCACCCATTGTCTTGAGAGCAAGAGGTAACCCCCCGCATTTATTGACAATACGCCTTCCGATGCTGACCAACTCTGCTTGCTCCTCAACACCATGGCTAAATGCTTTGTTCGAAAACAATTCCCATGAATCTTCTTGACTGAGAAATACTACCTCATGGGGCTCAACGGTGCACATTATAGAGGCCACTTGCTTGCTTCGACATGTGACAACTATAACACTTCCTGGTCCTCCAACAGAACACAATAGTGGCTTCAATGCATCCTCCCACATCCTCTTGTCTTCATTCCATACATCATCGAGAACAAGTAAAAATCTAATCCGGCCAATGACTTGCTCAAGTCGCTCTTGCAATGGTTCAATGCTGTCAGGCAGATCGCAACTTCTGTTTGTAGCCAACTCAATGATGGATTTCACAAGAGCAATGGCATCAAAGTTGTCTGACACGCAGTGCCACATCTTCAACTGGAAGTGTTGTTGGACCTGCTGGTCATTATACACCATCTTAGCAAGAGTCGTCTTGCCAATACCTCCCATCCCAACGATGGGCAGCACCCGCACCTTCTGTTGATCCTGCTGGTCCAGCAGCAGCTTCACCAACACCTCCTTATCATCGTCTCTTCCAAAGATTTTGGTAGAGTTGTCCAGATTGAAGTGCATCTGCCGCCAAGGAAGTTGCTGCTCCACCCTATGGACAGAACTCTCCAGTCCAAACTTGTTCATCTCCACAACCAACTTATTGATCTTCTTGAGGACGTTCTTGAGCTTCTTGCTCATTTCAAGACGGAAGAACAGTGGGATGCGGTGCGTGATGTAGCTGAGTAACTTACGGGAAGTGGATCCGCTGATCTTAGACTGGCGGAGCAGCGCCTCGTACTGGAAATCGTCGAGAACGTCACTGGCCTCATAGGTGACGGACTTGAGATCTTTCATCCAGCTCTTGACATAGGCGTTTGTCTCGCTCCTCTCCTCAGTGTTCGCCAGCTTGCACTCTATGGCTAGCAGATGGCGCTCCAGCAATTGGCGGTCGTCGTCGAGGCCACACATGCTGGTCATGTTCACGACGAGTGCGTCTGCGGCCTTGCCGGCCACGCGGTGCACCAGAGGGAGAAGCAGCGACTCTGACATTATCTTGCAGCTCGGAGGAATAAGAAACTGCAGCATATATATATGAAAGAAGAGAAGAGGTTAAGCTGACAGAACACGGACAACCTTGTAATCTTACTATGAAGGCAGGAAACATTATGATCCTAGCTTCAAAGCATGGCTTACCCCCTTCTAATCCTCCTTATATTTTACTTTATTTCTTAGATCCACAATAGCTTAGCTTGTATAGCTCTTGTACATACTTTTTGATATACATACATTAAAAAAGTCATGTTCCGTACAGCTAAAAAACGACAGAACATGGAGAACCGATGAAGAGCAAAACAAGGCAAGGATTGAGGGAGAGCAATCACCTCAACGACGCCCAAATTTGATCTTTGGTGAAAGAGCGACGATGGTGCTGCTCGTTCGTCGCCGCCCCTGTGCAGATCTCTCACGCGTCAAGGGATTGTGTGGTTGCTGACTCCGTCTTGCAGCTTGTACTAATCCGCGAGGAGGCCGCCGAGCTTCAGGAGAAGGCTGCCCATGCCCCCCGACGCCGCGTCCATGGCTCGCGCGGCTGGTTGCGCCAAGGTCGCCGGGGTCGGAGCGGCAGAGCCGGCGTTTGGAGGCCACGGGATGACGCTGCTATGGCCAGGGCCGAAGTGGCCGGCGTTTGGAGGTGGAGGGAGAACGGCGAGGCGGTGCTATGGCCGGCGGTGGCGGGGTCGGGGCGGCCGGCGGCCCTGGGGTCGGAGCGGCAGAACTGGCGGTGGCGGGATCTGGGGTGAGGAAAGTGTGTAGAGCAGAATGAGAGATTCGGCTGCCGGAATTTTGACTTTGGAGTAAACCTACAGCACATGGGAACAGTTCTCAATCGGCCGACCGGCTGAGCTCTCGCGTCGGTCGCGTCGGCTGTGTGACACGCATCCAGCGGAACCCACGCATGGACCAACGAAACGCTAACGGTGTGTAGAAACCATTGTTTTTTAGCTAGTCACACGTAACTTATAGACTAGTAACATATGTTAGAGCATCTCCAGCCGCGCCCCCAACAGGCCCTCCTCAGGCATTTTTGCCGCGCCGGCGCCGAAAAAACGGCCCAGTCGCGCCTCCATAAGCCCGTTTTTCATCGGCTCGGACCAAAACTGGTGCCGGCGGACCCAGGCCGAACCCGGCGCCCTGGGGGGCGCCTGGGGAGCCGGCACAAGTGAAAAGGGCGCGTGGGTCCGCCCTGTCGGCGAGTCGAGCGCCTCTTCCCGCTTTTTCCCCACTTCCCTCCCGCTCGCCTTCCTCCCGCCATTCTCTTCCTTCCTCCCGCCAAACTCCCTTCCGCTCGCCTTCCAGTCGGCCGCCATGCCACCGAAGAAGTACGTCGTCCCACGTGCGGCGGCAACCACGACTGGCACCGTCGCCTAGCCGAAGTAGAGGAAGCCGAGGGCGCCACCGTCCAAGCCACCGGGCATGCCAAATGCCGAGTGGAGGGCGGAAGTTCAGCGAGGGGAGGCTGTCACCGCCGACCGGCGGAACAGGGCCATCGCCAAGAAGGCCCGCGACAACGCGGCGCGCGCGGGTGCGGCTGCCTCATCGGCGGACCAGACGGGGATGATGAATCCACCCGGGCCACGCCCAGTACGCGCCCTGGGGACAACAAGGCGTCGGTTCTCCGCAGCCATGGGGATCGCCCTCGCCGGGCTACGCCGACGGGGACGCGCACGGTGGGTTCAACCCAAACGTGACCTTCCCCCATGGACATCCAGCCCAGCGCACACCCTCGCCCGCCTTCTTCGGCGTGCAGTACCCTCCAAACAACTACTCGCCTCCCGCCTACGCGTCCTCACCGACGCCCCCTTTCCGCCGTGGCCCGCTGCCCTTCTCGCACCTCGGCGACACCGACGAGACCGAAGCCGACATGGACGACATCATCGCGGCAGGTTCGGCCGCGGCCGCCGCGTCTCCCGGGTTCGTCACCCAGGACGAGACGGTGGATCTCAGCGGCAGCATGGACGGCGAGCTTGGCTACGTCTACGGCGTGGACGAGCAGGAGGCGCAGGAGCCGGAGGAGGACGAGGAGGAGGAGGAGGAGGAGGAGCCGGCGCCTGTTCCGGCGAAGGGGCGCAAGAAGAAGAAGCGGGCGGCCAGGCCAGGCGAGCCGCACATCAAGTGGGCGTCCAAGGAGGAGGAATGCCTCGCCGAAGCATGGAAAGTCGTCTGCCTCGACCCGACCACCGGCACGAACCAGAGCTTCGAGACGTACTGGGACCGCATCAAGGCCGAGTCCGACGAGCGAAAGCTCATCGACCCCTACTTCAAAGGCGTCTACATACAGCGCGGCTCCAAGGCGATGGCGAACCATTGGGGGCGTATCCAGGGCGTGCAACAAATTGCATGGGGTCGTCGAGGAGGTCGCGGCTCGCCCGGAGAGCGGCGCCAGCGTTGAGGATCAGGTATGCCACGCCGGTCTCCCGCCTCTCTTCATCGTCTACGCCCGCCAACTGTTTGTTCCTCCGCGTAGTTGCTGCGCATGTTCGCCCTGTATCGGCAGAGCAACCGCGACGCCGAATTCAAGTACCTCCATGTTTACAAGCGCATTGACAAGTGCGAGAAGTGGGCGGAAGTCCGGCGCACCCTCGACAAGGCCAAGGAGACATACAAGCCGGACGCACCGACTCCGGGTGCGTCAGAGGGGCGGCCGGACGGCAACAAAGGGGCCAAGAAGGGGAAACACCCCAACGCGGCTACCGCGCGAGTGTAGGAGTCCATCGAGCATTGCCTCGCCGACGCAATGGCCCGGTCCATCCTACGTGAAGAGAAAACCGCGGCGCGGTGGTCGTCGTTGCTGATGAACAGCGCCATCAAGCTCGACCTGCTCCGGACCAACGTCGCCGCGAAGAAGAGGAACACCGACCTGGCTTTTCTGATGGGCGGGGCAGACATGCTCCAGAGCACCGACGAGAAGCTCAACACGTGGTACATGGCGGAGCGCGGCCTCATCCTGAACCAGCCGCCGACGACGTCGACGCAACTCCCGCGCCCACGCCGACGCCGACGCCAAGCCCGAGTGATGACGCCTCCACGATGCCGCCCAGCAGCACCGAAGCCGCGCCGACACCGCCCAGCACCGAAGCAGCTCCGACACCGCCGAGCCCGCGCACACCGACTCCGCCGACGCCTGAAGCTGACCCCGCCGAGTTATGCGTTGCGCACGTGAACTTGTGGCGCTCTGTTTTTTGTATGCCAGACTACATCCGATCGCCGAACTGTGACTTGTGATCGTCGGACTTGTGGCGTCTTTTGTGATGAGCGGGAATGACCAAGTTCGAATTTTCCGCATCCTGGGGCCGGCGCCTGGGGGCGTGACTGGGAGCTAGGTCGCCCCCAGGGGCCGAGCTAGCGCCGGTTCGCCCACAGGCCGCTCTTTTTAGGCGCTCTGGGGGGCCGAACGGCTGGAGATGCTCTTACTACCTTCATAACGGGAAGTGTCGTGGTTTTGTCACGGCAGATGTCCTTGTGAAAGGGCTTAGTCGTGGAGCCATCACTACGGGTTAGCTTGAAGAGGTTAAAGCGGACAAGGGACGCAAGAGAGTTTATACTAGTTCGGCCCCTTCGATGAAGGTAAAAGCCTACGTCTAGTTGTGATGGAATTGATGGGGTTTCGATGACCAGGGAGCGAACACGCTTTGCCTGAGTCTCGAGTTGTTGTCTGTTGTCCTTGAACCGCCGCCGGGTTGTCCCCTTATATACATGGGTTGATGCCCGTCGGTTTACAGAATCCCGAGGCCGGCTCATAAACGTGTCCGGCTCGGTCTCCGTTCTTTCTACCTTACAATGCAAGTTACATATCAATGTCGGTTTATATCTACAGGCCTTAAACCGGTTCTGGGCCCTGGGCCTTCATCCAGCGTCACCGTCTGTCTTCATGGGCTTCGAGTATAATGAACTACTGATGGAGTTAACCCGGCCCCTCCTGGCCGGTTTACACCTAGTAGTAATATCCCCAACATTAAGCCCCAGATTGATTTGAACAGGTTCATGTCAATCCTCAGTACTTAATAAAACTTCGCCTTCAACATCTTCTTATAATTTCGTAAACCGCCGTGATGTCATCTTCCCGGACCGTGGTAAACAGCCGTGACATCATCTATTATTAAAAACTATGCATAACCCATCTTCATTAATGGGCCTCCGACAATCGAGGCGACAGCTCCGCCTTATTTCCAAATTTCTGGCTCCTCGGTTTTCGCACCTGACACTTATCCCTTGCCTTTATAAATAGGGCTGAGGCGCTCAACCTCCGGAGCTCCGCCACCACCGTCTATCGTCGCCTCTGCTTCAACTCTGGCCGCTGCATCACCCTGAACGCACCAGAGAGCTGCGGTGCTTCTCCATTCTCTCATCAGCACTGGTATGTTCTCTGTTCTTCCACCATAGATCTGTTCTAGGGTTTCGGTGTTCGTCGGTGCTAATTGCTTGTATAATAGGGTTTTGATCCAGACCTTGATATTCATCATGTTCAATGATAGTTGTAGCCCTTCTTTTCCATCTAATGCACCTCGTTAAAATAGAAGATCCCATCTGAACCTTCATCCACTGTTTTGGTACTACTTCTTAGGTCTGAATATATTTTCCTTTTCTGATATACGGCAGATCCAAAATTATAATGCCCACTTGTGAAACCTATTTTTCCTTCACTTACACATATGTAGACTTGCATCTTCAATGTCAGACTAGGCGGTTTAACTTTTAGAAAAAATGACGACCCGGTATATACCATTAGTCCCCTTGTTGAACCGCCAATGTACTTCAACTTATAGCCTTTTTTTAGTAAATTCTGGTTTATGATTAACCAACTTCGGTTTAACAACATGCTTACATCCTTGTACCACCGCATAGTTGTCCACTATAATCTTAAACCGGTAATTATCATGTTGTAGATCATTCATTGCCATGGCCAAGCAAATGTATGAATGCAATTGGGTCCCTTCTCGAGTGACTGAAGAACAGTTAAACAACCTTGTCAAAACGGGTGCTTTAACCAAGAAAGATGCCATTCACTGGAGGGTCCCTGGCCCGGAATGTCCTCCTACACCCAAGGATGGAGAGGTTGTTGTATTTGCTGATCACTTAGGCCGGGGTTTCAACCCTCCTGGTTCAAAAAATTTCCGGGATGTACTGGCCAGCTTTCAACTGCGCCCACAAGACATCGGTCCTAACTCTGTGACCAACATCTGCCACTTCCAAGTTTTTTGTGAGGTTTACCTTCAAGAGGAACCTTCAGTAGAACTGTTCAGGGATTTCTTTCACCTAAACCGTCGCACACAATTCAAAGACGGACCCAACACAGAATTGGGCGGAATGGCGGTTCAGAAAAGAAAATAAGTCACCTTTCCTCACCCCAGTCTCCACAGTCATCCCAAAGAGTGGAACCAGACCTGGTTTTATTGCAAGGACACGTCTCCAGCTGACGAAAACCCCCTGCCGGGTTACCGTCCGGAATGTCTGAGCAACACACATCCTCTTCCTCAAAGGCTGACCTCCAAAGAAAGGGCCAAATATGCTCCTCAACTATCAAAGCTCAGGGCCTTTATGGCAAACGGTTTGACAGGAATTGATCTTGCGCGCTGCTGGATAAGCTGGAGCGTTTTGCCCTTAAGATGGCGCCCCGGTTTGATGTGTGAGTATACTGGGAATTTGAAGGATGCTCAGCGGCACATTGACATTCAGCTTACAGATGACGAAGTCACTGAAGCTGTAAAAAAGATGTTGAACGAACCGGAGGCTGTCTGTGCTCAAACCGGACTACTCCCTTTCTGCACCACCAACAAACCGCCAGCTGTAAGAATCATATAAACTGTTTATCTGCAATTGCTTCTGTCCCAATATTCTCTGAAAGTGTGATTATTTTCTTGACAGGGCGATGATCCATTCTGGAACAAGAAACCCCCGCAAGACAAACCGGTGAAGCCAACCCGTCAAAAAACCAAAGTTTTGAAGAAACCTGCCAACATGAAGAGGACCACTGCATCTTCCGATCCACCAGCTGATGATGATGTGGGTAACCTGGAACTAGAGGTAGAACTTGACTCACTTGGTTCATTTTTCGTTCACCTTATTGATGATGATTATTGTCAGGACGACGCTGAGACCAGCCAAGCCGAAGCTGTAGAGGTAATTACTCTTTCCTCCGATTCAGATCCTCTGCCAACACAAAAAATCCATCGAGCAAACCGGAAAGTTAAATTTTCTCATCCTCTTGCTTACTTGGATCCGAACTTTCTTGTGAAGACACAACAACACGAGGCTCGCCGCACAACCCTGCATAGCGGCCAGGTAGTTACCTCCGCCGGTTTACCGAACAGTGCAGTTCGGAAACGCCGATCAGAGGCCTCTTATTCCCTTGACATTTCACGCCCCAAAGCGGGTTGTTTTCGTCAACCTCTTAATCCTTCTGACTCAAATTATCAGGGCACTTCTCATTCATCCTCTGGCGAGTCGTCTGCCACAAAACTTCCACTACTTAAAATAGTGCTTGGGTGAGCCATACTCTTACTTATATCCTTGATATGTTACTTAATATATACTGTATTGATCCTTATTTTTATTTTTCTCAGGGCCAAGCCCAGACCCAGCAAGAAGGCTCGTCTGAATAAACCGATAGAGGAGAACACAGCTACTGAACCGGAGAAAACTCCAGATCCTGAAGAGGCCAACATTGATGATATGTTGAATGATTCACCGCCTCAAGATCATGACTTCGTTGCTGAGCAGGCAGAAGTTGATGCCACCAGCCATGCCGACCAGCCAACAAGCCCTATCCGGACTGACAAGCCGGCCAGTCCAATAAAAAATACTGACAAACCGGCAAGTCCAGTACGAGCTGTTGAGGAGAAGGGTGATGACGTTCTGATTACTGGCATTGGCCATACAGACCCAGGAAATCATGTCGCTTTGTCAAGGCATACCGCCAAATAGGAATTCTCTGCAATTGGCAAAGGCAAATGGAATGCCGATCTGTCCACTTACGCCCATCTGAATGCTCAAGACTTTCATTCCGGCTACGTGAACCGTCTATATACTAGTCGTGACTATGAAGCCGGCTTGGTAAATATGATGAAGGAACGATATGAGGTAACTCCACAAGTGTTTTTCCCTTACGTTTAATTTCAGTTTATCAACTCCAGTAGCCCCCAAGCAAATATCCATTAGCCCCCAAGTACCAAGTTGAATACTTGTATTATGCTTGGGACTTGTAGAAAATGTATGATGAAGAGCAAATATGCATTAGCCCCCAAGTATCAAGGGCATAACTTGTTATGTGCTTGGTACTTCAAATATGTACTGTCACCTCATCATATAACTGTCTCTTTGTAGGCTGAGCTGAGCAAGAAAGAGAGCCAAACCGCTGATCTGCAGGAGAACCTTAAATCGCAACAAGCTGAAACCTCCAAGGCGAAGGAAGAATTGACCAGCGCTCTAGGCGCTATGGAGAAACTGAAAGAAAGCTTCAACAAGGAGCGGACGGATTGGGAGAGTGAAAAATCCGATTTGATCAGAAGGGCTGAGAAAGCAGAGGCCGCTCTTAAACCGGTGGTTGATGAACTGACCAACGTAAAGCGACAGGTTCATGCCATGACTGCAGCTATGTTTGGTAAGCATCCTTGACTCCTGATTTTAACATATCCTTTCATGTATTTGCCGGTTTACTAATCCTTGCAATGATACAGGAACTCGTATTAGCCACTTAGGATCTGATGTTCAAAAGAAGTTAAAAGCGGCCTACACGCTGATAGAGCAGCTGTATACCGGCGCATAGCGGATCATCTACACTGCTTCCCACAATAATCCGCCTCCCACTTTGATCAAGGATACCATAGAAAGGTTATCTATGCTTCCTGCCCGGGTAGACGAGCTAAAAAAGTCTGCCGCTAGAACGGGCGCTTTGGCCGCACTAATCCGGGCAAAAGCATGGGTGCCTGACTTTGATCCTGTTGAAGCAGCCCAAGGCTGTCCCAGTTTGAAGGAAGACAGAACAGAATTTAGCGAAGATGATCTCCGAATCATAAACCGGGAAGTGCGCCCACCGGCTTGTCAACTGGTTGAAGAAGCGGATCTTTCACACTATCAGGCAAACTATGACGACAAGAACAAACGGGTTGCTGCGCTGATTCCTGAAGCTCAAAATGTTATCTCGCCAATCCGTAAGCACACTTATGCCCCTGACATTGAACCGTCCATGCTTATAAGTGATGAGGCTGTTTTCCAAGCTTTAACTGGAATCAACTGGGTGACTGCTGACTTCCAGCCGCTGGGTAGAGAGGAGGAAGTTGAACCGGCGCGAGATGATCTGCAACCGTCAGGCCAAGCTGGTGACCAACCATGAACCGGAGGCCGGTTTAATCTTCCACATGCTGCAACATGTATTTGAGAAAACAATTATCCTTTTGGGTGCTGGAAAGCCTTGTAATAGGCTTAGTTAAAATACTTGTTCTGATATGCCTGCGCGCATATTTATCTGCAATTGATGCTTGTTTGATTCGACATACGTAAGATATGATATCCATATTCATTTATTCAAGTTGTTCCTGCAGACAAGAAGCTTAAAGCGCCCTGGCGGTTTACCGCCGGGTGGGTCATGATACCCATATATATATATGACCAAGGATTATAACCTAGGTTGTGAAATATAACCAAATATGGAAATATATAATACCTGCAACCTTTAGGCATGATGTTGGCTGACCAACCCAACTCTTGGAGGAGAAATAACTCCTGTTTATATAAGGCCGGTTTATAGTAAAACCGTTCCGGGTTATGATAAACACCGGTTTACTCCATACTAGGACTTCGATTCAAAACCAGACCGGGCTGATAGTCTCCGGATTATGATTTGATCGTGTACTGTCGATTTGTAATTGGTAGTCTAACCGGGTTGATAACACCGGTTTAAAAAACATCATAAATCTTATAAAAAAGAGAGCGAAACTCAATCAAAGGCAAATAAAACCGTTGTAGTCGAGGCTTTTCACGGGCTGCCAGGCCCCAAATTCGAGGCTTTTCATGGGCTGCCAGGCCACTGAGTTAAACCATTTTTGCAAAGCCTTTTAAGATGGTCCGCAATCCTTAACCAATCATCGTTTTAACTTGACAAGTTCAGGGTCTGTATTTTAGAGTAACTTTTCAAAGTTCGAAGGGTCATACCAGGTTTACCTGGGTGGCATGACTTACTTAAATAGGCAGGTTAACCCGGGATTTTAGGTGTATACACCAGGCTTCCAAGCCATGGCTTGATAGCCCAATTACAAGCATTGATTCTAAGTTCGTTGCGATAGCAAAGAATCCCCAAGTAACGTTTTGAGCAGTGCTCAGTGCGTGCCTATGTTTGAGTTGTTGTTTTGATAATACTCTCTTTGGCCCCGGATTGATTTGGCTTTAAGCCAATCAAGAGGTGTGATTGTGGTTCAGATACAACCAAGCCCCCAAGTGATGCTGTGGCATTACGCCGATCAAGAGGTGTAGCTATGGTTCGAATACGACCAAGCCCCCAAGTGATGTGATATAAAGCTTTAAAAAGCTAAATCAAGGGGTAAACCGGACGCCGTTTTAGAAACAGAAGCTCCATGTAACCACACATGATGGAAGAAAACAACGGATACCCTACTTTAACTGAGGTTCCGGTTTATTGTATTGATCATAATATATACATTGTCATAATATGTACATAAGCAGAGCCTATAGCTCAAGTATAGTAGGGCCGAAGATGAGCAATATTCCACGGCCGGTTGGTCTCTTCCTCTGATTTACGTGAGTCTTTGCACTCTCGAACATCGATTAGGTAGTACGACCCGTTGTGCAGATTCTTGCTGACCACAAAAGGTCCTTCCCAAGGGGGGGATAACTTGTGCATATCCGTCTGATCCTCGATGAGTCGAAGCACCAATTCTCCTTCTTGAAAGGTTCTGGTTCTAACCCGGCGGCTATGATAGCGACGCAGATCTTGCTGATAAATCGCCGAACGGGCTGCCGCTATGTCACGCTCCTCATCTAACAGGTCAAGAGCCTCTTGCCATGCCTTCTCGTTGTCGGCTTCAACATATGCTGCTACACGAGGTGAGTCATGACGTAGGTCACTAGGAAGAACCGCCTCTGCTCCATAAACCATGAAGAATGGCGTGTATCCTGTCGATCTGTTGGGTGTGGTGCTGATGCTCCATAACACATAAGGTAGCTCGTCGACCCAACAACCCGGCATCCGGTGCAAAGGAACCATAAGCCGGGGTTTGATGCCTCTCAAGATCTCTTGATTGGCCCTCTCCGCTTGACCATTGGACTGTGGGTGAGCCACTGATGACACGTCAAGCCGGATGTGCTCAAGTTGACAGAACTCCTTCATGGCACCCTTTGACAGATTGGTACCATTGTCTGTTATAATGCTATGTGGAAAACCAAACCGGAAGATCACTTTTTTGATGAATTGAACCGCCGTGGCTGCATCACACTTGCTAACTGGCTCTGCCTCCACCCACTTTGTGAACCTGTCAACCGCCACCAAAAGGTGGGTCTTCTTGTCCTTGGACCTGTTGAAAGGCCCAACCATATCCAGCCCCCAAGTCGCAAACGGCCAAGTGATTGGAATCATCCTCAATTCTTGAGCCGGTACATGAGTGCGCCTTGAGAATTTCTGACAGCCATCACATCATCTGACCAAGTCCACGGCATCAGCATGAGCTTCCAACCAATAGAAACCGTGATGAAACGCCTTGGCCACCAAAGATTTTGAACCGGTGTGGTGACCACAGTCTCCTTCGTGGATTTCACGCAAAATTTCACAGCCTTCTTCAGGAGACACACAACGTTGAAATGCCCCTGTCACACTGCAATGATGCAACTCTCCATTGATAATGGTCATGGACTTGGACCACCGGATTATCTGCCTGGCCAGAGTCTCATCCTCTGGTAACTTGCCCCGGTTCATATACGCCAGATAAGGAACCGTCCAATCCGGGATAACGTGAAGAGCCACCACCAACTGAACTTCCGGATCAGGAATAGCCAGATCCTCTTCACCAGGGAGCTTGACGGACGGATTATGTAGAACATCCAAGAAGACATTAGGCGGAACCGGTTTACATTGGGAACCTAGGCGGCTTAAAGCATCCGCCGCTTCGTTCTTCCACCGGTCCACATGATCCACCTGATAACCTTTAAAGTGACCTGCAACAATATCCACCTCACGATGATATGCTGCCATGAGTGGGTCTTTGGAATCCCAAGTGCCAGATACTTGTTGAGCTACCAGGTCCGAGTCACTGAAGCACTTAACTCAGCTGAGGTTCATCTCCTTAGCCATCCGAAGACCATGGAGTAAGGCCTCATACTCATCTGCATTGTTAGTGCAAGGGAACATTAAATGGAGAACATAACAAAACTTATCACCTCACGGGGAAGTTAATACGACTCCAGCCCCAGAGCCCTCCAATTGCCTGGACCCATCAAAATGAATAGTCCAATAAGTGTGATCCGGCTTCTCTTCTGGTGCTTGTAGTTTCGTCCAATCATTGATGAAATCCACAAGTTCCTGAGATTTGATCGCCGTTTGGGGTATGTATTTCAACCCATGAGGCCCGAGCTCGATAGCCCACTTGGCAATCCATCCAGTTGCTTCCCTGTTCTGGATTATATCTCCCAAAGGAGCAGAACCGACCACCGTGATAGGATGGCCCTGGAAATATTGGTTAAGCTTCCGGCTGGCCATGAAAACTCCATATATCAATTTCTGCCAGTGCGGGTACCTCTGCTTAGACTCGATAAGCACCTCACTGATATAATAAACCGGACGTTGAACCGGATATTCCTTTCCTGCTTCCTTGCGCTCCACCACAATAGCCACACTCACTGCTCGCGCATTAGCCGCCACATATAGCAACAATGGCTCTTTGTTAACCGGAGCAGCAAGAACCGGCGGGTTAGCCAGCTGCCGCTTTAAATCCTCAAATATTTTATCCGCGGCATCACTCCAGACGAAGTTATCCGTTTTCTTCAGCATCTGATACAAAGGGATGGCCTTCTCGCCCAGGCGGCTGATAAACCGACTCAACGCGGCAATCCGGCCTACCAGGCATTGAACATTATTGATACACTTCGGTTTGGCCAAGGAGGTAATAGCCTTGATCTTTTCCAGATTAGCTTCAATGCCCCTGTTAGACACCAAAAAGCCCAAGAGCTTGCCTGCCGGTACACCAAAAACGCACTTGGCCGGATTAAGCATCATCTTGTAAACCCGCAGGTTATCAAAGGTTTCCTTCAAGTCATCAATCAATAGCCTTGCATCTTTCTTCATTGAACCGGCGGAGAAACTGCTTGACCGATTTATACTTAGGATCAACATTAAGAGTGTGCTCAGCGAGTTCTCTCGGTACACCTGGCATGTCAGAAGGCTTCCACGCAAAAATGTCCCGATTCTCACGGATGAACTCGGTGAGCGCGCTTTCCTATTTCGGATCCAAGTTAGCGCTGATGCTGAACTCACTACAAAAAAAATACACTTCCGTGATGATACGTGTTTGTCACAGTAGGTCGCTTTTTTGTCATGCATGTACATCCGTGACAAATTTACAGAATCAAGATAGTCATACCTGTGCTGTCGTAGAAGTGTTCCATGACATTACCAAAATTATCATCACAGAAGTGTCCACTTCCATGACGATAAATCGCGCGTCACAGAAGTGTTTTCGTCAAGGGTGACCGACACGTGGCATCCACCGTAACGGAACGCCATTAAGCTATCGGGTCGGGTTTTGGATCCGATAACCCGTTAACAACCCCGACCAATGGGAAATTTCCATGTGTAGAATTCTTATTGGCCCGACGAAACACGTGTCAGCTCGTCAGTGGGTCAGATAGGCGCCTATGATACGTCAACACGTGGCACGACCCAACAGAGGCCCATTCCTGTGAAAAGGCCGCCTCGTTTGACTTGGTCAAAAGGTGGCGGGCTGGCCCATGGAAAGCCTGTTAACGGCCTATTCGTGTATAGCCCATTTACAGCCCGCTAACACAAGGCTCGTTACACCCTATCCGAATTAGGCCGAGTAGCGTCATCTGGGCCATCCAATATGATTCCAGCCCGTTTTCACTTCTGGCCCATGTATGGCCCATGACGTCTTTCGGCCCATATGAGGCCCTATGTATCTCTTGGCCTACTAACGGCCCGTGGTGAAACTGGCCCGTAATGAACAGTGTATCACTTTACACCCATTAACGGCCCGTGGTGAAACTGGCCCGTAATGAACAGTGTATCACTTTATACCCATTAACGGCCCGTTACTCCGTTGGGCTGTTTCCAGCCCATGTTATCTTTCGGCCTTCTCAGAGCCCATTTATTCTTGGGCTCATTTCCAGCATTCGTTTACTTACGGCTCGTTACTGTCATTTTCTGCTTGTGGGCCAAATTCAGCTCGTAGTTATAGTCGGCCCGTTTGTGGTCTGTTAATACGTTGGGCCGATTTCATAGCATCATCAAATACGGCCTATTAACGATGGCCCGTTATGGTCGGCCTATGAACGGACGATTCCAACTCTAGCCCGTTTACGGCCATAATGCGGTCTGTTTGGCCCATGTTTAGCCAATCGATTATACGGCCCGTATAAGGCCCATTGATAATACGGCCCGCAGAAGGCCCATTGTTTCTATGGCCCGTAGAAGGCCCACTGTTTCTACGGCCAGTAGGAGGCCCAGTGTCACTACAGTAAATATTACCCATGGCTATTGTGGCCTAGTTTTAGAAAATAGGTTATTGCAGCCACTAGCTAACCGCGGAAAAAGAACTGCAATGACTACAAGCAAACAAATAAACAAGACAACAAGGAAATAAATAAGCAAGCAACTAACGCTAGGCTATCACGGCTATTACACATATTACATCCACTGGGCATCAAAGTTCGCCACCAGTGCAAATATAGGGAACAAAGCAGCATATCATATACACTGGTTGTCAACGTTGGCGACCAGCGCAAATAAACGCCACAGCCAAACAAATCCAGAACTGAAACCACTTCAGAAGATCTCAAGAAACAATATCCTGGGTACCCATAATGCCGGCAAGATGCTTAGCAAGCTTATTAATTTTCTCTTGTTTGGCGCTTAAATCCTCCAGCGCTTGCTGTTGCACCAGAAAATATGCATCTGAATTCTGCAGGGACTTCCTCAGTCCTTAAGCTTCCTGTCGCAGCACATCTGATCGATGTCTTTCAACTTGAAGTTGAGACTCAAGAAGACGAACTGATTCAGGCAGCGAGTTCGAAGAGCTTGTGCCAGTAGTAGTGGCCAGTAACTCGAACACTACATCAAGACAGGACTTTTGGGTTCCCTCACTGTCGTCAAGATAGTTTTTATCAGCTTTCTTGGAGACCAACAGGGATGTCTCACTATCTTGAACCTTATCTGCATTACTTCCTTTACTATTGGATAATGCGGTACTGTTCTCCAATATTTTGTCTGCATTCTAAAAGAGAAACAAGCAGACACATCACATGTTTACCATGTTGTATATGAAACTCATTTTGGTAAATGAGTTCAGTAGTAAAGTGGACAGGATAATAGCATGAAACAAACATATATCTATGTACCATGGTCACTTTATGGTCTATATCATTCTAGTTTTTGTTGCCAAATCAAGATAGAGACACATTTCAAATAATATTTGTTCAAGACAAAGCAGAATAGACAGAATATAAGTGTGGGTAACTATAGAGCAATAACAACACTTGTAATGTGCATGACATGAGAACATAACTGTTTATTCAATTGAAACTGAAATCAACATAGAGCAGGTTACAACAGCAAACCAGTTAAAGAAACAGGTTTAAAACATACCTGTTGCACCATTGGAGTTTCAATTCCATCCTTCAAATTTGAAAATAGTTGGTATGAGTAAATACAGTCATGCAAGAGCAAAGGAGTATGAACCATAGCTACAGAACCTGACCTGAGAACAAATCTTCTTCTCCTTTAAGCATTGAGTTGGGATTCGGAGTGGTGGTCCTCGTGCTTTGGGCACTGCAGTTCCCTTGCTAACTGCTCGTGTTTGGGTGCTCTGTGGTGGAGACGGTGTTGTGTCAACTGGAACTGGGTTACTATCTGCCAGGGTTCGGGTTAGATGGGGTGTAGCTGGTTCTCTGTCCAACTGGGTAGGGGTACAATCTGCGAGAGTCTGGGTTATGTGTGGTGGATCTGGTCCTTGGCAAGTGCAACCGTGGTTCTATCTACATCAACTGGTAGCACTATCTTTTCTGAATACCGTGTTGTTACTCCCTTAGATACTGCCATCACGCTCTCCAATTCAAATGGCTGATAAACAAGAAAAGTAATTGAAAGTATAGACATTGTATGATAGACAGGTGCAATGGATAGTGGGGAATAAAAGAGGGCATGAAATAATTCAGATTTATGTTGTCTAACCAAACATGATAGCATGACACAATTTCACATATATGATGGCTAACTAAACAGGATAGCATGACACAATTTCACATTATGATGGCTAACTAAAAAAGATGGAAAGACATAGTTCAAAATATGAGACTATGTAAATAGGATGACATGACATAACTATATAATGTGTTTATTAAATAGGTTGGCATGCCATAATTCACATACATTCACGGATAGAATGCCATAATTCAAAATATGATGACTATAAACACTAAACAGGATGAGATGATATAACTATATGATGTCTTTATTAAATGGGTTGCCATGCCATAATTCAGATAGATGATGTGTATGTACTATGTAAACATGATGGCATGATATAATTCAAATATATGATTTATATAGTAAGCAAGTAAGCAGATGGCAATCCATATATGATGTAAAAACTTAGCAATGCAAGACAACATGCATGACATGGGTAATATAACCCTGCCAAGTTTGAGCATAGACCTCAGGGGGAAAATAGGACTGGTCATCAGTCTCTGAATCCTCCTCTGAGGAGCTCTCTGTAACCAGCAAGATGTCTGCTTCAGCAGGTAGCATTATCTGCTCGGAATACCTTGTTTTCACTCCAGATACTTCCATCACCGCTTCAAATGGCTGATGCACAGGAAGAGTAGTTGAATATACAAACGTTGTCGACAAATGGAACACGTAATACAAAAAAATGATAGCATGATATAATTCCCATACATGATGATTTTCTAAACAACATGACATTGCATAATTCACATATATAATGCCTTTGCAACAAGATAGCATTGTATAATTCACATATATAATGTCTTGCAACAAGATGGCAATGCATAATTCACATATATGGTAATTAGACACTGAACAGGTGGCATTCACACAAAGCATGTCTAAACTAATCAAATGACATAGCAATGCGAGACACCATACGCACGATATGAGCAACATAACCCTGCCAAGTTAGAGCATACACCTCGGGGAGGGGGGATAGGACTGGTCATCTGTCTCTGAATCCTCCTCTGAGGAGCTATCCGTAACCAGCGAGATATGCGCTTCGTCAGATAGCATAGTCTGCTCTGAAGACCTTGTTTTCACTCCAGAATTTTCCATCACTGTGTCAAATGGCTGATGCACACGAAGAGCAGTTGAATGTAATAACATTGTTGAAAAATGTAATATGTAACGAAAAAAAGGATGGCCTCATATAATTTACATATAAGATGACTGGCTAAGCAGGATGGCATTGCAAAATTCACATATATGATACCTGGCTAAACAAGATGGTGTTGCATAATACACATAAACGATGAATAAACTAAACAGATGGCATTCGCACAAAGGATGTCTAAACTAAGCAGATGACATATTTGATGTATAAAGTAAGCAATGCAAGACACCATATGCATGATATAACCAACATCAGCATGCCAAGTTAGAGCGAAGACCTCAGGGGGTAAATAGGAGTTGTCTTCTCCTTCTGAATCCCCCTCAGAACAGATATCTTCCTCTCGATTACAATCCGAAATGCGTGGAGGGGGGCTGCCTTTGCGCCTACCATGGAGCGACATCTGCATGAAATTTTATTGCCACGCACTAGTAGAAAAGGGGGCAAAGGTTCATGCCGGGTAAGCCCATTAGTCCCGGTTCAGTCCAGAACCGGGACCAATGGATGCATTGGACCCGGTTCGTGAGCCCAGGGGGCCGCCCGGGCCACGTGGGCCATTGGTCCTAGTTGGAGGGACGAACCGGGACCAATGGGCCTCGCTCCTGGCCCACCACCATTGGTCCCGGTTGATGGCATGAACCGGGACCAAAGGCTGCCCTTTAGTCCCGGTTCATGCCACCAACCGGGACCAATGGTGGTGCCTATATATACCCCTCGCGCAAGAGCAGAGCAAACTGCTCTGTTTTTTCTGGCCGAGGGGGAGAGGGCTTGGTGGTGCTCCAGCTCACCACCTATGCACACAAGGTGTTCGACGGAATGCCCGAGCCACACTACTTAAGCTTTCTCCTCTCCAAGCTCGACCTCCAAGCTCCATTTTCCTCAATATTTGTCTAGGTTTAGCGGTCCGTCACGCCACGCCCCCATCTTCACCGCCGTCGATCACCCGTGCCGATCTCATCACCGGCACCACCGTGGTAGCCTCTTGTTCTTATCTTCTTTATGAAAGGAAAAATATTCTTACTTGTATGTTTAGATAGATACTTGTATCATTTTCTTACTTTTATTATTGCATCTTATATAGTGCGATGGTTTTGGTATCCGCCCCCGTCGGCCCTCGTCCTGTCTATGATTCGGATGTGGTATATATTATCTTTATAACTGTTAGTTCATTTATTGTTTATGAAAATTATGCCGACCAACATGGCATAGATTTTATTTATCTAGGAGGTATGTGAACCGAAAATTCCAACCGACCCTATTGTTGAGAGGTTAAATTTAGTTGAAGAAGAAAACAATTTCTTGAAGGAAAAAATAAAAAAATTGAGGAGGAGAAGATGATATTGGAGTTGCATGTTGCGTATGTCGTCGATGGTCACAAGATCAAGATGGATGCAATGCGCTTGAAGATTAGAAAGATTAGAAAATATGCCGTTCATACCGAGGCTTGGTATCATTATGCCGTTGGATCAATTCTTACCTTGGTTGCGATTATGATCGCGTTTGTTTTCGCATTGAAATGTTTTACATAGTTTCAATGTATGGTTTAATTAATTAGATGCTCTGGAGAGCTATATGTTGTTAGATGAGAACTATGTATGTACTTTGGTTTTAATGTGATGATGAACTTCTATTAATTTGGTCACTTAATTATCTATCCATGATGTTCTGTAATGGTTTTTGACACACTTAATTATATATAACGCACGTTGATGAACCGGCAATGGATGTACGGTGACAGACACACCTCCGAGTACATTAAGGGCATGCATGAATTTCTCAAAGCGGCTGAGGCAAACAAGCAGAATGGTTTTATGTGTTGTCCATGCCCTAATTGTGGGAATACGAAGTCTTAGTCTGATCGGAAAATCCTTCACACCCACCTGCTTTACAAGGGTTTCATGCCACACTATAATGTTTGGACAAGGCACAGAGAAATAGGGGTTATGATGGAAGACGGCGAAGAAGAAGAGTACGATGACAACTATGTGCCCCCTGAATACGGTGATGCTGCAACGGGGGGAGCTGGTGAAGATCAAGAGGAACCAGACGATGTGCCCAATGATGCTGCAACGGGTGAAGCTGCTGAAGATCAAGAGGAACTAGATGATGTGCCCGATGATGATGATCTCTGCCGGGTCTTTGTCGATGCAAGGACGCAATGCGAAAGTCAAAAGGAAAAGCTGAAGTTCGATCGCATGTTAGAGGATCACAAAAAAGGGTTGTACCCCAATTGCGAAGATGGCAACACAAATCTCGGTACCGTACTGGAATTGATGCAGTGGAAGGCAGAGAATGCTGTGCTTGACAAAGGATTTGAGAAGCTACTGAAAATATTGAAGAAGAAGCTTCCAAAGGATAATGAATTGCCCGACAGTACATACGCAGCAAAGAAGGTCGTATGCCCTCTAGGATTGGAGGTGCAGAAGATACATGCATGCCCTAATGACTGCATCCTCTACCGCGGTGCATACAAGGATCTGAACGCATGCCCGGTATGCGGTGCATTGTGGTATAAGATCAGACGAGATGACCCTGGTGATGTTGACGGCGAGCCCCCCAGGAAGAGGGTTCCTGCGAAGGTGATGTGGTATGCTCCTATAATACCACAGTTGAAACGTCTGTTCAGAAACGAAGAGCATGCAAGTTGATGCGATGGCACAGTGAGGACCGTAAGAAAGACGGGAAGTTGAGAGCACCCGCTGACGGGTCGCAGTGGAGAAAAATCGAGAGAAAGTACTGGGATGAGTTTGCAAAGGACCGAAGGAACGTATGGTTTGCTTTAAGCGCGGATGGCATTAATCCTTTCGGGGAGCAGAGCAGCAATCACAGCACCTGGCCCGTGACTCTATGTATGTATAACCTTCCTCCTTGGATGTGCATGAAGCGGAAGTTCATTATGATGTCAGTTCTCATCCAAGGCCCTAAGCAACCCGACAACGACATTGATGTGTACCTAAGGCCATTAGTTGAAGAACTTTTATAGCTGTGGAATGGAAATGGTGTACGTACGTGGGATGAGCACAAACAAGAGGAATTTAACCTAAAGGCGTTGCTGTTCGTGACCATCAACGATTGGCCCGCTCTCAGTAACCTTTCAGGACAGACAAACAAGGGATACCACGCATGCACACACTGTTTGGATGACACCGAAAGTATATACCTGGACAGATGCAGGAAGAATGTGTACCTGGGCCATCGTCGATTTCTCCTGACCAACCATCAATGTCGAAAGAAAGGCAAGCATTTCAAAGGCGAGGCAGATCACCGGAAGAAGTGCGTACCGGTGATCATGTACTTGCTATGGTCAATGATTTACACGTAATCTTTGGAAAGGGTCCCGGCGGACTAGCTGTTCCGAATGACGCTGAGGGACGCGCACCCATGTGGAAGAAGAAATCTATATTCTTCGACCTACCCTACTAGAAAGAGCTAGAGGTCTGCTCTTCAATCAACGTGATGCACGTGACGAAGAACCTTTGCGTTAACCTGTTAGGCTTCTTGGGCATGTATGAGAAGACAAAAGATACACCTGAGGCACGGGAGGACCTGCAATGTTTGCACGAAAAAGATGGCATGCCTCCGAAGCAGTATGAAGGTCCTGCCAGCTACGCTCTTACGAAAGAAGAGAAAGAAATGTTCTTTGAATGCCTGCTCAGTATGAAGGTCCCGACTGGCTTCTCGTCGAATATAAAGGGAATAATAAATATGCCAGAGAAAAAGTTCCAGAACCTAAAGTCTCATGACTGCCATGTGATTATGACGTAACTGCTTCCAGTTGCATTGAGGGGGCTTCTACCGGAAAACGTCCGATTAGCCATTGTGAAGCTATGTGCATTCCTCAATGCAATCTCTCAGAAGGTGATCGATCCAGAAATCATACCAAGGCTAAGGAGTGATGTGGCGCAATGTCTTGTCAGTTTTGAGCTGGTGTTCCCACCATCCTTCTTCAATATCATGACGCACGTCCTAGTTCATCTAGTCGACGAGATTGTCATTCTGGGGCCCGTATTTCTACACAATATGTTCCCCTTTGAGAGGTTAATGGGAGTCCTAAAGAAATATGTCCGTAACCGCGCTAGGCCAGAAGGAAGCATCTCCATGGGCCATCAAACAGAGGATGTCATCGGGTTTTGTGTTGACTTCATTCCTGGCCTTAAGAAGATAGGTCTCCCTAAATCGCGGTATGACGGGAGACTGACTGGAAAAGGCACGCTAGGAGCGGACTCAATAATATGTAGGGACGAGCATTCTTGGTCTAAAGCACACTACACAGTTTTACAGAACTCTACCTTGGTGACCCCATATGTCGATGAACACAAGAATAGTCTGCGCTCCAAACACCCGGAGTAGTGCGACAACTGGATTACATGTGAACACATCAGGACTTTCAGCAGTTGGTTGGAAACACGTCTCAGAGGTGACAACACTGTTTGTGATGATCTGTACTTGTTGTCCAGGGGACCATCCTTGACTGTATTGATTTACAAAGGATACGAGATAAATGGGAATACATTTTACACGATTGAACAAGATCAAAAGAGCACCAACCAAAACAGCGGTGTCCGCTTTGATGCAACAACCAAGAAGGGAAAGGACACATATTATGGTTACATAGTGGACATATGAGAACTTGACTACGGACATGATTTTAAGGTCCCTTTGTTTAAGTGCAAATGGGTCAATCTGTCAGGAGGCGGGGTACAGGTAGACCCACAGTACGGAATGACAACAGTGGATCTGAAAAATCTTGGTTACACTGACGAACCGTTCGTCCTAGCCAATGATGTGGCACAGGTTATCTATGTGAAGGACATGTCTACCAGACCGAGAAAAATAAAAGATAAGGAAGCGAATACATCATACGATGAGCCAAAGCGCCACATAGTTCTTTCAGGAAAAAGGGACATCGTGGGAGTGGAGGGCAAGACAGACATGTGTGAAGATTATGAAAAGTTTCACGAAATTCCTCCCTTCAAAGTCAAGGCTGACCCAAGCATCCTAATAAACGATGAAGATTATCCATGGTTACGGCGCAATAAGCAAATGACACAAGCGAAGAAAAAGTGAAGACTTTCTCCCGCAACTATTATGATGATACCATTCTCCGTTTTGTACATGCACATGCTATGCCAACTTTTTCAGAGTTCATTTCAAATGCTTTAATGTCTTATGGTTTGGCCCTCGTAATACCATTAATCCCGGTTCGCTCCTTGTCAACAATGTTCTCACCAAGAACACTCTCAAGAGGGCAACAAACTTGTGATTCACACAAATTTCAAAGAATTCAAATTTTAACTATTCTAATTTGAAAACTAATGGCACTAACAGAAAGTTTATAATTTTTCTAAAACTGAAAGCAAAAAGAATTAAAAAATAAAGCAAAAAACAAAAGAAAATAAATAATGCAGAAAACAAAACAAAAAAACTGAAAAGAAAATAAAAATAGCAATAATAAGTATTTTGTTGTAACTAGAAACAAAATAAAATAAATAAAGCAACAAAGAAAAAAAAGTGTTTTCAAATTTGAAAACTAATGGCATTAACAAAAAGTTTATAATTTTTCTAAAACTAAAAGCATAAGGAATTAAAAAATAAAGCAAAAAACAAAAGAAAATAAAATAAATAAAGCAACAAAAAACAAAAAAAGTGCCACCTACTGGGCCCCCACGGCCTGAATACGACTAGAAACCCATCCATGGGCCAGGATTGAGGCCCGCAGGAGGCCCAGTAGGCCCACATGCATAGCAGTGACAATTAGGCCCGTAAGCCTGCAATGGAGAGAAGCTCGAGAGGAGTGCGGCAGTGGGGCTTATAAACCAATGCGCACCCCTCTCAACTAGCGAGGTGGGACTAAACTTACGACGCAGGCACAGCAGCACAAGGCCTTTGGTCCCGGTTGGTGGCACCAACCTAGACTAAAGGAGGGCATTGGTACCGGTTCGTGGCAACAACCGGGACCAATGCCCCCCTTTAGTCCCGGTTGGTGGCACCAACCGGGACCAAAGGCCGCCGCTTCCCGCCCTTTGGGCTGCTGAAAAGTGGCCTTTGGTCCCGGTTGGTGGCACCAACCGGGACTAATGCCCACCTTTAGTCCCGGTTGCTGCCACGAACCGTTACTAAAGGCTTTGCTATATAAGTTAACACTTAGGAAATTTTCACTCTCATCTTGCAGTTGCCGCCCCCGACGACGGCGACGCCGCTCGCCCCGGCTCGCCCCCGTCGTCGCCGTCGCCCGTGCCCCTGCCCCGACGCGCGCCGCCCCGGCCCGCCCCCGTCGCCGTCGCCCGCGCCCCTGCCCCGACACGCGCCGCCCCGGCCCGCCCTCGCCGTCGCCCGCGCCGGCCCATTCCCCGACGCGCGCCGCCCCAGCCCGCCCTCGCCGTCACCCGTGCGCCTACCCCGAGCGCGCGCCCACTGCCCCGTCACCATCCTTGCCGCCGACCCCGCGGTCCTCCTGGTCCGGCCGGCGCCCTCCCTTGCTAGCATTTTTTTCATATATATGCTTTTTTTCATATATATGCTTGTTTTTATATATATGTATATATGTTGTCTGTGTATATATATGTTCATGTATATATGCAAAAGATAGTTTTTTAGAAAAATTAGAATTTTTTTTGTTCATAGATTTTTTTGGTGATATTAATTATTGTAAATATGCAAATGTTTGTATATTCATATGAATAATGAATTAGGCAATACTACTTCATGTATTTTTAAGAAGGAAGAATAAGAAAAAGAATGAGAGGAAAAAGGAAATAAGAAGAGGAAGAAAGGAGAAGAAGAGGGGAGAGGAAGAAGAGGAGAAATAAATAAGAAGAAGAAAAAAGAAGAAAAAGAAGAGGAGAAGAAGAAAGGAATAGAGGAGAAGAAGAGAAAATAAAATATACTCTATTTTCTCTTCTTCTCCTCTATTCCTTTCTTCTTCTCCTCTTTTTTTTCTTCTTTTTTTCTTCAATCTTCTCCTCTAGCTATTCCTTTCTTCTTCTCCTCTTTTTATTTCTTCTTCGTTTTCTTATGTTTTATCGGGTCTGTCGTCGTCGATATACCCCTCCCGGTAACTTCAACACGCGGGGGGTCGATATACCCCCTCCCCGATATTATTATTTTCCCATGTATGTATGTCGTCGTTGTCGATATAAACCCCTCCCGATAACTTCAACACGTGGGGGGGGGTCGATATACCCGCTCTCCCCGATAACATTATTTTCCCGTGTATGTACCTCATCGTTGTCGATATTACCCCCTCCCGGTAACTTCAACACGAGGGGGGGTCGATATACCCCCTCCCGATAACTTCAACACATGGGGGGGGGTCGATATACCCCCTCCCCGATAATATTATTTTCCCATGTACGTATGTCGTCGTTGTCGATATAAACCCCTCCCGATAACTTCAACACGTGGGGGGGGGGTCGATATACCCGCTCCCCGATAACATTATTTTCCCGTGTATGTATCTCATCGTTGTCGATATTACCCCCTCTCGGTAACTTCAACATGAGGGGGGGTCGATATACCCCCTCCCGATAACTTCAACACGTGGGGGAGGGGTTGATATACCCCCTCCCCGATAATATTATTTTCCCATGTACGTATGTCGTCGTTGTCGATATAAACCCCTCCTGATAACTTCAACACGTGGGAGGGGGGGTCGATATACCCGCTCCCCGATAACATTATTTTCCTGTGTATGTATCTCATCGTTGTCGATATTACCCCCTCCCGGATAACTTCGACAGTGAAAACTCTCGAGGAGTACACCCAAACTAATATATCCACGTGCTGTCATGCTTGTGTAATAATTGCCATGTTGTAATATATATTTGCAGAAACAATGGAGCACGGACGAGACGAGCAAGCAGAAGAGACATTGCGGGACATAATCTTAGACGGAGGTGATGTCATGTCGTGTTATCTTAACGACAATGATGGTCTGGAAGAACAGCAGGGTGAAGAAGCAGGTCCGGAAGAACAGCAGGGTGAAGAAGCAAGTCCGGAAGAACAGGGTGACGGCTCTAGTGACCGAACAGAGTCCGGCCAGGTAAATATATTAGTGAAGCCTGTGCTGAGACTAGCTAATTGATGCATTCATTGTTTTGGTATGTACACATATTAATTAACTCTCGTCTTTCTTATTTTTTCTAGCCCTCCGGATCGAGCACAACTTCGGTAAAGAGACGAGGCCCGAAGAAAAAGTTGCGCGAGGATGAAAGGTTTGAGATCACAGCAATCGCGCGCGACAGCCTACCGATTGAACCCATCCGGACGAAGGATGCATTTACTGCTCAGTGCGGGGTTCTTGTTAGGGACAAGATCCCGATCAGCATCCACCAATGGTTTAAGCCGGCTAAAGAAGACCCTGAGGTGTCTTATGTCAATGATATGCAGAAAGATAATCTTTGGAATGAGCTGAAGGAAAATTTCACCCTACCGCCAGAGGAGGATCCGGAGAAGCCGGTTATGGAGCAATTAATTAAGTCTTCTGCTCTTAAGAAGATGGCAGAGCTATCCAGGAGGTGGAAGAATGAGCTGAAAAGGTTTGTCGACAAAGAAGAGACACCACAATTCATCGGCAAATATGAGAAGATCAGAGATCAATGGCCTGAATTTGTGGCCCACAAGACATCGGATAAGAGTAAGAAGATGTCGGAGACAAACAAGAAAAATGCTGCGAAGAAGAAGCTTCACCATCGCACGGGGTCAGGTGGCTACCTCAAAGGCCGGCCTAAGTGCGGAAAGGCTGAGACTGATCTGCTTGATAAAGGGATCGAACCAGAGAAAATGAACTGGCCAGACCGTTGCCGGACTTGGTTCTTCGGGGCTGGCGGATCCTTGGACCCTGTAACAGGGAAGTGCGTTTGGACGGACAAGCAACTTGACATACCCTTCAAGAACCTTCGGTACTATATCGATGCAGCGCAGAAAGGGACGTTCCTTCCAGACAGAGAGAACGACGAGCTCACAAAGGCCCTCGGAAATCCTGAGCACCCTGGATGGACACGAGGCACGCCAGGCTCCATTCCATGGAAGGCTGGGTTTCCGGACGCAGGCGGTTACAAATGCCACGAGAGGAGGAAGAAAGTGCAGCAGACCGAACTGCAGGCGCTGCACGCAAGGGTACAAGCGATAGAGGAACGAGAAGCAAATCGCAGCAAACGACTTGCCGAAGCTTCCCCTGAAGCTACCCTGCCATCTCAGCGGAGAAGCAGCATGGCTTCCACCGAGCTGCTTCAGCCGGAGCATGTCTTGACGGTTCCTGCCAGCTATCCCGTGGATGCTATCACGGAGTCTCAAAATTGCCACCTTATGACGCAATGGATTAATATGAAGGTCAAGGCGGCTGTTGGCTCTGTTTTTCCTAATGAACCCGGCGCAACTTTTCATTGCCGGCCGATTCCAGAAGGATATGCTAAGGTGATGGTGGATGAAATAACGGAGGGATTTGAGGACCTCCCGCTTGACCACCCTACCGGAGAAGGGGAGACTCGGATGGGTTCTTCTCTGAAGACTCCATGCCTATGGCGCAAGGAGCTCATCAACCTTCCGAACTGGACGCCTCCGCCTCCTCCTCCTCCTCCGGCGAGTCAAGGCACTCCGCGTCCTCCACCGCCTCCTCCTCCGGCGAGTGATGATCAGGGCACTCAGCCGGCTCCTTCTCTGGCGTGTGGCGGCACTCCGCCTCCTTCTCCGCCTGCGCCCGAGCAGCCAGCCTCCTCCTTCTCCACCTCGTCAGCAAGGGCGGAAGAGACCCGCCGCCGCTCCGGCAGCTGCTCCGGCATGTCGTAGTCCTTCTCCTCCGCCTCGTAAGCAAGTAAAGAAGACAGACGCTCCGTCTGCTCAGCCGGCGTCTAGCAGTACAGCCAGAGGCGGGAGGACATACAGATTCGGTCCTTCTATGAAGACTCCAGAGAAGTTACCATATGAGAGGACCCCGGAGGAGAACGCGAAGATCGCGCGAACCGAAGTGGATGACTGGTTTCAAGGGTTGAAAGCAAAGAGACATCCACCTCCGGAGGAGAAGGTAGATCCGGTGAAAGCGAAGCGCACTCTGGCTGCCCTGGCAAAGTCTCCGCCGAAAGGCAACTATGAGCACATTATTGGAAAGACATGGGCCGGAGCGGAGCGGTCGGGAAGTACAGTCAGTGATCAAAGGATGAAAGAACGACGAGCAGCTGGGAAACAAATTTCCCAGCTCGGCGAACAAGGGAACCGATCGTGCCCCCCGCTCAAGGTGCCGAGCGACATCGTCGATCCGAGGATGGTGCCCGGTTATAGCAATCTTGGAGATTACCTGCCCGACGATATACATTATGATTTTATGGACGTGCAGATACACAGATACGAGTATGGGAAGCCTCTCGTCAAAGATGAAAGATCTCTATCAACGATGATGCGAAGATTGCATGATTGGTACTTGAAAATCTGCAGAGAGTCTGGGGGAGGAGTACTTTGTACGTGAGAGTTAAAAAGGAGCATGACATCGTTGGAATTGATCTATTGCCTATTCCATTTGAGGAGTTCTATCAGTTTTTCAATCAATTGGCCCTCGATAAAGCAACGGTCACCTGCTACTGTCTGTAAGTACTACTACTTTTGTCATTAAGTCTCTCTATATAGCTCAGCTCTTTCATTGCATGTATTTATAATTATCCTCACTATATTATGCAGATTGAAGATCGCCGAAGTGAAGAAAAGACAAGTCGGTGATATTGGGTTCATTAACACATATCTCATAGATGCAACTGAGGTTAAATTTTATGCCGGAGATACCGAGGCCAACTTGCTACGATCATTCAAAATAAATGAAAACAAAGATATAATACTCTTTCCTTACAACTTCAAGTGAGTGTTACTGTCTTGTGCATATTCGGTTTCCCTTATATATTAGTCCAGGTTATAGTAATGTAATTGATGAGTTATGCATGCGTGCGCAGGTACCACTATATTCTCCTAGAGATTAGGCTTGAGCAGGGAGTAGTAACTGTCTTGGACTCTAAATGAAAAGATCCCCAGGAGTATGCGGACATGACTGAAATCCTCGAGAAGTAAGTTAAATCGATCATTATCCACCATATCAGCAACTTTGTTCATTTCCTAATATCAAGTAATTGTTTCTTTTGTCTGGCAGGGTTTGGAGAAAATTCACCAGAAAATCTCCGGGACTGCCGAAGGAGCTGCAATTTAGACACACGAAAGTAAGTACTATAGTAGCATGTTCCGCGCGTCTCCTAGCTATTGATTCAAGCGCTAGTTTCATCAATACCATTTGGCATGCTTGCTTATCTGTTTGATTGACCTCTATTTCTTGTAAAGTGGTTGTGGCAGGAACAAGGGAATGATTTCTGTGGATACTACGTTTGCGAGTCCATCCGCCACACGACCTGTGAGCGGGGCTACTCTGACGAACAATATGAAGTGCGTAAATAACAATATTCACAATTTTATTTTATTACCATCATTTGTGTTGAGTTTCATTCATTCATATATATATGTATTGCCCCCCTTCTTCAAATTAGATGTTCCGGATGCGGGATGAACTCCTAGCACCAGATCGCATGTGAGCAATTCAAGAGGAATTGGCGGCATTCTTTCTTGACCACGTGATCGCTGAAGACGGAGAATACTATGTGGACCATGCGTCCATAGTTTAGGAGATTATATTTGTAAGAGATAATTATTGTATATATGTAGCCGGTAGTGTCGGATAGATATACGAGAACTTGTTGTTCGACCAATCTCTCGGAGAAGGAGAGGTGGTCGATAACACTTCTCTGTGTATGCATATATGTTATGACGATCTTCTATTTCCTTCGTTTGCTTACTAGCTAGCTAGCGTGTCTAGTCCTCTCTATATGTATGTATAGTACGTAGCGTCGACCAAGCACGGACATAAGAGAGGACACTTCTCTCTATTAATTAGCTATCTAACACAATATACAAAATCCCTAAATTAACCCCCCAAAACCCCCACCCCCCTTTAAAAAAAACAAAAACCCCAGGCACAGAAATGCTGACGCGTGGATGCCTATTGGTCCCGGTTGGTGCCACCAACCGGGACCAAAGGCCCTCCTGCCTGTGCTCAGCGCGCAGGCCACGTGGAGGCCCATCTGTCCCAGTTCTGGTTTGAACCGGGACTAAAGGGTTAGGGCATTAGTAACGACCCTTTAGTCCCGGTTCTGGAACCGGGACAATAGGCCCGTTTTCTACTAGTGATGCAAGGCTCGTCTCTTTTGCTCTACATGTTCAGTTCCATTGTTTACAATAACTGTCATGCATAGGAATAAAACATAGTGAGATTATGTAAGGAGTGCATGCAGAAATCCAGAGTGATGGTAGCAGCCTGTGGATAGACCCAAAACCAATAATAGCAGGCAGATAATGACTTTAGTTAAAAAATACAGATAATGGCTTCTTTACTGTTTGTTTCCCACCCAACATAAAACTCATAGTAGACACCGGAGATTAACCAGATACTAGATAGATACTATTGATAGCGGCCCCGATATGTACCTCACAACCATTTAAAAACTCAAGTTTGACCATTAGTTTGGAGCTGACTCAGAGTCTAATCGGTGAACAGGACGATAAAGTAGCATGTAATATTAAGCGAGGATAACGTAAGCAGACACGAAAGAGTACGATCTCTCTTGCGGACCTGTGTAGTCCTCGAGGTCATCTGATCGGTTGATGATGGTAGTGCAGTTTTCATGGCTGCCAGCGGCAGGGAAGAAGATCTGAGGCGGCGAAAGACAGTCTGGAGGCTGGATCCCTACTGTGCTGGACCCTTCTGTCGTTGGAGCAACTGAGCTGGGGTGGACGACGGCGTAGCAGGAGCGGGACAAACCACGCAAGGTTTTCTTTGACAACTATCTGTAAGAGAAGTAATTATGTAAGGGCTCGTTTGAATTGGAGGATTCCAACAATGCAGGGATAGGAAATAGACATGAATAGGATAGGAATGCATGTGCAAAACAGAGAATTAAAAAACACATGATTTCTGCCAATCTGGGTGTTTGATTCACAACAATTGGAAGATCACTGGATGCAAAGAAGCATGGTGAGATTAAGTCAAACCACAAGAAAATGTACGGTTATAATGCTATTATCCTACTATCTCTTAGTCTGGAATTTGAAAAGGAGGACAAGTGAAAATTAAAATTCCTACATTTTTTCTTTCAAGGAGACACTAAAGGAACAAATCCGTGTGCTCAGTGGACAATATATATAACATGTAGAGTAAAAAAGAGATGCAACAAGTGTACAACCTCTTTGGCGAAGCCATGTCGATCTCAGCTTGATTGGGTTAGCCGATGAGGATGCTCCGACTGACTTGGCTGTCGGAGGAGGGGAAGAAGATCTTAGGCGTCTAGAGATGGAGCCCGAGGTACTGCTGTCGTGGTTCTAAGTCTGACAGTGATGTAGGGGGGTAAGTATGGAGAGGCTAGATCTTAGCTATGCAGGAGTTGTAAGCACACAAGGATTACGAGTTCAGGCCCTTCTCGGAGGAAGTAAAAGCCCTACGTCTCGGTGCCCGGAGGTGGTCGACTGGATTGTGTGTGTAAGAATAACAGGGGTGCGAACCCTTGATACTGAGGAGGGGGGTGGCTTATATAGAGTTCGCCAGGCCCCTCCAGCCCTCAGTAATGCAGGGTTTAAAGTACATTAAGGCTGGGCGTTACTAGTAACGCCCCTAATAAAGTGCTATAATGACCATAAGAGCTACTTAATGACCGACCGTTTGTGTGCGGAGTGATTGTAGAACTCCTTGCAGTCGAGTGCTTGGCTTCGTGGTTGAGTGATAGCGTCATGGTCGAGTGTCTTGAATCCGTCGAGTGGGATACCTTCAAGTCGATTGAAAGGTGACTTCTTCTAGGGATGTCCTTGGGCAGGGCACTTAGGACAGGTCCATGCCCCTACCCTAGGTACATAGCTTCACCATTAGCCCCCGAATGGATCGAGGTTTGAGTGGGAAGGAGTTGGGGACCCTTCCGGCTGGTTCTCTGTGCTACATGAGCGCCTTGTTTTGGATCAATTGTCACGGATGACGTCGTCAACCTCTTTCAGTCGCCTTGATCCATTCTAGGCCTTTTGTCGAGTGAATTTCCTTACTTGTGAAGTTCCGAGTGATGGTGTGAAAGGGATCTTCTGTCTGACGAATTGTTCTGCAACCCGCGGATTTTACGGGATTTGAACTTCGGGAAGCGCGCGGGACGGGGGCGGCCGCAGTAATCGGATGTGATAAGGCAGAAGCTCCTCGATTTCCGCGCCACCTTTTTCGCCACGTACCGCGCGCGCGTCTGCTGCTGGATTTGACAAGATTGCCCGGGCCTACTAGTCAGCCACTCGGGCGCGACCTCTTATAAACTGCCGGCTCGGGACTCCCGAACAGTGTGCTCTCTCTTTTCCTTCTCCCTTCACAAGGTCCTCCGCCACCTCCGCTCTCACCCTAGCGCCGTAGGTCTGTTCGAGCTTCACCGGCGACGATGGTGAAGGACAAGACGTCCGCTCTGGAGCGCGCAAAGAAAGCGGTGGTGCAGGGGAAGGGGAAGAAGTCCGCTCGGGGCGGATCTTCCTCGAGGACTGCTCTGCCCAAGGATTGGATCCAGGGCGACTAGATGCCATCTGTGATTCGGCAGGAGGATCTTGATGATATGGTTGAGGGGGGGGGGTCATTCCCCATGAAGCTGCGCGTCTTCCGGGGAAAGAAGTCGAACCCCAGCCTCTTGATGGTGAGTGCGTCCTCCTCGCCACTCACATCGATCACGGATTTTCTCTACCTCCTCATCCTTTTTTCCGGAGCTTTTTGAACTTCTTCGGAGCGCAGCTCCATCACTTCACTCCCAATTCCATCGTGTATCTTGCTGCTTTCGTTTCCTTGTGTGAAAGTTTCTTGGGTTGTCGCCCCCATTGGGGACTCTTTGAGCACATCTTCACTTGCCGCTCCCAATCGGTCAAGAAGGCCAAGTCGAGTGACGAAAGGATGCAGGTGATCCAGCTGTGCGGGGGCCTGGCGATCCAAATGAGGGGAAAAAGTTCTTTTCCATCTATCACTTTCCCCGAGTCGGTCCGTGGTTGGCAGTCGACCTGGTTTTACTGTAAAGACCAGGCGACCCCAGGACAGTCGACTGGGCTTCCCCCTTTCTCTCTGGATCGAGCTCAAAAACCTGCTTCTCTGAAAGTGGCGCCAGAAGAAAAGGCGCAAGTCAAAGTGCTGGTTGGTCGAGTGGTTCAGCTTGTCCGCGAGGGTGTGACCGACATGGACTTGCTGGAGGTCTTCCTTCGGAGGCGCATCCAACCGCTTCAGGCTCGTGACCACCCGATGTGGCTGTACTCGGGTCTTGAAGACACCACTCGGATTCACCCAGAGGAGGTCACTGATGAGATGCTGGAAGGGTGGCTATCGAGCATCACAAGGAACAAAGACAACCCCCGAGGAGCCAGGAGGGTTCCTCCACTTGACAACACATACGAAGTGGACCAGGTCTGACCTTATGTTCCCGACTGAGATCTTGCTGTCTTCATTAGTCCTCTTTGAATCGGTCGATTGACTTTTGTCTTGTCTGTTGTTCTCCAGGCAACTACTGAGATGTACTCGACACCCAACGTTGCACAGGAGCAGGCCGAGGAAGGAGAGGCGAGCGGAGGTGAAAGTGGAGACGAACAAGGCGAGTGGGAATCTGACGGTGAAGGAGAGGGAGACGACGACGTCGACTCCAGCGAAGAAGAGGAGGAGGAAGCTGAACCCCCCCGCTCGGAGAGGCGATCCAAGCTTACACACGACCCTGCGCGGGAACGTGGTAAGGCGACTGCTCCTGTTGGGCAGTCGTCGAAACGCCCTCGGACCTCTTCTCCTACGCCGACGGAAAAAGCTCCCAAGCACCCACGCGCGACGCCGTCCAAGCCGCCCAAGGCCCTGCCCAAGATGAAGATGACTGTCCCCCATTTCTGGGTAATAATAGAACTTGTTTTCCTTTGTCGACCGTGGACAGATCCTTGGTCGATTCATTGAGCCAACTGACCGACTTTCGAAATTTGCAGTGGTGCTACTTCTGAGATCTCCGCCAAGGACGATGATCAAGAGATGAAAGATGCCGTTACTTCCAACCCTGGTATGATTACTGATGTTCTGCCTTGAGTCGATTGAATATTTCTTATAACTCCGGTCGACTGAACTTTCCTTGCAGCTCCTCCTCATGTTATTGACCTTCCTGATGACGACGACGAAGTGCCGCTGAGAGTGAGAAGGAACAGGAGGGCGTCGGCTGGCAAGACCCCCCAATCTACTCCGGCGCCTGAGGCCGTAGCTCGGGATGGTGGTGATGCCACTCGGGACTCCGTGACTTTCGCTGTTCCCCTGACGAGCGTGCGGCCTTCGACGTCGACTGCAAATCCACCTTCACTTTTTGCTACATACCCCGTCCCCGAGGACCAAGTGGGTGCCGCGAAAGAGGCTATACGCCAGGCGGGAATTATGATGGAGCAAGTGAAAGTGGTTCGGGAAGCCAGCCAAGCAGCTTATGACGCGAGTTCAGCTCTTCAGAGCAACGTCCAGGTCAGTCGACTCAACACTTGTTCTATTAGGCTATGCTGTTTGAAGAATCTCTTTTCCGAAGATCTTTACATCTGTACACCCACTGGGTGTGTCTGTCAATTCTTGGATGAGTGGGGGCACGCTAAGTGCACCCACTGGGTGTAGTCCCCGAGACTACGGTGGACTGCTGGCAGTCGACTGTAGTCTTTATATTGTGTTGCAGTAGTCGTACTTCTTCACTCGGTCTGGTCAGACCATGTCGAATGGAACTGTATTTGGTCGACTGCGGGCAGTCGATTTTTTTTCAAACCAGTGGGGGCACACTGAGTGCACCCACTGGGTGTAGTCCCCGAGACTACTATCGAATGTTTTTGATTCGGCTGTAGTCTTAGAAACGCCATCATTGTCTCTTAGTTACTCGGAAGCAACTTATCTTGGACGTCTGTCGACTGATTTTTTGCAGAAATCCTGCAAACTTGTGGCTCGCTACACTGAGTTAGAGAATAAGCAGATCCAACTCAACCTTGATTTGAAGCTTGCTCAACAGAACTTGCAGAAGGCGCGAGAAGAAGCAAAAGGTATGGCTGGTGAGGTTCTCCATTCTTGACGAGTGACTCTTCTTTCTTGTCTATTTTTGATGTTGATCTCACTCGACGTGCCGCAGATAAACTGGAAGAAGCTCTGAAGAAGAAGGATCAAGATCTTGCCGAAGCGCAGAAGGAGGCCTTGAACAAAACGAAGCTTGCCGAAGAAAAGCTGGCTTCAGTCGGCATCCTTGAATAGGAGAACTCCAGACTGAAAGCTGCTCTCGACGCAGCTAATCAGGAGGTCAGCCGTCTGAAGAACGACAAAATTGCTCTGAATGACAAGGCAGGCGAACTGGCGGGGAAGAGGAACGATCTGGAGGCTTATCTTGGTGGACTCGCCAAGAAGTTGTCCGTCATGCTCGAGGGTAATTACTCCAGCCCGACTGTCTTGCAGTTGCCAAACCCGTGTAGAGCCACTGTCTTATTCTTGAATCGTTTTTACAGAATTCTGCCAGAACTTCGAAGAGGAGACCAGTCGAGTGGAGCCAGGCTTGGACCCCGCCAATTCTCTCGTGAAGGACGAGGCTGCTATGAATGTGCTCCGACTGGAGTCTCGTATTGCCAGCGTGGTTGACTATCTGCCTCGACTGAAGGTTGCGGTGTCGCGGATCGACACGTCGCTCTGGCCCAGGGCGACGCTTCCGAATGATCTCGAGTCTCTAATGACTCGACTGAATGACGTTCCTGGTCGAGTGACGGAATGGAAGAAATCCTCTGCAAGGTGTGGTGCTGATGTCGCTCTGTCCCTGGTTCGCGTCCACTGCAAAGAGGTGCGAGAGGAGAAGTTGGCTGCCATTCAAGGTGCCAATACTAGGAAGCTTAGCTTTCAAGACTTCATGGAGACTTTCATTGCTGCTGCCACCGGTATTGCAGACGGGATCGATTTGGACGAGTTCGTCGCCCCTTCCAGTCCTCCGCCTGAGGAATGAAAAACTTTGATGCTTCACTTTAAATTTGCCTCGGAATGCCGAGTGGATTTTGTAACCGTTAAACTCTATCGAGCTGAGGGCTCGAGTACTTTGATCTGAGGTCTGGGACCTTTGGGTCTTATCTGAACTTGATTTAATGTCGAATATCTTCATGAATGATCTGTCGAGTGGAACTTGATCTTCACTCGAAATAACTTCGTATTTGTGGTGCAGCTCCAAAGGAGAAGGTAACAGTCGATTCACATCTTGCCGTCCTTGCGGATTGGGATGTGTTCCGTACTTAGGCGAGCGCTGGGCTGCAGCTAAGCCCCCGAGTGGGAGGTTTGCTCTCCACTCGGTAGGATTTTTAAACACTTAGGCGGGCACTGGGCTGCAGCTAAGCCACCGAGTGGGAGGTTTGCTCTCCACTCGGTAGGATTTTTAAACACTTAGGCGAGCACTGAGCTGCAGCTAAGCCTCCGAGTGGGAGGTTTGCTCTCCACTCGGTAGGATTTTTAACCACCTAGGGGAGCACTGGGCTGCAGCTAAGCCCCCGAGTGGGAGGTTTGCTCCCCACTCGGTAGGATTTTTAACCACTTAGGCGAGCACTGGGCTGCAGCTAAGCCTCCGAGTGGGAGGTTTGCTCTCCACTCGGTAGGATTTTTAACCACTTAGGCGAGCACTGGGCTACAGCTAAGCCCCCGAGTGGGAGGTTTGCTCTCCACTCGGTAGGATTTTTAACCACTTAGGCGAGCACTGGGCTGCAGCTAAGCCCCCGAGTGGGAGTCTGGCTCACCACTCGGTAGGATTTTAAAACACTTAGGCGAGCACTGGGCTGCAGCTAAGCCCCCGAGTGGGAATCTGGCTCACCACTCGGTAGGATTTTTAAACACTTAGGCGAGCACTAGGCTGCAGCTAAGCCCCCGAGTGGGAGTCTGGATCACCACTCGGTAGGATTTTTAAACACTTAGGCGAGCACTGGGCTGCAGCTAAGCCCCCGAGTGGGAGTCTGGCTCACCACTCAGTAGGATTTTTAAACACTTAGGCGAGCACTGGGCTGCAGCTAAGCCCCCGAGTGGGAGTCTGGCTCACCACTCGGTAGGATTTTTTTGCACTTAGGCAAGCACTGGGCTGCAGCTAAGCCCCCGAGTGGGAGTCTGGCTCACCACTCGGTAGGATTTTTTTTGCAAACTTAGGGGAAACAGATTCGCAACTAAGTCACCCACTGGGGATTTCATATGCAAACAAAAGTGACAGCAATTACAGGAGAAATTGGAACACTATTGTCTTTGATAAAAATAAACTACAGAAGTTTTTCTTATTACATCTCATCCGAGTGAGGATTCAAGTATAAAAGGGGCGGAGTAGTTCCGCATTCCAAGCTCGTGGCTCGTCGATCTGGCGATCAACATTGTAGAGGTGATACGCTCCATTGTGGAGGACTCTAGTGACGATGAAGGGACCTTCCCAAGTAGGAGCAAGTTTGTGTGGTTTCTGTTGATCCACTCGGAGGACCAAATCTCCTTCTTGGAAGGCTCGACTCTTCACATTTCTGGCATGGAATCGACGCAAGTCTTGCTGATAAATGGTCGATCTGATCATAGCCATTTCTCTTTCTTCTTCCAGGAGGTTGACTGCGTCTTGTCGGGCTTGTTCTGCTTCATCTTCGGTATAAAGCTCGACTCGGGGTGCATTGTGAAGTAGATCACTCGGTAGGACTGCTTCGGCTCCATAAACTAGAAAGAACGGAGTTCTTCCAGTCGACCGGTTTGGGGTGGTCCTCAATCCCCACAGAACTGACGGAAGCTCGTCGACCCAAGCGCCTGCTGCGTGCTTGAGATCACGCATCAGTCGAGGCTTTAGTCCTTTGAGAATCAGACCATTTGCCCTTTCAGCTTGTCCATTCGACTGGGGATGGGCGACCGACGCGTAGTCGACTCATGTGCCTTGAGAGGCGCAAAAAGCTCTGAACTTATCTGAATCAAAGTTTGACCCATTGTCAGTGATGATGCTATGCGGGACTCCATATCTGAATGTTAACTCCCTGACAAAACTGATAGCAGTGCAAGCATCAAGATTCTTGATGGGCTTAGCTTCAATCCATTTGGTAAACTTGTCGACTGCCACAAGCACATGTGTGAAACTGCTCCTGCCCGTCCTCAACGGACCAACCATGTCCAGTCCCCAAACAGCGAATGGCCAGACGAGTGGAATGGTCTTCAGGGCTGATGCTGGTTTGTGCGACATGTTGGAGTAGAACTGGCAGCCTTCACACTTGTCGACTATCTCTTTCGCCATTTCATTTGCTCTGGGCCAGTAAAAACCCGCTCGGTATGCTTTAGCCACAATGGTCCAAGAGGACGCATGGTGACCACAGGTCCCCGAGTGGATATCATCAAGGATTATCTGACCCTCTTCTGGCGTTATACACTTCTGACCGACTCCTGTTGCGCTTTCTCTATACAGCTGTCCCTTTATGACTGTAAAGGCCTTGGATCGACGGACGATCTGTCGAGCCTCTTCCTCGTCCTCCGGGAGTTCTTTTCTCAGGATATACGCGATGTACGGTATCATCCAGTCGGGGGTGATTGTTAAGACTTCCACGATTAGGTCGACCACAGCAGGAACTTCGACTTCAGTCGGATCTGTGGCACTTTTCGACTGCGGGGCTTCTTCTGTAAAAGGATCCTCCTGGACTGACGGCGAGCAGATGTGCTCCAAAAACACATTGCTGGGAATGGCTTCTCTCTTGGAGCCTATCTTTGCCAAATCATCAGCTGCTTGTTTTTTCAGTAGGGGGATGTGATGAAGCTCTAACCCCTCGAATTTCTTTTCTAACTTTCTTACTGTATTGCAGTAACCAGTCATAGCTAGACTTCTGACGTCCCACTCCTTCATCACCTGATTAACCACCAAATCTGAGTCGCCATAGACCATGAGGCGACGGACGCCAAGCGAAATGGCCATGCGCAACCCATACAAAAGTGCTTCATATTCTGCTTCATTATTGGAGGAATCGAAGTGAATCTGGAGAACATATCTGAGCTTATCTCCTCGGGGGGAAACCAATACTACCCCAGCACCGGAACCATTCAGCATCTTAGATCCATCGAAGAACATGGTCCAATGCTCGGAGTGAACTTGAGTCGGAAGTTGCTGTTCGATCCACTCGGCGACAAAATCTGCAATTGCTTGGGACTTGATAGCTTTCTTTGCCTCAAACTTGATATCCAAGGGAAGAAGTTCAATCACCCATTTGGCCACTCGACCAGTTGCATCTCTGTTGTGCAAAATCTCTGACAGTGGAGCGTCGCTGACGACTGTAATGGAGTGGTTAGAGAAGTAATGTGCAACCTTCTTCGTGGTCATATAAATCCCATATACAAGCTTCTGGTAATGAGGATATCTTTGTTTTGAAGGAGTCAAAACTTCAGACACATAATATACTGTGCGCTGGACTCTGAAGGCCTTTCCTTCTTTTTCCCGCTCGATCGTAAGTACTGTGCTGACAACTTGTCCCGTGGCTGCAATGTAAAGTAGCAGAGGCTCTTTACTGATTGGGGCAGCAAGCACCGGCTGGGTGGAGAGCAGAGCTTTTAGCTCTGCAAACGCTGCATCAGCTTCTGGAATCCACTCAAACTTATCAGACTTCTTCATCAGTCGGTAAAGAGGCAACGCCTTTTCACCGAGGCGAGAAATGAATCGACTTAGAGCGGCCAAGCAACCTGTAAGCTTCTATACATCGTGCACACGCACAGGACGCTTCATCCGGAGTATGGTGCCAACTTTTTCGGGATTGGCGTCGATTCCTCGTTCGGAAACGAGAAAACCGAGTAACTTTCCACCTGGAACTCCAAATGTGCACTTTGATGGATTGAGCTTGATATCATACCTCCTGAGGTTGGCAAAGGTTTCGGCAAGGTCAGTCAGCAGGTCGGAACCTTTCCGCGACTTAACCACAATATCGTCCATGTATGCCTCCACATTCCGACTGATTTGAGTGAGTAAACACTTCTGAATCATCCTCATGAACGTGGCTCCGGAGTTCTTGAGGCCGAATGGCATGGTGACATAACAGAAGCACCCGAATGGAGTGATGAAAGCTGTTTTGATCTCATCGGGCCCATACAGACGGATCTGATGATACCCGGAGTAGGCGTCTAGAAAAGACAATCGCTCACACCCCGCGGTCGAGTCAACTATTTGGTCGATGCGAGGGAGAGGAAAATGATCTTTCAGGCAGGCCCGATTGATATGTTTAAAGTCAATGCACATGCGAAGTGACTTGTCCTTCTTGGGGACCATGACAACATTGGCGAGCCACTCGGAGTGGTAAATCTCTTGGATGAACTCCGGTGCTAAGAGCTGAGCCACCTCCTCGCCAATAGCTTTCCTCTTCTGGACGGCGGACCATCGAAGATGTTCTTTCACAGGCTTAAATTTTGGGTCGACTCATAGACGGTGCTCAGCCAGCCCCCTGGGAACTCCAGGCATGTCAGAAGGCTTCCATGCGAAGATGTCCCAGTTCTCACAGAGGAACTGGATGAGCGCTTCTTCCTATTTGGAGTCGAGCGTCGTTGAGATGTGAGTCGGAGCAGCATTGGGGTCGGTCGGGTGAATGTGGACTGGCTTTGTTTCACCGGACGACTGAAAAGCTGATTCTGAAGCAGGCTTCTTGGCTCATAGCAATTCACTCGGATCAGCAGTCTTCTGGTACTCTTGCAGCTCGACAACTGCCATCTGAGCATCAGCAATCTTTGAGCCTTTCTGAAAACACTCTTCTGCTTTCTTCCGATTGCCTGTAACAGTGATCACACCTCTGGGGCCAGGCATCTTCAATTTGAGATACACATAACACGGTCGAGCCATGAAGCGTGCATAAGCTGGCCTGCCCAAAATAGCATGATAAGCACTTTGGAAGTCCACAACCTCGAATGTCAACTTTTCCTTGCGGTAATTCTTTGAATCACTGAAAACCACATCAAGAGCAATCTGGCCGAGTGACTTGGCTTTCTTCCCAGGAATGACTCCATGAAAGCTCATGTTGCTGGTACTGAGTCTGGACATCGGAATGCCCATCCCTTTTGACGTTTCTGCATACAGTATGTTCAGGCCGCTGCCACCATCCATCAGGACTTTGGTCAGTCGAGTGCCTTCGACAACTGGGTCGACCACCAAAGCTTGCCTCCCAGGGGTGGCAATGTGCGTAGGGTGATCTGACTGGTCGAATGTGATGGCAGTCTGAGACCACTTCAGATAACTGGGTGTTGCCGGGGCGACCATATTCACTTCACGGTTAATGACTTTCAGTCAACTTTTGCTTTCAACATCAGCAAAAATCATCAAGGTGGAATTGACCTGGGGGTATCCATCATCACTATCCTCCTTGTCCTCAACTTTGTCTGACTCCTTTTCCTTGTCTTTGGACTGTTTGCCTTGGAACTACTGGATCAGGAGCCGACACTGTCGAGTGGTATGCTTCGGATAAATAAGTTCACCCTCTTCATCTTTCTTGGTGTGGATGTGACATGGAAGATCCAAAACGTCATTCCCATCTTGATCCTTAACTTTCTTGGGGTTCCAAGGCCCCTTGGGTTTTCCCTTGAATTTTCCCTGGGTTACGGCCAGGGCCTCCCCAGGAGCGGTTGGCTCAGCCTTCCGCTTCTGTTTCCGACTGGAATTGCCTCTGGTTTCCTGGGCGACTGCCTTGTGCTTGCCACTCCGGAGTCGATCTTCATCTTCACCATTAGCGTATTTGGTGGCAATCTCCATCATCCGATTCAGAGACATTTCTCCGGTCCGACCGAACTTCAGATTCAATTCTCTGTACTTAACGCCTTCTTTAAAGGCACAAACTGCTTGATGATCTGTTACATTCTCAACTGTGTGATGCAAAGTGATCCACCTCTGGATGTAATCCCTCATAGTTTCATTCAGTTTCTGCACGCAAGACCGCAATTCTGTAAGGCCTGCAGGTCGCTTGCATGTTCCTTCAAAGGTTGTGACAAACACTCGGGAGAGGTCCTCCCAAGTGTAGATGCTGCTGGATGCTAACTGATTCAGCCACGCTCTGGTTGAGCCCTCTAACATGAGAGGCAAATGCTTCATAGCCACCTCATCATTGCCACCGCCAATCTGGACAGCCACTTGGTAATCTTCGAGCCAAGTGTCAGGCTTAGACTCACCGGTGAACTTTCTGACTCCAGTCGCCAACCTGAAGTTGGGAGGAATCACTGCGGCTCTGATGGCTCGACTGAAACACTCTGGCCCTGAAACATGTACTCTCCCGCTGGCAGGCGCATCTCTGTCATGGCCTTCTCGGTGAGGTCTATTCCTGTCGACCAAACCTTGAACGAGGATGGATCTCGCATCAAAGCCCGGTTCCCTGGGGTCGACTGGAATCCTCCGCCCAACACTATGAGGGCGTCTATCATCTTGCTGCCGAGGCGCATATGACCCACTCCTCGGGGGAGGGGTTGGCACTCGACGTCGATCATCACGATCGAATCGGTGATCATACTGCTCATTTCTTTTGTACTGATCGTGTCGGTCTCCACGTCCCTCACGCCTCGGGGGTGATCTTGGGCTGTGAGCCGACTGCACTGTATCCGCTGGAACGGATCGACTGTGGATCCTATTCCGCGACTGAGAAACAGCGGAATTCTGGTTTCCCGTTGCCCGGAGCAACGCTCTGATTTGCAACAAGCCCCTGCCAGCCTCTGACTGGGAGGGCTGAATCGATTCTGCTATTCGGGCCACGGCTGCCAAATTCTGAACTGGAGTTCGATATACCTGCGTAGGCGGGAAGAGCTGACGTCGACTGGACTCGGGGGCCCACTGACGCGCTTGCTCGTCGAGTATTCGCTGGAGATTCTTCAGTCGAGTGCGCTCGGCCAAGTTAGCCAAGCGCGCGTCCTCCAAGGCCCGGGCCTCGGGGGTTTCTCCAACGATAGGAGTGTGGAGTGCATCCATGTTCCGGCGGCGAAGCTCCTCTCACTGCAACGACGTGAGAGGCTCGGGGAGATACTCTTCGTGGGGATGCGACGGGTCGCCCCCACCCACGCCTCCGTCGGTACGGGAAAAAACGGGAGGGCTGCGCATCCCATCCATTGCCAGAACCTCCGCCGCAGGGTCACTGCTGTCGCATTCGGATGCGGTCTCTGCGGAGCCAGTCGACAGGTCGAACAAGCCGTAGAGAGATTCGTCGGGCTCTATCGCCGTGACTTGTGGGGTGGCCGACTGGTGAGCCACCGCATGCCTCACCCACCTCTGAAGTCTCGATCGACCAGAGCGCTTGCGCCGGCGAGAGACAAGGTGGGGAGATGACACGGGAGCCGACCGATACTGGGTCGACGGTTGCCGCAGGAGGACGCCACGAACACAAGCGCGGAAGTGCGTCGCCCCGCGGACGGGGAGCGCGTCGATGTCGAGTGGAGCCTCCTGAAGCCAAGCGGAGTCGTCGGCGATGAACGTGAGCGCGCCGAGACGGATCTCGCGACCATCCACCAAAACTCCGCCCGAAACCATGATCAAGGAGATCGGAAAAATCACAACTTCTACAATTAAGCGCTAAGATTCCTGCCCCACGGTGGGCGCCAACTGTCGTGGTTCTAAGTCTGACAGTGATGTAGGGGGGTAAGTATGGAGAGGCTAGATCTTAGCTATGCAGGAGTTGTAAGCACACAAGGATTACGAGTTCAGGCCCTTCTCGGAGGAAGTAAAAGCCCTACGTCTCGGTGCCCGGAGGCGGTCGACTGGATTGTGTGTGTAAGAATAACAGGGGTGCGAACCCTTGATACTGAGGAGGGGGGTGGCTTATATAGAGTTCACCAGGCCCCTCCAGCCCTTAGTAATGCAGGGTTTAAAGTACATTAAGGCTGGGCGTTACTGGTAACGCCCCTAATAAAGTGCTATAATGACCATAAGAGCTACTTAATGACCGACCGTTTGTGTGCGGAGTGATTGTAGAACTCCTTGTAGTCGAGTGCTTGGCTTCATGGTCGAGTGATAGCGTCATGGTCGAGTGTCTTGAATCCGTCGAGTGGGATACCTTCAAGTCGATTGAAAGGTGACTTCTTCTAGGGATGTCCTTGGGTAGGGAACTTAGGACAGGTCCATGCCCCTACCCTAGGTACATAGCTTCATCAACTGCTCCACTGTGATGGAGGGTTTCATCGTTGGAGCAGCTCCGGTGAGTTGTACGACGCCGAGGCTGAAGCAGGACAAGAGAGACAATGAACAACGTTAACCTGAGTGGAATTCTAATAGCATCTCCAATACATGACGTAAAATACATAACCACAAAGTGCTAGATGTAAAATACATCAGCCGCTCATCTCTGAACTTAACTGTCGAAACTGAATTTAACTGTCGAAACTGAACTTAACTGTCGAAACTAAATTTTGCTGTCGAAACTGAACGCACTAGCAAGGTGAGGCTACACGTCGGTCGACTGACTTTTTCATCTCTGGTCAGTCAATTTTGCAGCCGTTGGATACGAAATCAAGGGCCTGCGGTTCATCTTCAACCTCCACCCCCCTGAGCCAGCCAAACAGCAGCGCCCCGCCGCCCGCGGCCGGCGGTGCGCCGCCCCACTCGCCCCGAAAACACTCCCCACCGCCGGTCCGCCGCTGCCCCGGCCATCCCTCTAGCCCCCCCCCCGTGCCGAGCTTTTTCTCCGACGATCCCCACGCCACCGCCCCACCAACGCCCCGCCATCGCTGGCGACCACCGCCCCCATCCTGAACCCTAAGATAGATAGTGGGGTACCTCTCCGGCGAGCCCCCCTCCCCGCTGCGGCTGATTCTTCCTTCACCCCGGCGGCATCGAAGTGAAGTGTAGCTAAATCGGAGCAGCATCGCAAGCAAGAGCAAGAGCGAGAGCAGCAGTGCGAGCAAGAGCAATAGCAAGAGCAGACCAGACAGGGGACCGAGAGTAGAGCAGCAGCGCGAGCGAGAGCTAAAGCAGCAGCAGGTCCTACTGATGTGGACGTCGCCGCCGAGGGAGCGACGCCGTGGAGGAAGTGGCCGGCGACGCCGCCGTGGATGGAACCGCGCCGTGTCGGCTCGGGACCGAGCACCGGTAGCACCGTGAGATCGAATCAAGAAGAAACTGCGGCGATTAGTGTACAACCTCTTTGGTGGCGCCGATTAGGCCACAACTTCATCCGAGGAAACGGTGATGATGATGCTCTTCCGGTGGTGCAGGTGAAGACGGCGGTGTGGGAATGGAGGTGGCGTGAAAGACGAGGGGAACGTCGGGGCAGCTCCTTGGAGGTGGAGGACGGGGTGACTGAACCGGCGGGACGATGAGATCGACGACGGATCCTCATCCGGTACGGTGGATGAGGGACGTCGAGGTGTTGCTGTGGACGACGTCATCGGGGAAGAGGCTCCGGCTGGGTGGCGGACGGAGCTGGGTGTGGGGTTTCGTCGCGGGTTTTCGCGGCCTCGGTGTACGAATGGGTGGGCGGATGGGATGGCAGTGGGGAACCATGGCTTAGAGACGCGCTTGTCCGAAATATGGGGTAAGTTACGAAAGTACCCCCACCGATTTGAGGCGGTTCTTTCGGTTCAGGGGTACCACGGGCATTTCACGTGTCGGGATTTCATAGGAGGTGGGAGTATTCGCGCGCGTTGTAATTTCTGAATAGCAAGGCACGGGTTGAGATGGAGGGAGTTGTCGGAGCACAACGAGACAATGATATATCTTAAATATTTCGGGCTAACAAGGCGCGGGTTGAAATTTCCGGACAAGCCTAACGTGTACTGTCCCAAATCAATGCGCCCTGCAAATGTCATTCAAAACTTTGAATTCATGTTATGTTCAATTAAAATATTTCGCTACGTGTATAATGCATGCAACCTACTACTCAAATGAACGTTTTAGTGCATTCCAAACGTATATACTACCGCTTCAATATGAACTAAATTTGAATTCGTTTCTCTATTTGAATAAGATCTACAGTAATGATTGTTGTGAAGTCAAAGTTTTTGAATTCGTTTCTCTGTTTTAATAAGATCTACAATCATCATTATTGTCAAGTTAAACCATCGTTTGTGTATTATCTTCACAGCACACCACATGATTAGTCTCGAGTTACATATGAACTATGTGTACTATATGAACTCGAACTAGATTTTTTGAATCCACTTTATTTTGATTTCAAATCACATTATATTTCTAGCTCTAGCTAGATCTTCATAATCTAAACCATGTCTCATATGTATAATGTGTTTATCACATTATGTATGGTGCCCCGCCCCCTATGCCTACAAGTATTTAGATGTGAGTTGCAAACACCACACACATTACCACAAATTCAAATAAAATGTGAGAATGTTCGATATATAGTATTGTTTAGATTGTTCGATATTTAGTTGTAAGCTACAAACGCCACACATTATCACAAATTCAAATAAAATGTGAGATTGTTTGATGTATAGTATGGTTTAGATTGTTCGGCATTTAGCTATGAGTTGCAAACAACATGCATTATCACATTATGGTATAACATGTGCACAACACGTGTATCACCACTATATTCATGCATGCAATGTTTAAAACACTATGATCTCCTATTCAAATATATGAATCCGCTTTCATATCAAATTATGATCTTTGTTAGTCTCTTACACCCACACAATCCTCTAACCTTTGTAGCTACCACTAACTTTCTCTCGTGCATGCACACGCCCTCCTCACCCTCCCCCTCCCTCAGCATTCTATCCACCGAGCACATTCATTTTTTTCTTTAGGTCGTTCTCCCAGAGTCTCCACAACTCCTTTCCGACACACACCGATCGATAAACCTCTCCACCGATGCCTGCCTACAACATACAAACACACCTTCAATCTCCTCCTTTATGTGTCCTTGCCTCGTGTCTCTCATATGATCAGACACACGTGTAAACTCTCGCCCCTCTTTTCATCGCTCTCACAACCGCACACTCCTCCCCCTATCTAGCTAGTAGTTGGGCCTCTCGCACCACCTCCTAGCTCCACTCTCTCTGTCTATCCGTCTCGCTGGGCCTTATTTGCCTCTAACAAATGGACGTACACCGACCGATCTCTCGCTATACATATAGCTAGCTAGGTGCTTATAACTCGTTTGTACCCACACGTCAATCGATCTACCTCATTAGTTGTGTCTCTCCCTTCCTCCGACAAATGACAATTGATCTACCGATCTAGTTAGGTTTGCTTACCAAACACATGGTTCCCCTTCATCATCCATGGATGCGTCCCGACAGATCTATCACGCACAGGCACACACAGAAACACATCCCCACTCTTATTGATAACATTGCAGTTCCACCCTCAGTTTGTCTAGTAGGCCTCTCCCACCATCTTCGAGAAGCAACTCCATCACCCATCCAGCACTCTACCCCTCTCCCTCCCTCTCCCTCCCTCTCTCTCTCCTCTCTCTCTCTCCCATCATATTTCCCGTCCTTCAGTTATGTATGGATGTCGACCGATCTCCCTCAAGACATAGCTGGGTCTCTCCTTCTCAACACACATACGAGTCGTTCTACCTCTATAGTTAGGCCTCTGCCTACCCCTCCCACCACCCCGCCCCCCCCACACACCGATACATCGAGCACTCTAGTCATGTCTCCCTGCCACACACAAACTTGACGTGTGCCCTCTAACGTTCCGGTAGGCCAGTCGCCCTATATCTTTGACTTGTACACACACACACAATTTCGATGGCTCTCTTCATCGATCTTGCACCCACCCGCTTGATCCTCTCTTCGACTCTATCGATAGCTATGACCCCTCCCTCTCTTCTCGTGGATTGCACGACCCTCTATGTATGATACGGATAGGCCTCCATTTCACACACATTGCATGCAAAAATTTGTTTGAGATGTCATCGACACATATTCCCACAAATAATTCACGAAATCAACCCCCACCCCACCCCCACCCCAAAACAAAAAACACTCACGAACGCGGTTTGTATCTCTCACACACACCCACGTAGGTGGGGGACGTGCACGAAGAGAAGAGGTGCATGCACGTCGCACGTACTCCCGTCTCTTTCCCAACCACACCCGCGCGGGTACACGGTGGAGCTCATTTCTGTACGAAAAAGGCATCCCACGTGGTAATTTGGCACGTGTACTGGTTGTCCACTTGGTGGAGGGAGGATCGTCTACCACGGGTGAACAAACAAATTGCGACTTGACGTGTTATGTTAAAAAAAGAGGCAAACCATGTGGGGCCTACCTTAGAGGGAAGGCTCTATACACTGGAGTACTTTTGATGTGTCCCGTCAACTCGCAGAACGAGGAGAAGCTTGCTTGGTACGCCGTATCCCCCGCCCACGGGCGCGGCGGCTCGCAGGATGAGGTGAAGCTTGCTTACTACGCCTTACGCCCGCTCCCTCGCCCATGCGCGCGGTGGCTCGCAGGACGAGGAGAAAAATTTACTACTCCCTCCGTTTACTCCTCATCCCTACTACCTCGGTTATAGAGATTATACTATCATATTATTTGGAATATATATGTCCTTTAGTAGATTTCAATATGAACTACTAGTACATACTCCAAACACTGATGTATATAGACGTATTTTAGAGTGTAGATTCACTCATTTTGCTCCGTATGTAGCACTCTCCCTCGCCCCTCGACCCTCGCCCACGTGGTGGACGTGCAGCAATTCATTCGGTCTCATATATCCAGAACGATATATACTGCACTACCATTATTGCTCGACTTCCCGAAGAGGCGAAGAGCCAATCGCAAGGTTAATATTTTGGAGATGCCAAGCGCAAGGTTATAGGAGAACGAGTAGTATGTGCCGCGTCATTTATAAATAAAGTTTTTTTTCTTCAGTGGCACGTACGCAATATGATAGGTTCATATGGAGAGAAAAGGAAACCGCTCCACTATATACATAGTCAGGACAGGCCAGCCTACACGGTTGCTTGCTGGGGTTGCTCTCTTCACACTCTCTCGCACAAAACGACTGTGGCCACATCTCTAACATCCCGGCAGATCACGTCCGCTTAGGGAAGGGGTGGATGCTTAGTGTAGATGCGGTGGCCGTCGCCGACGGCGAAAACCCACTGTCGGCACGTCCCGATCAGGGGTCCCCGCCGTTCTCTCTCACAAAGCCGATGAGGTTGCCTTCGTCCCTTGCTCACTGTCGCGACGTGGGCAGTTGCCGCCTCCCGCCGCCCTCCTCAATGTTGAGCTACGTCCCTCAGGTACAACTCCCTTTACAGCCGGCTTGCACCACTGCTCCAGCTGCCCACATCACTCCCTGTGGATATTTCTCTATACTTCTTTGCCCCGCACATACCTCTACTGGCTTCTACGTACTGTATTTGTGATGAGTTTATGTCTCATCAACTAGTCCCAGTAATCTTATTCTAATCACGCTTGTTCAATTTCTTTGCCACATGGATGCTCATCTCGATTTTGGTGAAACTGCACAAAATGATCCGATGGTCAAAAGGTTGCAAACTTCATTTATTAGGAAGCTCGAATGTTGCCAGCAAATTGAAGCCTGGTCAGGGTTCACGGTTCAAGGGCTAGGGACTGCATGGATCGTTTTTTTCTTTAGCTGCCTCTGTTCCAAAATAAGTGTCAACTTTAGTAGTAGTACAACTTTGTATACTAAAGTTTGCACAAAGTTGAGAAACTTATTTTGGAATGGAGGGAGTACATATTTGCTATGATATGTCAATCATTGAGATGCAATAGCATGCATGTTAGTCTCCTTTGTATTTGATGAAATGTTGCAATGGGCAACCTTGGACGCAAGATACATGTAACAGAAGCTGGAAGCTTCATAGCATTGTACAAATTTATCTTGCTGATAAATTAGAGTACGTACTATACTAGTACTTCCTTCGTTCATAAATATAAGTCTTTGTAGAGATTTCACCATGAACCACATGCGGATGTATATAGATGCATTTTAAGTGTAGATTCATTCATTTTGTTCCGTATGTAGTGGAATCTCTACAAAGACTTACTATCTACAAGTAATAGCTAGCTCCCACTACTAGGAATTCTCTATCCTCTCCTTGAGCCACGTCATCAAAATTGATGTAGCCATTAGATGAAGTAAATCAGTCCATAATAGCCGTCTGATCTAGACGTTGAGAGGCTCCGCACTAAGCCACATGCAAGCATGCAGAAATACCATGCCACATGCATGTGAGTGGGTTTTAAATCACATCAACATGTCTGCATGCAAGCATGCACCGGTAGCATGCATGTAAGTGAGCTTTTAAGTCCCATTAACATGTCAAAAAGAAAAATATAATCCCATTATGCAGTAGGAGTTGGCTGATCTTTTTTCCTTGCGTGGGATGATCTAAATGATGATGGGAGTTTATTTAGTTTGGCTACCACATTTGTCATGCGGTTATAGAGTTTTTTTTGTTCTATGAAATCGATAATTTTGCGCAGAGAGATATACCGCTGTTCCACGCCAACGCGCGGGGACTCATCTAGTAGTAATATTTAGGAACGGAGGGAGTACTATGTAAAGAGTTAGGTGTCGCACGGTGATAGTGTGAGGTGGGCCATGTAATCACTGAGTCTGCGTGTTTTCACTGCTCTTGCACGCCTCCGCTGTAAGAATGGAGAAAATTGTAATCTAGTAGTAGTATACCTCCTTTCGCCGAAAGCGTGGGACATCCAGTAGTCCTACCACCTCAGTAACAAAGACCAATGAGCCGTCAAATCACATAGACCCAGCAGTAAGTTGGACGGACGAAGCAACCATCACTCTTGCGCCAGTGAGAGGTCGCGTCCGCTCTGCCCGGGCATGAATGCGGCACCGATTCTTTGGAGCGGCGCTGACCATTTCGGGCGGGAAGCGCACGCGCAATGGAGGGGCTTTGGGTGGGACAGGCTGGTCAGGAGCGGGCGTGGTAGCTGTCTGCATGTCCCTACCGGACACGTTCGGAAACGAGAGGATGCACCGACTCTCGCGGCTAAAATCGTACACTACACAACATCTCTCTGTAGGAGTAGGTCGATATGTCGCTCTCTCTAACACACACATGGTGTTAAACACACACACACACACACACACACACGCACGCGCGCATGCACACGCACGCACCTTGGTCCCGTTGCACCTTCTAACGTGACTTATTACACCTTGATGGAGGGAGTAGTAAGTATACGAGATACGATGGCACACTGACTTAAGTCGAATAGAAGTGCCCAAAATTTGTGTGCATGTTATAATAAGGATTCAGGAACGTATAGAAGGTTATTTCCCTCTCGTTGAACATAACGGGAGGGTTGTGTAGCTGGTTAGCCTGTTCGCTCATCAAACTTGAGGTCTCGGGTTCGATAACTACACTTGAGCATAATTTGTGCCAGGAGGATTCTTTGACTGGTCAAAATGTTTTCTAGGGTTTGCATGCTTCACACTCTCTCTCCAGTATATATATACACGCTGGAGCCTCAGCGCTTGTAGTTGCTCTCTTCACACTCTCTCGCCCTCTCCAGATCTAAACAAGACTTCATTGGCCTCTCTCTCCCCTCACTGCTGCTCAAAGAGCCGGCAGGATCCGTCCGCCAGGAAGGGAAGGAGGCTTACGCTGTCGCTGTCGGCAAGGGACTACCGGCGCAGCTGTTCACTTTCCACCCAGCGGCGGCGCGGGAGGGCCTCCGACCCCTTCTTCTTCGTCGCCGTCCCGTCGCCCACCGAACCACGCCCCAAAAACCTTAAGGTATAATTTACTTACTCCACATGCATTTCTCTAGCTGCATGTATACCATGAATCTAGGACATGGTTCAAAGAGGAAATGAGTGGGAAAAGTTATATATAGCATGAATCTAGGACGTGGTTCAAAGAGGAAATGAAGGGGGAAAGTTGTATAGCATTAATCTAGGACGTGGTTCAAAGAGGAAAGGAATGGGGGAAAGTAGTGGGGAAAGTTGCATCGCATAAATCTAGGACGTGGTTCAAAGAGGAAAGGAAGGGGCGAAAGTACTAGTTCAAAAAGGAAAGGAAGGGACAAGGCTGTAGAGTTTGAGCAGGACTAGATTTGCTGCGCTCACATAGGGAAAGGCGTCTAAAGATAACAAAACTAGGACCAACACAAATATGCTCGTTGGTTGTTTGTTCTTTGTTGTAACAGACTGTGAATTACCATAGTACATCGGTAGATGCACATGGTGCTGGTGCGTCCACTGTCACGTGCAACTCATTAGCTGTTGTTAATCTAAGGCCCTGTTTGGTTAAAAACTCCCTAGTCCCTACCTGCTTGGTTCCAGGGACTAAACATGGACTAGACGTTATTAAATGACATGCTAAAAGACCATGTTACCCCTAGTAATGAAATAATAGATACAAGGTGCGATGCGTGGCAGGGGCAACTGTTGGGAAAAGTCTCAAAAAGACTCCCTTGGGGTCTTCTTTCTTTAGTCCCAAATGCCCACTTTTAGTCCCTAAAAGTCCCTCCTCTTTGGTTTTGATGGGACTGACACAGAGTTTTTTTAGTACCTACACCAAAATGTCTCTGTAAACAAACACCCCCTAATAATGCCGCTGGAAAATTGATGCAATGCCACAGTTAAAAGCAAATTACATGTTTAACGAATTTTATTGTTAATATAATCTCTATGTTAATATTAATCAATGCCACCGTTTGAGAAATGCTACTGTCTTGCTTTCTTTCCCATTTAGATAAGGTAGATGCTTCTTTTTGTTGGCTTTTGTGTCATCCACCATTATTGACCACTAATTGTTTCCTTTGCACCTCTGTGTAAACAGGGTTATCTGCTTCACCTCGTTGCCATTGTGACCTTTTGTTTCACTGCACAAAACACTTTTGTTTTAAGAGTGTTTTGTGCAGTTCAACCAAAATGTCACACCGACAACGTTGCTTGATTGCTTGATCTTAGTGGAACTGCACAAGAGAATATCTTACTTCCTATCCGTTAAGGCGAATTTGGTTCAGATCTTCTTCTTGTGAGTTGTTTGAATTCCGCATCATGAGAGGTCAGTACTAGCCTTCTTTCACATGATCATCTTCCTCTGAAGAAGAATATGGAGTACGTGAAGTGACTAGTTCCAATTATGCCAGGATGAAGAAGCCCTGTCTATCTTATCATCAGAAGGAGCAGTTGAAGGATGGTTACAGTACTCCCCGCAAGACCAAACTAACTTCAGCTCAGAAGGACTGACAAAATCTCCATTTTTTTGCTGTGATGTGCGAGTACAATGTTGTTCTAGGATTCTTTCTGGTGCGTTCCATTTTTCTAAAAGTGTGCTCTACATGGACCATGTATGTGCCTGTTGAAACTGTCAATTCATAGTACAGTTTGCTCTATACTAATCACTTTTTTGTATTTGTGCAAACAGGGGTGCTCAGCTTGATTTCAATGGGAACTGCACAAAATGTTCATGAATACATCGAATCATTCATTTCCACCACAAGAAAGGAGGTGGCGATAAGTTCAAGGCGTTGCAACATATAAGGGCAAAATCATACAAGCTACACGCGAATTTTGTTGATTTTGGTGGAAATGCACAAAAAGAACAGATGGTTTATTTAGCATGAGGTGCCATGTCAATGTCCGAACTGATGGCAAACCCCGCCCATTCCAGAATCGTAGGCATTTGATATTTTGGAATGGGACAACCTTGTCAAATTTTGCTCATTGATTTTAGCAAGACATGCGTTCGATATTTTCGAATGGGACGCCCTTTGCTGTCAGCAGCGTCGATCAATTTTTTTCTTTATTCTTTAGTTGTGAAGTAAATATTGCCTCTGACATGTGAGTTGCTGAGATGCTTAATCATCGATTGTTTTGCATGTTCTCTATGAATTGACATGCCTGTGTGTTTGATTGCAATGTACAGAAACGCTAAAAAGCTGCTCAAACTCTTTGTACTCCTTCTGTTCCTTTTTACTTCGCACAATGTGAAAGTGCATACTTTTTTGTATAATATTGGTCAAAGTAGAGATATTTTGACTGCAGACAAAACTTGTATGCAGACTAGAAAGGACCGGAGGGAGTACATGTGAAACTGCTCCAAACGAGGTGATCACCCTGGGAATAATGCTAGTATGTATTGTTTTGCATGTTCATCCAATGCCAGTGATACAGGAATTCGAACTAATCGAAATAAATTCATTCATACACAGTCGGATTTCATATAAACATGCCAAATTTCATTACATTTCATACATTCTTCAACTAAAAAGGGGTGCGCTGGAGGTATAATTAATTAACCGAAGCTACCCACCTGTGTCCCGCTGAGACGAACAGAAGCTTCAGTGACTTAACTGCAGGTGCAGTTGCATAACTGACATGTGGCCTGTTGGGCCCACGTGTCAGTCAGCCAACTGCACCAGCAGTTAAGTAGAAGCATCATTGTTCTCCAGCAGAACTCCCCGACTCCAGTCGCCGCCAAGAAGCTAACCGGCCGTCAATGGACAACCCGCCTAGCTTGGCTTCAACAGGAGGGTAGCAGCGGTGGCCTTACTTGGACCCAAGCGGCGGCGACCTACCGTGTTCTACTCTTCCTCGTTTTCTGTGTGGCACGGCCTCGTTGGCAGTGGGGCGGGGCCTCGGCGGAGCTGGCGATGTCCTCTGTCTCGTTGCTGGCGGGCGGCACCTCAGCGGAGCGGTGGAAATCCTCCCTCGCGTTGCCGGCAGGGTGGGGCCTCGGCTGGGCCGGCGATGTCCTCTGCCTCGTTGTTGGCGGGGCAGGGCCTCGACGGAGTCGGCGGTGTCCTCTGCCTCGTTGTTGGCGCCGCGGGGCCTCGGTGGAGCAGGGCCTCATCGACGCCAGCGGAGCGGGGACTTGTCGGAGCCAGCATTGTCCTCTGCCTCGTCCTCGGTCTCGCCAAACAGCGTCTCGCCCGCTTCATCGCCCTCTTTGCTAGCCTCTTTGTAGGCGGCCGCAGCCTCCGCCACCCGCATGCAGTACCACCAGCGCTTGAGGCGGCCCTTGCAGGCGGAGCGGTACGAGTCGAGCAGCGCCTCCTGCTCCGCCCACTCCGCAGTGATCTGCTCCTCCGCCTGCAGGTGCTCCTGGAGGAGATGGTGGTTGTAGGCGGCGTCGGCCTGCGCCTCCCGGAACTGCTCCTGACACATCTGCCTCACACTGTCCATATATTGGGCACGGGCCTCGCCGATGGTCATGGTGCAATGCACCCGCGAGGATGGCGCGGAGGAGGGGGTTGGCGCCGGATCGTCGACTACCATGTTCTCCATTGGGACGTCGTCATCCTCCGACTGCCTGCCGGCCAGCCGGTCGGCAGCAATGGCTGCCATCTCCTTGTGGTCCGTCGTCTGCCCGTCCCGAAGTGCGCTGGAGCGCGAGGAAGCCATGGTGGGCAGTAGTGGTGTGGACAGGAGAAAGGGAACGGTTGCGGATGACTGCGGCTATGGCCGGTGCAGCAGTTTATATAGCAATGGTGGGCGGGCGGAGCGACGGACGTGTGGCGCCGGAGTAGCCGCCTCGGCAACCGCGTATCATTAATGTGGGCGGCAGATGGACGGACGGACGACACTTGTGTCGTTTGAAGGCGAAGCAATCGCCTGCACCGGGAAGCGGAGCGGGCGGCGCTGACTATTTCGGGCGAAAAGCACGCGCAGGCGAGGAGATGACTTTACTTGGAGAGGATGACAATGGGGACCCATCAGGTCCATAGCCTCACGTATGCAAGTGCCTCCTTATTATATATATATATATATATATATATATATATATATATATATATATATGTATAAAACTATACTCCCTCCGTCTAGGTGAATAAGTCGTATTAGAAGGTGCATCACGACCTAGGTGCAAGCAGATTGGTGGAAAAGAAGAATATTTCTCTTTTCTGAACACAACATTTAATCACAGCAGTTAAGAGGATGCCTTATTAGCTACCCATGCAGGCCATCGTAATTCATACTCGCATGCAAAGTGCTTTTATTTCTTGCCTAATAACCGCATGGACGTGCTGCATGCATTTGTCCTTGCCCAAGCAAAAAAAGGGAGGAAAGGGGTTTCCACGGGAGACAACGAGGCAGAGGTGGAAGCGCTCGCTGGAGTAATTTATTTTGCTTCCCCCTGCTTTCCTAACATGACGGTCCCACACCATTGTCAACCTATGTACTCCCTCCTTTTCGGTTTATAGGGCTTATCTCAAAATTTTAGTTTTTCCATTTTATAAGGCTCAATTTGGTTGTTTTCCATCACATGTTCTGATTCCAAGGTGCATTAAATCATTGCATGCAAGTATTAAGAGAAAATTGACCAATGCATGTACTTTATGCATGTATGCATTGCAATTTATGCATTGATAAACACATTTTTTTAAGGAAAACAAGTGCATTAATTAGGTGCTTTTGCAAACTACAAAACGTATTCCACCATTCATCATCTACCTTGGTTGGTGAGATTTTTGAATTGAGCCCTATAAACTGAAAAGGAGGGAGTAGTAGTCAATAAACGAGAGAATTGCACAAGAAGCGGCCGACAACTGGGACCAAGCAGCTCGAGCAGTATTTGTGTTTTTGAGGTGTGAGCACTGCAGAGTTTTTCGATGTTTACCCCAGATATTAATTTTTCTCCTCTGAACAACAATGAAAACATCACTGCAGGTATTAACTGGGCGGGCTGTGGCCCGTCTATCCCAGGCCAGATATCCAGCCCAGATATTAATTTTTTTCAAGCTAAAAATGGCTAGCCTAGCTATACTTTTTTTAGGAATACCCAGGCAAGGTCAAGTTGTTATTCTCCGCCCCGCTGGGCTGCAAATCTTTCCTAGGAGGGATGCATTAGGCTTAACAAAAAAATGGGCTTTAAGAAATAATAAATGGGATGCAATTGTAAAAACTGGGCAATAACTAAAAAATGCACCAAACACGTGATTACTTTATAAAATATTATTTTAGGATATTGAAAGTTTTAATTTCATTAATTGTTGCGAGCGCAATGTTTCATTGGATTTTTACGTAATATAAATTTATATTGAAATTGTATTTAATCTGACTATAAATTTCGGGATAAACATATTTCGGATCCCATCAAAATGTGGGAAATTTTATTGAATTCTGTTTTGAACGGTTGGTTGAAATGGGTTGTACTTTTAACAAACTGTAAATGGGCTGTAGTAAATTCCATTAGAATTCAAAAATGGGCTACACATTCTTACAAATCTCAAATGGGCTAAAAGTTCTCTGCCACACACTTCTGGCCTTACTAAGTTGTCGCGTCCCCTAAAAAACAGAGTTGACGCGTATGCAAGGCTTTGTCAACTTATATTCAACACACGGTTCTAGCAGCAGTGGCCGTTGGATGTCCATCCAACGGATGCCGTGCTTCTTCTTCAATCTCGGATATTCCAGCTTCACCCGCCCAAAAAATGATTCCTCCCCCTGACATCTGGGGCGCTCCGTTTCGGAAGCTGACATGTGGGCCTACTAAGTTGACGTACCAAGGGCTTTGTCAACTTAGTCAATATAAACGATTGTAACTGCAGTGACTGTACGATGTCCATCCAACGGCCGTAGTGCTTCTTCAACCTCTGGTCTTCTTGCTCCATCCGCCCAAAGCAGCGCCGGTCGTGCCGCCTGCTCCTGCCTCCCGTGGCCGGCTGTGCTGCCGCGGAGGCCTTACTGCCCCCTACTATTCCCACCGCTGGCCAGGCCCTGCGGCGACGGCAGCCTCACACAGCAGCCGAATGAGTGAACCTCATACTCCTCTCCGCGTGGGCATCCACTGCCGCGTCTTCACCTGCTCTGCGTCGTCCCCTTCCTAGGCCTCGCCGTCGTCCACCGCCCTGGTGCTCTCGGCGCGGTGTGGTCAACATGGTCAAGGAACGACTTCCATCGGACGTGGACTGTACGTGGAGAGGCTGACAGCTGGGTCCACGGCGGCAGCAAGGAAGTGCCTCCTTATTACGCGGAAAATAATGATTCCTCCACCTAACAGCAGGGATCCACCGGGCAGGCCACCTTATTTCACGAAAAAAACGTTTCCCCCCTGACTGCTCGGACCCACCGGACGGGCCAACGTATTTCACGAAAAAACGTTCCCCCCGCTGTCAGCTCGGACCCACCGGAAGTGCCTCCTTATTACGAACAAAAAAAATGAATACTCCCCCTGCTAGCTGGGACCCACCATGGTGGGAGGCTGACTTGTGGGCCTACTAAGTTGACTGGGACGGGGGCCTTCGTCAACTTTAGTCAATATGAACGATTCTAGCTCCAGTGACCGTACGATGTCCATCCAACGGCCGTAGTGCTTCTTCAACCTCTGGTCTTCTTGCTCCAGCCGCCCAAACCAGCGCCGGTCGTGCCGCATGCTCCTACCTCCCGTGGCCGGCTGTGCTGCCGCGGGGGCCTCACCGCCCCCTACTATTCCCACCGCTGGCCAGGCCCTGCGGCGACGCCAGCCTCACACCGCAGCCGAACCAGTGAACCCTCGTACTCCTCTCCGTGCGGGCTTTCACTGCCACATCTTCCTCGGCTCCCCGTCGTCCCCTTCCTAGGCCTCACCGTCGTCCACCGCCCTGGTGCTCTCGGCGCGGCGTGGTCAACGTGGTCAAGGAACGACTTCCATCGGACGTGGACTGTACGTGGAGAGTCTGACACCTGGGTCCATGGCCGCAGCAAGGAAGTGCCTCCTTATTACGTGCAAAATAATTATTCCTCCACCTGACAGCGGGGACCCACCGGACGGGCCACCGTATTTCGCCCCCTGACTGCTGGGACCCACCAGCTACATCTTTGCACGCAAGGAAGTGCCTGACAGTCGGGACCCACCTGGTCGAAGCGTACGTAGCGTTGTCATTCTGGTCGCAAACGTGTACGTACATACTGGTCGATGTAGAGGCGCGCACGTGTCGTAGTAGAGGCGCGCACATAGCATGTACACGTACGTACAGCGGCCAGGGTGCAAGCAAGAAAATACGGCCACGTATGTGTACATACGGGCGGGGTCTCGAACGCCTACTCGCGCATACGTACGGCGAGGGCTTGTGTACATGCCTAGGTCGGAACGGAGAAACAGCGTCGTCCTCGTGTTCATGGGGAGGCAACGGAATGCGTCGTGTTCATGGGGAGGCAACGGAATGCGTCATGTTCATCGGGAGGGCTTGGACAGAACAGGCGATGGAAACAAGGCCTGGCGTACCGCAGAACGGAGGAAACGGCCTTGTGTTCGATCGGCCACGTTCGGAACGGGGTCCTGTTGATCGGGAGGGGTCTGGCATACCGCAGAACGGAGGAAACGGACCTCCTACGGTCAAAACGGGGGTCCTGTTGATCGGGAGGGGTGTGGCGTACCGCAAAACGAAGGAAACGAACCTCCTACGGTCGAAACGGGGGTCCTGTTCATCGGGAGGGGTGTGGCGTACCACAAAACGGGACTCCACGGGATACTGTTCATCCCCACCGTCGACCCCCTCCAGCCTCCACGAGCTACTGTTCATCCACCGTCGACCTCCTCCAGCCTCCACGGGCTCCTATTCATCCAGCCTCCACCGCGCGCTACTCCACCGGCTACTGTTCAACCACCCCTTCACCATCTACTATTCATCCAGCCCTCCACACCACGGGGTCCTATTCAACCACCCCTCCACGGGTACCCCTCCACCGTCTACTATTCATCCTGCCCTCCACACCACGGGGTCCTGTTCATCCACCCCTCCACCGTCTATTGTTCATCCAGCCCTCCACCACACCACGGGGTCCTGTTCATCCAGAGGCAACGCCACCGCTCACTATTCATCCAAACCCCCCCGCAACGCTCACTGTTCATCCCATCGATCGGCTTCAGTTAGCAGCAGTAGCAAAGGAATCGCTCGATCGGGTTCAGTTAACAGCCATCGATCGATCGCCCGGGTTCAGTAACGCGTAGCCTGCAGTGCAATCGCTCGGGTTCAGTTAGATCCCAACGCCTCGCTCGCGTTTAGTAGAGCCAACGCCTCGCACACACGCGCGTACGTGTACGAGAGAAACGCGCATCGCTCGGCCCCCGACCTCCCACCGTAACCGGGAAGTCCCCAAAATTTTCCTCGCCCTCGCTTCTACCATGGATTTTTCCGTCATGGATGGCCCAAAGAATGTCATGCAGCTACGTCTCCGGCCCGCCCAGGACGAAAAGCCCATTTTCTGTCATGATTTTTTGTCATAGAAGTAGGAGCCCACCACATCTATGATGCTACCGGGTTTTGTCACAACTATCATCATAGAAGTGTCATATGTATGACAGAACAAAATTTCGTTCAGCCCAAAATGTCACGGATGTGTCTTTTTTTGTAGTGACTGCTTGGACGAATCGCCAGGTACGAAGTCCAGAAGCTTAGTCTCATCAGCCGATTTAAACTTCAGGGCCGGATCATGCTCTGTAGTTGGCTTCTTCAATGAAGTCATATCTACCGGATCAACACTATCTTTGTAAAACTTCAACTCTTCTGTGGCACAAACCGACTCAGCATAGGCCGCTTCACCTTCTTCACACTCCAGAGCAATCTTGCGGCTCCCATGTACGGTTATAGTTCCTTTGTGACCCGGCATCTTGAGCTGCAGATAGACATAGCAAGGCCGTGCCATAAAATTAGCATAAGCCGCCCGTCCAAACAGGGCATGATACGGACTTTTGATTTTCACCACTTCAAAGGTCAAAGTTTCTGATCTCGAGTCATGCTCATCTCCAAAAGCCACCTCCAGAGCTATCTTACCAACAGGATATGCCGATTTACCAGGCACCACACCATGGAACACCGTATTGGACGATTTAAGATTTTTATCTGTTAACCCCATGCAACGGAAGGTTTCATAATAAAGGATAATGATACTACTCCCTCCATCCATGAGTACCTTCGTGAACTTATAACCTCCCACCTAAGGTGCCACTACTAGTGCCAGATGGCCCGGATTGTCAACCCGAGGTGAATGATCTTCCCTGCTCCACACAATCGGCTTCTCGGACTAGCGCAAATAAAGAGGCACCGCCGGTTCAACAGCATTCACTGCCCTTTTATGAAGCTTCTGATCGCGCTTATCCAGGATAGTGGTAAAGACATGATACTGTCTGCCATTCAACTGCTTTGGGTTGCTCTGGTAACCCGACTGCTGCTGCTACTGTTGCTGGTTTCCCTGATTGTTGTAACCACCTTGATTGCCCTGGCTGCCTTGATTGCCATGCCCACTCTGGTTACCATGAAAACCTGAACCGGAGCTGCCTCCTCCATAACCCGACCCATGAGATCCGTGGCCTGAACTTCCACCCGGTCCGTTATCATACCGGAAAGAATTAGAATTCTTGAACTCTTGCATGATGTAGCAATCCTTCCAGAGATGTGTGGACGGAATCTCCTTCGACCCATGTTTTGGGCATGGCTGGTTCAACACGTAAGACAGGCAGTCCGGGTTAGGGCTCGGTGCTCCCCCGCACTGGGGCGGTTTACCCTTATGTTGCTGGCCCTTGTCCTGCGTGATGGTATTAGCCACGAAGTCCAAGCTGTGATCCGCTTTACGCTTGCCGCCGTTTCCATGACCCGCCGAATTGTGGTGCTGCCCCTTGGCGTTGCCGCTTCTTTTTCCCTTCCCTGCCTTATCATCGTCAGACTCGGGATCCTTGGTACTATCAGAATCGGCATACTTCACCAGAGCAGCCATGAGGGTTCCCATGTCATTACAATGACGTTTGAGCCGTCCCGATTTCAAGTTCAGGGGTTCAAACCGGCAATTGCCTTCCAATGTTAGAACTGTAGTATCCGCATTGATGCGGTCCGATGAATGCAAAATTTCCGAGACTCGGCGCACCCACCGGGTTGTTGATTCTCCTTCCTCCTGGACACAGGCAGCTATGTCCACAATTGACATGGGTTGCTTGCATGTATCTTTGAAATTCTGGATAAACCGGGTTCTCAACTCGGCCCACGACCTGATAGAATTCGCCGGTAAACTCTTTAGCCAGGTACGGGCCGTCCCTTCCAACATCATGGTAAAATACTTTGCACATGCCGCATCATCCACATCCAGCATCTCCATGGCCATCTCATAACTTTCAACCCATGTCTCAGGGGATAAATCGGCAGTGTAATTCGGCACCTTACGCGGGCCTTTGAAATCCTTGGGCAGGCGCACGTTGCGCAACGCCAGGACAAGACACGGCACTCCCAAAGCACTAGAGGTAACCCCGGGCTCTACCAACGTGGTTGGACGAACCGGAGTAAGCTGACGGGCTTCATGCTGCGCCGCTAACTCGGCCTCTCTACGTGCCCGAGCCCGGTCCACCACCTCCTGAGCGTCACCTGTCGGGTTATTGCCACGGGGCGGATCACGGTTTCGGGCGTTGCTTGATACCGCCGGTTCATCCATACGCCTGCTGTAACTTCGGCTTGGACGGGGAGTAGAATGAATTCGATCGCAGCTATATGAATAAGCCTCCTGTTGCACCAAAGCCGTTTGAAGAAGCTCCTTAACCCGACGCGTCTCAACCGCCGCTGGAGAATCACCTTCGATCGGGATGGCTGCTAGCCATGAAGCGGCAGTGACAAGATTGTCCATCAGAGTAGAATAATGACCTGGTGGCGTCGGGACAGGCTGCATCACAATGTCTTTCTGACGAGGCGGATCCATCAAATGTGGCTGAATCGGCCCCCCCTACTCCAGGCGCCTCCGCCCGGTTTGCTACCGGCGGGTTACTGGTCCCCGCTCCTGTGGTGTTAAAGAGGTTCCTAGCATCATAATCGGAGGCAGGCGAGATTGGTGTCTCCTTTTCAGGACTTCATGCGACGCATTCTGATCCAGCATAAGCCGGTAAGCCTGTGCATCCAAAGCGGCCCGCTCTGCGGCCATCCTGGTATCCTCAGCGGCTAAGTCGGCTTTGGCCTGAGTAATCTGATCCTTTACCTTCGCGATTTCTGCATTGTGTGCATCCTGATCCGTCGGGTTAGCCTCCGCCATCAGCGTTGCCAACGCATCAAATAAATCAAATAAAACTTGAGCCGGCGGTCACACAGGGCCTCCTGCCCCGACTGCCGTCGCCGCTGCTGATCCGGAAATCATCGCTGCTGCGGTCGAAGAATGGAGCGCCGGCTGCGTACCGGCCATGAAGATTGCAACCCGGTTTGGCAGATCAGAGGGGTCCGGAATACTGTCACCATCAGAACAGCCCCCGATCCGGCCGTCTTGTAGCTGATACAACGATTCGATCTCTCCAGTTAATGACTCGTCGCCGGAATAAACGACGGTCTCACCACCAGATTCCGATTTGTCCTCTTATTCCCCTCCATGGATGACTCCCACGAAGGCACGCTTCATGACAGGCTTGACCCGCGCAGATCTCGCATGCTGAGCCGTTTCGACGAGGTCGGTGCAGATGTCCGACTCAGGGCCCGGTTCGCTGATCTTGCCAATGAAAACGTGGATGCCACCAAAGGGGACTCGGTACCCGTACTCGATTGAGCCGGCCTCAGGGCCCCAGCCTGCATCGTCGATGTAGAGCTTGCCGCGACGACTCTTGGTCATCAAGCCCACAGCGTAACCCTCGAGTCCTTCAAAGCGGCCCTCCAAGAACTTGAAACCATCATGCGATAGCCCCACGGTGGGCGCCAACTGTCGTGGTTTTGTCACGACAGATGTCCTCGTGAAAGGACTTAGTCGTGGAGCCATTGCTACGGGTTAGCTTGAAGAGGTTAAAGCAGACAAGGGACGCAAGAGAGTTTATACTAGTTCGGCCCCTTCGATGAAGGTAAAAGCCTACGTCTAGTTGTGATGGAATTGATGGGGTTTCGATGACCAGGGAGCGAACACGCTTTGCCTGAGTCTCGAGTTGTTGTCTGTTGTCCTTGAACCGCCGTCGGGTCGTCCCCTTATATACATGGGTTGACGCCCGTCGGTTTACAGAATCCCGAGGCCGGCTCATAAACGTGTCCGGCTCGGTCTCCGTTCTTTCTACCTTACAATGCAAGTTACATATCAATGTCGGTTTATATCCACAGGCCTTAAACGGGTTCTGGGCCCTGGGCCTTCATCCAGCATCACCGTCTGTCTTCATGGGCTTCAAGTATAATGAACTACTGATGGAGTTAACCCGGCCTCACCTGGCCGGTTTACACCTAGTAGTAATATCCCCAACAAGAAGTGGCATAGGCCTATTCATTTATTATTTTGTAGACTCATTTTAAATTAGGAAGTGTTATGTGGGACTGAGGATTTCGAGCACTCGGGTGCTCCGCACCCCTATACGAATAATTCATTCAAAAAAAGATCCGAGAAATTTGAAAAAAACCCTAAGAGTTTGGGATATCAAAAATGTGGGTTCCTGATCTACTCCCGTGTGAAATTTTGTGAAAAAATACCAGGAAACGTATTCGTGGCAAAAAAGCAAAAAATTCCTATGTATAAAGAAAACTATTTGGGTAGATTTTTGTTCGAACAGTATTTCCTTCGCCACGCATACGTTTTTGGGAATTTTTTCACGAAATTTCACACGGGAGTAGATTGGGAACCTAGGTTTCATATCCCCAAATTTTGGTTTTTTTATTTTTTGGGTATTTTTTACAATTATTTTTCGTATAGGGATGTGGAGCACCCAGGAGCTCCGGCGTATTTTCCGCGCTATGTGATGGTAACATAATATGTTACTCTATTTATCTCTCTCCTTATTAATTACTTGACACATCATTATTTTTTGCTTATGTGGCATCTATGTTACTACCTATGTTACTCCCACTATGACCAGCCTTAGCATTTTTTTTTGCCAAAATCACTAAACGCTCAATTGAGCGTGTCCTGACTCAAAATATGACAATTCGGTCCCGTGGTGGTGAGTGATGACATGGCACAGAAAAAATCTAAGGGCATCTTCAACGATGAACCTCAAACTGCCCGCAATCATTCGGATCGTGCGGTCTAGACGCGTTTTGCCATCGAACGGGTCCTGTATCCGTCCGGGGCCGGTCGAAACATCCTTTTCCCGCAAACCGGAAACTAAGCGGGGGTGCTTTACGAGAGTCCGGACCTCTGTCATGGAACTGTGCGGCAACCCTCTTCCACCCAAAAAATCTTTCCCTCGGTCGCACTCCTTCCCGCCAGAGCGTCTGCTCCGCATTCATGATGGTGCAGAGCGGATGCGATCACTCACTAGAGTCGGCATTGAAGTGACTTGTCGGCTGAGAGCATCGTTCACTGTATGCCCGTCGCACACGCTTTCTCTCCGCATTGAAACGGCATCCGAAAGCCCACCTATCTCCATTAAACCAGCGTGTGTGCCCAAGAACCTACTCCGACGCCCGAGCGCCGCATGTCTGTTCCTATAGTGGTTGTCATTAAACACCACTCCGATTAACGCCTCACATCCGCTCGCTATTTAAATGTGGTTAGGCTTCATGCAAGAACCACACCACACCTCCGCTCTCCATCTCCTTCGGTGAGCCGAAGAAGGAGCTCTCCGGCATTGCATCAGCCTAGGTTGCCCAACGAGGCCAGCCGGATACAGGTTGGCTTGCCAACAAGCTCTCCGGAGCCGACGCAACCGCCATCGCCATGTCGTTCTCGCCCATCCAAGGTGGGAAACTCCATCTATGGCAAAATCCACTACGAGCGATGGAGGCAATGCGTCCGGCAGGCGGAGAAAGAAGCCATGTTCGCGGAGGTTGATGATGTCTGCTAGAACTACGTCGGTATTTCCCCAAAGAGGAAGGGTTGATGCAGCACAGCGATGGTAGGTATTTCCCTCAGTGATGAGACCAAGGTTATCGAATCAGTAGGAGAACCAAGCAACACCACGTAAACAGCTCCTGCACACAAATAACAAATACTCGCAACCCGATGTAAGAGAGGGGTTGTCAATCCATCACGGGTAAAAAAATAGGTGAAATTATAGTAGATTGGATAAATGGATCTCGCGGGAACGCGAGATGAAATAAATAAGAATAAATTGCAGCAAGTTTTTTTTGTATTTTTGGTTTAACGGATCTAAAAATAAAAGGCAAATAAAATAGATCGCAAAGGCAAATAATATGGGAAAGAGATCCGGAGGCCGTAGGTTTCACTAGTGACGTCTCTCAAGAAAAATAGCAAACGGTGGGTGAACAAATTACTGTTAGGCAATTGATATAACTTCAAATAATCATGATGATATCCAGGCAATGATCATTATATAGGCATCACGTCCAAGATTAGTAGACCGACTCCTGCCTGCATCCACTACTATTACTCCACACATTGACCACTATCCAGCATGCATCTAGTGTATTAAGTTCATGGAAAACGAAGTAATGCAATAAGAACGATGACATGATGTATACAAGATCTATTTACATAGAAATAGACCCCATCCTTTTATCCTTAGTAGCAACGATACATATGTGTCGGTTCCCCTTCTGTCACTGGGATCAAGCACCATAAGATCGAAGCCACTACAAAGCACCTCTTCCCATTGCAAGATAAATAGATCAAGTTGGAAAAAAACCCAATATCGGAGAAGAAATACAAGGCTATATGCAATCATGCATATAAGAGATCAAAGAAAATCAAATAAATTTCATGGATATAAAAAGATAGATCTGACCATAAACTCAAAGTTCATCGGATCCCAACAAACACAACGCAAAAAGGGTTACATCATATGGATCTCCAAGAGACCATTGTATTGAGAATCAAACGAGAGAGAGGAAGCCCTCTAGCTACTAACTACGGACCCGAAGGTCTACAAAGAACTACTCACGCATCATCGGGGAGGCACCAATGGACATGATGCACCCCTCCGTGATGGTGTCTAGATTAGATCTAGTGGTTCTGGACTCTGCAGCGGCTGGAATAAAATTTCGTCGAATCCCCTAGGGTTTCTGGAATATTGGGATATTTATAGAGCAAAGAGGCGGTGCGGGAGGCCACCGAGGTGGGCACAACCCACCTAGGCGCGCCTGGGGGTTGCCTACCTGGGCGCGCCTGGGGGCCTAGGCGCGCCCTGGTGGGTTGTGCCCCCCTTGGGGCATCACCCAGGTGCAGCTCGGGCCCAATGGATGTCTTCTGGTCCAAAAAAAAATCTCCAAAAAGTTTCGCTGCGTTTGGACTCCGTTTGGTATTGATTTTCTACGATGTAAAAAACATGCAGAAAACAACAACTGGCACTTGGCACTATGTCAATAGGTTAGAACCAAAAAATGATATAAAATGACTATAAAATGATTGTAAAACATCCAAGAATGATAATATAATAACATGGAACAATCAAAAATTATAGATACGTTGAAGACGTATCAGCATCCCCAAGCTTAATTCATGCCCGTCCTCGAGTAGGTAAATGATAAAAATAGAATTTTTGATGTGGAATGCTGCCTAACATATTTATCACATATTCTTTTCTTTATAGCATGGGCATTTGGACTTTTATATGGTTCAAAGCAATAGTCTAGTTTTGACATGAAATTTAAATACTCAAGCATATCAACAGGCAACCATTTGTTTCAAAATGTCAACGCTAAAATAAGTTATCCCTAGCCCATCATGCTCAATCATTGATCCATTCATGAAACACACTAACATATTAGCTACACTCAATGCTCAAGTACGATCATAGTGCCTCCTAGTTGGTCCGTTATAAGACAAGATGGAGATTCAAATTCAAAATAAAAATTGCATAAAGTAAAATAAAGGCCCTTCGCAGAGGGAAGTAGGGGTTTGTAGAGGTGCCAGAGCTCAAAGTGAAAATTGGGAGATAAAAACATTTTGAGAGGCATACTTTTCCCACCAATGAAAACGACTTGGAGCTCCCAACACTTTCCATGCTAGATATATCATAGGCGGTTCCCAAACATAAAGTAAAGTTTATTCCTTTTTCCACCAAACTTTCGCAAGCCATGGCTAACCATATCCACTTGTGCCCTCCATACCAACACTTTCCAAGGAATTTATTATTTGACAACATAAAGTAAATTCATTTTCCATTTCGGGACTGGGCATCCCTAATACCTTTATCTTACTCTCATGCAATGACAAGTGAATAAACACTCATCGTGAGAATAACACATCTAGCATAGAAAATATTAGCCACCCCTCACCGCCTAGCAAGCGGTACGAGCACAAAAAAGAGAACTTTATTTTGAAAATTAGAGATGACACATAAAATTTGCTTAGAACGGCAAAAGAATACCGCATATAGGTAGGTATAGTGGATTTGGCAAAAATGGTTTAAAGGATTTTTGATGCACAAGTAGTGATCATACTTAGTGCAAAATGAAGGCTAGCAAAAGATTGAGAAGTGACCAACCAAGAAACGAATAATATCATAAGCGAGCATTAAGCATAATTAATACCGAATAATGCACCGCAAGTAGGATATAATTTCATTGCATGACTATTGACTTTCGTGCTTGCATAGGGAATCATAAACCTTAACACCAATATTCTTACTAAAGCATAATTACTCATTAACATGACTCACAATCACTATCATCATATCTAAAAACTATTGCAAGGAATCAAGTTTATTTTGTCCAATGATCTTCATGAAAGTTTTTTATTATATCCTTCTTGGATATCTATCACTTTGGGACTAATTTTCATGTGCTGCATTTGATAAGCTCAAACAAATATAAGTGAAGATCATGAGCATAATATTTCTTTCTCTCAAATTAATTTAAGTGAAGCAACAGAGAACTTCTTGAAAAATATTAAAGTACACCGTGCTAAAAAAGATATAAGTGAAGCACTAGAGCAAATCCATAGCTCATAAAAATTTAAGTGAAGCATAGAGAGCTATTCTAACAAGTCATGGCATAATTTTGGCTCTCTCAAATAGGTGTGTCCAGCAAGGATACTTATTAAAAAGAAACAAATAAAGACTCAAACCATACAAGACGCTCCAAGCAAAAGACATAGTATGTGACGAATAAAAATATAGCTTCGAGTAAAATACCGATGGTCATTAGAAGAAAGAGGGGATGCCACTCGGGGGCATCCCCAAGCTTAGTTGCTTGCTTCTCTTTGAATAATAGCTTGGGATTCCATGGACATCCCCAAGCTTAGGCTCTTCTTACTCCTTATTCCTTCATCCATCGTAAGATAACCCAAAACTTGAAAAGTTCAATCACACAAAACTCAACAAAACCTTCGTGAGATCCGTTAGTATACGAAAGCAAATCACTATTATAAGTATTGTAGCAAACCAATTCATATTTTATTCTTGCATTATATCTACTGTATTCCAACTTTTCTATGGCAAAAACTCATCAAAGAAAACCATAGAATCATCAAAACAAGCACATAACACAAAGAAAACAGAATCTGTCAAAAATAGAATAGTCTATAGCAATCCGAACACTTCATAACTTATGTAACTCAAAAAATTCTGAAAATATTAGGACGCTCAGGGAATTTGTATATCAATCTTGTGTATAAAATTTAGAGATAAGTATTTCCCTCAGTTAAGAACCAAGGTATCAATCCAGTAGGAGACTGGGGGGCGCTTGGGGGCTCCGGCGGAAGGGAAAACCGCGTCTGGGCCACATTGTCAGGCTAAAAGGCATCTTTGCGCCTCCAGATTCGCCCCCCCCCCCCCCCCCCCCCCCCCCCCGTGCCCTCCCGCCACCTTGCCAATCCCGGCGCCGCCCACCCTCCCACCGCCGCTAGAAGGGCCATTTCCCCGCAGGAGAAGAGAGAGGGTTCAGCGGCGCCATCATCTACCACCTACCTAGGCAAGTTTTTTGGCGCTCCGGGCGCGCAGGATAGGATACCGACGGCTGTGCGCCCACCACGCCCGCCAGGTGTTTGGCGATTTGCCTGCTCGGTGATGGACTCAAACAACAAGGAGGCGCTCGCTACGCTACTGGAGGAGGAAGCCGATGCCGACGTCCAGGACGAAGAGCATCTTATGGTCCTCGCCGCCCTGGCCGGCCTACTCGCGAGCAATGCAAAGCCGCGGCGAGGTGGCTTAGCGCCGGGGCGGCTGAAAGCAAAGAACCAGCATCGACTAGAAGGCTATTGCATGCTCTACTCCGACTACTTCGCTGACGCTCCACTGCATGGTGACAAAGTATTTCGGCGCCGTTATCGGATGAGCCGAAAGCTTTTCTTCAGGATTGTGAATTCCATCCGGGAGTTCGACAGCTACTTCAAGTGCAAGAAGGATTGCACCGGCACACTTGGATTCACCTCAATCCAGAAGTGCACGACAGCTATGAGGATGCTTGCATACGGAGCTCCCGGTTATTCACTCGACGACTACGGGTGCATGGCTGAGTCCACGACCATTGAGTGTTTGTACAAGTTCTGCAAGGCAGTGGTGGCAGTTTTTGGACCACAATACTTGTGATCACCCAATGCTGAATACACTGCTCGGATACTAGCACAAAATGCAGCAAGAGGATTTCCTGGGATGCTTGGAAGCATCGACTGCATGCATTGGAAATGGAAAAACTATCCATTTTCTTGGTAGGGGATGTACAAAGGCGCCAAAGGCGGTTGCAGTGTGGTACTTGAGGCAGTGGCCACACAGGACCTTGGGATTTGGCACTCCTTCTTTGGTATGCCAGGAACTCACAATGACATCAACGTACTTGAGTGCTCTCCTATCTTTGCCAAACTAGTTGAAGGTCATTCTCCTCCGGTGAACTTCGAGGTCAATGGGCGGCACTACAACAAGTGGTACTACCTAGCAGATGGCATCTATCCGAGATGGTCTACATTTGTGAAGACTATCTCAAACCATGTGCCATGAGGCAAGAACTCCCACTTGGCGAAGGTTCAGGAGGCTTGCAGGAAGGATGTCGAGCGGACATTTGGTGTGCTCCAATCTCGATTTGCTATTGTATGGTACCCTGCTTAGACCTGGTCGAAAGATCAAATGTGGGAGACCATGACTTGTTGTGTCATCTTGCACAACATGATCATTGAGAGCGGGCAGGAAGAGCCAGTGTTTGACACTGAACCATATTACAGGCATGGTCCTCTTGCCCAAGTTGATCACCAGTTACTAGCAATCTAGACTGCCTTCCTCAATATGCGTCAGGAGATCCGAGACCCATAGGTGCATCAACAACTGCAGCAGGATCTGGTGAAGCACCTATGGAGGCTCAAGGGCAACGCCTAGCTCGACGTGTGATGAAATATGAGTTCTTATTATCTGTTGGACTATAAAATTTGTATTGAACTATTTGTTGTTGAACAACTTATTGAACTACTTGATTTTTGTTAATTTCTATGATGAACTGTGTGATAAAAAATAGCTTATGTACAATTTGCACCGAAGCACGACGAATATGGGTCGATTTGCGCCGATAGCGGGTCATTTTTGCGCCGAAAGTGGGCTGAAAAGTAGACAAATTTGCACTAAAATTGGGCCGATATCGGCGCCTGGGTGCCACCTGGGGGCGGCGGCTGGGAACCCAATCGTCGGTCCGCCCCCAGACGGCGATTTTTCAAGCCCCCTGGGGGGCCAACGGCTGGAGATGCTCTAAGGCAATGATCATGAATATAGGCATCCCTTCCGTGACAAGTAGACCGACTCCTGCCTGCATCTACTACTATTACTCCACACATCGACCGGCTCCTGCCTGCATCTAGAGTATTAAGTTCATAAGAACAAAGCAACGCTCTAAGTAAGATGACATGATGCAGAGGGATAAACTCAAGCAATATGACATAAACCCCATCTTTTTATCCTTGATGACAACAATACAATACGTGCCTCGCTACTCCTTCTATCACTGGGTGACGACACCGCAAAATTTAACCCAAAACTAAGCACCTCTCCCATTGCAAGAAAAACCAATCTAGTTGGCCAAACTAAACCGATAGTTCGAAGAGAAGTACAAATATATATTAATCATGCATAAAAGAGTTCAGAGAAGACTCATATAATATTCATAGATAATCTGATCATAAATCCACAATTCATTGGGTCTCAATAAATGCACCGCAAAAGAAGATTACATCGGATAGATCTCCAAGAACATCGAGGAGAACATTGTATTGAAGATCAAAGAGAGAAAAGAATCCATCTTGCTACTATCTATGGACCCGTAGGTCTGTGGTAAATGATACGTCTCCAACGTATCTATAATTTTTGATTGCTCCATGCTATATTATCTTCTGTTTTGGACATTATTGGGCTTTATTATTCACTTTTATATTATTTTTGGGACTAACCTATTAACCGGAGGCCCAGCCCAGAATTGCTATTTTTTTGCCTATTTCAGAGTTCCGCAGAAAAGAATATCAAACGGAGTCCAAACGGAATGAAACCTTCACTACTAGGAAAAGGCCTACTAATGGCGCACCTAATTTGGCCATTAATGGCGCATTAGCGGTGCGCCATTAGTGCCACGCCATTAGTATTAGTATCTGGTATACTAATGGCGCACCTGGGATGCGCCATTAGTATATACAACAGTGTGCCATTAGTATGCCTCCCAGGGGGCCATGTATACCCAGGTGCTTTGGCATACTAATGGCGCACAACAACAGGATGCGCCATTAGTAACTTCGGCATACTAATGGCGCACTGTTTAATGATGCGCCATTAGTATCCTTTGGCATACTAATGGCGCACTATGATGTGATGCGCCATTAGTATGAATATTAGGTTTTTTTGTTTTTTTATTTTCTGTTTTTTGCACAGGTTACAAAATGTATAATTGGACAAAATATAGATAGCACACATCAACAACAGATTCATCGAATAAAATAGAAGATTAGTCTCTGAATACAATTCATCATTTTAGTCTCCGAATACAATTCATCATATTAGTCTCCGAATTGAAAAGACCGAACAAAGATAGAACATTATATTACAAGTCTCGAGACCGCGAGTTTGTCTTCACATTACAAGTCGATATCGATCATCTAAACTACCATCACATAGAAGAGAGCTGCGGTCATCACGATGAGCATCATCACGATGAAACTCGTCTTCATCCGGTTCCTCCAACGCTCCCTCCCCTCTCCCGCTAGATAGCGGGCGTATCTAGATTCGGCCTTGGCCCTAGTGGTGTACCTTTGTAACTGTTACCGCTGAATCGGTGAACCTGTCTCCGACACTCCTCCCAGTCGTTGTAGACTCTGGGAACCTTACCCTTGTACACGACATACCACGGCATCGCTATGCAGTAGCCAAACGAAACGTTAGTACCAATTCACAGACAATACATAAGCAACATATAAGTATGCAACAGAACAATCGGAAGAGAAAAGCAAAACATTAATAGCATCGATTACATCTAAGTTGAACAACTCTCAAAACCAAAGAGACATACTACAAGTTCATTAAAGTTTAATTACAACATGAGCCAATCGATGTTTCAGAACTAGACACAGCATCACTGTTTTCGACTCGACTCAAGGGACCGGAGTGTGGATGAAGCCACCGTCTATCGTGGGAGTCATGAAACAATGGGCGTTGTCAGCCTGCATTTGTAGGATTGTGTCGATGTCACTGTTGGACGGTTGATTTCTGAGGTAGAACTGCCCCGAGGTACGAAGGACATCTTGATGGATGATTTCCGCAAACTCCGACTGGATGCGAAAGAATTCTTGTCTGATGTCCGCGTCCTGGATTGCTGACACGCTCGCGGCCCAATCTTTGAATCTACTCGGTAGCAGAAGTTGATGATGGTCCCGTACGATCGCCCCCATGTGATGGATGGCGTAGTAGGCACCCTTCTGACCGCCAGTTGGCTGCTTGACGCAGCAGAACGTCGTATTGTGGGAGAACACGTGCTTGCCGTACTTACGAATAGGCCTGGTGAAGGTGCCTCCAGATTTGACGTAGCCGGGGAGAACATCATCAAGAACCTTCTTGACATTTGTGTAGTCTATGTTCGACTGACGGTCCGGGTCGAAATATGTGGCCATGGAATATTTGGGGCTTAGGAGGATGAGCGTGCAACGTGTGTCACTGCAGAAAACACGGAATGTTAAAAGAAAAACGATCGAAATCTAAGAATTCATATGTTACGGGGCGGTTGAGGGGAGGACTTACTCGGGAACGTAAGGCACGAGGAAGTTATCCTTATCTTGGTTTGCCAGAATGATGCCTTCGAGGTAAGAACTCGCGACTTGCCGGTCCCCAGCGCTGCCCAAGATCTTGGCACGCATGTAGAAGGGGTCGACTATCACGATGTACGGGGTCTTCTCGCGAATGATCCGCATCTCCATACTCAGCAAAAATAGCCGAACGAAGGTGTAGTGCAGCGGATGAAGGTTCAACATAGCATGGATGTCATCAAACCGCAGGACGATCGTACCCCCGATGGAGTTATCCACAAAGCACTTGCCCTCTGGCACCTTGGCCGCGAAAACCGGGTATGCCACATCCTTCTCTCCGAGACGCCGCTTCTCCAAAGAAAGAACACTGTCATGCAAACTCCGCATAGCACCGGTTGCAGCATCGAGCATATTTCTCGGTAGCATCGGCCTACCCGCCACATGCACCCTCCTCGAGATATCCTCAGGTGCAGGTGGCCCGTCCTGAGCACGGATCGTACTTGGTGCTGGCTGGCCCGCACCCTTGTTAGTCTTTCTTTTGCGTGCCTTCTTCTTCTCCTGTAATGGGACCGAGTTCTGCTCACAGACCGCCTTCTTGAGTGTGTTGGGGCTGATAATATTTCACACCTCGCCTATCTGAGGCTCGGTGAAGTCGGCAGCTGGAGGCGTCTCCTGAGAGCTGAACGCTAGACGACGCCTGTTGCAACTTGGCTTCTCCGCGGTACCAGCTAGATCGCGCACGTCTTTTGTTGGGTTGGGTTCTTGAGAAGGAGGCCCCATGAAGTCGCCACCGTACCCATGATCGGAAAAGTACTGATCAACGTTGGCATATGTATCGTCGTCGTCGTCGTTCTGATCCTGTGCCATATGCATGTTTGGATCCAGTGGCATAGGGATGTCCGGCACCGTTGCGGCGGTCTTGCCATGGGGCCGACTTGGCGCCGGCACGACTGGCGGTGTTGTCTTTGGGGTGGTGTCCCCCGCCCCCAAACGAATCTGGCTCTTCGGCCAAAGCAGGGGCCAGCTCAGGCAGGCGCTGAGGGTCATCACGTCATCATCGTCGGCCCCGACGGGTCGAATCGGAGGTAACAACTCGTCGTAGCCTGGCAGCACCCGAACCAGTTGAACCCTAAACAAGTTGGGTGGCATCTGGGTACCGTGGAACAAGGGGTTGCCCGGTTGAACGATTTTGCCCTTGGCGACATCGACCAACTCGTTGTTCACGAAGTGCAGGAGAGTGCACGGAATGTCGGCGGTGCCCTGCGAAAACATGTAGGGCGTCAGGGATGCCCAGTCAAAGGCAAGGAGATGAAGTCCTCGGCCGAGAGAGGCTTAATTAGTTACCATGATGATGGCGTCGAGCTCGGCTAATGTCGAGGCACCGCCAACGGCGGGCGTGCAGTTGACGGAGGGGCCGCTTGCTGCAGAGGTGCCGGCCGGCGTACACCCGGGTGCATTAAGCTCCCGTGCCGGCGTCGGAGACACCAATGCCGCCTCCGCCGGAGACACCAATGGCCCCGCCATCGCGTTCTGCGAGTTGCTGGCCATGAAGCTAGGAATCGGGGGTGGCCCCTGTTGGCCGCCCGCAATCCACGCACTAATCCCCTGGATCAAGGTAGGCACAATGGCGGTGATCGTCCTTCCGAGTTGTTGTTCCACTTGCTCTTGGACCATCTCCGGAATCTGCGCCACCTGTGCCCTGAGTTCTTGAACCTCGCGCGCCTGGCTTTCCGAGCTGGTCTTTTTCTCCTTCCGCCCACCAGTGTTATAGTATGACGACCATTTTGTCGACAAGCCTTTGCCGGCCACACGACCAGCTGACGTCGGCTTACTGAGCTTATCTTTGTTCTTCATTACATTCAACGCCCTATTTAGAGTGGTGTCCCAAGGGTTGCTCTTAGTCGACCCCGCGCTACTGCTTTCAGTCGCCTGTGGAAGGAATGTGAACCATTTAGAAATTTGGCTTCATTAATTAGAATGCAACCATATGAAGCTAATTACGCGGGGGTGTATTCCTTACCAGAACAAGCTCAAGCTCCCTGGTCTTCGGATCCGTGGTAAGCTCCTTTGTTTTTGGGTCCTTCTTCTACCGAGCCCTGACAAAGTTCCTGGTCTGCTTGTCACCGTATTTATCGAAGAGGGGCGGTAGGCCTTGCTCGGCACGGTCCGCCTCCTCCTTGTCCCATATAGGCTCCGCCACTCTGTAACCGCCGGGACCGAGTGTGTGTTCCCCTAAGTTCAGCTCCCGCATTTCTTTCCCCCACTTACTTGATTCGGAGCTTGCGGTGCTCGACCAATTGATCTTGAAGTCGTTGTAGTCATCTTCGGTGATCGAAGGATTTTTCTCCTTGATCTTCTCATAACTCTCACCTTTCTGGATCATTCTCTTCACATTGCTTTTCCAAGTAGACAGGGCCGTGCTCATCTTCGTGAGGGCAGAATTGTTCACTTTATTCCCTTTGAGGCTTGTGTTTTCAAATTCAGCGGGGAACTTGTATCATTCGTGCAGCTTCGTGAAGAGGAGGTTGCGCAAATTCCCTCGGTCAGGATGCCTGAGGTTCTCGGTGTTGATCGAGACGGTGCTCCGGAGAATGCACCCGAGCTGAAGCGAGTACCCCTTGACTATTCGTTCGGGCGCCGTTGGATTCCCGTCGGAGTCCACTTCAGTAACTTCCTCCTTGAGGGTGCGGAGCACGGTCGGGCGCCGGTCCTTCCATTGCCTCTTCGGTTGGCTGCCATCTGTGCGTGCGCCGCCATCATCAGTGGTGGCATCCTCGGCGGCACCATCAGTGGTGGCATCAGTGGGGTCATCCTCGGCGGTACCATCAGTGGTCTCAGGATCGGTGGGGAAGGCGGCGGCCTCATACAAGTGAGGTTGTTCCTCCATCTCCTGGGACAGCTCCCAGAATGCCTTGACGCCCGAACCCCCGGCCTCATCGTTGTTGGCCATGTTTCTCTCTAAATAGGAACAAAGTTTGGTCAAAAAGTTGGTTATTGTCAAGGAACAAGATCTCTAAGTTGACCAAATAACCTAATTCTCGAGGAATGTCGCCAAAAAGTTGGTTATTGTCAAGGAACAATTGAGAGATGTTTGTGATATTGCCTAGGTGTTTTGGGATAGAACCTGTTAGTGTGTTGTTGCTAAGGTCCAAGTCCACGTTCTCAGGGTAACCTAGTTCTTGAGGGGTGTGTCTAGAAATTTGGTTGCTGCAAAGATACAAGGTTGTGAGTTTGGTCAAATTGCCTATGATGTTTGTGATATTGCCTTGGATCTTGAAGGCACTGTTGCATGATGCCTTCCTAACCCCCTTCTTCTTGTCTCCTCTCACTATCTCTCTCACACACATGGCAAGCAAGGGTGTCTGAGTGTGTGAAAAAAATACTAAACTAATCCAACCACTAAAGCAAATTAATTTTTATTTCGGTTGAGAATCGGGCACCTTCTAGGTCAAGAAAATTGGGCATGACCTTTGCTAATTTTCTTGACCTAGGAGTGCCCCATTTCTCAACCGAAACGGAAATTAATCAACGTTTCAGGAGAAAGGGGTTATTTTAGAAGATCACAAGTAGCAGCAGCATCACTTGACAAAATCACAACTAGCAGCAGCAACTCGCATATAGCAGCAGCAGCATCACTTGACAAGTTTCAGACCACATAAATAGCGTGTGGAGGACCAATGGCGCCCTCTTGCTACACATTGTCCCCAGATGTATCGTGGATTCAGGGGCTACAGCCTAACCCTATTAAAATGTTTTATTGCTGAAGTTACTATCTGGTCTTAGTAGTACATCTTATAGTAAACATGAGATGGCACCATCATCGTGATTTTGAGTGAAATGCACTTGCAACCTAACTGGAGATGGTACCATCCAGGCGAGCAATGGCACGGCAAGCACGCGACGAGCAGCGGCAGATAGCAAATGTAGTTGTAGCCGGTGTTCTCGCACTCTCTCGTCGCTCTGAAACTGCAGCGTTTTCTTCTCTGCTACTTATTTGTTGTTATAGCAACACATTCTTCCTAGCCTACCGGCCACGTTTGATCTAATGGCCGCACCATTCCATGGGAGCCAACGCTGCAACACTAGCTACTACATGCAGAAAACAAAGACTACGAGCACGTACAAGAATGACTCCTTGTACATTTTTATTCTGACGAAACTGAAAAAAAATTGACACTTGGGTTAACTGAAGAATGAAGCAGCACTGAAAAAAACTAAAAAAAAATTGTGGCGGCTACAGGCGCGCGCAGCAGCAGCTGTTGCAAGGCAGCGGGCGGGGCGCGGCTGTGGGCAGGTGCACACGCGCGAGGGGGCGAACTGGGGCGGCCAGAGACGCGGGGAAAAAGCACGGCCACGACGAGCTCGTGGCCATGGCGGACGATGGCTTCGGCCTCGAACAGAGCGACGAATACGACGGCGGTTCCGCACGGGAAGGAGAAGGGAATGGTTGAGTGCCTCACTAAGGAGGCACACGATGGCCCGTTGGTGGCTTAGGAGCAGCAGAACGGCGACAATCGTCGCGGACGCGCCGGTGACTATAGGTTGAAGACGACGACGAATTCGGCAATGTAGGGGCTCCCACCAAGGATGTCGGGGCGGCGGGGCGGGGTCGAGGCGGCGTCGGGGCGGCGGGGCAGCGTCGAGGCGGCTCGGGGCGGCGGGGCAGCGTCGAGGCGGCGGGGCAGCGGCGTCGGGAGAGGAGAGGGGAAGGGGATCGAGGGCGAGGGCGAGGGAGAGGAAGAGAGAGGGGATAGGGAGGGGCCGGGGAGGGAATATGGATGGGGCCGGGCACAATACTAATGGCGCACCACCCCTCGGTGCGCAATAAGTACATCCATACTAATGGCGCACCTCACCGTGGTGCGCCATTAGTATTTTTTTTTCTTATAGCAATGGCACAATACTAATGGCGCACCACCCCCGGTGCGCCATAAGTACATCCATACTAATGGCGCACCTCACCGTGGTGCGCCATTAGTATTTTTTATAAGACAGTAATAATTTTTTAAACTAGTTTAAATCATAACAGTAATATTTTTTTATAAGATAGTAACAGTAATATATTTTTTATAAGACAGTAATAATTTTTTAAAAAATATAATCAAACAGTAATGCCGGTGGAGCGAGGGAGGGTGCGCGGGGTCGGCGGCGGCGGTTGATTTCAAGTCTGCCCTTGCTTTCGGCCCATCTTTGGTCCTCTCTGGCATGTTGAGCAGGGTACCAAGCAGACTCTCGCACACGTTCTTCGTGATATGCATGACATCAAGGCTGTGAGGCACACGGTGGATCTTCCAGTACGGCAAGTCCCAGAAAACAGACCTCGTTTTCCATACCTTCAGCAGCGGCTCTGGCGCCTTTTGCTTCTTTCCCGGCTCTGGCGCCTTTTGCTTCTTTCCCGGCAGTGGGCAGTCTTTCCAATTTTTCAACAGCTCGTCTATTTCCTCGCCGCTCCTCGTACGCGGGCGTCCTCGGGGTTCGGTTTCACCATCAAACAGATCCTTGCGTTTTCTCCACGGGTCATCGTCGCGAAGCCACCTTCGATGTCCCATGAACACGGTTTTCAAAGACCCGGGATCTCTATCTAGCTGGCCATACGTTGTGTCATCCATGCACCTGACGCATCCAGAAAATCCGTGGACCACCTGCCCCACGACATATCCGTAACCGAGATAGTCGTGCACCGTCGTGAGCAGCGCGGCTCTCATAGGGAAATATTCTTTCTCTGTGGCGTCCCACGTATTGGCTGGCGTTTTCCACAGCGTGTCAAGCTCCTCTTTTAGCAGCCCCAGATACAGATTGATGTCGTTCCCTGGTTGTTTCGGTCCTTCAATTAGCATACTCATGTGAATGTACTTCCTCTTCATGCACAACCAGGGGGGAAGGTTGTACATCCACACAAACACAGGCCAGGTGCTATGTGTGCTTATCTGGCTGCCAAACGGATTGACTCCATCGGTGCTCGCGCCCAGCACGATTTTCCTTGGATCATTCCCAAATTCTGGGTCTTCGAAGTTCAACGCTTGCCACTGGCTCGCATCCTTAGGGTGACTCGGCATCTTGTATTTTTTATCTATCTCCGGATCATTTGCGTCATCTTCTCGCTTCTTCTCCTCCCTATCCGCGTGCCAACGCAGGAGCTTTGCTACATTAGGGTCCGCGAAATACCGCTGCAGACGAGGAGTGATCGGAAAGTACCACACCACTTTTCGAGGAGCTTTCTTCCTCTTCTTGTATCGAGTGACGCCGCACACCGGACATATGGTAGACTCCGCGTGCTCGTCCCGATAAATGATGCAATTGTTCATGCACACATGGTATTTCACGTGCGGTAAATCCAGAGGACACACAATTTTCTTCGCCTCCTCCAAACTGGTCGGGCACTTGTTCCCCTTGGGAAGACGTTCGTGCCAGAATGACATGTTCTCGTCGAAGCATGCGTCGGTCATTTTGTGTTTTACCTTCATCTCCAGAGCCATGAGCGTTACTTTCAGGCGGGTATCCTCGGGCCTGCATCCTTCATACAATGGAGTGACCACGTCTAACTCAAGTTGATCCATCTTGGCTTTCTCTCGGGCGGCAGCTCTTGCGTTATCCGTCTGCTTGAGAAGCAGCTCTTGAATATGAGGGTCCTGCACCCAGCCCATCGATGGTCCAGCGTTGTCTGCTCCGCCGGCATCATCATCTTCATGATCATGCCCGTCGTCTTCTCCGGCATCTTCCTCATCATCATGTCCTGCATCTTCTACATGATGACTATGTACAGCATCACCGTCGTGATCATCTCCTGGGGATTCTTCGTCTTCTCGCCCGCCCGAGCCGCGGTGGTTGTCTTGCTGCCCTTCCTCATTTCTTGCCCGGCCCCCATGGACGACTTCGTAGTCATCTTCATCACCTTGCCACCGATAGCCATCCATGAAACCACGCAAGAGCAGGTGGTCCCGCACCTGCCCGGATTCCGGGTCCGCAATAAGGCTCTTCAGCTTGCATCTTCGACACGGACATCTTATCTCCGTCTCGTTCTTTTGAAGCATCTCGGCCTTCGCGGACCTCAAAAACCTATTCACGATGCCTTCGGTCATCATGCGGGCCATGGTCGCCTGCGGGGTAGAGCAAAACGATATTTTAGAACCAAGAAAAAATTTGGCATGACTTTCCCTAAAAATAGGACCAAAAAGAATGCTTAATGCCAAAATTCTCGCCGAAACGGAAATGAATCAACATTCCGGCAAAATATTGGCAACTATCGCATTTCAAATACTGGTACACCTCCAAACACAAACACATATGCAACACCACAAACATATGCAACACCACGAATATACATAGATCTAGCTAGGCCATAAAAAGTGCATGTGCACATTGTTGTAGGGAGAACAACATAAATATAGCTTCCCCCATTACTTACCTATCAAAACAAGGTAATTTAACCACTTAAATTGAATGAATCTATGGTGGAAATGAGGTGAAAAAGAGGAGGCACCCGAGACAAGGAGGAGGTGGAGAGAATGAAGTGGGGATAAAGTGAGTGTGGGTAGGAGAGGCTCCCCAAAATATCTTGTTGCTTCCCACTTACTAATGGCGCACCAACTCGAAATGCGCCATTAGTAATCCAGGTTACTAATGGTGCGCCATCTGGTGGTGCGCCATTAGTAGTTTTGCAAAAAAAACTTACTAATGGCGCACTGTCCCACAGTGTGCCATTACTAGTTTGAACTAGTAATGGCGCACGGTGGAACAGTGCGCCATTAGTAGTTTTGCAAAAAAGGGAATAAAAAATATAATAAAAAACAACATTAGTGGCACACTTTCCGACAGGTGCGCCATTACTAGTTACAACTAGTAATGGCGCACTTTGTCTGGATGCGCCATCAGTATGTTTGGACAGCCGCACTAGTTCAAAAAAAATTTGATACTAATGGCGCACCCTGTGCCAGGTGCGCCATTAGTAGTGTCAACTCTAATGGCGTATCAGAAGGTGGTGCGCCATTAGTATATACTAATGGCGCACCGCTTGTCAGGTGCGCCATTAGTGTTAATCCCATCTATAGCCCTTTTTCTAGTAGTGCTTCGGGAACGTGATTTTCGGAACAAACATGATCCAGAGGACTTGGACCCTACGTCAAGAAACAAAGGAGGAGGCCATGAGGTAGGGGGCGCACCTACACCCCTAGGCGCGCCCTCCACCCTTGTGGGGCCCCTGTTGCTCCACCGACGTACTCCTTCCTCCTATATATACCTACGTACCCCCAAACGATCAGAAATGGAGCCAAAAACCTAATTCCACTGCCGCAACCTTCTGTACCCACGAGATCCCATCTTGGGGCATGTTCCGGAGCTCCGCCAGAGGGGGCATCGATCACGGAGGGCTTCTACATCAACACCATAGCCCCTCCGATGATGTGTGAGTAGTTTACCTTAGACCTTCGGGTCCATAGTTATTAGCTAGATGGCTTCTTCTCTCTTTTTGGATCTCAATACAATGTTCTCCCCCTCTCTCGTGGAGATCTATTCGATGTAATCTTCTTTTTGCGGTGTGTTTGTTGAGACCGATGAATTGTGGGTTTATGATCAAGTTTATCTATGAACAATATTTGAATCTTCTGAATTCTTTTATGTATGATTGGTTATCTTTGCAAGTCTCTTTGAATTATCAGTTTGGTTTGGCCTACTAGATTGATCTTTCTTGCAATGGGAGAAGTGCTTAGCTTTGGGTTCAATCTTGCGGTGTCCTTTCCCAGTGATAGTAGGGGCATCAAGGCACGTATTGTATTTTTGCCATCGAGGATAACAAGATGGGGTTTTTATCATATTGCATGAATTTATCCCTCTACGTCATGTCATCTTGCTTAAGGCGTTACTCTGTTCTTATGAACTTAATACTTTAGATGCATGCTGGATAGCGGTCAATGTGTGGAGTAATATTAGTAGATGCAGGCAGTAGTCGGTCTACTTGTCTCGGACGTGATGCCTATATACATGATCGTACCTAGATATTCTCATAACTATGCTCAATTCTATCAATTGCTCAACAGTAATTCGTTCACCCACCGTAAAATACTTATGCTCTTGAGAGAAGCCACTAGTGAAACCTATGGCCCCCGGGTCTATTTTCCATCATATTAATCTTCCAACACTTAGCTATTTTCATTGCATTTTATTTTACTTTGCATCTTTATCATAAAAATACCAAAATTATTATCTTATCATATCTATCAGATCTCACTCTCGTAAGTGATCGTGTAGGGATTGACAACCCCTTATCGCGTTGGTTGCGAGGATTTATTTGTTTGTGTAGGTGCGAGGGACTCGCGCGTAGCCTCCTACTGGATTGATACCTTGGTTCTCAAAAACTGAGGGAAATAGTTACGCTACTTTGCTGCATCACCCTTTCCTCTTCAAGGGAAAACCAACGCAGTGCTCAAGAGGTAGCAGTAAACTACTCACACATCATCGGAAGGGCAACAATGTTGGTGTAGAGGACCTCCGTGATCGAATCCCCCTCCGGCGGAGTGCCGGAAAAGGCCCCAAGATGGGATCTCACAGGAACAGAGGCTTGCGGCGGCGAAAAAGTATTTTTTGTGTTCCCTCTGGTGTAGGGGGGGGGGGTATTTGGGTATTTATAGAACGAAGATTAGGGTTGGAAGGTCTACGGGGGCCCCACAAGCCCTTCGTGCGCGCCCCTACGGCTTGTGGCCACGTCGTAGGGCTTCTGGCCGCCTCTTCAAGTCTCGTGGGTTTCTTCCGGTCCAAGAAAAATCATCGTAAAGTTTTATTCCGTTTGGACTCCGTTTGATATTCCTTTTCAGTAAAAGTGAAAAACAAGGAAAAACAGAAACTGGCACTAGGCTCTAGGTTAATAAGTTAGTCCCAAAAATAATATAAAATAGCATATTAATGCATATAAAACATCCAAAACAGATAATATAATAGCATGGAACAATAAAAAATTATAGATACGTTGGAGACGTATTAGTCGGCGCTGGAGATGCCTAAGGGGTTGTTTGCATACCAAGTTTATAGATAACTAGTAAGCATGCATGTGCAACGCACGAATAACCGTACAAAGAAATTTTGCACTTCTTATGTGTGACCGTACAAAGGAATTTCCCACTTTGTATATGTGTGTCACACATCAAAGCCAATCAACTAGATGAATTTCTACAAAACTCTTATAAGAAGTAAAATTAAACAAAAAACTGAATAAACTACTCACTTCATAATTAGTAGACTAGACCATGCACATTCTTATTATGAGAAGGGGTCATTCACATATAAATTTTACACTAGCTATTTCGGCTTAAATTATGCTAGTACTGATACTAATATAGTTGTAGAATGAGTATCTATTTTTCCCTGGACTTCAAGCAGTATAGCTTTAACCGTGTTAATGATCAGAAACTTAGCCATTTTTCTACATTCATTGTATTCTATAGATAGATGAATACATAAATTTGATGGTAGGAATGTAAAAGTTTTTCTTTTTGAATAAATGAAAGCGCTCTTAGTTCAGTTTGATTGTGCGGGTCTTCAAAAACCCCTTGCAAGAAATAAAAAAGAACTGGATAAACTTCTCCATAGAGAACATAGTATAATCTATTCAGTTGTGTGTAGTAAAAATGAAATCAAATATTCTAGAGTGTCTCTATTTTATAATTCAAAATTCGTAGGGCTTTGGTGGGTGTTTATGGACCGTAGTATCTGCCAGCACCCAACGCTAAGGACATGACTATGCTTATAGCGATGCATGAAGCAAAAGGCTGATCTGGGATGCTAGGGAGTGTCGACTGTACGCACCGAAAGTGGAAGAATTACCATGTATCTTGGCACAATCAGTTCACCTCACTAGTGCAGAACCGGGCTACAGCACCGGTTCGTAAGGGCCTTTAGTGCCGGTTCTGCAACCAGTACTAAAGGGTGGGGACTAAAGGTCCCCCCCTTTAGTACCAGTTATGCACGAACTGCTGCTAAAGGGCCACCACGTGGCACGAGCCGGCGCCGGGGACAGGGAGACCTTTAATTAGTACCGGTTGGTAACATCAACCGGTACTAAAAGGCTAGGGGGGTTTTGGGTTCAGGGTTTCTTTTTCCTTTAATTTTGTGTTTTCCATTTAATTCTTTTTTGTTTGCTGGTATTTTACGATACTACATATATATATATATATATCATTGAATGTCTCGCACCATCATATTCACACATACACATGTACGTATATATATACAATTTGGTATATACAATTTCTCCTACATGGAGGCATTACTGCGGTAGCGGGTAATGGAATTCTCCTCTAGGATGTATGACCTGGTCGAGCAAAAATCCCGCTATTTCCTCTGCAATTGCTCGTACGCGATCCATTGGTAGGAGCTAATTCTGTTGCACCTCATTGAACTGTTAAGAAGGAGATCAATATGCATGTATTACTTGTGTGACTAGATATCGATAATGATGTAAAAATTGTGTATAGTGTTCTGGCAAACATACCCATATCTGTCTATCAGATGTGCTCCTTTCGGACGTCATCATGCGAATGTTCTCGCAAACATAGTATGCACATAAATCATTCCCCGGCTCCTGCTTCATGGCCTGTATGAGAATAGAGTTCAATCAGATAATAATTAATCAAGCAAATTAATGTTATTGAAACTAGAATTAAAGAGATTGCATGGTATCTAGCTAGCTAGCACTACTTAATTAATTACCGCGGGTCAATACCAATATAGATTTTCTCTGAACGGGCCTGAAACGTCTTTGATGAACTTTTGCCAAGCTCTGTCGGCCCGTCGGCAAAGAAAATGAATAAATGAGTTATTAATTAGTTGATATCAGGACATATATATAATGATTGAAATTACCTGTTGACTATCCCCTTCTCGATTGAGTACTCTTTAGGTTTTTTAAGCAGTGGGTCTAGTACTTCAACTTTTCCTTCTTTAACTTTAATGTCTACCAAGATCCAGTGGTACCTGCATGCGCACGTTTGCAAGTATAAATTAAGCGGGCATGTGCATAACACTCATCAACTAACCCTAAACCCTATACACTTATTAACATCTAGCTAGTAACAAAAACAGAATTTGTAGTACAAGACAATGTGACTCACTAGAAGTTGTAAGGAAGTAGTATATCTGCATTGGTAATGAGGCGCTTCAAGAACTCTAGCATGTTATTCTCTACTTCTTGTTTATAATGTTCATAACCATGTCTCTTCATCAATGGTATTTGGGTCAATGAACCCAATGCCATAGCGTCCAGCTTTTCTCATTTCAGACATCTTCATCCCGCATAATACCACAGAAAAGAATATATAGTGAGGATAATTACAGGTAATGATCAACGAGAGCACTACAGCTAGCTTGAGACTTAAATTACAGAAAGAAAATCACTTACAGACAATAGCAACTGAAGATAGATTTGTCGAGTGCGTCATAATTGAATAACTGAAACAGTTCTGTATACTCAATAGACAGAGATAGCTTATGGAAGTAATCCTCTTCCTTGACTTTCACCATGAGGGACTGTAGATTGTGGGTCTTGCAAATTTTCATGTGCAATTGATGCAATTCATACATTCTCGTTGGGAGGTTCTTGACCTCCTCGGGCTCGACCAAAGGTTCACCACGGACATATTTTCATTTTATTTCCTCCTCTCTAAGCGGAGACATGGGCTCGATCTTGAGGAGTTGTCCAACAGTCATACCGAGCATTTCAGCCTGCATTATATGCTCCTCGGTTATTACCAGATTGCCCAGCTGGGGAACGTTAACGGTTTGCCCACATATATATAGGGAGCCGGTACTCTTATGTGTTGTTGGCACAACAAGCGGGGGGATCGATTGTGTCGCCTGTTCTACCAGCTGGGGAACGACTTTCCCGCATTTTTTGCCAGCTGCTTGGCTCGAGCTCGAGCTCGACTCTTTCTGTACTCGTGCTCGATGTGCTTTCCTGATTTGGTGCCCATAGTGAGTCAATAGGCTTGGGAGCTGGTGGTCTAGCCATACGAATAAAGTGGTCAATCTTTTCCTCAGGCACTTTCTCCCTTGGCGGCGGTGCCGGTTTCGGTCCAAAATGGGCGTCCACTTGGGCCTTCACTATGGCTGCGTTTTGCTCCTCGGTCATGTCGTAAGGCCTCTGAGGAAGAGGAGCGAGGCTTGGACCATATTTATATCGCTTTCCTCCGCCTGTACCTCCTATACTACCTCGACTTGTAGCGCTACGCACCATAGCTGCAGCGGCTCTCTTCCCCGATTGCTGAGGCGGCGGAGACGGCTGACGTGGCTGAGTTGGAGCAGGAGGAGTGGCCTGACGCTATGTCGGACTTGAAGCAGGAGGAGTGGCCTCACGCAGTGTCGGACTTGAAGCAGGAGGAGTGGCATCATGATGTGCCGGACTTGAAGCAGGAGGAGTGGCCCGCTGCTGTGCCGGACTTGGAGGAGGAGGAGTGGCCTCACATCGAGGAGGAGTCGGATGACGATGCGGTGTCGGCGGCCTTCGAAAGATGATTGATACGTCCATTTTGCATCATGTTTTTATATCGATATTTACCGCATTATGGGCTGTTATTTCACGTTATGCCACAATACTTATGGCTATTCTCTCTTATTTTACAAGGTTTACATAAAGAGGGAGAATGCCGGCAGCTAGAATTCTGGGCTGGAAAAGGAGCAAATATTAGAGACCTATTCTGCGCAACTCCAAAAGTCCTGAAACTCCACGGAATATCTTATAATAAATAATGAAAAATACCTGCCAAAGATGAAGGCCAGGGGGCCCACACCCTGTCCATGAGGGTGGGGGGCGCCCCTCCCCTAGGGCGCGCCTCCTACCTCGTGGGCCCCCTGGTGGCTCTCTGACGCCCATCTTCTGCTATATGAAGTCTTTCGTTGAGAAAAAAACCAGAAGCAACCTTTCGGGATGAGACTCCGCTGCCACGAGGCGAAACCAATCTAGGGCTCCGGCAGAGCTGTTCTGCCGGGGACACTTCCCTCCGGGAGGGGGAAATCATCACCATCGTCATCACCAACGCTCCTCTCATCGGGAGAGGGCAATCTCCATCAACATCTTCACCAGCACCATCTCATCTCAAAACCCTAGTTCATCTCTTGTATCCAATTCTTGTCTCCAAGTCCGGGATTGGTGCTAGTAGGTTGCTAGTAGTGTTGATTACTCCTTGTAGTTGATGCTAGTTGGTTTATTTGGTGGAAGATCATATGTTCAGATCCTTTATGCATATTATTACCCCTCTGATTATGAACATGAATATGCTTTGTGAGTAGTTACGTTTGTTCCTGAGGACAAGGGAGAAGTCTTGCTATTAGTAGTCATGTGAATTTGGTATTCGTTCGATATTTTGATGAGATGTATGTTGTCTAACCTCTAGTGGTGTTATGTGAACGTCGACTACATAACACTTCACCATTATTTGGGCCTAGAGGAAGGCATTGGGAACTAATAAGTAGATGATGGGTTGCTAGAGTGACAGAAGCTTAAACCCTAGTTTATGTGTTGCTTCGTAAGGGGCTGATTTGGATCCATATGTTTCATGCTATGGTTAGGTTTACCTTAATACTTTTGTTGTAGTTGCGGATGCTTGCAATAGAGGTTAATCATAAGTGGGATGCTTGTTCAAGTAAGAACAGCACCCAAGCACTGGTCCACCCACATATCAAATTATCATAGTACCGAACGCGAATCATATGAACGTGATGAAAACTAGCTTGATGATATTCCCATGTGTCCTCGGGAGCGCTTTTACTTATATAAGAGTTTGTTCCGTCTTGTCCTTTGCTACAAAAGGGATTGGGCCACCTTGCTGCATTTTATTTACTTTCGTTACTTGTTGCTTGTTGCAAATTATCTTATCACAAAACTATATGTTACCACTTATTTCAGTACTTGCAGAGAATACCTTGCCGAAAACCGCTTATCATTTCCTTCTGCTCCTCATTGGGTTCGACACTCTTACTTATCGAAAGGACTACGATAGATCCCCTATACTTGTGGGTCATCAATGATGCAATCCTTTCTCCATAGGATGATACGATGTATGGCCTCTCCTAGTGTGTGCTCCTCGTGCTGTCCAGGAATGTCAAGCTCTAGCCCCGAATATTTTTCCACCACCTCATCAACCACGACACGAGCATAGCCGACTGGAATCGGGTTGCAATGGAAGGTTGCTTCGGGGGGATTTGTATAAGCAACGGCGTCCGCCACCTTCATGGATATGTTCTTCATTTTGAAGTGTAGCTCACAGTTAGTGTTCTCCATGATGTCATCCACAGGGTATCTATCCAGCAGTGCGTCCCCCGGGGCGGAACCAACGCTGCTCCTCGGCATGGATGGGACGGTGCTATCCAATGCTGAATCATCCGCTAGCTGCTGCCGCTGCTGGGACCCCCTTTCCTGGCTAAGTGAGTCGATCTGCTGCTGCTGCCGCTGAAATTTGAGTGCCAAGTCCGCGTGCGCTGATTCTAGGCCTTGAAGGCGTTCTGCTTCCTGCTTCCTCTGCTCCTCCTCCATCTTCCTCTTCTTCTCCTCCTCCATCTTCCTTCTTGCACGGGTCCTATAGTCGTCGTACCATTCCGAAAAGCCCTCATACCAAGGAATAACGCCCTTGCCTCGTGTTCTTCCCGGGTGTTTAGGATTTCCCAGGGCGCGCGTAAGCTCGTCGTTCTCTCTGTTGGGCGTGAACACCCCTGTTCGAGCATCTTCTATTGCTTGAAGTAACTTCTCTTCGGCTCCTTTTAGACTTGCCTTCTTGGAAACCAGGCCTGTCTTCGGGTCCAACGCCCCCCCTCATGCGCATAGAACCAAGTTCTGCACCTGGGGGCCAGCACGTAGTAACTGGAGTGACTCCTGCATCCAGCATCTCTTCCTCAGGCTTATCCCACTTAGGCATTGCCACCGCGTAGCCACCTGGCCCCAGCCTATGGAACTGCATCTTTTTTACGGCATTGGCCTTGTTTTTCTCAATCGTTCCTGAGCTAATTCGGATTCCTTGAATTTCACGAAAGTGGGCCAGTGTTCTCTTTGCTTCTCTAGTGTTCCCTCGAATTCGGGAGTCTTCTTTTCTCCTTTGACATAGTTGGCCCATACAGTTTTCTTGTGGGTGTTGAATGCAACTGCCATCTTCCTAAGAGCAGCGTCCTTGACTTCCTGCACATCTGCATCAGTGAAATGATCCGGTAGGGTGAAATGTTCCATGAGAGATTCCCAAAGCGTTTTTTTTGCTCTGTAGTTGACCCAAGTAACATCTGGATGTTTCTTTTTTTGGCTCTTTCCATTCTTGAATGGAGATCGGGAGTTGGTCCTTCACAAGAACTCCGCACTGAGGAACGAACTTGTTCGGAATGTTCTTAGGCATGAGGGGTTTGCCATTAGCTTTGATGGAATCGATGTTGTACTTTACACCCTCCTTCAACTTTTTGCCCGGGCCTCACTTTGTCCTGCTATGTGTAGAAGCAGATTTTCTCAATCCGGAGGGCTGAAAGAAGAAAGATCGACTCGTTAATATCTTTTCAAATAAAAAAACATGTGATGATCACTAGATGCCTGCTTATATAAATATACCTCTCCGGTCTTTGTTATTTCGAGATCAACATTGTCTGCGTCATCATAATCATAATCATAGTTCAAGACTTCATCCATTCGGTCGTCAAGATCGAATATCTTATCATCACCCTCCCCAGTATTGTTTAGATATTGGGAGCGGTCATCTGCTTCATTCAGATCATCTGGCTTGCGGGGGCTGCGTATGATCTCGAACAGGGCCTCTTCTCCCTCTCTGCCGGTATTGTCCGCCATAGCTTTTATTTAACTAATCCAGAAGAAATATAAAACAATTTATTATTCAAATTACAATGCATGGATGCAATCAATAAGGAAAAACTGAATCATAGTACATAATATGCATCGTCTCGAATAATATATAATCTCGAATACATCGCCTCGAATAATATATAATCTTGAATACATCGTCTCTAATAATATATATAATCTCGAATACATTATCTCGAATATTATATATCGAATACATCACTGGCTAGGTAGCTAATAAAGATCGAATACTACAGAAGAATCTAGGCCACTCACGGTTCCTAAGACGTGGGTGGTGGACACCCAAAGAGAAGGGACCATCACAGGATCATATCTCTGGTCATCTTCCCAAAGAACCTGCCAGGTATTGGAGAACCTGACGTCCACAGCAGCCATGTAGCGATGGACGTGCTCGTCCTCCTCCCTGACACGGCGATGCACCACCTCCGACGGGGCCGGCTCCCTCTGCACCGAATGTGGCCCACGCGAATGCCACCAAAGGAGATCAGGGTCGACGACGGGACCCGAGGCTGGGTTCCTCACCAAGAGGCGCGCCCCTGAAGGTAGCACCTCCCAATGCCATCCCGGTGGAGCCCAATCCCGGACATGGGTCCTGTGAAGCAGGACGTCGTCGCGAACGGGTCGACGGCGAGGATGCGGGCCAGACATCGTCGACAACAAATACTATATGCCCGCAAAAAGTAACATTTTTTAAATGATTGGATTGTGATAACTAAAATTCTATATGCAAATTCTAAATTTTTATATAACTAAAATTATAAGAAACTAAAAAAAACATCGATCATTGTCTAACAATTTGACATTAATCTAATTCATCTAGCTAGAACTAACATTTCTAAAATTTCTAACATTTCTATATAACTAACATCTCTATAACATTCCTAATATTTCTATAACTAAAAAACAGAAAAATTTCTAACATTTCTATAAATATTTCTATAACTAAAAATAGTAAAATTTCTAACATTTCTATAAATATTTCTATAACTAAAAAACATAAAAAATACTAACAATTTTACAACTAATTAACAATGTGTGTGTGTGTGGACATGCATGGCTGCCGGGGCAGGAGCTCACCGGCGACGGGGACGGCGACAGGTGGCGACGACGGGGATGGGGACAGGGCGGGGACGATGGGACGACGGGGACGGGAAGGGGACGAGGGACGACGGGGATGGGGCGGCGACGACGACGGGGACGGCCGGGGACGGGGCGGCCGGGCCGGGACGACAGGACGAACAGGGACGGGGCGGCGATGACGACGGGGACGGCCGGGGACGGGGCACGGACGACGGCCGGGGCGGCGACGACGGGGGTGGGGCGGCGACGGAGGCGTCGACAAGGGGTGGCGACGGGGCAAAGGAGAAGAAGCGGATGAAAATTGACGAAATTTGTAAGTGGCGCTTATATAGGATGGGCCTTTAGTACCGATTGGAGCCACCAACCGGCACCCTTTAGTACCGGTTGGTGGCTCCAACCGGTACTAAAGACCCTACCTTTAGTACTGGGTGGAGCCACGACCCGGTACTAAAGGGTGTGCGTTGCCAGGCGAGGGGCGCAAAGTTTAGTCCCACCTCGCTGGGCGAAGGGCAGCTGCACTGGTTTATAAACCCAGATGCGGCTGCTCCTTCGAACTCCTCTATATAGCAGGCTTCTGGGCCTAACTATGGCGCGCTGCCCTATGAGCATGCTGGCCCTTCTGGGCCTGAATTTGCACACCCAAGGTCTGGCAGGCCCACTGGACAGCGCCCCAACAATTTTTTATATAGTTATTTTCTTTTCTGCATTATTTATTTTCTTCTATTTATTTCTGAGTAATTTTTTATATAGTTTTTTATTTTCTGCTTTATTTATTTTCTTCTATTTATTTCGGAGTAGTTTTTTTCTTTTCTTCTTTATTTATTTTCTTCTATTTATTTCTGAGTAGTTTTTTATATAGTTTTTTTATTTTCTGCTTTATTTATTTTCTTCTATTTATCTCTAAGTAGTTTTTTTATATATTTTTTCTTTTCTGCTTTATTTATTTTCTTCTATTTATCTCTAAGTAGTTTTTTTATATATTTTTTCTTTTCTGCTTTATTTACTTTTCTTTTATTTATTTCTGAGTAATTTTTTATATAGTATTTTTCTTTTCTGGAGTTGTAATAAGTTATTAAAATTTTGAATTGTCGGTGTAACAGATGAGTTTCGTCCGAAACCCTGATACTTCGAAAGAGATTGTCTAGTTTGTACACGAAGTGCATCCAGTTTTTGTTGTGACCCTCTCTACTTTTTTGCACATGCTATGCGGGTGAAATGATGATACCATGCCAAGTTTCAACCTTTTCAGAGTTCATTTGTAGTGCTTTTCACTTTCAGGGCCATTTAGCTCAAAAACAAATCAGTAAATGCATTAAAAATAGCAAATTATGTTAGAAAGGGTTGAAAGTTGATGACGTGGCTTTGAATGGCGCCTGCTGAACGTAAAAAAAGTTCGGAGTTGTAATAAGTTATTAAAATTTTGAATTGTGGGTGTAACAGATGAATATTCATCCGAAACCCTGATACTTCGAAAGAGATTGTCCAGTTTGTACACGAAGTGCATCCAGTTTTTGCCGTGACCCTCTCTACCTTTTCACACATGCTATGCGGGTGGAATGATGATACCATGCCAAGTTTCAACCTTTTCAGAGTTCATTTGTAGTGCCTTTCAATTTCAGGGCCATTTAGCTCAAAACAAATCAGTAAATGCATTAAAAATAGCAAATTATGTCAGAAAGGGTTGAAAATTGATGACGTGGCTTTGAATGGCGCCTGCTAAACGCAAAAAAGTCCGGAGTTTGACAGGACAGAGTGAGGGTGTAAACATGTAAAAATATACATCAAAAATACATTGATCATCATTGATTTTTTTGTGTACAATCTGAATTGTCAATATGAGTCTTCAACGGTTTAGAAACCGGTGATGACTCATATTGCAGCCACAAATTCTATACATGGAGTTCAATGAAGACCAAGTGCTTGTGATAGTTTGAGAAGTAACATATTTAAGGTGGTAAAAACCCTGTTAGCCGAGCAAGGTGGGACTAAAAAACAGCTGCAACTGCAAACCTCTAGTACTGATTTGTGGTATGAACTGGTACTAAAGGCGCTGGTGGGGCCCCGGCCGGATCACGACATGCCACATCCTCTTTAGTACCGATTTGTGCCACGAACCAGTACTAAAGGTTCGCAACGAACCGGTACTAATTATCTCCGGCCGCCTAGCCATTCGAACCGACACTAATGGACACATTAGTGCCGGTTTTGTTACAAACCGGTACTAATGTGCTTCACATTAGGCCGTTTTCTACTAGTGCCTGTATGGAGCCAACCATAATTTTGGAAGTTGTTATCTCTAAAGATCTGTGGATCTGGCATTACTACTTTTGGTCCTGCAGAGATCTCATCTGTTTGGAAGGCTAGATGATGGTACTTCTCCACTTTACAACTTCACGATGAATGGCCGTCAGTATGACCAAGGCTACTTTCTACCCGATGGCATCTATCCGTCATGTTCAAAATTTGTGAAGACAATTTCTAAGCCCTTTCTCCAAGCCACACGAAGCTTAAGAGGAAAGACACTGAGAGGGTATTTTTTGCGGGGATTTAAAGTTCTACAAGCAAGGTTTTCAATTATCGAGGACCTGCCCATTTTCTGGAACAAGGATGTCTTGGCAAATATCATGACATGTTGTGTGATTCTACACAACGTGATCATAGAGGATGAGAGATATATGACATAGCTTATTGACTGAAGATATTGGCAGTGTCGTCACGCTTCGCAGGAATGCAAATCGCATTCAAGCATTTCTTGAGTCGTACGAAAGATTGAAGACTGGGCCTCCCATCATTAGCTGAAGGAGGATCTCATTGAACACCATTGGCAAGTAGCTAAGAGATGTGTTTAAATTGCTTTAAAATTCTTTTTTTACTTGAAAAATTTATTTGATTTGATTATTTGTTGCATTTGGACTATTTGTTAATTTAAATTATTTGTTGTATTTGGATAAATGGTTTATAATATTATTTGTTGAATTATGCTCCTTGTTTGATATAATTTGTCGGTGATAAGCTAGAAAGAACTTATGACCCAATGACAGGTGGATCCTACTTGTATGGAAAATATGAAGGCCATATTATGACGACTCTGTGTTTGCACACAACCTCCAAAACATTATGGAGCATGCTCCATATGCAATATGGAGGCTGCCAATATGACGACTCCGCTAGTGTTTCTCTAAGCCCTTTCCTTGAGAATTTCGATAGGTGTAGCATTGCTCAGCATGGGCCTCACCCATGTGCATCCTCTCACTCAGCCTTCTCATTCCCGGTGAAGCCCACCCATGTTAGATGTGACATGCTCTGCATTTTCTCTTTTATAAAAAAATCACAACTTTTAAAATATTAGGTACTTCCTCCGATCCATATTACTTGTCTTAGATTTGTCTAGATATGGATGTATCTCAGATATGGATCGGAGAGAATATTTGGAATTTTAAGAAGCTTGAAAGTATGTATTTACTAAAAGTTCAAAATTCATGAAAGTCTGAATTTCTGAAGTTCTAAAATTTCTAAATTTTGGAGCTGGATTTTCCAAAAGTTAATGGAAAGTTGACCAAGCACTAAGAAACTAGCCAGCAGGTGATCGCCAATTAGCATCACCAGGAGTTCAACCTCTCTCTTCGAAAGAGAAAAAAAGGAAGCTATAACAAATTGTCACAACCATGTGTAATTCTCAGTTAATATCCCTTTGTGGCCTATACTGTTTGTTGAATATTTCCCAAATAAATATACCTCAAAAATATATACAAGTGTTAGAGCGAGCTTATGCACAAATTCAGATCCGGGAATTCCAACTTCTCTGCACATCAGATCATATTGTCTGCCAACAACTACTATACTAATTGGCTCAGTTGGAAATTCAGAAGTGTATTTTTTTTGGCGGGGGGGGGGGGATCGGTAGAGTATTTTTCCTTCAACTTCTCCGATGTACACCTTGAAGAGATCAAGCAAAATCAGTAGCGGCTCCCATCAGCTATCACACTTGACTTGACTACACTGTAATTTCAGCTTCTGCTGTACGAACGGAACTTGATTTGTAGCAAGGTTTCGTCACCCTGCAAAACATACAGCATGAATCTTAGGCAAAGCCCTTCCACTTCAAAGAGCATTCTCCATCACACAATCGTCTACTTGGTTACTACGCCTCTGCCGAAGAGCTATGCTATGCTTAGAGTTCATCAACGTTTACTAACCTTGTTATGTCTTATGTTCCAGCAGACTATCCCAGCGGCGACCTCACGCCCCGCGCCCGCCATTGCCTCCGCCGTAGATCTCGCCGCGCGTACTCCCCGCCATGCCTCCGCGGCGTCGACATACGGTGCCAGACACCGGGGGCGCCCCTCCTCCCCGCCCCCCCACCCGTCTCCCCGCCCAAATTCAGGAAGACCTTGCGGAGGTGGGGAGATTGATCTCCCCGATCCCGCAGGCTATATCCATGGCGTTGGGGAGTCGAAGCTGGATCGAGCGAGCGACAAGGATTTACGAAGCTACGACTGCGTGGATCTGGCGAGTTCAGGAGTGGAGGGCGGCAGATCTGGCGGTGGGGGCGGCGAGAGACCCAGTCACGCGAGCCGCGGCGAGCAACTACGCCGTTGCCTGCCGCCGGCGTGCAGAGGAACAGCAGAGGTTGCTGGCGAAGCGGATCTACGACGAGGCTACAGTGGCGGAGAGACAGAGGATGCCTCCATACCTAGATTCCATGGCGACGGAGTTTGTGAAATGGGCAAGGTCAGAGGCGAAGTCCGAAGATCCTCGCAGAGCACTGAGATGGGAGTGCATGCTCGGTGTGATCCCTTCAGGTGCGCCACTGCAGGGGATCGCGGCTTGGCCTCCGGCTTCCCTGGATGGAGCAATGGAGCTGTCGCCACGCCCCCCAGCTCGCCCATGAGCTACAGGAGAGAAATTTCCCCGCCGCCGATGTTCAAATCGCCGGGGTGGCGCGGTGAAGGCAGAAGTGTCAATGCCAGGAGGGCCCTGCGGGTCTCTGAGAGGACGGCGGACCCCGCTGACCTTTCCCCCATGCTTTTGGCGAGAAAGGTGGTGGCGCCTCTACAAAAAGCGTCTCCGCCTTTGGCCCTACAGCTGGAGCCCAAGCGTGGGCGAGCTAGGGTTCGTCCGAACCGAGAGAGATCCAGAAATTCCACCCTAGTTTGGATTCGGAAAGACAAATTTGCTACTGGAGAATTCGAGGAAGTTGATTGCCACCCGATAGGAAGATCAGATCGATTACCAACTCCGAAGCAGTTCTCGTTTTCTAGAGATTATTGGGCTAGAAAGTTGGGCAAGATCCCTTTGCTGCTGTGGTCAAGATGGCTGGTGGAGGGAGAGATGGCAGTAGTCGGGGTGGAAGATACGGCTCGGGGAGAGGCCGCTCTGGTCGCCCTCCTGCTCCAGGGTGGTTGGAACCCGCAGATGCAGCAGATGCAGATGCAAATGCCTCAGTGGCCTAACCAACAACAGTTCCCATACCAGTACATGCCCCCCCCCCTCCGCATTTATTCCCACAGGCCTTTAATCCCCAGTTGCAGCAGAATCAGTATGCAGGAAGTGGATCCTCCGCTGGGGGCAGCGTGCAAAGCAGTCAGTCAGAGCCTGGAAAGAACAAAAAGAAGAAAAATCAGAAGAATAGGTCAGCTGCTGTGCAGTCTAGCTCTAACAGTGAAGAGTCTGCTTCTTTCAATATTGATCCAAAGTACATTGGTGCTATCTGCTACAATTGTGGGCTACCTGGGCATTTTGTGGGAATGTGCCCCATCCCCAAGATCTGTTTCATTTGCAAAACTCCTGGACATCACATGGATGCTTGCCCTACTTGGTACAAACCCTATCCAACAGCTATGTACTGGGGAGTGCTAACAATGGGCTGGGATTCTTCCACATAGAGGCTAGTGGCAAGGAAGACAGTGAATGGCTGAACCTTGGGAATGTGGGCCTAGTTGTGGTTGAAAAAGGAGAGATAACTGAATCAGAGCTGGGAAGCTGCTTTTCTGAGATGTGGAAGACCAATTGGCCTTGGCAGATCAGGAAGTATGACAGCAAGAGATACATTGTCAGGTTCCCTCCAAACAAAAAGATCAAGGATTTAGTGGAATATCCTTCCATTAACCTGAAAAAAGAGGGTGTAACTATATCCTTCAGTGATTGGATGGGAGAGATGCCAGCTTATGACTACCTGGAAGAAAACTGGATAGTGATTGAAGGAATACCACCTAAGTGGATATCTTGGAGCACTATCTCTCAGGTAGCTACCATACTTGGAGTCCTGGTGAATATAGACTGGCACACCATCTTCAGGAGCTTCTATGGGAAGGTGAGAATCCAGGTTGCTGTGAGGGATGCTACTAAAATACCTAGAGACAGAGTGGTAGAGATAAAACATGAACTATATCTGCTAAAATTCTCTGTGGAAGCTGATCTAGGAAGTGGACAGTCGGATATACCTCCAGGACCTGATGATAATCCTTCACAGAAAAAGAACACTGAAGAGGAGTTTGATACCAGTGAAGATGACCTGCTGGGTGAGGATATGGACACTGGAAATAGTAATCAAGCTGACAAGGACAGACCTGGTACTTCTGGACACAGTGGCACTGTTCACAAATGCTCCACACCTGCCCCTGTTGCTAATGACCTTGTCAAAGTCTCCTCCATGCTAGTGGGTGCCCCCATGACCAAAAGTTATTTGGAGGTAGTAAAGAAGAAGCAAGATGTCAACATGGGTGGCCCACTGCTGGAGAAATTTGAGGCTGCTGCGACTGAGACACAGAGGGAAACTAATACTCAACAGACATGGGGGCCTGTGGTGGCATCCAGAGCTAGCACTAGGATAAAAAAAGATGTCAGACCTGCTATACAAAAAGCTCAAGAGCTCAAGCAAATCAAGAACCTAGAAAAACCTGTGTTGAGGAAAGGTACTCAAAATTCCTTTGCATGTCTTGATAATGATTTTCTGATAAAAACTGCGGATTGTTCAGGGATTAGCCTGGGCAACAGTAGTAATAATATTCAGGAAAACATTTGCATTATTAAAAATGTAGAATTAGACAGAATTACCAAGTTTAATTCTGATAACCCTGACATATTTTTACCTCACAGTATAGATATTACTGGTGAGGATTTTATGGTTGATCCTAGTCCAGGCAATAATAGTGGGGAAGAAGTGGGGGATCAGAATACTGAACTCCCTGCTTCAGACTCCCCCTGGATAGAGGTTCATAAAAAATCCTCCTATAAGGGGAGAAGGAAAATCATTTTTGACTGTAAATGCTAGGTGTTTTTTGGAATATCAGAGGACTCAATAGTCCTACTAAGACAGACAAACTGAAAGAGCTCATTAGAGCCAACAACCCGGATTTTATTTGTATTTCTGAAACTAAGAAGGAGGAATTCTCTATCCTCCAAATTGAGAATTTTGACCCTGGGTCCAATTTCCACTGGAAATGGCTGCCTGCTATAAATACTACAGGAGGGGTCTTACTGGGGTGCAAAATAGATACATTGGACATTATCCAGTGTGATCTTCATAAATTTTGCATCTCCTGTCTGGTTAGAAACAAACAAGATAACTTTGTTTGGAAGCTTACTACTGTGTATGGCTCTGCTTATGACCAGTTTAAGCTGGACTTTATTAATGAACTCCACTACATTCTAGCTAGTTGGGCTGGCCCCACTCTAGTAGGTGGAGACTTCAATTTAATTAGAGAGGCTAGTGAGAAAAGCTCTGGTGCTATTAATCAGCACTGGGCTGACCTCTTTAATGATTGGATTGACAAATTTGGTTTAATTGAGTTAAAAATTAATGGTAGGAAGTTTACTTGGGGGAATAATCAGGACAATCTAGTAATGGCTACTATTGACAGAGTTTTCATGTCCACTGATTGGGCCTCTGAATTCCCTGGAGTTCATCTCAAAGCCTTGCCTAGATTGGGGAGTGATCACACTCCTCTGGTCCTTAATACCTGTGCCTTTCACATCCCCAAGGATAAACAATTTAGATTTGAAAAATGGTGTCTGGAAGTAGAGGGCTTTAGAGAGGTTGTAACTAAAGCCTGGACTGCCAAATGCCCTTTCACTAAGGCTATAGACATTTGGCAGTTCAAAATTAGAAACTCCAGGAAAGCCATTAAAGGTTGGATGGCCAATTATGAGGCTGATCAAAACAGGCATAAGCAAGCTTTGGTGGCGGAGTATAACTGCCTAGATATTCTTTCTGAAACTAACCCTCCTTCCCCCAACACTAATAGCAGAATTAAAAAAATTGCAGGTGATTTGGAGGATATTTGGAGAAAAGAAGAAATCAAGGCCAGGCAGAGATCCAGAGAGAGAGATATACTTGTAGGGGACCTGAATGCTGGATATTTTAAAGCCATAGCAAATCAGAAGAGGAGGAGAAAACAGATCCTGGTACTAGAAGGAGATTCAGGTAATGTGACTGAACACAAGGATATTATGAAAATTGCTGTGGACTATTATAAAAAATTGTTTGGTTTTCAAGAGAAAATCAACATTAACCTGAAAGATGACTTTTGGGGAGATGGTGAGAAAGTGACAAACAATCATAATAACATCCTAGATATGCCCTTCTCGGAGGAAGAGATTAAAGAGGCTGTCTTCGGCTCTTATGCAGAAGGAGCCCCTGGGCCGGATGATTTTTCTTTTCTATTTTATCAGCAATTCTGGGACCTTATTAAAGGTGACCTATTTGCTTTATTCAGGGACTGGGAGAGAGATGAGTTGGACCTATACAGACTCAACTTCTCTTTATTAACCCTAGTCCCTAAAGAAGCTGATGCTAGCAAGATAGAGAAATTTAGACCTCTTGCCATGATTAATTGCAGCTTCAAGATCTTTGCCAAATGTGACACCAATAAGTTTGGCCTATTTGTAGAGATCTAATTTCATTAAATCATACTGCCTTTATAAAAGGAAGATATATAGCTGAGAGTATAATCACAGCTCATGAAATTATTCACTCTGTGTATTCCAGCAAGCAATCTGGTTTTATTTTTAAACTAGACTATGAGAAAGCATATGACATGATCAACAGAGATTTTCTGGTTGACATGATGAGTAAAAGAGGATTTAGCCCTAGGTGGATGAAGAAAGTTTCTTCTCTACTTAATAAAGGCTCTGTTGGGGTTAATATAAATAATACTAACAGTGATTTCTTTTTAACTGGTAAAGGAGTCAGACAGGGGGATCCTTATTCCCCCCCTTTGTTCAATCTAGTAGCTGACGTCTTTACCAGAATTCTTGCTAAAGCTGCTAACAATAACATTCTAGAAGGATTGTTCCCTAGCTCCAATCCAGCTGGTGTTATTAGCATGCAATATGCGGATGACACTTTACTTTTCCTGAGTAATAACGCTGCCCAAGCTAAGAACCTTAAATGGTTATTATCCTGCTTCGAGCAAATCTCTGGGATGCGCATTAACTTTCATAAATGTGAACTAGTTCCCATCAATGTTAATATAGAGGAGGCAAACATATTTGCTCAAATTCTGGGCTGTAGAATTAGTGATTTCCCCATTAAATATTTAGGAGCCCCTCTCCACCACAGAAAGCTGAAGAAAGGTGAAGTTCAGCCTACTGTGGATAAAATAATTAAGAAAGGTGCTGGGTGGAGGGGCAGACTTCTGTCATCTGGCAAGAGACTCACATTAGTGAAAACCTGCCTGGCCACTATACCTAGCTACCTGATGGGTATTTTCAAATTTCCTAAGTGGGCCATTAAGTTGATTAATTCCCAACTGGCACATTGCTTCTGGGACAACTATGAGGGCCACCACAAATATCACCTGGCTTCCTGGGGATGTGTGGCCCAAAAAAAGCAACATGGGGGCCTTGGTGTCCCTAATATTGCAGATATGAACTTATGTTTATTAGCCTCCTGGGTGAAGAGATATTTTGTAGATCAGGGCAAGATTTGGAAACAAATCATTGATGCCAAGTACAACACCCTTAACCCTAATATTTTTGCTTGCTCTAGCCTTGGTGCTTCCCCTTTTTGGAAAGGTATTCTATGGGCGGCCAAAGCTGCAAACATAGGTTATTCCTGGATAATAGGGGATGGTAAAAACACCAGGTTTTGGAGAGATCGTTGGATAGGACATACCACCCTAGCCACGAAATATTGGAATCTATATAAGATTGCCAATGATCAGAACATCACTGTGTGTGAGGCCTGGGATGGTACAAATCTGAAAATCACCTTCAGAAGGTGTTTTTCTCGTGATATGGTAGATGAGTGGAATGCTCTTTTTAATGATGTCAAAAATACTGTCCTGGTGGACAAGAGAGACACTGTTCGCTGGGACTTTGACACTAAAGGTGTTTACACTGTCAAGTCCTTCTACAACATTATCAACTTTAGAGGAGTCTCCCCCGGGAACAGTATATCTATCTGGAATATCAAAGTCCCGCTCCGCATTCATATTTTTCTTTGGCTTATGGCTAATAACAAGCTTTTGACTAGGGATAATCTGTAGAAAAGACAAACAGTAGATAATGCGTCCTGTCTTTTCTGCAATGATCCTGAATCTATAGAACATTTATTTTTTAATTGTGTGGTTTCGATGGAGCTCTGGAGAGTGATTGGGGACTTTTCCAATAACCATCCCAGAATGTCTATGAATGACATGCTAGAATGGTGGTCCCTTAATAAAAATCACCCGGCGGAATGTTTATTGCACTCTGCTGTCTTGTGGGCTCTATGGAAACATCGTAATGATATGTGCTTCAATTATACTCCCTGGTCTGGGATGCAGGTGTTGTGGAGGAAGATAACTGCTACCTTAGACAGCTGGGCGGTACATTGCTCAGATCCTGTCAAAACCAAAGTGATGATTATGGTGCGGAAGCTGGAACAGATGGCAAGGTCCCCACCCCTTCTACTATGGCCGGACCCTGGCTAGGGCTGAGGAAGTGCTCAAGTGGGTCTGCGAGGAAGTGATTTTGTAGCTTTTCATTGGTTTTAGCTTGTTGCCCCTTGGGTAGACTGTACTCCTTTAATTTTTCATTTCAACAGTGTCTGTGCCCTATGGGCGCAAGCTGGTGTTTTTGCTGGGGCAGCGCGTGTGCTGTTTTCTCCCCCGCGTTCTTGTAACCGTACTTGAACAATGTCTGGTTTCTTTTGGTAATCCAATTGGAACCGGGGCTTTGAGCCCTTTTCCTCTAAAAAAAACTATCCCAGCGGCTTTTGAGGATCTCGTAAGCGTCTGGACAGGGAAGAGCTATTACAGAGGAGGAGCTGCCGTTAGTTGACAACTCGACCACCAGACCCAACCGCAGCAGCGTCTCCATAGCTTTGTCGATAGGCATTTCAATCTACAAGGTAATCAGAACCACACTTAACGATTTCACAACAACCAGAAAATAGATGGGCAGGGGCAGAAGGTGTCGACTCCCAACCTTAGCATTAAACTTCTCATACATAAACTGTTCGCACATATCTCTGATGCTTCCGCGAGATGACACCTGCACGGATGGAATCAGGACAAGGAATCAGTAAATTAAATGTGACAAGTCTCAAGTAGTAAAAGCAACAAGGCATATACCTTATTTCTGCCAAGTAACATAGCATATGCCAGGAGTGCTTCTTTATACTATACGAAAAGAAAAGATGAGGGAGTTTTCTTGCTCAAATACCACGTCAAAATGCATAAAAGTTATGCTTTTGGCTGTTCATTAAGTGTTACCTGTTGTTGCTCGGAAGCATCGAGAAGAAAGTAAACTGAACCAAAGCCACTTGCTAATGTCTTTTCGTACAGCGTCTTATTGACCAGAAGCTGAGAAGAGGTATTGATGTCAAATAAACTATCTTCTGTTGCACTCAGAAGTACATAAAAAACCTTGGTTTCCTAAAGACATTAACTTAACAAGCTTTGCCATTTTAAAATGTATCATTGTTTTTATTTATGTACTCGTGAGTCAGTGCTGTTGAAGTGTATATGTGGATTTCCTAGCCGTTTGCATCAGTTCGGACTTTTGGTTGCGTTGGCTTGTGCATGAAGCTTAACAAGTACTCCCTCTGTAAACTAATATAAGAGCATTTACATCACTAAAGCAAAATGCTCTTATATTAGTTTACAGAGGGAGTACTAGCATACGCTATGTCTGTCCCCCTTTGCAAATCGAACCATATAAACACTTTCACTACTATGCAAATATAGATTAATATAAATGATCTACCTGGTATCTATCTCTGGTCTGTTTGTATCCCAGAGTCACACGGAACACGAGTATTGCAAGTGCAGTAAAAGCAGCTAGATCAAGAAGGAAAGCTGACCTGCATTACATACCATGGAAGAAATGCAAACAACGTTACTTGTTTCAAGAAAATAAGAAATAATTCTGTAATATTACTGATGCAAACTACATACTTACGGAGATGAGGCTAAACTCTCAAATTTGTAGTTGACAACATATGCCAACAATCCTATAACGGTAGCTATATCAAGCCTTACCTGTATTAAGGAAAATGTTATCTCAACAACCCGAAGTGCAGGAATGAAAAATGAAAAGGAGAAAAAAAAAGATTCAAGAAGGAATTACTGTATCAAGGATGCGGAATGACAAGTTTTTGTGAGGGAAAACCACCTGCAGACAAGGGTAGTTACTATGATATTTGGCACTATTCTCTTAACACAGAAGATAAACATTTCTCTTGTGTTTTCTCGAAATAGAAAGTACTGATGCAAAATATATTCTTAATAGTGCATAGGCTTTTGGATGCAACGTCAGATTGTCAGTACTGAAATCTGCATTGACGAGTTTGTCCATTTTTTCCATCTTAATAACCATAATAGATAGAGATTATGAGCATTGTACTCTACATGTAGGTAAACCAAATGTGCCCATGAGACTGATGCGCTTACTGGCAGATCTGGGATGGGTATTTTCTCGTAAATTTTCAACTGCGGCGGCAGCATCTGCATCTCAGAACTCTCCTTCTCATTACTTTGAGCAGAATCATCGGAATAAAGTATGATCAGTTCTTCGAATGCTGGTTCCTGGCAAATAACTAAATGGAATTATGTCTCTTCGTTGCAGACTATTTTGATAAATGACATTTATGTAGCTTATGAGCATCCCAAACCCACAATAAGTAAAAAGATAATAACAGATAATCATCAGAATATTGTCAGTTTGCAGCTAATGAAAAAATGTCTGGGACATTTGGGGCAAATGTTGTGTCCATGATTTGTTTACATTTAAATTGTTTCTTATGCTTATGCTTCATTACACAAGGTGCTTCATGGCCATATATGAGACTACAGAGTGCAAGCCAATTCTATTTGCACGTGAAGCAGGATTCGATGATATAATAGTGCTCGAAGCTTGGAACCACTCTACCCTCTCTTTTTCACACAACATGGTGAATACTTCACAATCATAATATAAATAGTCATATTCATAATCTACTGGTAAGAAAAGGTGTTCAGATATCAAATACCAAATACCTGGAGAGTAGACTTGGCAAATAAAATGCCAAAAGAAGCTTTTATTATCTCCCAAATATTGTTGTCACAAGCTTCTCTGCTTGCTGGCTCCCATATGTTTGCAAGGGTACTTCTAGGGAGAAAATTTGGCCTGAAGCACAAGCAGAATATACCTCATAAGTTCGTAAACATATAGTGGTCAAGTACCAAAGAGGCACCACAAATAAACAAGGAAACCCTGTAGTATGAAATTTAATGTTGATTATATCGCATTTCAACGATAATATACATAGGAAAAGAAAGAAACAGATAAATACGGGTGACAGCAATACTTCTGGGGTTTTTGTGGCATAGAAGGATGTACACAAAGGAAAATAAGAATTTATAATTAGCAAGTGGTTATGAGGTTATATACTTACAGTCAAACCCTGGTCTCCCCTAGTACTAATGCTAGATTTGCCTAAGTTCATATAAAGCAGAAGTCAAAGATGTGTCCCTAAAATAGCAGAAGAAAACAAGCATCTACCCGGAATCTACCTCACATAGCCTTCAGATTTTTTTTGTCTCGGTATCAGATTTCAGTGTTGCTTCTGGCAGAGACGGAATTAATCCTGTCCATGTAAGCACTCTCCTTAGGAGTCTGCCGCGAGGGCCGACAGGTGACAGAAATCCTTCATAACGAGAGACTGCCCTTTGTGCAGCAATCCAAATAGGAAGATCTGCATCAGGTAATTGATCTGGCATAGGTCTGTCCCAAGAGTAGTTTTCTATCGACAACAGTGAATTCTCCACATAAGTTTGCTCTTTCAGCGAAAGCTTCAGTTTGTCAATCCAGATATGAAATCCCGGGCTCCCTGTAGAGTTTTTCAATGCCTGACATGAACTAAAATAATCACATACAATTAGCTAAGGGTGGTACGGGCAAGCTGAATCATAAAAGTAAAGGTCTAGCAGTCGTAATGAGTTCAGACAAGAGAATAATAACATGAATATCAATCTATTCAGAGTTTCCTAGCGATGGTAGGAAGTTTACTAAAGCACATTTATGCAAACCTAACTTCAGTATTCTTGACAGTTCAGTTCACAATGATCTAAGAGAGTACATGTATATGTGAGTTTAATCAGAATACCACTAAATGAGTTACGTCGGAATGGGATCAAATGGAAGGTGAGCAAGACATATGGAATGTGCTCAAATGGACTATCATGAAGGGAAGATTGATTGGCCTCATTGGTCCACTTCCCCAGTTTCCCCAAGGGTTTGGAAAGGCTGAAGAAAATATTCTGCAACAGTTTCGACCGCAGGTAATCAAGTTTCTCTACCAATAATAGGCCTTTTTGGCTCTCAGTCGAATACCCACACCTGCCAAGGTCAACAATTAGTGGGAGCTCCATTTCCCTTTTGCGTGTACGCAACAGACTGCAAAGTCACAGGACCAAATTAAAACTCAACGGAATATGACCGCATTAGATTCGGCTGCCTTTTTCCAATCGACGTAAACCGGCAGCGTCAAGAGGTAATCACTAGCTAGGGTTTCTGATGCCGTCAATTCGTCTCCGTATCTAAACATCACACAGTATGTATTCCTTACTAAAATGAAGGATAGGATAGATAGCACCCGCCCTTAGCACGAGGATGCATGCAACATCTCTGAAACCTCAAGATACAGAGAGGTATTCAGAGTTGAGAAAACAGAGCAAAGCAGAGCAAGCTAACTAGTACAGGACAGAGCAGAGTTGAATAAACAGAGCCACCAGAAAAAAAATACCAAATCGCCCAAAGAAAAAGAATAGCATCGCCATCAGCGTCTCCCTCCGTCCTCTTTTCTGTTCAGGAGGAGGAAGATGAAGTCGCTCGAGCAGAGCAGTCTCCATTTTTTCTTTTCTCTTTGTTTCAGAACAAGACATTCACTTGCTGCAGTACCAACTCTTAGATACATAAGAGGCGCCCGATCTCTCGGTGCATAATACAGTAGCTTCTACGTATACAGCATCCATTCTCGATAGATGATTGCTTGGTTCATTCGGAAACCAAAAGAACAAAAAACTCTACACAGAAATCACTCTGCAAAAATGTAGCAACATATAACAGTGCCAGCAACGTACAAATATATGATCCCGTAACTGTAAATCTGTAATAAGTGAATAAAGGATCATTGTAAAGTTCTACGACATTCAGACATGTCAATGTCGACCAGGAGTATATGACAACATACATTACTTGGTGAGCTTTGTTATGGCAGAGAGCCCACCAAACTGGGATACATGGAAACAAACCCATTTACTAGAAGCAAAAGTATAGAGAGGAGGAACTTGTTGGTAGAATTTCATCATCTATACAATAGCGGTCTGTCTGGCACACCCAGCACCACCTGAGGATCCAATTCATCATTACAAACTGGGAACACACGTTCCTTATACATAGTCTAAACCAACTTGAGAAATTGAACAAACAGAAAAAAATTGAACTAGTCACACTCTACAACTATTTGGAAACAGGGTGCAAAAAGAATAAGTGATCCACTGTTTCTGAAGCACTACAAACATGTAGATTTGGGTCTACTTCTACAAGGGAAAAAATAACTAATTAGGTCTACTTACTGAAGCTAAACACTTAACACAACTATCTACGTACCCATTATCATCTCAGAGCAGCTCCTGAATAGCCTTATGACCAAAAATTTCTATAGCATACTATCAGACTTTTTTTTAGAAATGGAGGAGGACCCCCGGCCTCTGCATCTGGACGATGCATGCAGCCACTTTATTAATTATTCACACAAGAACTTACAAAGTCATACAAAAGTAAGACTAAAGCCACCGTCTAGGCAACATATGTCGCTACTCATATCCAGTTGATAAAGGGATGCTGATAATCTGGGCCTAATATCAAACAGACCTCACAGCCAAACCTAACATCTAAGACCTGAGGTCCCAACTAGGACGCCTGCCGGGTATGGGGCACCTACCAGTCCGGTGCACTTCTCAACCTGGACGCCTGCCGGGTATGAGGCCGCCGCAGCCACCTGCCACCAATCCATCTTTAGTGCTATACTGCTGCATGCACCTTGCCCGGTCTAGGTGCCGTCGACGCCACCACGATGCCAGACAACGCCTCCATCCTGCGCTCGTCCATCATCACACGCCCACCGGCGAGACCCCATTGTTCCATGCCGCTGAGACCCGCCGTTGTCGACGTGTCAGATACCACGCCGCTCCTCCTCTTGTCCCCTCCAGCCAACACTTGCTCCAAAACGATGCCCCCAGGAGGGAGAACGACATCGAAACGTCGCCATCGTTCGATCCAGTAGATCCAGATCTAAGGTTTCCCCCAGAACCTTCCGATCAGGTTGACGCGACCTGCAACGACGATGCCTCGAGAAGGGAACGATGTCCGAGACACCGCCATCATCCGCCATGACCGCAGTCAGGCGCGATTTTCACCGGAAGCCACATCCTCCCGATCTCGCAGTTGGCTGGAACCGAGCAGTGCCCGCCGCCAATCCGGTCACGCCACCACCATGCGACGCCCCCGATGGCGATCCCGATCGAGATCGAAGACGACCCCGACCGAAACCCCGCCACCAGCGCCGCCGCACCGCGCCACCTCCTTCTAGCCCAGTCGCCGCCGGATCCAGCCGTCCCTGCCTCCGGGAGACCAGCCGGACGAGGCGCCGTGCCGCCACCACAAAGACCAGAGGAAGGAGGGAGTGCCCCGCCACCGCCCGCGCCGCACGGGCTTCGCGCGGCGGGCGCACTCTGGCGGCGGCGAGGGGAGGAAGACGTTGACGAGCAGGAGTCGCCGGCGGCCGATCTAGATCTCCCGAGACATGCGGGCGGCCGATCTAGATCTCCCGAGACATGCGGGCGGGGCGCGTCGCGGGAGCGGGTCAACGATGTAGGAGCATACTATCAGACTTGTCCGTGCTATCAGATTTCTGTAACATAATATGGTAATCTAATTCGTTCCACCTGCTTATGCTTATCAGCCCATGGAGGAATAAATAAATGGATTTGATTGGATTGGTGTGTGATTCTCAAGCAAGCAGCACTGGATTGCTTGCTTGTCTAGTTTCACTAGCTCCAGCCTGGTGTACATGCTGGCTGGCTGGCTTAATCGTGTTGGCTTGTAATAAAAATGGTTGTGCCCAGCGGCGCAACCTTGTGTGGTGTGTGTTTGTGATTGTTGAACCATAAGCTAAGCTTGATTTGTGTTTGGTTGGTGGAACAAGAAATATTATTACTGTGACGACGTTCTTTGTTGATTATACAGTACTCCAATTTGCAATTGTACCGAGTTTGAGCGGATAATCTACCTTGAAATGCTGTGAGTGTCATTCCGGCCGATCAGTAACATGTTGCTACTTGAGAGACGGTAACCCAACTGCCGATCTTCTCCTGTTCCTTACTGGCCGAGCCTGCGTTTTTGCACGCATCAGCAGCAGTAGCCGCCGCTGCAGGTTGAACAGTGGACCATACAAACGGGGCAGGGCTGCTAGACTAACAGAGTGTTACCAGGAACAATAACTACAGAAGAAGAATCCGGCTGTCGAACCTTTGAAAAACCAAACAAATACTCATGTGAAAGTGTCAAAATATTGAGCCATCAGCTCTAAATCTACACCTACACGGGTCCGCACCCTCTCACTTTTGAAGCACAAGGTCGTTGGGGAAATTTCGCCAAATTTCCCACATGTCTTTGGGTAAATTCGACAGTATCTATCTAAAATGATTGATGGTGTGCACTGGTTTCAGTATAACAATGTTACAACAATGAGTCTGCACCAGACAAAGCAGCAGCAGAGCAACTCATTGGCATTCATTCAGGTTGAGCAGCTATGGCGATTCGACGGGGAGCGGCGGCGGTGTCTTCTTCTTGAGGAGGATGAAGATGGCGACGCGGTTGGTGCGGAAGTCGGGGTGCCACTGCTCCTGCTCGATGCACCCGATCTCAAACTCCGCCATGGCCGCCTCCAGGAAGCACTCCACCACCACGTCTGCGAATTCATTCATTCATTCATTCATTCAGCAATCAGCAGCAAGGCATTGACCATCATCGGATCAGACGGAACTGAATAATCGCTCACCGTTGCGGAGCTCTCCGGCGAGCAGCACGGTGGTGCGTGGCCCGGCGAGCCGGGTGAGCGTGGCCAGCAGGTCGCCGACGGCCTCCTCGATGTACACCACGTCGGACCCCAGCACCAGCTCCGGCGGCTCTGCCTCCGGGTCCAGCCAGAGCAGCAGCTCCGGGTCCAGCTCGTACTCGTCGCCCCACACCAGCTCCGCCACCCTCGCCGAACCCCTGACGTTCTCCTCGAGGTTCTTGCGGAGCAGCCGGACGCGGTCGGGCAGGTCGGTGGCCACCACGCGAGCTCCGAGCAGCGCCGCGACGACGGACACGAGCCCGCACCCGGCGCCGAGGTCCACGGCGCGCGCCCCGCGCACCGGCAGCAGGCCGCCGTCGGCCGCGTGCTCGAGGAACTTGGCGAGCACGACGGCGCTGTCCCAGACGACGGCGCCCGTGACCCCGGAAGCCCCCCGGAAGGAGGACGGCTGCTGGTGGAGGGAGATGCGGCGGCCGCACGCGTCGATGGGGAAGGCCGGCAAGCCCTGCCGCGCGAAGGCGTTGGGCCGGTGCGACGCCGGCTGGCCCAGGCCCCAGAGCAGCATCGTCTCTGACGCCCCGCTCTCGACGCGGCGCGCCGGGCCCCCGTACGCGCCCATCACCACCTCCGGTGCCTCCTCCACCGGATCCATCGTCGGCGGGCGGCGGCGGCCGAGGAAGGGAGGAAGGTGGGGAGAAATCTGGCGAGGTTTTTTTCGTCGGAGAACTACACTTTGTGTGGGCTTGTGGCCTGTGTTGCTGCTGGGCCGGGCCGGGATGGGGTGGCTGGGCTGGCAGGCATGGAGGCCCGGCCCGGCCCGGGTAGCGACGCTCCATCCATCCTCTCTTTCTTGTGGACGGATGTGCTCCCCATCTCCATCTCCACCTCCACCTGCCATTTCGAATTCTCCACCTTCACAACGGCTCTCTCTCTCTCTACAAGAAGAAAGATTCGCCATTGATTCCATCCCGCTCATTGAATCCCAGGAAAAACTTATTTGGCATTCACTTTGATTTTGCCAATTTCAAGCAGATCAGGTGGTTGGTCCCTCATGTTGATATTAGTTTGTCGGTGTATAATTTTTCTTTTAAGAAGATTGAAACATTTGCAGCTGGCCTTCCTTATGTGTTGGTTCCTGATCACTACATACACCCCCTAGCTACTTAGTGATCTAAACAATCTTATATTACTGTCTACCTACGAAATACTATATAATACAGAAAAAGGCTCACGCCCTGCTTTATATATAAAGCAACGATCATACAAACTGATACATACAACTCAAGACCACATCACACGCACCCAAGGTTAGATACAACGGTGTAGAAGAACGTCTACACCACTCCTAGCACCCATGGCTAGATACAACGGTGTAGAAGAACGTCTACACCACTCCTAGCACCCAAGGCTAGATACAACGGTGTAGAAGAACGTCTACACCACTCCTAGCAACGGAAGTCGCACTACAAAGTCGGAGCCCTCCGCCAGGACCGAATATCATGAAGAGGCGAAGCCATGCCCGACGAACCGAGGACTCCAAGACGGTAACTTCAAGAAGGGGAACGGCACCGGAGTGTCGCCATAACCCGATCCAAGCAATCAAGGTCTTCATCCGGAGCCACCCGAAGGGCGGAGAGAACCCACAACGACGCCTTCAACAAGGGAACAACGCCGGTGGCCGCCGCCGGCGTCGGCCTGGCCAGCAGAGAGGAACCCGCTGCACCACCGACACCAAACGTCGGGCGCCGCCCACCACGCGATCCTCGCAGCCATGGCAACCGGTCCGCACCTAAGCCGCAAGCTCCGCCCACGAGCCTCACCGCTCCCACCATCAGGGCCGCCGTCCCGGCATCCAAGACCACCCCACCTCCGCTCCTGCGGCACATTGAAAGCACAAGTGCTCCCTAGGTGGTTTTGGTAATTAATGTCAACATATCTCTTGTTGGACTAACACTTTTACCTAGTATGTTTCAGATAAGTTCAACAATGAAGTGGCATGGACTAAAGGATGTGGAACCCCTTCAAGATGCTAAGGACAAAGGATTGGCTCAAGCTTCAAGATCAAGACTCTACATTTTATATTTTAGTGATCCAAGATCACATTGAGTCTATAGGAAAAGCCAATACTATCAAGAGGGGATGAGGTGTTGCTTAATGGCTTGCTTGCTCAAAGTGCTTAGTGATATGCTCCAAAACCCTAAACTACCTTCCCACATCCACATATGACCTAAACCAAAAGTCAAACTCGGCCCCATCGATTCTTTCTATCCGGCGCCACCGAGTTCAGATGTCATAGCCACTGCCACAAACCCTAGCAAATCGGTTTCACCGATAGGGATCTCGGTCATACCGAGATGGGATTGTAATCTCTCTGTGTATGTCCATTATCAAAATTGGTCTCACCGAGATTGAGCAATCAGTACTACCGAGATTACAATGCAAACTTTCTGGTTAGCTTATTACCAAAATCGGTCCCACCGAGTTTGTGTAACCGGTCTCACCGAGTTTGCCTGACCAACTCTTTGGTTAGCCTATTACCAAAATCGGTCCCACCGAGTTTGTGTAATCGGTCACACCGAGATTACGTTATGCCCTAACCCTAACCATATCGGTCCTACCGAGTTGCATGTCGGTCCCACCAAAAATCCTAACGGTCGCTAGGTTTGCTGAATCGGTCCGACCGAGTTTAACTATTCGGTCCCACCGAGTTTGGCACATTGTGTGTAATGGTTAGATTTTGTGTGGAGGCTACATATACCCCTCCACCTCCTCTTCATTCGTGGAGAGAGCCATCAGAACACACCTACACTTCCAATACACATTTTCTGAGAGAGAACCACCTACTCATGTGTTGAGGCGAAGATATTCCATTCCCACCATATGAATCTTGATCTCTAGCCTTCCCCAAGTTGCTTTCCACTCAAATCTTCTTTCCACCAAATCCAAATCCTGTGAGAGAGAGTTGAGTGTTGGGGAGACTATCATTTGAAGCACAAGAGCAAGGAGTTCATCATCAACACACCATTTGTTACTTCTTGGAGAGTGGTGTCTCCTAGATTGGCTAGGTGTCACTTGGGAGCCTCCGACAAGATTGTGGAGTTGAACCAAGGAGTTTGTAAGGGCAAGGAGATCGCCTACTTCGTGAAGATCTACCGCTAGTGAGGCAAGTCCTTCGTGGGCGACGGCCATGGTGGGATAGACAAGGTTGCTTCTTCGTGGACCCTTCGTGGGTGGAGCCCTCCGTGGACTCGCGCAACCGTTACCCTTTGTGGGTTGAAGTCTCCATCAACGTGGATGTACGATAGCACCACCTATCGGAACCACGCCAAAAACATCCGTGTCTCCAATTGCGTTTGAATACTCCAAACCCTTCCCTTTACATTCTTGCAAGTTGCATGCTTTACTTTCCGCTGCTCATATACTCTTTGCATGCTTGCTTGATATGTATTGTGTTTGTTAAACTTGTGCCAAAACTCCACTTCAACCTAAAGAGATTAAAAACTGCAACTTTTGGCACTTAGTGTCTAATCACCCCCCCCCTCTAGACAGTCAACGCCGGATTCAAAGGCTCACGACAAAATCAGGAAAAATCGCTCCCCCAGGATAACAGGGACGATCCATCCAGCCTAAATAAAATCCTGGACAGGATATGTCAGATACATAGTACTCCCGCGAAGCCTGCGAACCATACCCACAGAGACTGTTGGGTCTTCAAACAATCCGGCAGACTCAATGCCGAACACAAGGGGCTCGACACACCAAGCGAAGACGAGGACGAACCCCAACAGCAGAGCACCAGGAAACAAAAGAACTTCCCGCAAGAAGTAAAAATAGTGAACTCACTTCACATAACAAAACGTGCGGTGCCCGTAAGGGTACGCACCACACGGCCCATCCCCAAAGGATCCTGCCACTGGTTGTCAAAGCCGATCACCTTCGATCAGCTAGATTATTCTAGGAATATCAAGAATGCAGGATGGACTGCCTTGATACTCGATCCAATAATTGGCGGACTCAAGTTTTGAAATGTCCTTATGGACGGCGGCAGCGGACTAAACCTGATATATCAGGATAAATACAGCACATGGGGATAAACCCAGCAAGAATCCGTCACAGCAAAACCTCCTTTCAAGGGGTCATACCCGGTCCGGACACCCGTTGTACGGGTTTTCTCCGGCTCACAGTCACATTCGGCTCTGCCGATAACCTCCGCTGCGAAAAGCTGACCTTCTACGTCGTCTCGTTCTCCAGCCGCTATCAAGCACTACTGGGACGCGAAGCTTTCGCTCGATTTAACGCAATACCGCATTATGCATCTCTTATGCTTAAGATGCCCGGTCCACGGGGCATCATCTCTTTGATGGGAAAACACTAAAGTGCGCCTCCCCAAGCGAAGGACAGTGCGGCCGCTTTAACAGCCCCACAGCAAAATGGCTTCACCGGCCAAAAAACTCCAAAATAGGTCATTTAAAGACCACGAACGCGGATAGACGAGTTCGGTGCAAAATCATCATTGATGCAAGCCTAGAAGCCATATACCCCCGCACAAGGGACTCCACGCATATACAATAAGAGACAATAAAGCTCAAACTTCCATATCTTACTTTATAATTTGCTTATTTTTAACTTTTCTGGCACGACCCAAACTCAGTTCCTCTCTTTTACAGATGAACATCGTGCGGCACCCGTCCAGGATACGGCACAACGGAGACATAGGCGCAGACGTGCAGTAGGGACTCGTCCTAAAGGATTCTTATTAGATTAAGACCCTGCGTAAACCTTTTTTACTGTCTCTTGCTGCTACACCTCCCCTGGTTTTTTCTTTCCAGTATAACCAAGGAGGAGGCTGGCATCTTGGCATGTGGCCACGTCAGAATTTTTTGCGCGTACCTGGACACTAGGGGCTTTTTTAATGAAGAGTGTTGTTTGGCCCGCACTCATAAAGACCGAACGCCTTAGGGAGTGTTCGGCGTCGCGAGTTTTGGCATTATATGCATCAGCTCCGAATCATGTCTTTGGTCAAATGTTGGGTTGCCCGGCTCCTGAGTTCGGCTACCTTACGTTCCGCTCTATCGGCTAAGGTAGTACCAGGAGAACTACTGCGATTGTGCCCTCGGTTCGGCCAGGGCGAGCACCTCAGTAGAGAAAGCCGAAAACTGGCTGTCATGATATAGCGTGAGACTGGTCAGCCACTCGATGACCGATCGGAATCTGCCGGATTCCTCCGCTTTAACGAAGGGCCGCTTCCCGGTCAGGCACATACGCGCCCCGAATTCGGACGAGCGCAGTTGCCACCCAGGAGCTACCTAAAGAGTCTCATTTTCAAACTCCTATGGCTAAGTGAAAGTGTTAAAGCATTATAGTCCGGTTGCCTGGCCCGCCGCGCTATCACCTCCTTTATAGGACCAAGACGTTGGGTTAAGTGTGAAAATGCGTCTTCTGCGAGCACCCCCGCACTATGTGCGTGGGGGCTGAAGCCAACGACTGCCATATTTCAGATTCCATATATATATATATATATATATATATATATATATATATATATATCTTAAAACGGCCGCATAGAAGGTGTTTACAATACTTGGAGGCACAAGTATAAAAAAGGTCACTACAGTTTACCAAAATATTACTTTATAATTACATATGCTATCATAACATAGCATCTTTCGGGCACTGCGTCTCTATTACACGAGCGCCTTCAAGAACTTCCTGAAAATAGTGCTCGGAGGGTACTCGGCTTTGGTCCGAGTCTCGGGACGCAACAACGGTGGTATCCATCTCTGCCCAGTATGTCTTAACACGGGCTAGAGCCATCCTCGCGCCCTCTATGCATGCTGACCTCTTAATTGCATTTATACGCGGCACCGCGTCAAGAAATTGCTGCACCAAGCTGAAATAACTCTTCGGCTCCGAACTCCCCGGCCACAGTTGACCCACGACGTACTTCATGGCGAGTCCGGACAACCTATTCAGTTCGGCCCATTGAGCCAAACGATCATCCACTGCCATTGGACGCTCTGGATTATGAAACTGCGACCAGAAAAGCCTTTCCACTTCGCGATCTTTCTGATCTCGAAAGTGTTCGGACGCATCAGCAGCACTTGCTGCCAAATCCAGATAGGTGTCCTCCTGTTGGGGAACGTAGTAATTTCAAAAAAATTCCTACGCACACGCAAGATCATGGTGATGCATAGCAACGAGAGGGGAGAGTGTTGTCTACGTACCCTCGTAGACCGAGGCCGAAGCGTTGACGCAACGTAGAGGAAGTAGTAGTATGTCTTCCCGGTCCAACCGATCCAAGCACCGTTACTCCGGCACCTCCGAGTTCTTGACACACGTACAGCTCGATGACGCACCCCGGGCTCCGATCCAGCAAAGCTTCGGGGAGGAGTTTCGTCAGCACGACGGCGTGGTGATGATCTTGATGTTCAACTGTCGCAAGGCTTCGCCTAAGCACCACTACAATATGATCGAGGTGTAATATCGTGGAGGGGGGCACCGCACACGGCTAAGGAACGATCACGAAGATCAACTTGTGTGTTCTAGGGTGCCCCCCTGCCCCCGTATATAAAGGAGCAAGGGGGAGGCCGGCTGGCCCTTGGTGCGCCAAGGAGAGGGGGGGAGTCCTTCTCCTAGTGGGAGTAGGACTCCCCTTTCCTAGTCCAACTAGGAATAGGGAGGGGGAAGGAAAGAGAGGGAGATGGAGAGGGAAAGGGGGTCGCCCCCCCCCCCTCCTAGTCCTATTCGGACTCCCCATGAGGGGGGGTGCGCCACCTCCTGCGCTGCTGCCCTCTCTCTCCCCTCAGGCCCAATAAGGCCCATTACTTCCCCGGGGGGTTCCGGTAACCCCTCCGGCACTCCGGTTTTATCCGAAATCACCCGGAACAATTCCGGTGTCCGAATATAGTCGTCCAATATATCGATCTTTATGTCTCGACCATTTCGAGACTCCTCGTCATGTCCGTGATCACATCCGGGACTCCGAACATCCTTCGGTACATCAAAATACACAAACTCATAATGAAACTGTCATCGTAACTTTAAGCGTGCGGACCCTATGGTTCGAGAACAATGTAGACATGACCGAGATACATCTCCGGTCAATAACCAATAGCGGGACCTGGATGCCCATATTGGCTCCTACATATTCTACGAAGATCTTTATCGGTCAGACCGCATAACAACATACGTTGTTCCCTTTGTCATCGGTATGTTACTTGCCCGAGATTCGATCGTCGGTATCCAATACCTAGTTCAATCTCGTTATCGGCAAGTCTCTTTACTCGTTCCGTAATACATCATCTCACAACTAACACATTAGTTGTAATGCTTGCAAGTCTTATGTGATGTGCATTACCGAGAGGGCCCAGAGATACCTCTCCGACATTCGGAGTGACAAATCCTAATCTCGAAATACGCCAACCCAACAAGTACCTTTTGAGACACCTGTAGAGCACCTTTATGATCACCCAGTTACGTTGTGACGTTTGGTAGCACACAAAGTGTTCCTCCGGTAAACGGGAGTTGCATAATCTCATAGTCACAGGAACATGTATAAGTCATGAAGAAAGCAATAGCAATATACTAAACGATCGGGTGCTAAGCTAATGGAATGGGTCATGTCAATCAGATCATTCAACTAATGATGTGACCTCGTTAATCAAAAAACAACTCTTTGTTCATGGTTAGGAAACATAACCATCTTTGATTAACGAGCTAGTCAAGTAGAGGCATACTAGTGACACTTTGTTTGTCTATGTATTCACACATGTATTATGTTTCCGGTTAATACAATTCTAGCATGACTAATAAACATTTATCATGATATAAGGAAATAAATAATAACTTTATTATTGCCTCTAGGGCATATTTCCTTCAGTCTCCCACTTGCACTAGAGTCAATAATCTAGATTACACAGTAATGATTCTAACACCCATGGAGCCTTGGAGCTGATCATGTTTTGCTCGTGGAAGAGGCTTAGTCAACGGGTCTGCTACATTCAGATCCGTATGTATCTTGCAAATCTCTATGTCTCCCACCTGGACTAGATCCCGGATGGAATTGAAGCGTCTCTTGATGTGCTTGGTTCTTTTGTGAAATCTGGATTCCTTTGCCAAGGCAATTGCACCAGTATTGTCACAAAAGATTTTCATTGGACCCGATGCACTAGGTATGACACCTAGATCGGATATGAACTCCTTCATCCAGACTCCTTCGTTTGCTGCTTCCGAAGCAGCTATGTACTCCGCTTCACATGTAGATCCTGCCACGACGCTTTGTTTAGAACTGCACCAACTGACAGCTCCACCATTTAATGTGAACACGTATCCGGTTTGCGATTTAGAATCATCCGGATCAGTGTCAAAGCTTGCATCAACGCAACCGTTTACAATGAGCTCTTTGTCACCTCCATATACGAGAAACATATCCTTAGTCCTTTTCAGGTACTTCAGGATGTTCTTGACCGCTGTCCAGTGATCCACTCCTGGATTACTTTTGTACCTCCCTGCTAAACTTATAGCAAGGCACACATCAGGTCTGGTACACAGCATTGCATACATGATAGAGCCTATGGCTGAAGCATAGGGAACATCTTTCATTTTCTCTCTATCTTCTGCAGTGGTCGGGCATTGAGTCTGGCTCAACTTCTAAATCATTTCCAATCAGTAATATGTCATCCACATATAATATCAAAAATGCTACAGAGCTCCCACTCACTTTCTTGTAAATACAGGCTTCTCCGAAAGTCTGTATAAACCCAAATGCTTTGATCACACTATCAAAGCGTTTATTCCAACTCCGAGAGGCTTGCACCAGTCCATAAATGGATCGCTGGAGCTTGCACACTTTGTTAGCTCCCTTTGGATCGACAAAACCTTCCGGTTGCATCATATACAACTCTTCTTCCAGAAATCCATTCAGGAATGCAGTTTTGACATCCATCTGCCAAATTTCATAATCATAAAATGCGACAATTGCTAGCATGATTCGGACAGACTTAAGCATCGCTACGGGTGAGGAGGTCTCATCGTAGTCAACCCCTTGAACTTGTCGAAAACCTTTTGCGACAAGTCGAGCTTTGTAGACAGTAATATTACCGTCAGCGTCAGTCTTCTTCTTGAAGATCCATTTATTCTCAATTGCTTGCCGATCATCGGGCAAGTCAACCAAAGTCCATACTTTGTTCTCATACATGGATCCCATCTCAGATTTCATGGCTTCAAGCCATTTTGCGGAATCTGGGCTCCCCATCGCTTCTTCATAGTTCGTAGGTTCATCATGATCTAGCAGCATGATTTCCAGAACGGGATTTCCGTACCACTCTGGCGCGGTTCTCACTCTGGTTGATCTATGAGGTTCAGTAGTATCTTGTCCTGAAGTTTCATGATCATTATCATTAGCTTCCTCACTAATTGGTGTAGGTGTCACAAAAACAGTTTTCTGTGATGTACTACTTTCCAATAAGCGAGCAGGTACAGTTATCTCATCAAGTTCTACTTTCCTCCCACTCACATGTTTCAAGAGAAACTCCTTCTCCAGAAAGTTTCCGAATTTAGCAACAAAAGTCTTGCCTTCGGATCTGTGATAGAAGGTGTATCCAATAGTTTCCTTTGGATATCCTATGAAGACACATTTCTCCGATTTGGGTTCGAGCTTATCAGGTTGAAGCTTTTTCACATAAGCATCGCAGCCCCAAACTTTCAGAAACGACAACTTTGGTTTCTTGCCAAACCATAGTTCATAAGGCGTCGTCTCAATGGATTTTGATGGTGCCCTATTCAACGTGAATGCGGCCGTCTCTAAAGCATAACCCAAAAACGATAGTGGTAAATCAGTAAGAGACATCATAGATCGCACCATATCTAGTAAAGTATGATTACGACGTTCGGACACACCATTACGCTGTGGTGTTCCAGGTGGCGTGAGTTGCGAAACTATTCCGCATTGCTTCAAATGAACACCAAACTCGTAACTCAAATATTCTCCTCCATGATCAGATAGTAGAAACTTTATTTTCTTGTTATGATGATTTTCAACTTCACTCTGAAATTCTTTGAACTTTTCAAATGTTTCAGACTTATGTTTCATTAAGTAGATATATCCATATCTGCTTAAGTCATCTGTGAAGGTGAGAAAATAACGATATCCGCCACGAGCCTCAATATTCATCGGACCACATACATCGGTATGTATGATTTCCAACAAATCTGTTGCTCTCTCCATAGTACCGGAGAACGGTGTTTTAGTCATCTTGCCCATGAGGCACAGTTCGCAAGTACCAAGTGATTCATAATCAAGTGGTTCCAAAAGTCCATCAGTATGGAGTTTCTTCATGCGTTTTACACCGATATGACCTAAACGGCAGTGCCACAAATAAGTTGCACCATCATTATCAACTCTGCATCTTTTGGCTTCAACATTATGAATATGTGTATCACTACTATTGAGATTCAATAAGAATAGACCACTCTTCAAGGGTGCATGACCATAAAAGATATTACTCATATAAATAGAACAACCATTATTCTCTGATTTAAATGAATAACCGTCTCGCATTAAACAAGATCCAGATATAATGTTCATGCTCAACGCTGGCACCAAATAACAATTATTTAGGTCTAAAACTAATCTCGAAGGTAGATGTAGAGGTAGCGTGCCAACCGCGATCACATCGACTTTGGAACCGTTTCCCACGCGCATCGTCACCTCGTCCTTAGCCAATCTTCGCTTAATCCGTAGTCCCTATTTCGAGTTGCAAATATTAGCAACAGAACCAGTATCAAATACCCAGGTGCTACTGCGAGCATTAGTAAGGTACACGTCAATAACATGTATATCGCATATACCTTTGTTCACCTTGGCATCCTTCTTATCCGCCAAATACTTGAGGCAGTTCCGCTTCCAGTGACCAGTCTGCTTGCAGTAGAAGCACTCAGTTTCAGGCTTAGGTCCAGACTTGGGTTTCTTCTCTTGAGCAGCAACTTGCTTGCCGTTCTTCTTGAAGTTCCCCTTCTTCTTCCCTTTGCCCTTTTTCTTGAAACTAGTGGTCTTGTTGACCATCAACACTTGATGCTCCTTTTTGATTTCTACCTCCGCAGCTTTCAGCATTGCAAAGAGCTCGGGAATAGTTTTATTTATCGCTTGCATATTATAGTTCATCACGAAGCTCTTGTAGCTTGGTGGCAGTGATTGGAGAATTCTGTCAATGACGCAATCATCTGGAAGATTAACTCCCATCTGAATCAAGTGATTATTATACCCAGACATTTTGAGTATATGCTCACTGACAGAATTGTTCTCCTCCATCTTGCAGCTATAGAACTTATTGGAGACTTCATATCTCTCAATCCGGGCATTTGCTTGAAATATTAACTTCAACTCCTGGAACATCTCATATGCTCCATGACGTTCAAAACATCGTTGAAGTCCCGATTCTAAGCCGTTCATAACATCTGGTGTTGCTCCAGCAGCAGGCCTGGCACCCAGCGGTGCTTCCAGGACGTAATTCTTCTGTGCAGCAATGAGGATAATCCTCAAGTTACGGACCCAGTCCGTGTAATTGCTACCATCATCTTTCAACTTTGCTTTCTCAAGGAACGCATTAAAATTCAACGGAACAACAACACGGGCCATCTATCTACAATCAAACATACATAAGCAAGATACTATCAGGTACTAAGTTCATGATAAATTTAAGTTCAATTAATCAAATTACTTTAAAGAACTCCCACTTAGATAGACATCCCTCTAATCCTCTAAGTGATCACGTGATCCAAATCAACTAAACCATGTTCGATCATCACCTGAGATGGAGTAGTTTCATTGGTGAACATCGCTATGTTGATCATATCTACTATACGATTCACGCTCGACCTTTCGGTCTCTGTGTTCCGAGGCCATATCTGCATATGCTTGGCTCGTCAAGTATAACCTGAGTATTCTGCGTGTGCAACTGTTTTGCACCCGTTGTATTTGAACGTAGAGCCTATCACACCCGATCATCACGTGGTGTCTCAGCACGAAGAACTTTCGCAACGGTGCATACTCAGGGAGAACACTTCTTGATAATTTTAGTGAGAGATCATCTTATAATGCTACCGTCAATCAAAGCAAGATAAGATGCATAAACGATAAACATCACATGCAATCAATATAAGTGATATGATATGGCCATCATCATCTTGTGCCTGTGATCTCCATCTCCGAAGCACCATCATGATCACCATCGTCACCGGCGCGACACCTTGATCTCCATCGTAGCATCGTTGTCGTCTCGCCAATCTTATGCTTCCACGACTATCGCTACCGCTTAGTGATAAAGTAAAGCATTACAGCGCGATTGCATTGCATACAATAAAGCGACAACCATATGGCTCCTGCCAGTTGTCGATAACTCGGTTACAAAACATGATCATCTCATACAATAAAATTTAGCATCATGTCTTGACCATATCACATCACAACATGCCATGCAAAAACAATTTAGACGTCCTCTACTTTGTTTGTTGCAAGTTTTACGTGGCTGCTACAGGCTTAAGCAAGAACCAATCTTACCTACGCATCAAAACCACAACGATAGTTTGTCAAGTTGGTGTTGTTTTAACCTTCGCAAGGACCGGGCGTAGCCACACTCAGTTCAACTAAAGTTGGAGAAACTGTCACCCGCAAGCCACCTATGTGCAAAGCACGTCGGGAGAACCGGTCTCGCGTAAGCGTACGCGTAATGTCCGTCCGGGCCGCTTCGTCCAACAATACCGCCGAACCAAAGTATGACATGCTGGTAAGAAGTATGACTTATATCGCCCACAACTCACTTTTGTTCTACTCATGCATATAACATCAACACATAAAACCTAGGCTCGGATGCCACTGTTGGGGAACGTAGTAATTTCAAAAAAAAGTCCTACGCACACACAAGATCATGGTGATGCATAGCAACGAGAGGGGAGAGTGTTGTCTACATATCCTCGTAGACTGAAGCGGAAGCGTTGACGCAACGTAGAGGAAGTAGTCGTACGTCTTCCCGGTCCAACCGATCCAAGCACCGTTACTCCGGCACCTCCGAGTTCTTGACACACGTACAGCTCGATGACGCACCCCGGGCTCCGATCCAGCAAAGCTTCGGGGAGGAGTTTCGTCAGCACGACGGCGTGGTGACGATCTTGATGTTCAGCTGTCGCAGGGCTTCGCCTAAGCACCACTACAATATGATCGAGGTGTAATATCGTGGAGGGGGGCACCGCACACGGCTAAGGAATGATCACGAAGATCAACTTGTGTGTTCTAGGGTGCCCCCCTGCCCCCGTATATAAAGGAGCAAGGGGGAGGCCGGCCGGCCCTTGGTCCGCCAAGGAGAGGGGGGGAGTCCTTCTCCTAGTGGGAGTAGGACTCCCCTTTCCTAGTCCAACTAGGAATAGGGAGGGGGAAGGAAAGAGAGGGAGAGGGAGAGGGAAAGGGGGGCCGCGCCCCCCCCCTCCTAGTCCTATTCGGACTCCCCATGAGGGGGGGGGGGGCGCCACCTCCTGCGCTGCTGCCCTCTCTCTCCCCTCAGGCCCAATAAGGCCCATTACTTCCCCGGGGGGTTCCGGTAACCCCTCCGGCACTCCGGTTTTATCCGAAATCACCCGGAACAATTCCGGTGTCCGAATATAGTCGTCCAATATATCGATCTTTATGTCTCGACCATTTCGAGACTCCTCGTCATGTCCGTGATCACATCCGGGACTCCGAACATCCTTCGGTACATCAAAATACACAAACTCATAATGAAACTGTCATCGTAACTTTAAGCGTGCGGACCCTACGGTTCGAGAACAATGTAGACATGACCGAGATACGTCTCCGGTCAATAACCAATAGCGGGACCTGGATGCCCATATTGGCTCCTACATATTCTTCGAAGATCTTTTTCGGTCAGACCGCATAACAACATACGTTGTTCCCTTTGTCATCGGTATGTTACTTGCCCGAGATTCGATCGTCGGTATCCAATACCTAGTTCAATCTCGTTATCGGCAAGTCTCTTTACTCGTTCCGTAATACATCATCTCACAACTAACACATTAGTTGTAATGCTTGCAAGGCTTATGTGATGTGCATTACTGAGAGGGCCCAGAGATACCTCTCCGACATTCGGAGTGACAAATCCTAATCTCGAAATACGCCAACCCAACAAGTACCTTTTGAGACACCTGTAGAGCACCTTTATGATCACCCAGTTACGTTGTGACGTTTGGTAGCACACAAAGTGTTCCTCCGGTAAACGGGAGTTGCATAATCTCATAGTCACAGGAACATGTATAAGTCATGAAGAAAGCAATAGCAATATACTAAACGATCGGGTGCTAAGCTAATGGAATGGGTCATGTCAATCAGATCATTCAACTAATGATGTGACCTCATTAATCAAATGACAACTCTTTGTTCATGGTTAGGAAACATAACCATCTTTGATTAACGAGCTAGTCAAGTAGAGGCATACTAGTGACACCTTGTTTATCTATGTATTCACACATGTATTATGTTTCCGGTTAATACAATTCTAGCATGAATAAAACATTTATCATGATATAAGGAAATAAATAATAACTTTATTATTGCCTCTAGGGCATATTTCCTTCACCTCCACACTCCACATCCGATCCAACGGAGCAAACTTCGGATCACAAACCTTCCTTCGCAGCATAAAGGGCTTTCCAGCCACAATCTGTTCAGCCTGACGCAGCTCCTCCTTCGCAGCTCTCATCGCAGAGCGCGCGTCCTTAGCATTGGCAACGGCCTTCTCTAAGTCTGTCTGTTTCGCCTGGTCTTCTTTCTCAAGAAGCCTGCAACGGTCGGTAGCGCTTTTCAACTTTTTGGCCATCTCGGCCATCTCCTCTTTGCTTCGGCAATGAGCAGCCTGTTCGGCTCTCAGCTCTTCAAGGGCCTTCTGGGCAGCGCATCGCTTTTTCTGGCTTGCTCCTTAGCTCGGGCAAGTCCTGCCCTAAGATTCTCCATGGCGGCCGTACCATCTGCGTCAAGCACACACATTGTAAGACATTGGCATGAAGCTCCTCTTACCTGGCGCCGCTCGAAGAATTACATACCTTGAGCCTCATCAAGCCGCTTATTGACAAGCGCGATGTCGGCATCTGCCACGTCCAGTTGCCGCTTTAGTTCGGCAAATTCATCAGTTCGGCTCGATTCCGAACACCCCGCCACCTAAATTCAAAGGCGACATCTTAGACCTGGGATTATGATCCTCCGCGCGCCGTCATTTCTTGACAACACGCAGAGTCTCAGGGGCTACTATCTACACAGGGCGCATCTTACTTATGCGCAACTGACAAACGTGTACATCATCTAACATACCTCAAAACCCGTCAGCAAGCTTTTGACGGCCTCATGCAATCCATCTTCCGCGGATGAAATCCTTTCAATCACCGTGCCCATCAATGCACGGTGCTCCTCTGAGATAGAAGCTCGCCCCAGCAGAATCTTTAGCTCCTCCAGCCGAACACCAGATGGTGCCGGACTTGTCCTATGGCCTCTTTCGAAGGCCGGACGCGGAGAACTTCGGGGGGCCGCACTACCACCTTCCGCCCCTGCCGGATTCAGAGAAACCCTCCGCGATGACACCTCAGGGTCGCCCGCCTCGCTAGGCGGCACGACAGGGGGAGGCGTCCCGCTCTCCATCATCTCCGGAAGAAGATCCCCCGAAGACGAGCTCTGCTGAGAAGGGCTGAGGTCCGAGCTACAAGGTAAAATTTCGGTTAATCTTCTCAGATATAAATCAAAGATTTCTCTCGTCCCTCAAAATGAAAACCTCTCTTTACTTACGGCTCACTGGAGGGCTGATCCCCTTGAGGGCATAGTCCGGCTGAGGAATTCCCCGGCGCTGGACCCTCTGGCGAGGATTTTCTCCCCCGTTTCAAGACCATGGTTTCCGGGTCGTCAGAGGCGGCTCTCTTCTTCCCCTTGGGAGAGGAATTGTCGATTCCTCCCTTTGGGGCAGCCTCCTTCGAGGAGGCCGTAGCTTCCTTGTCCTCCCCCTCCACAGGCACTATCTCCAGCATCCTGACCAGCACGGTATCCGGCCTGATTTCAGGAAGGGGAGCCGGACACCTGATCAGCTTTGCCTTCGCTATCCACTCCTGTTTAAAAAGATGGCTCTTTTAGGGGCAAGTTTATGACAATTATACGAATAGGAAGTCCGGGCACAAGGTTGCTTACTTGAGTATCCGGGCGATTGCAGGTTAGACCTGTGTCCTCGGTTAAATCCGGACACATCTCTTGTGATCTGAAGAACAGTCTATACATCTCCACAGGCGTCGCGCCCATGAAGTTCTGGAGAGCTCGCGGTCCCTCCGGATTAAACTCCCACAGGCGAAGGGGGCGACGTTTGCCGGGCAATATTCGGCGAATCAGCATGACCTGCGTCACCTTGACCAGGTTGAGGTCTCCTTCTAAAAGATCCCTAATGCGGCCCTGCAATAGGGGCACGTCTTTGGGTAACCCCCAATCTAATCCTTTGTTGACCCATGACGCTAGCCGTGGTGGGGGACCCGAGCGAAAGGCAGGAGGCGCCACCCACTTGGTGCTCCGGGGAGCGGTGATATAGAACCACTCTCGTTGCCACAAGCCGAGCTCCTCTTGAAAAGAGCCCTCGGGCCATGGAGCATCGGCATTCTTACTTATGACAGCGCCTCCGCACTCTGCGTGCCTTCCCTCGATCATCTTCGGCTCCACTCCAAAGGACTTGAGCCATAATCCAAAGTGAGGAGTGACACGGAGGAATGCTTCACACACGACGATGAATGAGGAAATGCGGAGGATAGACTCCGGGGCTAAGTCATGAAATTCCAGCCCATAATAAAACAACAGCCCCCTCACGAAGGGATCCATCGGGAAGCCTAACCCCCGAAGGAGGTGAGACATGAACACTACGCTCTCGCCGGGTTGGGGATTGGGAATAGCCTGCCCTTGAGCAGGCAACCTATGCGGAATTTCGGCAGTCAAGAACTTAGCCTCTCTCAACTTTAGCACGTCCTCCTCCGTGACGGAGGAGGGCATCCATCGGCCTTGAAGGTCGGAACCGGACATTGTCGAAGGTCCGAAGCGCCCGGAATCTGAAGCCTAGGGTGTTGGAACTCGAGGTGACGGGCGAACTCGTTTGAGATTGGAAAAAGGAGTAAGGCCTTGGTCTCTTTATAAGAGGTCGAATACCAAGGGCCCTCCCCATTACCGTTTGGGACTCGCCCTTAATCGATAAAAAGTGCTAACGGGCACGATTGGGTTACCCACGTCCGTATTGATGAGAATCCCGTGAAAGGGGGGTACACGATCTCTGCTTTGACAAGACGTGCCAAGGAAACCGCCTCGTAAAACATGCTGAGGTGGAAAAGTAAAAACGATTTGAGTAAAGGACTTGGCTGTAATGTGATGGTGCACTGCAGAATACGTCAGCAGATTTGATTTGTGTTAATATTATTCTCTCTATGGCAATATATGGAAACTTATTTTACAAAGCCGGACACTACTCTTGGTGATTACAATCTTCTATGAAGGACTGGGAGGAGGAACCCGCCTTGCAATGCCGAAGACAATTTGCGCGCCGGACTCGTCGTCAATGAAGCCTGGTTCAGGGGCTACTGAGGGAGTCCTGGATTAGGGGGTGTTCGGGTAGCCGGACTCCTGGACTATGAAGATACAAGATTGAAGACTTCGTCCCGTGTCTGGATGGGACTTTCCTTGGCGTGGCAGGCAAGCTTGGCGAGGCGGATATTCAAGATCTCCTACCATTGTAACCGACTCTATGTAACCCTAACCCTATCCGGTGTCTATATAAACCGGAGGGTTGTAGTCCGTAGGACAGAATCAACGCCATACACAACAATCATACCATAGGCTAGCTTCTAGGGTTTAGCCTCCTTGATCTCGTGGTAGATCTACTCTTGTACTACCCATATCATCAATATTAATCTAGCAGGAGTAGGGTTTTACCTCCATCGAGAGGGCCCGAACCTGGGTAAAACAAAGTGTCCCCTGTCTCCTGTTACCATCCGGCCTAGACGCACAGTTCGGGACCCCCTACCCAAGATCTGCCGGTTTTGACACCGACAGTGGCCATCTCACATGATAGCTCCATACAAAATGTCATGCTCGTTGAATCCCTTGGATACAATTTACTTTCAGTTTCTAGACTTGCTGATTTCGGTTTCAATGTCTTATTCACTGAAGTAGATTGCCAAGTGTTTCGTAGAGACAATCATATAATTGTCTTTACCGGTATACGTAGAGGAGATCTTTACATTGTTGATTTCACTAAAAAGGCTCAACCTAGAACTGGTATGCGAAATCTTGATAAGCTTATTAAAGGTGATCATATCCTTGGAATAAAAGATGTCATGTTTGACAAGGATAGACTTTGTAGTGCTTGTCAAGCAGGGAAACAAGTTGGAGGAAGTCACCGCGCGAAGAACATCATGACCACTAGAAGACCACTCGAGCTACTTCCATGGATCTCTTTGGTCCAAATGCCTACAAGAGTCTCGGTGGTAACTCATTTGGTCTAGTCATAGTTGATGATTTTTCAAGATTTACGTGGGTGTTCTTTCTTGATGACAAATCGCAGGTCCAAAAGATCTTCAAAAACTTCGCTAGGAAGGCCCAAAATCAGTTTGACGTGAAGATCAAGAAGGTTCGGAGCGACAACGGAACGGAGTTCAAGAACGCAAATGTGGATACCTTTCTTGACGAAGAGGGGATTTCACACGAGTTCTCGGCTACGTACACACCTCAACAAAATGGAGTTGTTGATAGGAAGAACCAGACTCTTATCGAGATGGCAAGAATGATGCTTGATGAGTACAAGACGCCAAAACACTTTTGGGCGGAAGCGGTTGAGACAGCTTGCCATGCAACAAATCGCTTGTATCTTCACAAGCTACTCGGCAAGACGGCATACGAGCTCCTCACCGGTAACAAACCCCAAGTTGGATACTTTCGAGTATTTGGCTCAAAGTGCTACATTCTTGATAAGCATCGTCGTTCTAAATTTGCTTCTAAATCTCATGAAGGTTTCCTACTTGGTTATGGCTCAAACTCTCACACTTACCATGTCTACAACAATTTCACCCGAAAGGTTGAAGAGACGGTAGATGTGAAGTTTGATGAATCTAACGGCTCGCAAGTAGAGCAATTGCCAATTGATGTAGGAGACAAAGACCCTTCGGAAGCAATTCAAGACTTGTCCGTTGGCAAGATTCGTCCAACGGAGGTGAAGGAGAGTACCTCGTCCATCCAAGTGGAAGCTTCTACCTCACGACAAGGTGAACCAAGAGTTGATATGAAAGCATCCACAAGTGGGACACACCAAGATGAAGAAAACGAGGAAGTGCACCAAGATGAACATCAACAACCTCCTTCTCCACCACGACAAGATAACGACAACGTCAACAATGAAGAAGGCCAAGAAGAAGAACAAGATGAAGAAGATGTTCCACCCCGAGCCAAGCAAAAGCTTTCATGAGTTCGAGAAAGAATTGCTAAAGATCATCCCATGGAGCAAATCTACAATGACATCCAAACCGGGAGAATCACTCGCTCTAAAACTCGTTTAGCTAACTTTTGTGAACATTACTCATTCATCTCTAGCATTGAACCTATGAAGGTTGAAGAAGCATTGGAAGGTCCGGATTGGATAAACACTATGCATGAAGAGCTACACAACTTTGGGAGAAATCAAGTGTGGACATTGGTCGAGAAGCCCGACAACAACCACAACATCATTGGTACCAAATGGGTGTTTCGCAACAAGCAAGATGAAGATGGACAAGTGGTTCGCAACAAAGCACGTCTCGTCACCCAAGGCTACACACAAGTCGAAGGTATGGACTATTGTGAGACATATGCTCCCGTAGCTAGACTTGAGTCCATTCGCATCTTACTTGCTTATGCTAATCACCATGATATCACCTTGTACCGAATGGACATTAAAAGTGCTTTTCTAAATGGTGAAATTGAGGAGGAAGTTTATGTTAAGCAACCTCCCGGCTTTGTCAATCCTAAGAAACCTAATCATGTCTACAAACTTCACAAAGCCCTTTATGGTCTTAAACAAGCTCCTAGAGCATGGTATAAATGCTTGACCAAGTTCCTTATTGAAAAAGGCTTTGAAATTGGAAAATTTGATTCTACTCTTTTTACTAAAAGGATTAATGGAGAACTATTTGTGTGCCAAATTTATGTTGATGATATCATATTTGGTTCAACTAACCCCCATTTTAGTGAAAAGTTTGGGAAGCTAATGTCGGAGAAGTTTGAGATGTCTATGATGTGTGAACTCAAATTCTTTCTCGATTTGCAAATCAAGCAAACTAAAGAAGGTACCTTTGTCTCTCAAACAAAGTACACCAAGGACTTATTCAAGAAGTTCAATATGCAAGAATGCAAAGGTAGGACTACGCCCATGCCTACTAGTGGACATCTTGATTTGACCAAAGATGGTGAACCGGTTGATCAAAAGGTTTATCGGTCTATGATTGGTTCACTGTTATATCTATGTGCCTCTCGTCCCGATATTATGCTAAGTGTGTGCATGTGTGCACGATATCAAGCTGCTCCTAAAGAATGTCATCTTAAGGCTGTGAAGAGGATAGTGAGATACTTAATACATACACCAAACTTTGGCATTTGGTATCCAAAGAGGGCTTCCTTTGATCTTGTTGGCTACTCCGATTCGGACTATGCCGGTGACAAGGTTGATAGAAAGTCCACTTCGGGTACTTGTCAATTCCTTGGTAGATCTCTTGTGTCTTGGTCTTCCAAGAAAAAAAACTCGGTATCCTTATCCACCGCCGAAGCGGAATACATTGCCGCTGGTTCATGTTGTGCTCAATTACTTTGGATGACCCAAACTCTTAAAGATTATGGGATATATGTGAAACATGTTCCATTGCTATGTGACAATGAAAGTGCCATTAAGATTGCTCATAATCCTGTGCAACATTTGAAGGAAATATGCCCTAGAGGCAATAATAAAGTTATTATTTCTTTCCTTATATCATGGTAAATTTTTATTATTCATGCTAGAATTGTATTAACCGGACATAATACATGTGTGAATACATAGACAAACAGAGTGTCACTAGTATGCCTCTACTTGACTAGCTCGTTAATCAAAGATGGTTATGTTTCCTAGCCATGGACATGAGTTTTCATTTGATTAACGGGATCACATCATTAGGAGAATGATGTGATTGACATGACCCATTCCGTTAGCCTAGCACACGATCGTTTAGTATGTTGCTATTGTTTTCTTCATGACTTATACATGTTCCTATGACTATGAGATTATGCAACTCCCGTTTACCGGAGGAACACTTTGTGTGCTACCAAATGTCACAACGTAACTGGGTGATTATAAAGGTGCTCTACATGTGTCTCCGAAGGTACTTGTTGGGTTGGCGTATTTGTCACTCCAATTGTCGGAGAGGTATCTCTGGGCCCACTCAGTAATGCACATCACTATAAGCCTTGCAAGCATTGTAACTAATGAGTTAGTTGCAGGATGATGTATTACGGAATGAGTAAAGAGACTTGCCGGTAACGAGATTGAACTAGGTATTGAGATACCGACGATCGAATCTCGGGCAAGTAATATACCGATGACAAAGGGAACAACGTATGTTGTTATGCGGTCTGACCGATAAAGATCTTCGTAGAATATGTGGGAGCCAATATGAGCATCTAGGTTCCCCTATTGGTTATTGACTGGAGACGTGTCTCAGTCATGTCTACATTGTTCTCGAACCCGTAGGGTCCGCACGCTTAAAGTTTCGATGACAGTTTCATTATGAGTTTATGAGTTTTGATGTATCGAAGGTTGCTTGGAGTCCCGGATGAGATCGGGGACATGACGAGGATTCTCGAAATGGTCAAGACGTAAAGATCGATATATTGGACGACTATATTCGGACACCGGAAGTGTTTCGGAGAAGTTTCAGAAAAAACCGGAGTTCCGGGGGTTACCGGACCCCCCCCCCCCCCCGGGAAAGCTATTGGGACTTATGGGCCTTAGGGGAAAGGAGAGAGGGAGGCCAGGAGGTGGCGTGCAGCCCCCCTTGCCCCAATCCGAATAGGACAAGGGAAGGGGGCGGCGGCCCCCCTTCTCCTTCCTTCTCTCCAGCTCCTCCTTCCCCCCTTCTCCTAGTTGGAATAGGAAAGGGGGGGCAAACCTACTTGGAGTAGGATTGCCCCCCTTGGGCGCGCCTCCTCCCCCTGGCCGGCCCTCTCCTCCTCCCCCCTTTATATACGGAGGAGGCGGGCACCCCATAGACACACAAGTTGATCTTTGTGATCGTTCCTTTGCCGTGTGCGGTGCCCCCCTCCACCATATTCCACCTAGGTCATATCGTAGCGGTGCTTAGGCGAAGCCCTGCGACGGTAGAACATCAAGATAGTCAGCACACCGTCGTGCTGACGGAGTCATCCCCGACACTTTGCTGGGTCAGAGTCCGGGGATCGTCATCGAGCTGAACGTGTGCTAGAACTCGGAGGTGCCGTAGTTTCGGTGCTTGATCGGTCAGGCCGTGAAGACGTACGACTACATCAACCGCGTTGTTATAATGCTTCCGCTGTCGGTCTACGAGGGTACGTAGACAACACTCTCCCCTCTCGTTGCTATGCATCACCATGATCTTGCGTGTGCGTAGGAATTTTTTTGAAATTACTACGTTACCCAACAACATTCTCGAACTAAGCATATTGAAGTTCGTCATCATTTCATTCGAGATCATGTTGCCAAAGGGGACATTAATCTTAAGCATGTTCGCACCGATAAGCAATTGGCGGATATATTCACCAAACTGCTTGATGAGAAAGTGTTTTGCAGGTTAAGAGGTGAATTGAACATCATTGATGCTTCAAACTTAGAGTAGGAACTCCATTTGATACATGCAAGGCATGAGCCTATGACTAATCCTTGATATTTCTCTTATGATGCTATTCATATGTCTTGGATATATTTGCACCTTCCATGTTATCTAACCCGTGGAGGTACTTGGATGAATCTAAATCTATGAGACTGCAACTCACTCACATCTTGAGAAATTTCTATATCACCAAGTCTCTACACAATGGTGGTTGAAGACAAGGAAGCACGAAACCATTCAAACATATCCTTTGACAAATTCTATGATTCAATCTTATAATTTTCATTTTGGATACACAAGTGCTCTTCCTTGCAAGACTAACCCATGTAGGTAGATGAACTCAAACTCCAAGTGGTGCTCCCAACTCTTGATGAACTACATCAACCTTGAGCAACACACACAAGTTCAACTACATGATCAAGATCAACACCACCACCCAAGGTATGTTATTCCATCTTAGATAAGATTTACTCCAAGTCATGAGTCAAAGCAACTTGACAAGTTGTGAATACATCAAGATGCTTAAACGGAAAATGGTAACCCCATTTTGAGCTTAAACGATGAGTATGACCTATGATCAAGTGATCTCACTTGACTCCTAAGTCAATATACTCTAACATAGGTGACTTTGTCACCGACCATTTCTGGATGAAGTTCTCTTGTGTGCTCTTGCATTTGTCTCATGCATATTTGTTTCCCCTCTCAAAAAAATCTTCATCTAGATCTTTTAGTTTCTTTTCTTTCCTTTTTGTTCTGCATTTTCTGCATCCAATTCATTGCAAATCTTTTAGTTAATTCCTTGCATATCCTTGTGAGATCTTACTTGTCTAGTGAGCTGAGGTGACAAGTGGTTTCACTCTGATGAACTCGGTCACATCGGTTTGTTTTCTTCGGCCCAACCGAAATCTTTTGGTGCCACCGAAGCACACAACTCGGTGCCGCCGATTTCACCACAGGAAAACCAGCTTGCCACTTATTCCTGATTTCTGTTTGCTCCAGATCCACTCCATGATTCTTGTCCTCTACCAGCATCATATTAGACATGCTGCTTTGCTCTGTGACTCAAGGACCAACCCATTTGTATCCCATGTCCAGAAGAGCCCTTCTTGGAAATTGATGTCAAAGGGGGAGAGAGAGATCACATCAAAGCTTAATCTTTCCTATAGGGGGAGAAAGAGAGAATACTCAGGGGGAGAGAGTTTCTCAATAAGGAGAAAATAATATCATCAAAGGCCCCAGATGCTTGGTGTTCAAGAGGAGAGAAGTCACATGTCTTTAAGAGGGGAAAGACATATTTGTTTGCTTGTGTTAGCTCAAGCTCTGTTGTTTATTTTCTGTTGCTCTGATTTTCTGTTCCCTATCTTCTCCCAATATCCCATGTTAGATTCAGGGGGAGCAAGACATCTAAGGGAAGAAAATCTCTGATTTCCTTGCATATCTTTACCTTTGGGGACATGTCTATATCCAATGTGGTACTTAGTACTCACTCTACATGTCATCCCAGTCTTGGATCTCTTGTGGTTTCTTTTGTTTGCTCTAGCCAGTAGGTGTATCTGTGTTATCTAACCTTGTTTGCACAGGTTCATCCCATCCTAAGACAACTCAAGACCACAAGGTAAGTATATGCATCACAGTCATGTGAATGAGAAGTTCTTGCTGATGTACATACTGGTTGCAAAAAGGACTCATGAGCATGAAGGTACATTTCTCATATTCACATCATTTGATCTGATGCATATAGCCAAGATACATGTAACACATTGCTTACTCTGTCATGGTTATGCATTCACATGCTCCTATATTCCATATTCACATGATTGCATACATGTAGGGGGAGCCTATGCATGTTACATGTCTTTCCAAAGCTTTACTTGCTATTCTCTATATCTTTATCTAAAGCTTTGATGTGTGTTGTCATCAATTACCAAAAAGGGGGAGATTGAAAGCACAAGTGCTCCCTAGGTGGTTTTGGTAATTAATGTCAACATATCTCTTGTTGGACTAACACTTTTACCTAGTATGTTTCAGATAAGTTCAACAATGAAGTGGCATGGACTAAAGGATGTGGAACCCCTTCAAGATGCTAAGGACAAAGGATTGGCTCAAGCTTCAAGATCAAGACTCTACATTTTCTACTTTAGCGATCCAAGATCACATTGAGTCTATAGGAAAAGCCAATACTATCAAGAGGGGATGAGGTGTTGCTTAATGGCTTGCTTGCTCAAAGTGCTTAGTGATATGCTCCAAAACCCTCAACTACCTTCCCACATCCACATATGACCTAAACCAAAAGTCAAACTCGGCCCCACCGATTCTTTCTATCCGGCGCCACCGAGTTCAGATGTCATAGTCACTGCCACAAACCCTAGCAAATCGGTTTCACCGATAGGGATCTCGGTCATACCGAGATGGGATTGTAATCTCTCTGTGTATGCCCATTATCAAAATCGGTCTCACCGAGATTGACCAATCGGTACTACCGAGATTACAATGCAAACTTTCTGGTTAGCTTATTACCAAAATCGGTCCCACCGAGTTTGTGTAATCGGTCTCACCGAGTTTGCCTGACCAACTCTCTGGTTAGCCTATTACCAAAATCGGTCCCACCGAGTTTGTGTAATCGGTCACACCAGGATTACGTTATGCCCTAACCCTAACCATATCGGTCCTACCGAGTTGCATGTCGGTCCCACCGAAAATCCTAACGGTCACTAGGTTTGCTGAATCGGTCCGACCAAGTTTAACTATTCGGTCCCACCGAGTTTGGCAAATTGTGTGTAATGGTTAGATTTTGTGTGGAGGGTATATATACCCCTCCATCTCCTCTTCATTCGTGGAGAAAGCCATCAGAACACACCTACACTTCCAATACACATTTTCTGAGAGAGAACCACCTACTCATGTGTTGAGGCCAAGATATTCCATTCCCACCATATGAATCTTGATCTCTAGCCTTCCCCAAGTTGCTTTCCACTCAAATCTTCTTTCCACCAAATCCAAATCCTGTGAGAGAGAGTTGAGTGTTGGGGAGACTATCATTTGAAGCACAAGAGCAAGGAGTTCATCATCAGCACACCATTTGTTACTTCTTGGAGAGTGGTGTCTCCTAGATTGGCTAGGTGTCACTTGGGAGCCTCCGACAAGATTGTGGAGTTGAACCAAGGAGTTTGTAAGGGCAAGGAGATCGCCTACTTCGTGAAGATCTACCGCTAGTGAGGCAAGTCCTTCGTGGGCGACGGCCATGGTGGGATAGACAAGGTTGCTTCTTCGTGGACCCTTCGTGGGTGGAGCCCTCCGTGGAGTCGCGCAACCGTTACCCTTTGTGGGTTGAAGTCTCCATCAACGTGGATGTACGATAGCACCACCTATCGGAACCACGCCAAAAACATCCGTGTCTCCAATTGCGTTTGAATACTCCAAACCCTTCCCTTTACATTCTTGCAAGTTGCATGCTTTACTTTCCGCTGCTCATATACTCTTTGCATGCTTGCTTGATATGTATTGTGTTTGTTAAACTTGTGCCAAAACTCCACTTCAACATAAAGAGATTAAAAACTGCAACTTTTGGCACTTAGTGTCTAATCACCCCCCCTCTAGACACCTCTTCTCGATCCTTTCACACATGGACACCATCGACTAGTAAGGGGCAAAAGGAGGCTCCTCTCACCCCAAACCACGCCCGTTGGTAGGAAGGATCGCGCAGCTGACCAGAATCAAGAAGGGGAAGGTAGACGACATCTGCCGGCCCTGCCGCAGCCACCACACCGCACCACTGGGGACCCGGGCCACCGTCACGACCTATCTGGCTCCTTCAGATATCGGCGACGGTAAGGACCGGAGGCCCTCTACCTCCCTCCCCGGATCGCCCCTGCCACCACTTGTCGACTGATGACGCATCCCCGCGTTGGCCACCGACACCACCAAACAGAAGCAGCCACCGACCGAAGCTCCAGAACCCAAGTAGAGGAACCACCACTGCTGCCCCCACCAGCGGACCGCCATGGCAGGGGGCACCCGCCCGCAACCCAGGTCAACCGCGCCCCGCACCATGCCGAGACAGATTTGAGCGCCACCGCCGAAGATGTAGACGTCGTCCCCGTCCAAGTCGTGTGCACCACCACCACGACGCATGTCGTACGGCAGTGACCCGCCGCTGCACCCCAACGCCGGCGAGCCGCCGTGCCACAATGTCTGTCACCCAGCGCCCTTCCCTAGATCGGCAGCCTCGCGTCGCTCCATGGCCACCGTGCGACGGGACAAACAGATCCCCGCTGCCGCCGGCGCTGACCGGTCTTTGCCCAGCCGTGCCATCAGACGGCAGCGAGGGAGTGGGGAGGAGGAGGGGGGCTCTAGCGAAGGTGGCGGCTAGGGTTCCCCCTAGGTCGCATGCATAGTATATATACAATATAATTCTGCTTGAGCGTTAGCCAGCTATAAATAATCTCTCCTTTCGATTACAAACAAACAACAAAAACCGTTACATTTATTATTACATAATAACAAGAGAGTTTTGGTAACAATTAAGTGCATGATAAAACCTACTCTACTACTAGATGAGAGTAGAAAATTGTTGGCTCCCTTCAAAGGGATTACTACTAAATTACATGACAATATCGGGCCCTTCAAAGTGTTGCACTGCCATACAGATACAGGTGCCTTTGAAGGGCCAAATCAACTTGGAAGCCTTTGTTGCATATGACAATGGAAATTAAGCAACAGCTAGCATGAGATGGAGGAAGCCTGAAGAAGAAGAGCCATATAGATATATAGTTGAAGATGGTTGCAGATAGATTTGAGGCAACCATTAATTACGACGATGAAATAACCAACCAACCAACCTGCAAATCGGGAGATGCCTAACCTGCAAATTACAAGTAAGTGCATTAGTTAGCTACTAAAGTGGTGGCGGTAATAAATAAAACAAGGAAAAGAGGCAAGAGTATTATTACCTCAGCAATACTCGTCAAGAAACCCAATCACGCTTCTTCCTGAATCTCCTCCTCCTGCCCCTGCATCTCGCCAGTCGTCCCTCTGCTGGAAGCCTCTGCCCTCTCCTTGATCGCTGGAAAAGTCTGTTCCTCCTCCTGGATCTCGCCCCTCCCACTATTTGGAGTGCCGTCGATCTTGCTTGTCCCACTGCTGGAAGCCTGTGCACTCTTGTTCGCTAGAAATTCCTCATATTGGCGGCCAGTAACACGAAAGAGGATCTCGTTGGGATGCTCCTGGGCTTCTTTCCTCACCACGTCAATCATGGCACTCATGCACGGGCTCCTCTCTGCTGCTCGTTCATACCATTTCCCGCTGCATTTAAATTCGACCCGGTAGAGGCTCCGGAGGTGTTTGATACCCAGTTGAGGGTCCTTATTTGCAGGTGGAGGTGGGCCACCGTAGAACTGGAACTCCAAGTAGAGATGTCTCACCAAGGGCATCGCTCCTTCCTGAAAGGTGACAACTCGTGGCACGCGGCAGTCAACAACCAGTTTCCTGAGCCTTGGGAACCCTTCACCGCTGATGGCTATGGGATCTCTCAGGACGACCTCCAGCCTTAGCATGAGGTCATCCAGGTTAGGCATCTCCCGCAGAATCTTGAGATCCCGCTCCTCCAGTTTGCATATCCTGATATCCAAGGAACCAAGGTCGTTGAAGTGATCCTTGATCCACCATGGAATTCTCATGTGTTTTCTGCCAATGATTATGCCACCCCTATCACCGTCCCAAGCAATCATTTGAATGGACAGGATCTCCCCAGCTAGCTCAGACACAAGATCACTATTTTTCCAGGCTTGGCGAAAGCACTCCGGCACTCCTTCGAATTTCAAAAGCTGACTAGCTTCCCATGGTAGAGCACCGATGGTCGCACCTAGTTCCAAAATCTCCAGATTCTTTAGCCTTCCAATTTCCCTTGGTATCTTCATCACCCCTGTTCTATACAAGAGCATCTGCTTCAAATTCTGCAGTTTGCCCATCTCACGAGGCAGCTGTGTGAGCCCTCTGTTGCCGCTCAGCTCCAAGGTCTCTAAATGCTGCAACTTCCCAATCTCCTGGGGCAGCTCTTTGAGTTCGGTGGCATGCAGGTTCAGATTCTTCAAATTCTGGAGGTTCCCGATCTCATGTGGCAGCACCGTGAGCCTACTAAAGCTCAGGTCCAGAGTCTCTAAATGTTGCAGGCCCCCAATCTCCCTGGGCAGCTTTTCCAGCTCAGCGTTGCAACTCACGACCAGAGTCTTCAACTGTTGTAGGTCTCCAATCTCACAGGGTAACTCTGTGATCCATGTAAATCTTATCTGCAAAGTCTCCAGATGATGCAGCCTCGCTATTTCCGGTGGTATCTCACTGATTCCTGTCCCTTCTAGGCCGAATATGTGCCTCATAGAGAGCAGCCCACATATATCCTTCACATGCTGATTTCCAAGGGCATTGAATACAAAATCCACAAAAGAACTCAAACGTAACTTTTCAAAATCAAGATATTGATGGTGATATTGAAGATCCAGCACGCGCACACGTTCCAATCTCTCAAAAGGGACACATCTCTTAGCACCTTCAAAAACAACAAGAGATCGAATCTGGGACCAATCCAGTTCCAACAAGGTATCCACCACCTGCACCTCACCGCCATCAACTAGATAATCGTCAATACATAGCCGATGGATGCGACATGCATATGGCAGTGTGATGTCGGAACTGCAACTAATGAAATTATCTTCACGTGATTTCCATCTAAGGAAATTCCGCATCATCGGGTTCATTTGGTAGTAGGGCATGCCCCATGAATCCTTCAGACGAAACATAAATCCCCTGTTGCTAAGCTCTTCGAGATAACCTTTCCCTGTATCCTCTTTATAAATAAATCCTTCAGCGACCCATCTCATGACCAAATCATTCATGTGAAAAGGGTAATTCTCAGGGTATACACTACAGTACAACAAGCAGGTCTTCAACATATGGTGAGGAAGATCATCATAGCCAAGCTGCAAGCTCTGTACCAACGGTTCGAACCCTGGAGTGTTCTGAATTCCACTTTGCTTAAGTTGCTTCTCAATCATATCTTGCATATCACATGCCTTTACATGTACCCCTAGTTGTTCTTGTTGCTCCCGGACCATTGCCATTGCTGAAAACATGCAAAGTAGCGCTAACGGCAGACAACCACACATGCGCACAATAGGATGGTCACAGTCAAAACCTTGTCCAACCATGTCAGGCTTCATCCGAGCAGCGGCATCATCTTCCTCATAATATCTGTAAAACCATCTTTCCTTTTCAGAACTCCATCTAGGATTCATTCTGATGTAGAGCTTGCTATTATCCAAATCATCTCCTGGTAGAGAAGCAATACGAGTTGTGATGACGATTCTACTGCCAAGATTATTTTCTGGAAAAGACCTCCTGATGATGTCCCATTCTTCACGATGCCATATGTCATCAACTATTACTAGGTACCTAGGCAAGTTGGATGCACAAGATAGTTAGTACTTAGTAGACAGATTGACCAGATTTAGTTGGTAGATGATCTAAATTTGAAATCCTGACCCTCACAGTGCACATGTGAGAAGACATTAATTAACAAAAAAACTTTCCATAGATCTGCGCACCTTTGGTCCTCCAGGAAATTCGATATGGCCTGGATGATTTGTTCCTCCGTCCTTGCTTCACTGTCGGTAAGTGGTTGAGCTCCTACTTGTTGGAGAATAGTTGTGAGGACCTCCTTCATGTTAGGAGTTGGAGTGACGGACACAAAAGCCCGGGACTGGAACCTATTTCCAATCTCCTTGTCCCCATAAACAAGGCTGGCAAGGGTTGTTTTCCCCACACTGGCCATTCCATCAATGGATGCCATTTTGAGACGTGGTTCTTCTCCTACCAGGTATCTGATGATTTCATCCCTCCATGCGTCCATTCCAATGATCTCCGACTCATCCTTGAGGACAAATGGAGCTCGAGGATGAGGTAGTTTGCTGGGGCTGCTGGATTTGGTGTTTTTTTCTTAAAAATACACTACTAGGGAAAACCTTAACAATAGCGCTGGTTTTGTGCTCACTAGTAGCGCGGGTAGGCGCGCTACTAATAAGGCGCTACAGCTATTGCTAGCACGCGCTACTGCTAGGATAAATAGCTGCAGCGCTTGTTCACTCCCACGCTGCTGCTAATATAACTACTGGCAGCGTGTTTTCGTTCCATCGCTACTAGTATTGTTTTTTTATTTTATTTTATTTTTAGTGTATTTATGTGCCATCGTACAAATATTGGTACAATACCAGTTATGAGGTTTACATCATTATGTCCATAACAGTGTGTCAAATGAAGGTGGATTAGGTTCAAGTGGAGGCAATATGTGGTGCATGTCAAAAGTATACTACTAATTCAAACTTAATCTAGTTTGGACTAGTAGTATTTTCGATGTGCACCACATGTTGCCTCCACTTGAATCTAATCCGCCAGCACAAGTTATTTAATCATCATCATAATCATTAGCACCAACAATATTTATTTAATCACCACTAACACTAGCTATAATAATAATCATCAGTCATTACCACCAACACTAGCTATTTTATCATCATAATAATAGTGTAGCACATCATCATCCTCAAACTCATTTCTAGCTAATCACTCCTGCTACTCTCTCTTAGGTAAAACAACATAAAACATGTGTAGCTCTCCTCCTTGATCAAGTTGGAGCATGCAGATAAACCTGTCTCCTAATTTTGGGTAGCACATCTGTTTGCCGCCCCCTAGTACTTGTCTGCGCTCCCCCATCACATATCTGGTCCAGTCTTGCACTATTAAGCATTCATCGCTGATCTTGAATGCACTAAAGTAACATATAGGATATCTTGACCGTAAGCTCATAATACTCATGGTACCTTTAGTCTCGATCCCATAAGGCACAACATTCATCGGGAGTCCCTGTTGAAGAATATCGTATGATCACATACTTAGCAATGAAGTTTAGCTTCACAAATAATGTATGGAAAAGATACACTAAGGACAAATAGTAAAAATCTTACCATCCTTCCTAAATAGATGTGACCGTAGTTCATGACGAACACTATTGGTCGCACGTTTTCAGTACTAAGATTTCTAAGTTCAGGAAGAAAATTTGTCTTGATGGTATCAAGATCCTCAAGCCATGAAACATAATGATTTAGCTCCTCGCAGTTTAATTCAGCCCCGGGACAGTAGTAGGTCCTGTCTACCAAGCGCTGGACATGTTTGCTTGCACCGAAATAAGCTGACAATATAAATTAGTTGTCAACTATTTTTTAATAAACAATATCAAAGACATAAATATGGTTGAGAAACTTACATTTTGGTATAACTTGAGGCGTCTGCATATCGACCCAGATGTCGGTATTACCTTCAATATCATCTTCCGGGCGAATATCAAAGGTGATAACCATATCAGGATGAAATGCATAAGTCTTGCATAGTGCTCGCCATGTTTTGCATCCAAAATAGGTGGTCGTCTGAATTGTATAATTTTGCGTGGAAAATATAACCATGCTCGGTCTTCAAATAAACTTTCTTTACCTCCATAGTATGACTGAAACCTATCTTATCCAATACAAAAACTCTTGCATGGCAGGGGATACGCTAGTAGAATAGTAAAAATATATAAGTTCAAGCAAATGAAGCAGATGTCATGCTTAATTACAAAAAAAGACTTGTCGTTGTGACTTACTGTATCCACTTCGAAGTTCTCGTCTAGCTTGATGCTGAAGCGCCTATCATCATCTAGGAAGATTCCGTCGCACAGGTCGCGCTCGTCTTCGCAGTATTTGCAAATACCGAAATCCTTTTTGTCGTCAGACATTTCCTATGTTCATAGTTAAAACATTAATTGAAAATCGATAGAAGACAACTACCAGGATACTCAACACACAAATCCAGGGCACTCGATATTTCCTACATATTCTGACAAAACTCATGCCAAAATTCACGGAAAAATCCGGCATGACCTTTGCTAAAATAGGATATATCGAGCGCCTGAAATTTGCCGGAACGGAAATGAATCAACACTCCGGCAAAACATAGGCCACTCGGAGGTGTAACCTGCAAACATGACCGGCCACTTGAATATTGAGCAACACAAGATATACATTTCAAAATATCTTATAAGACTCAAATTAGCATGCATTCAATAAGCAAAAGTAAATCATCTCATGCGTCCGTACATCGTCGAATATTATCACTAATACATCCCGAATAGTGTCATACATATAACATCACTAGTACAACTAAAACCCTAGCACACGACGGGTATCGGCGCGGGCGGTGGACACCCATAGAGAATGAACCATCACGGGATCATAGCTCCAGTGAGATCCCTGGAGAACCTGCCAGGTATTGGAGAACCTGTGCTCCAACGCAAACAAGTAGCGACGGACGTGCGCGTCCTGCTCACTGACACGGTGACGCACCACCTCCGCGGAGTCCTCGAGCCTCTGGACCGTCACTGGCCCACGCGACCGCCACCAAAGAAGGTTCGGGTCAACGACAGGCTGGCTCCTCACCAACCTGCGCCTCCCAGTACCACCCCGGCGGAGCCCAGTCCCGGACATGGCCCATCTGGTCAAGCAGGTGTCGTCCTCCGTCGACTCGACGACGAGGATGCGGGATAGACATCGTCCACGTCGATGCGGGAAAATTGCTTTAACTAAAAAAACAGCAACAAGTTCTTACTAACTAGTTCTATTAATTCAACTAGTTCTTACTAAAAATAAACTTACTATAAATAAAAATATTCTAGTACCTAATTAGTACCTAGTTCTTACTAACTAATTAGTACCTAAGAACTACTTTGATGGAGGTAGAAACCCTAGGCAGAGGTAGGGGAGAGGGAGGAGCAGGCGTGCTCACCTCGAGTACCTGCGACGAGGGAGGGGCAGACGGCGTCGAGGTCGTGGTCGGGGCTCCGGGGCGGCGTTGAGGTCGGGGGGCGGGGGCGGCGTCCAGGGCGGCGTTGAGGTCGGGGTCGGGGGCGGCGTCCCGGGCGGCGTGGGGAGAGCGCGCGGCGGCGGTGAGGAGACGGCGGCGAGGGTGAGGGACGATTTGGGAAAGAATTGGTGGCCGGGGAGCGGGGTGGGGGGAAACCACTGTTTAAGTGAAACATAACGGTAGCGCGTTTCCGGAAACGCGTTATAGCTAAGTTAGCTATAGCGCGTTTACTGAAACCTGCTGCTGCTATTTCTTTCTCCTTTTTTCCCTTTTGCTTTTATTTTTTTTACATTTTATTTTTTCACTTTCTCCTTTTTCTATTTCTTTCATTTTCATTTACTTTTCTACTTGTTTTTCACTTTATTTTATTTTCGTTAAGGAGATTAGCTGCACTTTACACGTAAACGCGCTGCAGTTAAGGAGATTAGCGGTAGCACTGGGCCATTATACGCGTTACTGCTAGGTTGGGCTAGCCATGTGCGACCAGTTCAAACGTAGAAGCAGCGCTTTTCGCTAGTACGCGCTACTGCTAAAGTCATAGCAGCAGCGCGGTTTACTTACGCGCGCTGCTATTAAGTAGCAGCAGCGCTTGATTTTGTACAGCGCTACTGGTAAAATTCTTCTGTGTATAGTCTTTTCCCTAATAGTGATAAGCTGGAGAAGCCACGTTTGTTCTTGTCCCACTTCCACTTGGTGTGGCAGTGGCCCGACACTTCATCTACTCTTGTCTTGAAATCTTGGAAAGGGGAGCTGGCTTCAATCTTCCTTTCTACCAAGCGCTTGTTTCTACGGCTGGGCTCCATGGTGAGGATGAAGTCGTCGATGGCGTCGTGCATATCGTCGGCGAGATCCAGCGCTTCCTTCTTCAAGTCCTTGGATTCCGCATCGAGATCCTCCCTCTCCCATGCCGCCCAAAGGATGAGGAAGAATATTTTATTTAACTTATTAATTATATATAATAATGTGCATGAGTCTGATGATGGGGCCATTGTCTTCTTCTCGAGTGCATGTGCATGCAGCACACAGCTTCGTCCCTCCGATTCAGGTTTGTGGCACGCGGATGTGCATGCATCACCGCGCAGACGATCGAGGCAAAATCATCTTTGTCCTCCTTTTTCCTCTTGGTTTTCGCATGCCCTTGCGTGGAGCATCACGGGGTGGGAGTAACAGTGGTCGCATCGGCTGGGAGTTGTCGGCAAGGAGGCAACGAGCATCTTCCTACAGGTTTTACACTCTTCTGCCACCCCCATCCGCCCACCGCTTTAACACTTTTATCACTAGTCATTAGTAGTCTAAAGTACTACTACAGTACATTAGTGTGCACCAATCAATAGATTAGATGCCTTAAATCTCACACTTCGAGAAAAAGGAAAAAAGGTAGCCAAGGGCAAACTTTTGCTAGTACTGTATGCTGCATCCACTCATCACCGATTTGCTTTCCTACTCGTCCCGTAGCATCTCCATAATCAAATCCAATCCCCGCTCCCTCTCACTCACCTCACTCACAAGCAAGAAAACGAAACAAAAGGGAACCGTACTGGACTGGGACCTGATCTACCATGACTAAGATCGGTGCAACCATAATTCAGTAGATCATTGACATCTTTGACTATGAGTAGCTGGACATGTACATTGTACGTAGGTTTTTATTCTGCATGGCTTGTATGGATTTAAGGTGGGAGAGATATCATTTTCTTTCCCTCCTCCCTCCCTTGCTCCCACGAGCGACGGGCCTCCTCGTCTCCCCGCGCATGGGGCTTGGTTGGTCGGGACACCGCGCTTGGGTGGGACTTGGCGGTGCGGCGGACCTCCGCCCGATGACGGCGGCAGGTGGGATTTGCGACGTGGCGGGCTGCTTGCCGGAAGGGCGCGCCTCCGGCAGCCATGGATATCTGACACCCGGCTCCGGGCGGCGGCTGCAGCTTCTGTGGTGGTGATGGTAGGCCGTCGACTTTGGGTGTGGGGGCGTGGGTGCCGGCACCCGACGGTGGCCGGGGCTCTGCGGCTCTCTACAGGCGAGTGGATGAGGAAGGCGGCCACGATGGCGGCCCGTGGTTGGTTTACGGTGGACTAGCGCAGGTCTGCAGACGTGGAGGTGGCCGTTGTAGGTGCGTCCGAGGCTACCTGGCTTCTGGAGCTGACGGTGCCCGGGCGGCTCCCTGTGCATGGGGCATTGGCTGCTTCCGCTCTCCCGAGGTGCTGCTGGCAGATTGATGGTGGTGCGGGCCTGAATGCGTGGGTGCGAGGTCCCCTACCCAGTTCGGGCTTTCTCCAACCCTGCGATCTAGTGCTGAGTCGCTGGGCAGTTGTGGCGGTGGTGCTGCCCGGCTATGGCCCCCCTCCGTCCAGCTGCGTTGTGGGACCCTGCGGGTTAGCGGGGAGGTGGTTGCTTCCCGGCCTGGTGATGGTGTTTACATGTTGTGACGTCAGGGAGTTGTTCGGGGAGGGATGTCGGGGCGGCGGCCACTGGGGGTAGGCTACTCGGTGGGCTCTCCGACGGGTCTCTGGGTAGCGCTGGTGGTTGCGTTTCTCGGTCGTGCGGATGTCGAGGGATGCATCATTGGGAGGCTCTGTTGTCTTCTCCGTCACAGTTGAGAAGGTGCCCAATTCTGGTTCTGGAGTTCCTGGCTACACCGCGGTGACCGGCTTAGCACCCGTTTGGCAAATTTAATTGCGCCAGCTGGGTCTTGAACTTGAGACCTCTTGGCTTTGATACCATGTAGAAGTGCATACTCTAGTCAATGCAACCAAAAGACTTATCTGATGGAAGAGACTAAGCAACACATTATACGTATACAGAAAAAAAAGACTACATTCATTCTACCGATATTGATTTTTATATTTTTACCTTTTTTGGACGAAAAGAATGCCAAGGGCAGCAGCTGGGCCAGGCAAGTATGTAGCATTATTATTGCTCTACCCGGCATATAGTAGTACTACAACAATCCAACACAAGACGCTGGAGCAGTTCTCTCTCTCTCTCTCTCTCTCTCTCTCTCTCTCGGCGTTCCATCCATCCGCCGCCGGGGAGCCACCACGCCGTCCGTCGATAGGCTTCCGCCCGCTGACGCCTTCCTCGACGGCCGCCACCTACTGCTAAAGCCTACTTGGCGGCCACCGTCGCAGGTGCCCATCTCTGCTCTTTCCCTTCTTGTTTCCTTCTCTTTATTTTCAGGGAAGAGATACTCAGATCGAATTCATCACGAGAATATATTAGCCTCTTGTTTGCCTGCCAAGTTCCCTCTAGGATTTCCTGATTTTTGTGTCAATTTTGGGAATAACGAAATGCTGTTCACCTTGTGGTTAGCCGGCTAGATGTTCTAGTCCTGATACAGGGTGTGCTAGAGGATCTAGCTTCTTCTATTAGTGAGTAAATATTCACCTCAAGGAGAGTACCAATTGCCATATGTTGTTGACAGGTTATTTGGTTGGGGAACACAATTACAGTTTCATGTCCTGAATCTAAATTAATTGTTTCTCACCGTAATAGTCATGATGTTTTTCCTTTTCTTTTATAAAATATAGAAAGACTGGCAAAAGCTGCAACGGAAGTGAACTCACTATCTCAGGAAGCAACCATCAAGACTGCTCTGCAAGGCGAGCTGGGCGGCTAGAGGTGCATCGTTGAGCAAGTTTCTTTTACTGAATTTAGTTAGCACTTTGACATATAAAAAATACTATATAAATTGGAAAGTGCCACCTTGAAGATGGAGTGCACAATTTGATATTCAGAAAAATTGTTGCATGATCTGAGCCTTTTTCTGTTTGGTTATCTTCTAGTCATGGTTCATGGTGACAGTAACTTATCTTGTTTCTTTTCTCCGTTCCTTTCATAGATCAACAACTGCTGAGCAGGCAGTGAACTTGACATGTCTTTGCACTTGCAACAACAACAGGGGACATATTGTACTAGTCAAGTCTTGCAGAAAGAAGAGAAGATGGACAGATTGTACTAGTGAAGTCTTGCACAGATCAAAAAAAAGAGAAGGAGAAGATGGAGTTTGTAGTGGGTGCTTCGGAGGCCACCATGAGATCTCTACTAGGCAAGCTGGGCGGCCTCCTTGCCCAAGAGTACACTCTGATCCGTGGTGTCCGCGGCGACATCCAATACATCAACGATGAGCTCGCCACCATGCAGCCCTTTCTTGGCGACCTCGGCTCTGCCCTGGACGACCACGACCGCCGGCTCAAGAGCTGGATGAAGCAGATCCGTGACATGGCATACGACATGGAAGACTGCGTCGATGACTTTGCTCATCGCCTCCCTCAGGACTCTCTCAGCAATGCAAGATGCTCCTTCATCGTGACCATAGTCTACGAGCTGTGGACGTTCTGGCCTCGCCGCGACATTGCTTCCAAGATTGCTGAGCTCAAGGTCCGGGCACAACACATTGCTGAGCGGCGCAGCAGATATGGAGTGGACAACCCAATCCCAAGAAGCTCTAGAGCCGGAGCAACCCATGCTGTTACATAGAAGCTCGGGGGTTCACTAACCAAACGTGATAAAGGCTCTCATCGAGCTGTTGTGTCCTTGATTGGATTCGGTGGTGTGGGAAAGACCACCATTGCCATGGCACTGTACCGAGATTTCAGGAATGAATTTGACTGCCGGGCATCGGTCACAGTATCTCAGAACTTTGACGAAGATGAAGTCCTTAGGGGTATTCTTGGTCAAATCAAGCCAACAAATAGTCAAATCAAGCCAAAGGAGGAGAAGGAGGGCAGCAACATAGGGAAGTTGGAGAAGAAAAGCCTAGTGGCAGACATTAAAAGCTCAGTGAAGCGAGTTGTGCCACTGCTCTCTGGTCACAAGACGCAAAGCAATGATGGTAGCACGAAGAGTAAGATAGAATCAATGAACCATGACCAACTTATCGAAGAAATCAAAAAGCGGCTGGATGGAAGGAGGTACCTCCAAATCATAGCCTTGCTTTTTCTATATATAGCTGTTTAGCATACAAATCTTATTATTAAGTATGTGCAATGGTACTGAAAAATGGGAGTTTTTTTAAGAAAGAATAAATACAAAGTTATGTATTTAGTGGAGCCTTGCTAATTAAACACCAAAATATTAATTTTTATAAAGTTGCACAAGGAATATTTGTGCAAGTTTTATAACTGAACTTCAACTTGTTACCAATAGTAAATTTAATACCACTGCACATATATAGAACCTACTCCATGTTTCCAAATTAATATAAACACCATTTCTTTCAGTAAAAATAGAACCCAGTCTACTACTTAACTTGGGTCCGTGTCACAAGCAACGCCAAATCACACACATTTTATTATAAATTTGAATTTATGCAACATTGAGAAAAGGCAGCAAGTAACATACTAAACTGGACCTAAAAAGTTAGAAGTAAAATATGAACTATATCCCTCCAATTCATAAAAAGATGGCAAGTTGAACATAGGTCAGTTCATACTTGTTGTGTTTGTGTTGAATTTGAACACATATAGCTTTACTCTTGGACTGTTGAGAGGTTTCTTTTGTTGTTGTGAAAAATTCCAGTATGGTGGCCTAACCCCACATGAATATTTTTAACGGCACAAAAGCACATTGGTTGATTAGAGTAAGAGCAGTTAAGCAAAAGCCCAGCACAAAGGGCGAACAACCAAAAGCCTGAGCCATGATATAACCCCCCGCCGCAACTCGCGTTCTCTTCTGTAATAATTGACCTCACCAATAGGCCATGCATGTTTTTTCCCTATCTTTAACATTTTAATGCATGGATGTCTAGCCTGTTACACCAACGAGATATAGCTCAAATTAACATTTCTAGGTAAATTATCATCTTCGTTTTTGTAAAAAGAAATATGTGAGGAACTATGTATTGTATCAATAACACATAAATAAACATAAAATTGGGCACAGATCTAGATGGTCACCACATTGGTGTGACCCCATTTTTTTCTCACTTGTATGAACTTAAGTAAGTTAGCACATTTCTTCTCACTTGTATTTTGTTTCCGTTTTCTTGGCAGGTATCTCCTCTTGGTTGATGATATATGGTCTGTAGAAACATGGGAGACCATTAGAAATTGGTTGCCACATGATAATACAAAAGATAGTAGAGTGATAGTAACTACAAGATTTCAAGCTGTTGGTGCGGCATGCTCAGAAAGAGATGGAACTGATTATCTGCACACTGTTAATGTTCTAAGTGATGATGACTCCAAAAGTCTATTTAATCAGGGTGTTTCTGAATGCCCAAGCAGCAAAGAAAGCGAAAGAATGGATACAAGATCTCAAGCTATTGATACTGAGTCCTCTAAAGGAGATGGACCTGATCATCTGCATTCAGCTGATGTTCCTAGTGATGCCGATGCAAAAGATTTGCTGAAGGATCGTGTTTCTGATCCACAAGGCAGCAAAGGTTGGGAGAAAGAAGAGGTCCATGAGGAGATATGGAAATATTGTGGAGGTCTGCCTTTGGCCATAGTCACCATGGCTGGCCTTGTGGCTTGCAACCCAACAAAAAACAATGATCATTGGAGTAAAGTTTGCAAGTCATTATTTCCAGAGCAGGTGGCTCCCCTTACATTGGAGGGGGTCACAAGGATACTTGATTATTGCTATAATGATTTGTCTGCAGATCTCAAGACCTGCTCATTGTACTTGAGCATATTCCCCAAAGGCTCAAAAATTAGTAAGAAGCGTCTGACCCGGCGATGGATATCTGAATGTTTCGTCGCTGAGAAGCAAGGGCTGAGTGCAGAGGAAGTCGCAGAAACATACTTCAACCAGCTCGTAAGCAGGAAGATAATACGCCCTGTGGATCACAGTAGCAATGGGAAGGTGAAATCCTTTAAAGTTCATGACATGATTCTCGAATATATCGTGTCCAAGTCAAGCGAAGAGAATTTTATTACTGTTGTTGGTGGCCATTGGTTGATGCCAACTCCTAGCAACAAAGTTCGTCGACTCTCTATGCAAAGCAGCGGTTCTAGGCATGGGAATTCAACAAAAGGTATGAACTTGTCTCAAGTGCGGTCGCTGACAGTGTTTGGAAGCCAGAACCGACCACTCCCTTTCGAGTCGTTCAACAATGGAATAATACAAGTGCTGGACCTTGAAGGTTGGAAGGGTCTTACAAATAAACATCTAATTGACATATGTAAAATGCTTGTGCTGAAGTATTTGAGCCTCCGACGAACAGAGGTTTCTGAGATTCCCTCAAAGATTGAGAAGCTCCAGTATCTAGAAACTCTTGACATAAGGGAGACAAATGTTGAGGTGCTGCCCAAGGGTTTTGGACAGCTCAAGCAGCTCCGTAGCATGCTTGGAGGGAACAAAAACACAAGGAAGGCACTGAAGTTACCACATGAGAAGAATAAGGAGCCGATGAAAGCACTTCGTATACTGTCAGGGATTGAGATCGATGAGGACTCATCAGCTGTAGCAAGCCTTCATCAGCTGACTGGGCTAAGAAAGCTCGCCATTTACAAGATCAGTAAACGGGAGGGCGGTCAGACCTTCACACAATTACGCTCCGCCATCGAGTACCTCTGCAGCTGTGGTCTGCAGACTCTTACAATCAATGATGAGGGCTCTGATTTTATTAATTCATTGGACACTATGTCCGCTCCTCCAAGATACATCATTGGCCTGGAGTTGTCTGGCAAGATGGAAAAGCCCCCAGAGTGGATTAAAAATCTCAATAATCTCTACAAGCTAACCCTTTCTGTGACAGTTCTTCAGACTCGTACATTTCAGCTCATTCAGGACTTACCAAAATTTTTTACTCTCACCTTTACACTCAGCGTAGCCAAGGATGATAGGGACATAGTGGACATCCTTGAGGAAAATAAACAGCTTACTGATAGGGAGATCATTGTTCCACCTGGAGGATTCAAGAGTCTAAAGCTGCTTCGCTTCTTTGCAACTCTGGTGCCACGGCTGAGCTTTGCAGTTACAGGAAAAGAGGTAATGCCAGCACTGGAGAGGATTGATATGCGATTCGAAGCCTTTGAAGGGATTTATGGCATCGAGACTCTTAAAAGCCTCCAAGAGGTGCATCTCAGTGTTGGTAATCAAGCAGATGAAATAACAAAGTTCTTGGTAGAAGATTTGAAGGACACCCCTAAGTATTTGGACAAAAAGTACGCTGACAAGTGGCCAAAGATAATCACCGAGTGAAGAAGGTTGGAAGATGTCACATTGTCTTTTGGTTGACCAACAAATCATCTGGTACGTATTGTATAATTAAGTGGAGGCTGTTCCTTCAAATCTGCGTCGCCTTCTTGAGAGGGCTAAATAAACAGACAGAATCCATTATTGATTCTTGTAATGTGTGTGTATGTGGTACTGCTAAATCCGTTACTCATTCCTGTAATTTGTACTTCTATTGTAATCTTACTTCCATTATTGATCTTTTTTAACTTGCGTTGTAATGCTCGAAGATTTCTTGTATATGACCATACTGTAGCCAACTACGGCATGTTTTGTGTTTATAAAAAGCCAATTTTTAGTCCAGCATACAACTTTGGATATTGACAACAAAATCATTATATTTTATCATAGAAAGTTTCAAACACATATAAGTTTGATATTATCAGTGGAAGTTTTTTTTATTTTTTGGCCGTGTATACATCCAAAATGTAAGGTTTCAGACAGCTCAGCGGAAATGGTTGTTGAACTGAAGAACAAACCAGGGGAAGGGGGAGAGAACAGGGTACCTTGTCTCGGCCGAGGGTGCGAAAGAATGATGCAAAGTGTCAATATGATCTGCTGCCAAGAAACATAAAAGAGTTAGTGTATTGGAAAAAGATGATTTGGGGTAACTACTCGAATTTGTGTGGACACCATCTAAGTGTCGACATTCCAAGACTCGTTCAACACAAAGTTTCTATTCATCCAGGGAAAGTTCGTGCTAGTTGCTGAAATTTGTGTGCATACTATTTAAGGGCCTCTTTGGCTCACAGTAATTTCCTGCATGTTTGCATAGAAAATTGCCTGAATTTTTCCTGGAACATCTAACTCTGCCATACGATGTGCAGCCAAGTGGGATTTAGAGGCAGAATTAGTACGTGAGATTCACTGGAAGACCTGTATTTACCACTTTCCAAGTATACTCGCTCCGGGAACATCCAAACATTCTGTAACAAACAACAAAGGCAGACTGAGAATTCAGCGTCAACGGTGAACTCATCTAAAGCGACGAAAACGGTCTCAATGATGGTGCTGAAGATGAGGTTGCACACGGTGAGAGCACAACCTGGTAATGGTTGCCAATGAGCATCCACATGATCACGAGCGGACAGCGATATGGTTACTGTATAATTTACTCTTTTGCCATGGAAATTCAGAAGAGTATTGTTTGATTTTCCGTATATTTTTATCTTCGACTTCTTAGAGTATACACCTTGTAGAGACCAGTAAAATCAGCAGCAGCTACTATTAGCCATTGCGCTGTAGGAATGGATCCTGATTCGCAGATTTCATCACTCTGCAGAACTATAACGTAAATCTTGGAAGATCCCTTCCACTTTCAGGCGCATTCTCCATCAAAGAACCTTTACTCATTACTTGGTTATTGGTACAACTCTGCTTAAGAGCTATACTTACAAACTCTAGCTAGCTTTCTCAACTCTGAATACTTGCATGTCGCAACTCGCAACCTCTGGTTTTGCTGTATTTTCTGAGCTCTGCTTTGCCTCCTCTACTCCTCTGCTTTGCTCTGTTTTCTCAGCTCTGAATATTTGCATGTCTGTTACGCTTATGTTGCCCTGTTTTCTGAACTATGTGTGGAAATTGTAGGATGATTGAATATTTGTGTTGTATTGATACGACCCTCGTATGGGGTATATATAGGAGTACAAGAGGGGTAGAGACTTGGAGTACAAGACAAGTTATATGTGGTTTAAATTAATTCTATCTCTATTTCCTTATCTCTAACTTAAACCCAATTATATTTCTAACATTCCCCCTCAGTCGTAGCGGGAGTGAAGTGAACGAGTACGACTGGATTTGAAGTCTTGCGCTTTCGTCGTCTTCTCCGCTGCGCCATCATCAACTGCGTCTCTGATGGGTCGGCAGTTAGGGCGGTGACTGCGTCCCCTTCTGGTGCCTTCCTGCCTTCTCCTCTATTCCCTCCCGCAGTCACAACGGGAGTGTCGTGGACGCAAGTGACGAGGCGGACGCTGTTGACTGGAGTTATTGCCGATGAGTTGCTGTAGACGTAGCCATTAATGTCGAGGTAGCCGATCATGATGATGTAGCCGTGGTCGAGGTAGTCATGATCGATGGTGTGGTCGTCGTGGATGATGAAGCCGCACAAAGCCGGAGGCGCAAAAAAATGCGAAATGACGGAGCTGCAGACGTGGACGATGCACCTTGCGGATGTCAGAGGGTGCCGTCGGCGATGAGTCCATCGATTTTGCCAAGACCGGAGGAAGCCCATCGAGCACACATCGGTTTTGCCAGAACCATGTGGCCGTGTGGGGTCGTCACTGTAGTGACGCCGTGTCGATGCAGTCGTGCCGTCGTGGATGACGCGGTCGATGCCGTCGTTGTGACGCGGTCATTGCCGTCGTCGAGGTCGCGTCTTGCAGAAAAGTCTGTCAGAGGACGCTAGGTGTCCATCTTGTGGACGAGGCGGCGGCGGTGTGTTGACGATGATGGTGATGAAGACCACGTTGATGAAGACCTTGGCGATGAAGTGTCGGCAATGCAGTCACTTGGAGGCGTCCCTCGTGGCGACGGGTGTCGGTGCCGTGTCGTGCTGAAGAAGTCGATGAAGAATTGCACTCTTTCCACACCGGCCTGGCGTGTGGACGATGCATGTCGTGGTCGCTTCTCGTAGATGTGCTCGACGAAGTATGCTGGCCTGTAGCCCGGCGTAGTCTTACAGCTTGATGATGCGGCACGGGGTCGGTGTAGATCGGCTTGATGCAGTGCAGATCGGTCGGTGTAGTCGGTCGACTCGGTGAAGAATTGTTGTTGGCCTCGGTCCTGCGATGCTCGGTTCGGTGTAGCCGGACGTGTAGCCGCCATGTACGTACCAGGGTAGCTGCAGATCTTGTGGAGCGGAGTAGATCGGATCAAAATCTCTGCGTGAGAGCGACGCCCTCCCATGATCAGACGCGCGTGTCCGCACAGCGGCGAGGCGCCCGCGTTGCCGGTCGAGCCTGCAGAAGGGCCGTGGTTGGAGTCCACGGCTCATGCCATGCATGTAAACATGTTGATCATGGCGAGTCAGGCCTGTGGCCAGTGTTGCCACGCACGTATGCATATGCACATGGCTGTGTTCTTGTTGCTCGATGCGTGCATGGGCCATGGAGTCGATGAGGCTGCAGGCTCTTGCCGATGGACTGCGGCCGTGCGGCGCACGGCTGGGCGGATTGTCGATGTAGAGCCCATGCGCACATGGCGCTGGTCGTCGTTGCGAGCCGAAGCGCGTCGTCGTCCCTGGTCGGTGCAGACGAACTGGCCTTTGCGACGCAGATGTCCGCCTCTCGTGCCCCATGCATTGCCGCAGGCACGCACAACCGTGTACATTAACTTGATTCACCGGAATTTGATCTGATCGTGGGATTTATTTGTGGCTAATTTGGACCTAATCTATGAAGCTGAAAATTTCGAAAATGATCTAAACTAATGTATAGAACCGATCTAGTCTATGAAACTGATCTAGTGTTGCGCCCCTGGGGAGAGAAGATTAATCTCCCCGGAGGCGGCGCGCTGCGGAAGTGGTGAAAGGTCCTAGGATCGGCGTCGTGAGACTAACCGCTCTGATACCATGTGAAAATTGTAGTATGCTTGAATATTTGTGTTGTATTGATACGACCCTCGTATGGGGTATATATAGGAGTACAAGAGGGGTAGAGACTTGGAGTACAAGACAAGTTATATGTGGTTTAAACTAATTCTATCTCTATCTCCTTATCTCTAACTTAAATCCAATTATATTTCTAACACTATGGATCTTTGGTTGTAGAGGTTTCATGCATCTGGCTGACTCGACTTGGGGCCTGACAGACAATCTTCCTCCTTCCAACCACGGGACCAATGGAGGTGCGGCCTGCCTCCTCACATTAATAGAGCCTGCTAGCTATCCTCGCTTTTATTTAGCAGGGACAACTGCACTAGACTGTTCCCAGAGCTCGAGTAGGTTCCTGATGCATTCGATTCAGGTGGTTGGGGTGGTCTTGGTTCCCTCCATATATAATCTAGTGTGGCCTACTCTCGGATGCAACGAAAGGATCAGGTCCGTCATCAGGGTGATGGGACAGCGTCTCCCTCCTGAGTGTTCAGGACCAAGATGGGGTCGCTGGAGCAGAGGAGTCTGCAAAAAAAAAAAATTATCTGACATCAACTGGACGTGCCACTTCCTAGTTTGAGATGATAGCTAAAATGACAGATTTCAGGTATAAATCAATGTGCATTACATCAATTAAGATTTCAGGTATAAATCAATGTGCATTACATCAATTACAATGTAACAATAGAAACGCTGACCACTGGCGGAGCTACATGTGTTCCTGCAGGTGCCATGGCCCCCCCAACCTTGACAAAATGTCTGAAGAATTATTTTTTAGAAGTGCTTAATTAGAAAAAGTGTAGTCTTTGGCCCCCTCAAGATTGATGTATTTGCCTTTCGCCCCTCCAGCATTTCTTCTCTAGCTCCGCCACTAACGCTGACGCGGAGATATGTGAATAAGAAATTCCAACCTGTGTGGCACCGTGAACACAGCTTCATATATCACACCAGTATACTAGTCAAAGCCGCTGGCAAGGCTTAAATCAAAACATTCTCCATGGGGCAGACCCAGCATTCTTCATGGGGCCAGCAGCATCACAGCCTCCTCCTCCTTCCTTCCTTCCTTCGTTCCTTCCTTCCTTCCTCTCGCTGGTTTCACTTCCGCAGCCTGACGGGTGCGCTGAGCTCGGCGCATTCGCGTGGAGGGCTCGCGCCACGCGAAAACGCCCGTGCACAGCGGGCATCTCGGCGAGCGCCGGCGGCAAGATTGGAGGTCCTGAGGTCGGCGGCGAAGTGGGCCTCGTCCTTGGCGGGCGAGGCGCAGCGCGCGGCCTCGCAGGACAGAAGGACCGCACAGCTGAGTCGCGGCGGCGGCGGCGGGGAAGTCGCCATGAGAGGGAGTTCCGATTGCGGCCAATCGCCTCCTAAAGTGCGTGACACTGCGCTAGGCCCAGCACCGGCAGCGCCTAATCTTCTTTTTTTTTAACATTTTTGTTTTCTTTATTTTTTGGGGGCAAATTACACAAATATCAAGTGTTTTCAAAATAAAATATCCACTTATTTCAAAAAGTATTCGCGGATATAAAGATTTTTCATGTCAGTTTGAAAATTTCTTAGTATATAACAAACAGTTACCATACAAAAGAGATATACTTCTTGTATTATAAAAACAATGTTCTCGTATACACAACAAAATTCCTTCACTACAGAACATTTATGTGTAACTAAAAACAGTTCCCCACGATTTTCAAAATATATAACGTTGTATGTAAAACTGTTCATCATATATTAAAAAAAATCAATGTGTATGTGAAAAACAATCTCAATGCGTCTTTTAAAAATGTCATCGTGTGCTTAAAAAAGTGTAATCCAGTAATTCATAAATATTATTCATGTATTTTAAAAATATTCCAGGTGTATTATACAATGCTCATCATGTATATATAAAAGGTTGATTGTGTATTAAAAAATGTTCAGGATTTATTTAAAAACCATTCATGGTGTATTACAAATTGTTCATCGTGCATGAAAATGTATTCATTATGCATGAAAAACTCTTTATTGTGTATTTATGAAAATGTTCATCATGTATTGAAAAATGCTCATTATGAAAACAAATATTCATCTTATAATATTATATGTTCTACACGAATTAAAAAAGATTAATGTGTCATTAAAAGAATGTTCATCTTCTACTTACAAAAAATATCGTGTATTTCAAAAGTACATCATGTATTTAAAAATACTCATAGTGTATTTGTAAGATGTCCAACGTGTATTAATATGTTCATCATATATTTTGAAACATCATGTATTAAAAAAATAATGCATTTGTCAAAACGTTTTATATTTTATAAGAAAGAAGCAGGTAAAATGTTCAAGTACATAATAAAAAATCATACTATTTGAAATTTAGAAACAAAAATATTCACGATGAAATAAAATGTTCATGTACTTTTTTGGCGGGTTAATGTTAATGTACTTAAAAACTATAGTATAAAAAATGTCTGCATATCTAAATAATTGTTCATATAGCTCTTTGAAAAACATATAGTATAGAAAAGGTAAAAAAAAGAAAACAAAGAAAAAAACAGAAAAAGAGAAAACCAAGAAAGCAATATAGATAGAAAAAGGTAAAAAAATGAGACCGAAGCAGAACAAGCATGATCAAAGAAGCCAAGGCCTTCCTAGCCTTTGCATGCGGGATAACGAGCTTGGGCTCCCACGAGATAACTAGATGTCCGTGAGATGTGAGAGCTCCCCCTTCTCCTTGGTGCAGTGGACGTTAGGAGATAATGACGTGTGGCCGTTCATGCCTCAAAGCACGTAATTTTTGTTGCGTCTAATAAATGCATCTCCATAATTTGATAAATGCCACTCGAATTCTAGCGATTCCAAGAAACGCCACTGCAATTTTCAAACTTTGAAAAATGCCATTTTCATCTTTCAAAGTTTGCAAAATTGCATTTGATCAATGTTGTCAAAAACCATGTATCGCGGTTAAAATAGACCGATCAGTGGTTTTTGCAAAAGATTAGACCGAAAATCAGTGTTTTCTGGCTCAAATTCGTAGAAGAGTGTTTTCTGCAAACCTATGCGCAAATGTGGTGGTTTTCTGCAATTCACTCCTTGCTTGCTTGACACACCAATCCAATCAATCACATACCCACATGAGGTGTATATATAGCTTGGTGAAGAAAGCACACCATTTATTTATTCCTCCATGCGCAGCAACACCCTCATCATTCTGCAGATGGAACTTATGACAAACACACATGATTGCAAAACAGACAGTCAATGGGAAATGAAGCACTTTCGAGATCAAGTTGCGAGAGAGGTCACGGCTTGATTATAATATTGTATGTTCTACATGAATTAAAAAAGATTAATGTGTCATTAAAGAATGTTCATCTTCTACTTATAAAAAATATCGTGTATTTCAAAAGTTCATCATGTATTTAAAAATACTTAGTGTATTTGTAAGATGTCCAACGTGTATTAATATGTTCATCATATATTTTGAAACATCATGTACTAAAAAATAATGCATTTGTCAAAACGTTTTATATTTTATAAGAAAGAAGCAGGTAAAATGTTCAAGTACATAATAAAAAATCATACTATTTGAAATTTAGAAACAAAAATATTCACGATGAAATAAAATGTTCATGTACTTTTTTGGCGGGTTAATGTTCATGTACTTAAAAACTATAGTATAAAAAATGTCTGCATATCTAAATAATTGTTCATATAGCTCTTTGAAAAACATATAGTATAGAAAGGTAAAAAAATAAGAAAACAAAGAAAAAAAGAGAAAAAGAGAAAACCAAGAAAGCAATATAGATAGAAAAAGGTAAAAAATGAGACCGAAGCAGAACAAGCATGATCAAAGAAGCCAAGGCCTTCCTAGCATTTGCATGCGGGATAACGAGCTTGGGCTCCCACGAGATAACTAGTTGTCCGTGAGATGTGAGAGCTCCCCCTTCTCCTTGGTGCAGTGGACGTTAGCAGATAACGACGTGTGGCCGTTCATGCCTCAAAGCACGTAATTTTTGTTGCGTCTAACAAATGCATCTTCATAATTTGATAAATGCCACTCGGCTTCTGGCGATTCCGAGAAATGCCACTGCAATTTTCAAACTTTGAAAAATGCTACTTTCAAAGTTTGTGGTGGCATTTTTCAAAATTTGCAAAATTGCATTTGATCAAAGTTGTCAAAAACCATGTATTGATCATCATACTAGTACATAGTGATGATTGGAAAAACATACTGACCTCATTTATAACGTCACTGTCTATTCTTATAGGCTGCATGTCTGCTACCAATGTCAAAGCCTTGGTGAGGTCAAAGTTCTTTATTCTCAACCAATATTTGGACCTGCACAAAATATATTATGAGAACCTTTATGTACGATGATATTTGCAACTTCAACTTCCCTTACCAGTCCAAATGGATCGTTTGCTGACAACCAGCTCCAAACAGACCCACTATGCTATCCAGTCTGTGAAAATAAAAAGATGATTAACAGAATCAAGGTTCTCCCAGTGCACGAAAATTTTATGTTTTCAATTCAACATCTGATTAACAATGGTAATGGATGTGCAGGAAGTACCTATGAGCAACCGCAAGGACTATACCAGCCTCTGTTTTTGGAAACGCATCACCAGAGAACCTTGGAGTGCTATCTCGAACAGTGTTTCTGCAATCGGTTCTGGAAGGCCGTCCCTCGAAGCATAATGGCGTGCCATAATCCCAGCGAGTGAAGTAATTTCCGTAACGATCTGACATGGCCAATGCAGCTGCGTCTTTGACGACTGGGATCAGCCCCTCATTTATTCCGAAAACAAGGGTCAGCTTTGCAACAACATTTTCCACACGCGCTGCAGAATACAAATAGTAAACATGTTTTCAAGAAGGATGCGCAGCCTGCCAAACAAAAGGCTCAGATTGGTAAACCAAATCTGAAGAATCATAAGGCAGAAGGAATCCTTTAGCAGAAAATTCAGACTTCCAGAGGAGGCCGAGGCAGAAAGTATGATAAGCCAAACCGAATGTGCTTGTTTCTGAATTTTTGTGTTCAGAATCTGAACAATCCTCAACAGGAATGTCGACCGTGACTTTCCTTCCGGCATCCCAGCCTGCTTACCGCCTGCAGGAGATCCCTTGTGTGATGATCATGCTTTTAATTCTGTCTCTCTTTCGAGCCGAGGGCTTGGATTGCAAACTCGTTGGTCGTTGCTCCAGCGACACCATAACCTCAACTTCCTCTGTTTTTCTGAACTCTGAATATTTGCATGTAGTAGTAAGCATCCTCTGCTTTTGCTATGTTTTCTAAACTCTGAATATTTGTCGACTTGGGGCCTGACACAGAATCTTCCACCTTCAGACAACGGGACAGAAGGATATGTTGCCTCCTCACACCAATGCTCCAACCACGAGGCAGACGGACAGAACTCTATATATATGTATCCTCTCTTTCTTTTTAGCAAGTACAGTAGAATGCACACTAAACTGTGTGATACTCAATCTTCAGCAACGGCATCAGGAACCCTAGCTAGCTAGGTACAGACCCAACACTTACAGACCATACAGAACAAAAAATATGCATGCTTTCTAGGTCATTTCTTCCAAAACCACATGCAATGGTGCTTCATTGTACCTGTCTTATTCTTGTTTATAAGCAACCAGTGGGGCTTGCTGCAGTCCCAAGTGACAGGCAGCAGCTCATAGCTTGAGAATCTTATAATGTCCATAGGATCCAAAAAGAGGCATCCGACACAGGATGTGAATGGATTATTCATTAATGATTTTGTAGAAATAGCAGGAGCTCTGTCTTGTATACAAATATTCATATGTAGCTACAGGGCACGAGGGTAAGGAAGAAAACAAATTACCAGAGAGGCTATGTAATCATAGAAACAACAATGTGCTAGCCAGATGACCATTCATGACCAGCAGGCAGGGATGACGATGCCGGTTTGGAGATAATCAAGATGATCAGTAGGCAATCTTTCAACTGTTGAGAACACCTTGAGTACTTGTTGCATCGTTGGACGGTGTGATGGATCAGGCTCTATGCACCGGACCGCGACGACAATCACTTGAAACATCTCACTTGCGATCTCAACTCCCGGCAGTGCGAGCCGTGTGTCCAGCAAATTTCGAAGTAATGTAGTTTTGTCGACAGCGGAAATCGAATTCAGAATTCATCTCCTCCCTGCTCGTGCTGCCGCCAACTCGGCGGCGTGCGCCCTCGCCGCCCTTTGCCATGGCGGACGCTACCTCTGCGTCCTCCCTTACCCCTCCTCCTCCCCTCCCTGCTGGCTTTGTCCCCGTGCGTGTCGTTGAGGGGGCTTGCCCACCGGCGGTGAGGTCCGCTTCCTTCCGGGACGCATTAATGGCGCCTGCGATGGGGGGCCCTTCTGCCCTTCGGCCTAGGCTCAGGTCGATGATCTCCGTGCCATGCCCTAGCGGGATGGAGGCCTCTTCCTGCGTGGGGGGGCGTGAGCACGCGCCTGGCGACGCCATTGATGGCGGTGGTTGGACCCAGGTCCGCAGCAGGCAGCGGCCTCGCTCTTCAATGCGTCACAACCATCATCCCCCGCCTTCAGAGCTCAAGCTGTTGCTTCTTAAGAAGGCCAAGGGGAAGTGTTTTCGATGTCTTTCGCCTTACCATCGCATTGCCTCTTGCCGGAACGCTGCCTGCTGCCTTCTCTGCGGCGAGATTGGTCATAAAGCTTGGGGGTGCCCGGTCAGGAAGTCGCCTTCCCCGGCTGCTCCTTCGCCTCCAGTCGCCCCTGCCTCTGGCAGAGCTCCCCTCGTTCCCGCTGCTGGTGGTGCTTCCCGCCCAACTCAAGACCGCGTTCCCCTGCCCAGGAGAACCATGGAGGCGCCGGGAGGGGAGAGGAGGACGGAGGTCTTTGATAGGCCCAAAGTCTCGCTTTCTAACGGTGGACACACACGGGACTCGGATCTTGAGTCGTCGGAGAAGAATCAGCAGCAGGAAATCAACCAGGATGCACACCAGGTACTCGATGGTTTCCCCCCAGCACTAACTTTGTGCTGAGTTCGTTTTTGATATTTTTTGGTTTTTTTGACTGAAGTGAGGAGAAGCTACACACTGCTCTCTCCTTTACAGCCTCACGCTCACTGCGTGTGTCCCGGTCGTGCAGTACAGCACGACACTATCACCTTGCCCATGCCTGCTATACGTGTGCAGAGCATGTCAACAGTGCCCAGGACATGAGCTACACCTATGCTACATGCCCTGCTTTATTTGTTACAGTTTTACACAAGTGAAAACCCCAAGCTAAATTACAGAGGACAAGAATAACTCGCTGTCAGTCTTCGCTGTGGCGCCGCGCTCGGCAGCGATGGCGGATGCGGAGCATAGACTCATGCGACATGCGGTCGTCGCTGTCGTCGTGGGTTTCAGGCCGGATCTTCGGCTGATGGAGGTGCAAAGGGCGGTGGCCTCGCACTTCCGCATCGCGGACGACGCCGTCAAGGTCACCCTCCGTGCGACGGGGGAGTTCTTGTTCACCTTCTCCGACCCGGCCACAAGGAACCTGGCCCTGGGGGCCCAGGGTCCCCTAGTGTTGGGGCGCGTCTCCTTCCTGCTGGCGCCTTGGACGCGCTTCAGGCGTGCGGTGGCTGCTACTCTACCGTTCAAGGTGCGCGTCTGCATCGAGGGTGTGCCGGACCATGCATGGGACGTTGCTTCGGCGACCCCCCTGTTCGCCGGCACGGGTCTCATCGACTCCATCGACCACTCCACCAACTGCGAGGAGGAAACTGCTTGCCTGCAGCTCTGGGTGTGGATGGCTAATGTCAACCACCTGGCGCGCCGCGGCATCCTTTGCCTTGAGGAGCCAATCGAGGTGGAGTCGCCACTCTTGCACTTCCCGGAGCTGGGCATCCTAGCTGAGCCGGCGGTCAGGCAAGGGCCTCTGCAGATGCTGGCCCGTCCGGTCCGGCTTCACCTCGATAGGGTTCTTGACTACTCTGCTCAGCCTGGCCGCAGCCCTGATAGCAACAACAGCTCCCACAGCAACGCTAGCGGTATCCCTTCTGATGGATCTTCCTCCGGCGGAGGGCCGGTAACCTGGGGATACCGCTGGAACCTGGAGTACGATGACGGCACTTTTCCTCCGCCGCCTCCTTCTCGGGGTCCGGTCCACTCTAGGCTGCGCTTCCCAGAGGACAGAGACGGCAACGGCGGCGCCGGCGGCGGTGGGAGTAGTAGCTTTGGGGGCGGCCGGGATGGTCGTACTGGAGATCGCGCCTCTGGCGACCGTCGTCCGCCTGCTGGTGGCGGTGGTAGTCAGCACATCTTGCGGTCTACGGCATCTTCGTCCGGCGGCCATGGTGGATGGAGGAGAGAGGAGACATCTGACGCTGCGCTGCATGGCCCTGTCGCTGCTGCTGCTCTGCTTGACCAGGCTGTGGCGGGCCACGAGCCGATGCATGGCGTGCATGCGCACCTGGCTGAGAGTGGCTCAGATATGGGGGCCCAGTGTGCTGCTGCGGAGGCTTTGGTGGTGACGCGTGCGGGAGAGAAGTGTACTGCCTTGGATGGTTTGACCACACAGTTTGGGGATGGAGCGTTGCTGCAGTCCGAGGATCCCAGTATGGCTGTCTCCCATTCTCTCGCAAGTCTGCTTTTGCTACCCCTGGCCGACCAGACGATGCAGACTCAGAGCCTGATGGACTGTGGACCACCTCTTGCGCTGGTTCATGGGTCTGAGAACGACGACAAGCTGGTGGGACCTGCTGAGCTGGCCATGGTGCAAGATCTGATCTGCTTCTCTCCGCTCCCAATAGCCGGTCAGGGTGCTGAGTCAGTGGAAGATAACGAGGGGGCTAGCAAGCTGGCCCAGTTGGCTGAAGAGGTGCGGCTGTCCTTGGGCGGTGGTGGGCTTAGAGTGGAGATGGGCTCCGTCCCAGTGGAGCCGCCTCTGGCCTCTCTGGTGACGGGCCTTGACCTTTTGGAGCTGGGCCATGAACCTGGGGCGGTGGAGATGGGCCACAATCTGGTGGAAGGCAACGCTTCACAGGAACTAAGCCACGCATCAGAACCTGTGGAGATGACCAGCCCCCTCCCAAATCCACCGGATGCTCTACAATCCTTCCTCATCAACATGGCCTCCGCCGCCTTGCCGCCAATCCTTCCAACCCCGGCGGCCTCTTCCTCCCCTTCCCCTCTTCCGCCGACGGAGGTCGGACCGCGCTCCAAGAAGAAAGGGCCTGCGTGCGCGGAGCTGCTGCCCACCAGATCCAGTGGCAGGCTTGCGGCGAAGCCCTCCCGCAATCTTCCGTCCATGGAGAAAGCACAACTGGTGCTCATGAAGAAGGGGGGGCTCCTCCCACCTGAAGGCTCGCCTGGCGCCCAAGACCTGCAGCGCTACCGCAACCTCTACAAGCAGGCGCTGCCCGGCTTCTTCATCAAGGCGATCTCCTCCCTTGTAGACGCTGCCAGCCCAAAGAAGGGCTCTGCTGACTCCTTGCTGATGGTGGTTCAGGCTTGAGCTGGTTGATGTTGATGTGTGTTGAGTTTCCCCTTTGTTTCCCAATGTTTGAAAAATTTATTGCTCCCCTGTTCTGGGCGCTGGTGTGGCCGTTGGCTGTTACAACTTGTTGGATGGCAAAGAGTGGATGTTGCTGGTGTGATGCTGAGTTTGATTTGGTTTCCATATGGAGTTGTCTATTATGAGCTGGAACGTTAGGGGCCTCTGCAACCCGGCAAAGAGAGGGGCTGTTGCTAAATTGGTGTCTGATTGTGGCTGTAATATCATTTGCCTTCAAGAGACAAAGCTGGCTGTTTTTGACAAAAAACTGGTGTCTGAAACTCTGGGTGCCCGCTTTCAAGACAACTTCATCTTCCACCCGGCAAATGGCACCAGGGGTGGGATGCTCATTGCCTGCTCTTCGGATTTCACGATTTCTGCTGATGGGTTGGCACCTGCTCAGTTCTCCCTGTCCGGCACCGTTACCTGCAGAGCTGACAACCGCTGTTGGTACTTATCCAATGTCTATGGACCGCAGCTGGAGGTTGACAAAATTTTATTTCTGCAAGAGCTCAGGAACTTGAAATTGGTTGCTAAGGAGGAGTGGCTCATTGTTGGTGATTTCAACATGATTTGCCGGGTGGAAGATAAGAGCAACAGTAATCTGAACTTGAGGATGATTGGTAGGTTTAAAGCTGTGATTGCTGATCTGGAGCTGCAAGAACTACCTTTGTTGGGGCGGCGTTTCACGTGGTGCAATGAAAAGGAAAAGGCAACCCACACCAGAATCGACAAGATGCTCATGTCCAAGGAGTGGGAGCTGGCTTTTCCCCAGTTACAATTGTCTCCTGCGTCCTCTTCTGTCTCTGACCATTGCCCCCTGGTCCTAAAGAAGATGGATTGTAAAAAGTACAAGGGGTTTTGATTTGAGTCCTTTTGGCTTAAATCGGAAGAGTTCCCTCAGATCGTCTCTCAGGCCTGGAACAAGCATGTTCACTCCCAAGACGCAATCAGGGTCCTTCACACAAAGCTCACCAGGACGGCCAATGCTCTTAAGAATTGGGACAAGGAGAAAAGAAAGGCTAGAAGACTGCAGGAAGACATTGCCAATGAAGTTATTTTTCAACTTGATGTGGCCCAAGAGGACAGAGATCTCTCCTCTGATGAGAGAAACCTGAGAGCTTCCTTAAAAACTAAGCTCCTAGGGTTCGCGGCTATTGAGAGAATCAAGTGGAGGCAGAAGTCCAGATTGCTTGGGATCAAAGTCAATGACGCCAATACAAAGTTGTTCCACTTGAGGGCAAATGGGAGGAGGCGTAAAAACCATATTCCAACACTGGTGGGGCAGCAGGGGGCAAAATCTGAGCACAAGGAAAAAGAAAAGATCCTCTTCGATCATTTTCAGGGCCTTCTGGGTAATATGCAGCCGCGTCGTTTCTGCTTGAATGAGAACTTCCTTGAGCTCCCCACACCGCAGCTGCAGCACCTGGACTGCCAGGTTACCATGGAGGAGATCAAGGTGGCTATATGGTCTTTGCATGGCGAAAAGGCGCCTGGTCCAGATGGTTTCATTGGTAATTTCTTCAAAGCATGTTGGGATCTAGTTAAAATTGATTTGCTGAAGGCGTTGGAACAGATCTTTGACCTTAAAGGGGACACTTGGAATTTGCTGAACACCGCCCATCTTGTGCTCATCCCAAAGAAGGACGGGGCTGCTACTGCTGGGGATTTCAGACCCCTGAGTTTGATGCATAGCATTGCGAAGATTCTTTGCAAGATATTGGCCAACAGATTGGGTCCTGAATTGGATAGTATTGTCTCCCACAGCCAGAGTGCTTTCATAAAAAAAAGATGCATCAATGACAATTTCCTCTTTGTTCGCAACGTGATTAAGGAGGCACATGTGAAGCGGACTCCCATGCTCTTCGTGAAATTGGATATAGCAAAAGCTTTTGACTCTGTGCATTGGGACTACTTGCTTGAGGTGCTGCGGGCCTATGGCTTTGGGCAAAAATGGAGAGACCTTGTGTCCTTGATTTTGGCCACCTCTTCCTCTAGGGTTCTGCTCAATGGAATTCCTGGGAAACCTTTCAGACACAGGCGTGGGCTGCGGCAGGGCGACCCGTTGTCGCCAATGTTGTTCATTCTGGCTCTTGACCCACTCCAAAAGCTCCTTTCCAAAGCCACTGATCTGGGCATCCTTTACCCAATTTGCAACAGAGCTGCTCGTCTGCATGTCAACTTCTATGCTGATGATGCAGCTTTGTTCATTAATCCTAAGCAAGAGGACATTGTGGGGGTGCAGGCCATTCTTTCAAGGTTTGGTGACATCTCTGGTTTGCAAACGAACCTGCTCAAGACTGTCGCTTACCCCATTAGATGCGAGAAAATTGATATGCCTAGCTTGTTGGCTGACTTTGGGGGTATCTCTGGAAACCTCCCTTGCACCTACCTAGGCTTGCCTCTGAGTATTAGGAAACCAACCCGGGCTGAATTGCAGCCTACCCTGGATAAACTTGCTAGGCGATTGCAGCCATGGAAAGGGAAGCTCATGACCAAGCTGGGACGGTGCTTGCTTGTAAATTCTGTCCTCACAGCAACTCTCACGTACATCCTTACCTCCTTTGATCTGAGTGCTTGGTTCATTAAGAGGATTGACAAGCTGAGGCGGGGCTTTTTGTGGGCTGGCGAAGAGGTTGCCCATGGAGGGAAATGCATGGTGTCCTGGAAAAAAGTGTGTGCTCCGAAGTTGACTGGGGGCCTCGGTATCAAGGACTTAAAATGTTTTGGTAGAGCTCTTCGCTTGCGCTGGCTGTGGATGGAGTGGGACTATGTTCAGAGACCATGGAAGGGGACTCCGGTGCCTTGTGACGACTCTGATAGGGAAGTTTTCCAGGCTTGCACTAAGATCACCATCGGGGATGGGTGCTCGGCCAAGTTTTGGAAGGATAGATGGCTGGACGGCGAGTCCCCGGCTATGGTAGCTCCTTTGATGTTCAGATTGGCCTTAAAGAAAAACAGCTTGGTTAAAGACACCTTGCACAGTGGTTGCTGGATGAGAGGATTAATGCGCATGAACTCTCACGAGGAAATCCACCAATTCTTGGGACTTTGGGAGAAGGTCCAAAATGTGCAACTATCAACCTCCAGAGATAGCATTGCCTGGCATCTGTCGGCTGATGGTTCGTACTCGGCCAAATCTGCGTACCACGCACAGTTCCTTGGGCGCTTGCACCAACCTGAGCTGGCCAGTGTTTGGAAGGTGAAAACGGATAGGAAAATAAGGTTCTTCCTTTGGCTTCTGCTTCAGAACAGAAACTGGACTGCGGACAGATTGCTATTGCACGGATGGCCACATGATCCAAAGTGTAAACTATGTGACTTGGTGATTGAAATGGCGGCACATCTCTCTTTTCAGTGCCCTTATGTGAGGCAGGTGTGGCTTTCGCTGAGCGCTTCTCATGCTGACCTCACAGCTATAGCGTTGGCTACCTCCTCGGTGAACTCCTGGTGGGGCGCTTTGCTCCAGCTCAAGCCCAACAAAACAAGGAACAACTCGCTCTCCATGGCATCTTTCGCTCTTTGGAACATCTGGCTGGAAAGGAACAGAAGAATCTTCGATGGAAAGTGCACTTCGGCAGCTGATGTTGCTAGGCTTGCTAGTGATGACTTTCGCCTCTTAGTTGAGGCATGTGGGGGTTAGGCTTAGGTGTTGGGCGACAGGGTTGTTCATGGCCCTCTTGCCTGTTTTGGTTACTCCTTCTCTGTAAGCTGATCTTCAGCTGATGTACAGTTGTTCCCTCCTCTTAATGGAAAATGGCAGAGCTCCTGCTGGTTCGGTTCAAAAAAAAGTAGTTTTGTCGACAATGGATGAAAAGAAATCACCTGGGTGATGTCGCATGAACAACTCTAGAACAAGCACTCCGAAGCGGTAAATATCACACTTCTCGGTCCTTGTTGTGTAGTCAAGCTCTGAAGAAATATCAACATTCGAGAGTCAGTTTTTCTACCTCTATCATCTAAGTGCATTGATCAATAAAAACTCTTGTAGTATGTTTATCTAAAAGTACCAACATAAGGATATAATTTTACATAGTGCAAGATATCCTTTTGTCCCGGCAAGATTTCTGCAGTTTGATCCATTTGCATCTAGTATTTTTGCTAGTCCAAAATCCGAGATGCAAGCTTTAAATTCCAGATCAAGCAAAACATTGCTGCTCTTTATATCTCTGTGGACTATCGGTGCAAAGCAATCGTGATGCATGTATGACAAAGCATGAGCAACATCCCTTACAATATTTAACCTCCTCGCCCAATCCATTTCAACAGCAGTTCCCAGACAATTTAAAGCTGCTGCTAAGCTCCCTCTGTCCATGTATTCATATACAAGGAATCTTCCCTGAGTTGCAGAGCAGTAACCAAATAACTTTGCAATGTTGCGATGTTGAATGTTCACCAATGAGTGTATTTCACGGTTAAACTGCTCATCGTCTTCTGCCACATGGATCTTCTTCACTGCAAATAGTTCACCTATTGGTAACTGAGCCCTATAGACAGATCCATTCCCTCCAGATCCGATGCAAAAAGCATTGCTGAAATTGTTTGTGGCATCAACAATTTTCTTGTACACATCTTCCCCATCGAAGTTCCAGATGGCGAACATCATGGTCTGTTGTACTTCATTTCTTGTTTCTATCTTATTTGTCTTCCTTTTGCAACGCCATGTTACTAGTGTAATGACAAACACAAAAGATATAACAACTAGTATAATAACTAGTAAACTAGCATCAGACTTTTTCCCTTGTTTACTACTTCAAGGAAGGTCACAAGGGGGCAAACCTTTCACAACACCACACAATTTCTTATTATTCCTGAACCATTTGATTGGAGCTTCTTCGAAAAACCTAGCATGTGGCACTGACCCTTCTAGTCTGTTGTATGACACATCCATGGATAGGAGACTGGTCATGCTTCGAAATGATGGTGGAATGCTGTCGTTCAGTGCATTGTGAGAAAGATTCAAGGCTTCAAGCATACCAAGACCGCCTAACAGACTTGGAATAGATCCAACAATTGAATTGTCACTTTTTTCCGAAAAGGGGGGACTCCCCGGCCTCTGCATCAGAACGATGCATACGGCCACATTTATTAAAAAGTAAATAAGGTTCAACAAGGTCTTAAAGTATGGAAACAAAAAGAACGGCTAGCTCACACAGAGCCTCAACGCCAAAACAAAATGCCCAACAAGCCACAACCGGCTGGCAAGAGAGAAGATAGGTAAACTAATCGCCTATCCTATTACATGACCGCCATCCAAACCGGTTGAAGATATCCCGCGCTACCATCTCCCACCGGACAGATCCAGTAACCAAACGCTCCCTGGCCTCCGTCGGAGTAAGGACCACATACGGATCAGCGCAGTAGCCCGGAATAAAACCTGCAAAAAATGAATAGTTGTTGTTCTGTTAAAAGCCAAATCATTTCTGCAGTTCCAAATTGCCCATAACAACGCACAAACTCCTACACGAATGTGTCTAGTTGTTTCGGACTACATCCCAGCAAGCCATGTCCCGAATAACGTGTTGACCGAAGTCGGAGGAGTAATGTTAAAGGCAATTTGCACAGAGCGCCACAAAACTCTTGCCAACGGGCAGTCAAAAAAGAGGTGCTTGATAGTCTCGTCCCGATCACAGAAACTACACCTAGTAGAACCTGTCCAGTTGCGCTTAACCAAATTATCCTTTGTTAAAATTACTTGTTTATGGACAAACCACATAAACACTTTAATCTTCAAAGGAACTTTGACTTTCCAAACATGTTTGGAACTAGGAATAACACTAGAGTTAATGATATTGATATACATCGATTTATCTGTGAACTCCCCAGATGTAGTAAGCTTCCAACACAACTGATCGGGCTGAGGAGCTAACTGAACCTCCATCAGTCTACGCACCAAGTGAAGCCATGCTTCCCATCGATCGCCCACAAGCACCCTCCTAAACTGAATATTGAGTGGAATGGACTGCATAACCGTGGCAACAAGAGCCTCACGACGCTGAACAATACGATATAGGGACGGATACTGGGTTGCCAAAGGCACGTCCCCAAGCCACGTATCCTCCCAGAATCGAGTATTGTTGCCATTACCGACAATAAACTCTGTTAAAGAAGGTAGCTTTGATTCTCATAAGCCCCTTCCAGAACGGCGAATTAGTTGGTCTCAGAGTGACCTGGGACAAGGTTTTGGACTGCAGATATTTACTACATAAAATCTATGCCCACGTTGCCTCTGTCTCAACTGACAACTTATACAGCCACTTACTGAGAAGACATCTGTTCTTGACTTCGAGGTTCTCAATACCAAGGCCCCCCTTGGTCCTTTGGTCGACAGATAATATCCCATTTGGTAAGTCGGTATTTTCTCTTAAGTTCATCACTCTGCCAGAAAAATCGGGATCGATAGAAGTCCAGTCTTTTCCTAACCCCAACTGGGACCTCAAAGAAGGAAAGGAGGAACATAGGCATACTCGTGAGCACCGAATTAATAAGAATCAATCGGCCTCCATAAGACATGAGTTTTCCTTTCCAGCAACTCAGTTTCTTCTCAAACCGATCCTCGATGCACTTCCACTCTCTGTTTGTTAGCTTACGATGGTGAATGGGAATACCTAGATACATAAAAGGCAAAGCCCCCAATTCACAACCAAACAATTGTCTATAAGCCTCTTGTTCGTCTTTGGCTCTACCAAAGCAGAACAGCTCACTTTTATAAAAAATAATCTTTAATCGAGTCAATTGTTCGAATAAGCATAACACCAACTTCATATTTCTTTCTTTTGCCAAATCGTGTTCCATAAAGATGATTGTATCATCAGCGTATTGCAGGATTGACACACCACCATCAACTAGATGAGGCACCAAGCCACCCACCTGACCGGCCTCCTTCGCCCTCCCTATCAGGATCGCCAACATATCAACCACAATATTGAACAAAATGGGAGACATAGGATCACCTTGTCTCAGACCCTTATGCGTTTGGAAATAATGACCTATATCATCATTCACTTTAATGCCAACACTCCCTTTTTGCGTGGATAATTCCACCTGGCGTCCCCAAGCTTCATCAAAGCCCTTCATGCGTAAGGCCTGTTGAAGGAACGGCCATTTGACTTTATCATACGCCATCTCGAAATCCACCTTGAAAATAACTCCGTCAAGTTTTTTCGTGTGAATCTCATGGAGCGTTTCATGAAGGACCACAACCACTTCCAGGATGTTCCTGTCCGGCATGAAAGCGGTTTGAGTAGGCTGCACCACGGCATGCGCGATCTGTGTGAGCCTAATCGTCCCGACCTTGGTAAAAAATTTGAAACTGACATTCAGAAGACAGATAGGCCTGAATTGCTCGATTCTCACGGCCTCTGTTTTCTTAGGAAGCAGGGTTATTGTACCAAAGTTAAGCTGAAAAAGTTGCAAGTGTCCCGAGAACAAATCATGGAACATCGGCAACAGGTCCCCTTTAATAATATGCCAGCACTTCTTATAAAACTCAGCCGGGAAACCATCCGGACCGGGTGCCTTATTATTTTTCATCTGGGAGATGGCCTCGAATACCTCCTTTTCCGAAAAAGGAGCGGTTAAAATGTCATTCTCAACAGTGGTAAGTTGAGGTACATCTTCAACCCTAGACTCATCCAGATACACACAGTTCTCCTCTGGTGGTCCAAACAATTGTTTGTAGTACTCAGTAATGTAAAGCTTTAAGTTTTCCTGGCCGATAATCGTACCCTCATCTTGTTCAAGCTGGAAGATTCTCTTCTTCCTATGCTTGCCGTTGGCTATCATGTGGAAGAATTGAGTGTTCGCGTCCCCCTGGACCACTCTTCGTACCTTGGCCCGCAGTTCCCACTTTAATTCTTCTTCACGAAGGAGTTCTTTCAGCCTCATCTCAGCGTCAAGCTTGGTATGAAGCTCGGCGGCTGGCAAAACCGTGGTTTCTGCTTTTACATCTAAGGACCGAATAAGGGCAAGGAGCCGTTCCTTTTCAACCTTATAAATCCCACTAAGATGTTTAGCCCACCCACGTAGGAAACTTCTCAGGTGCCTAATCTTATTCTGCCAGCGCTCAAGCGCATTCCTACCGCCTGCATCCTTAGCCCACTCTCTGGCTACGAGATCCAGGAAGCCTTCTCTTTCGAACCACGCAAGCTCGAACGAGAACAAACTCTTGTTGCCCGTGTAGGAAGCCCCACCAGAGTCAAGAAAAAGAGGCGTGTGATCAGAAATCCCACGAGAGAGAGCCCGAACTGTTACAAAGGGAAACTTCTGTTCCCATTCGACACTTGCAAGTACCCGATCCAACTTTTCAAATGTTGGATTTGGCATGGCGTTAGCCCATGTGAACTTCCTACCTGAAAGCTCAATCTCTCTCAGATCCAAGCTTTCAATAATAGTGTTGAACATGAACGACCATCTCCCGTCAAAATTATCATTGTTCTTCTCATCACGCCTCCTAATAATATTAAAGTCTCCCCCAACCAGGATTGGGAGCTGCTCAGACCCGCAAACTCTAACAAGGTCGGCCAAGAAATCTGGTTTGAATTCTGACTGTGCGGCACTGTACACTGCCACCAGAGCCCAGTCAAATCCATTAACCTTAGACCTCACCCAGAACTTAAAAGCAAAATCTCCCATGACCACACTTCGAACTTCAAGAGGCTCGCATCTAACACCAAGTAAGATCCCTCCCGATCTTCCTCTCGGTGGCAGACAGTGCCAGTCAAACTCAATACCACCCGATAAAGTATTGAGAAATTGTGGTGATAAATTTTCTCTACCAGTTTCTGACAACGCAATAAAGTCCAATCTATGCTCGATGGATGCTACGTCTGCAAGAAACCTTCTTTTAGCCAAGTCCTTAAGACCTTTGCTATTCCAAAAGATTCCTCTCATAACTCATCATGGAATTTTTTAGCCGTGCGGATCCTAGCACTCCTACGTACCGCGGACGTCAGGTAAATCTTGCGCTTCCATTTGCGCTTAGGGCTGGTCCTCGTTGTTGGGGAACGTAGCGGAAATTCAAAATTTTCTATGCATCACCAAGATCAATCTATGGAGTAATCTAGCAACGAGGGGAAGGTGAGTGCATCTACATACCCTTGTAGATCGCTAAGCGGAAGCATTCAAGTGAACGGGGTTGATGGAGTCGTACTCGTTGTGATCCAAATCACCGATGATCCTAGTGCCGAACGGACGGCACCTCCGCGTTCAACACACGTACAGCCCGGGGACGTCTCCTCCTTCTTGATCCAGCAAGGGGAGAGGAGAAGTTGAGGGAAAACTCCGACAGCACGACGGCATGGTGGTGATGGAGCTCGTGGTTCTCCGGCAGGGCTTCGCCAAGCACTACGGAGGAGGACGAGGTGTTGGAGGAGGGAGAGGGCTGCGCCAGGGGAAGGGTGCGGCTGCCCTCTCTCTCCCTCACTATATATAGGGGGAAGGGAGGAGGGGGAGGCGCCCTAGGGTTCCCTAGGGGAGGGGCGGCGGCCACAGGGGAAACCCTAGATGGGTTTGGGTGCCCCCACCCCTTAGGAAACTTGCCCCCCAAGCCGGGAGGGGTGGCTGCCCTAGGGATGGCGCCCCCACCTCTCCTGGTTACGTGAGATGGGGTGGGAGGGGCGCTCAGCCCCTTAGTGGGCTGATGTGCCCTCTCCCCTTGGCCCATAAGGCCCCCCAACGCTTGCCGGGGCCTCCGAAACCCCTTTCGGACACGCTGGTCATCACCTGGTACCCCCGGAACAATTCCGGACTCCAATACCCTTCGTCCAATATACCGATCTTCACCTCCAGACCATTCCGGAGCTCCTCGTCATGTCCGGGATCTCATCCGGGACTCCGAACAACCTTCGGTAACCACATACTATTTCCCATAACAACTCTAGCGTCACCAAACCTTAAGTGTTTAGACCCTACGGGTTCGGGAACCATGCAGACATGACCGAGACAACTCTCCGGCCAATAACCAATAGCGGGATCTGGATACCCATGTTGGCTCCCACATGTTCCATGATGATCTCATCGGATGAACCACGATGTCGAGGATTTAATCAATCCCGTATTCAATTCCCTTTGTCTAGCGGTATTGTACTTGCCCGAGATTCGGTCGTCGGTATCCGATACCTTGTTCAATCTCGTTACCGGCAAGTCTCTTTACTCGTTCCGTAACACATCATCCCGTGATCAACTCCTTGGTCACATTGCGCATATGATGATGTCCTACCGAGTGGGCCCAGAGATACCTCTCTGTCACACGGAGTGACAAATCCCAGTCTCGATTCGCGCCAACCCAACAGACACTTTCGGAGATACCCGTAGTGTACCTTTATAGCCACCCAGTTACGTTGTGACGTTTGGCACACCCAAAGCATTCCTACGGTATCCGGGAGTTGCACAATCTCATGATCTAAGGAAATGATACTTGACATTAGAAAAGCTTTAGCATACGAACTACATGATCTTTGTGCTAGGCTTAGGATTGGGTCGTGTCCATCACATGATTCTCCTAATGATGTGATCCCGTTATCAACGACATCCAATGTCCATGGTCAGGAAACCGTAACCATCTATTGATCAACGAGCTAGTCAACTAGAGGCTTACTAGGGACATGGTGTTGTCTATGTATCCAGACATGTATCTGAGTTTCCTATCAATACAATTATAGCATGGATAATAAACGATTATCATGAACAAGGAAATATAATAATAACTAATTTGTTATTGCCTCTAGAGCATATTTCCAACAGTCTCCCACTTGCACTAGAGTCAATAATCTAGTTCACATCGCCATGTGATTAACACTCACAGGTCACATCGCCATGTGACCAACATCCAAAGAGTTAACTAGAGTCAATAATCTAGTTCACATCACTATGTGATTAACACTCAATGAGTTCTAGGTTTGATCATGTTGCTTGTGAGAGAGGTTTTAGTCAACGGGTCTGCAACATTCAGATCCGTATGTACTTCACAAATCTCTATGCTATATTTGGAGCCATTTCAAATAACTGTTCTACTTGGAGCTATTCTAAATTGTTGGTCCATTATACGTATCCGGTATCTCTACTCAGAGCTATCCGGATAGGTGTTAAGCTTGCATCGACGTAACTCTTTATGTCGAACTCTTTATCACCTCCATAACCGAGAAACATATCCTTATTCCTCTAAGGATAATTTTGACCGCTATCTGGTGATCTACTCCTAGATCACCTTTGTACCCTCTTGCCAGACATGTGGCAAGGCACACATCAGGTGCGGTACTCAGCATGGCATACCGTATAGAGCCTATGACAAAAGCATAGGGGACGACCTTCCTCCTTCCTCTCTCTCCTACCATGGTCGAGCTTTAATTCTTAACTTCATACCTTACAACTCAGGCAAGAACTCCTTCTTTGGTTGATCCATCTTGAACACCTTCAAGATCATGTCAAGGTATGTGCTCATTTGAAAGTACCATTAAGCGTTTTTGATCTATCCTTATAGATCTTGATGCTCAATGTTCAAGCAGCTTAATCAAGGTTTTCCATTGAAAAAACACTTTTCAAATAACCCTATATGCTTTCCAGAAGTTCTACATCATTTCGGATCAACAATATGTCATCCACATATACTTATCAGAAATGTTGTAGTGCTCCCACTCACTTTATTGTAAATACAAGTTTCCAACAAACTTTGTATAAACCCATAAACTTTGATTACTTCATCAAAGTGTATATTCCGACTCCGAGATGCTTGCTCTAGTCCATGGAATGATCGCTGGAGCTAGCATACCTTTTAACATCCTTAGGATCGACAAAACCTTTCTGATTGTATCACATACAACCTTTCCTTACAAAAACTGGTAAGGAAACTTGTTTTGACATCCATCTGCCAGATTTCATAAATGCAGCTTATGCTAACATGATTCCGACGGGCTTAAGCATCGCTACGGGTAGTCAACTGCTTGAACTTGTGAAAAACTCTTCGCCACAAGTCGAGCTTCATGGATGATAACATTACCGTCCACGTCCGTCTTCTTCTTAAAATCCACATGTACCTAACAGCCTTACGACCATCAAGTAGTTCTTCCAAAGTCTACACTTTGTTTTCATACATGGATCCTCTCTCGGATTTTATGGTCTCGAGCCAATTTTCGGAATCCGGGCCCACCATCACTTCTCCATAGCTCATAGGTTCATCGTTGTCCAACAACGTGATCTTTAAGACATGGTTACCACTTAGAAGTTGTACACACCCTTGTCAACCTATGAGGTTCTATAGTAACTCGATCTGAAGCTCCATGATCATCATCATTAGCTTTCTCTTCAACTGAGGCAGGTGCCACAGAAACATTTTTCCTGTGCTGCGCTACTCTTGGTTGAAGTAAAGGTTCAACAACCTTATCAAGTTATATCTTCCTCCCACTCAATTCTTTCGAAAGAAACTTTTCCTCGAGAAAGGACCTGATTCGAGAAACAATCCCTATTGCTTTCGGATCTGAGACAGGAGGTATACCCAACTGTTTTGGGTGTCCTATGAAGATGCATTTATCCTCTTTGGGTTCGAGCTTATCAGCCTGAAACTTTTTCACATAAGCGTCGCAGCCCCAAACTTTTAAGAAATGACAGCTTAGTTTTCTCTAAACCATAGTTCATACAGTGTCATCTCATCGGAATTACGTGGTGCCCTATTTAAAGTGAATGTGGTTGTCTCTAATGCCTAGTAATTCGATAAGAGACATCATGGTATGCATCATATCCAATAGGGTGCAGTTATGATGTTCGGACACACCATCACACTTTGGTGTTCCAGGCTGTATTAGTTGTGAAACAATTTCCACAATGTCCTAATTCTGTGCCAAACTCGTAATTCAGATATTCATCTCTATGATCATATCATAGATATTTTATCCTCTTGTCACGACGATCTTTCAACTTCACCCTGAAATTACTTGAACCTTTCAATATTTCAGACTCGTGATTCATCAAGTAAATATACTTAGCATCTACTCAAATCATCTGTGAAGTAAGAATATAACGATATCCACTACATGCCTCAACACTCATTGGACTGCACACATCAAGATGTATTACTTCCAACAAGTTGCTTTCTTGTTCCATCTTACTGAAAACGAGGCCTTTCAGTCATCTTGCTCATGTGGTATGATTTGCATGTCTCAAGTGATTCAAAATCAAGCGAGTCCAAAGATCCATCAACATGGAGCTTCTTCATGTGTTTTATACCATTGTGACTAAAATTACAGTGCCACAAGTATGTGGTACTATCATTACTATCTTATATCTTTTGGCATGAACATGTGTATCACTACGATCGGGATTCAATAAACCATTTATTTAAGGTGCAAGACCATTGAAGGTGTTATTCAAATAAACAGAGTAACCATTATTCTCCTTAAATGAATAATCGTATTGCAATAAACATAATCCAATCATGTCTATGCTCAACGCAAACACCAATCCCGATGGCAGACGGGGCGTGCGATGTTTGATCACATCAACCTTGGAAACTCTTCCAACACATATCGTCGTCTCACCTTTGGCTAGTCTCCGTTTATTCTGTAGCCTTTTATTTCGAGTTACTAACACTTAGCAACCGAACCGGTATCTAATGCCCTTCTGCTACTGGGAGTACTAGTAGAGTACACATTTATAATGTATGTCCAATACATACTTCTGTCAACCTTGTCAGCCTTCTCATCTACCAAGTATCTAGGGTGGTTCTGCTTCAGTGACTGTTCCCCTTATTAAAGAAGCACTTAGTCTCGGGCTTGGGTTCAACTTTGGGTTTCTTTACTAGAACGGCAACTGATTTGTCGTTTCATGAAGTATCCCTTTCTTGCCCTTGCCCTTCTTGAAACTAGTGGTTTTACTAACCATCAACACTTGATGCTCCTTTTTGATTTCTACTTTCGCGGTGTCGCGAATAGCTCAAGGATCATATCTATCCCTGATATGTTATAGTTCATCACGAAGCTTCAGTAGCTTGGTGACAGTGACTTTGGAGAACCATCACTATCTCATCTGGAAGATTAACTCCCACTCGATTCAAGCGATTGTAGCACTCATACAATCTGAGCACATGCTCAACGATTGAGCTTTTCTCCTTAGTTTACAGGCTTAGGAAACTTGTCAGAGGTCTCATACCTCTTGACGCGGGCACTATCCTGAAATCCCAATTTCAGTCCTTGGAACATCTTATATGTTCTGCGATGTTTCAAAAACGTCTTTGGTGCCTCAATTCTAAACCATTTAGCATTACGCACTGAACTATCATGTAGTCATCAAAACGTGTATGTCAGATGTTCGCAACATCCACAACCGACGCTTGAGGTTCAGCTCACTGAGCGGTGCATTAAGGACATAATCCTTCTGCGCAGCAATGAGGACAATCCTTAGTTTATGGATCCAGTCTGCATAATTGCTACTATCAACTTTCAACTAAATTTTCTCTAAGAACGTATTTAAAACAGTAGAACTAAAGCGTAAGCTATGACATAATTTGCAAAGTCCTTTTGACTATGTTCATGATAACTGAGTTCATCTGATTATTTCATGAACTCCCACTCAGATAGACATCCCTCTAGTCATCTAAGTGATACATGATCCGAATCGACTAGGCCATGTCCGATCATCACGTGAGACGGACTAGTCATCATCGGTGAACATCACATGTTGATCACATCTTCTATACGACTCATGTTCGACCTTTCGGTCCTCCGTGTTCCGAGGCCATGTCTGTACATGCTAGGCTCGTCAAGTTAACCTAAGTGTTTCGCATGTGTTCCGAGGCCATGTCTGTACATGCTAGGCTCGTCAACACCTGTTGTATTCGAACGTAAGAATCTATCACACCCGATCATCACGTGGTGCTTCGAAACGGCGAACCTTCGCAATGGTGCACAGTTAGGGAGAACACTTTTCTTGAAATTTTAGTGAGGGATCATCTTATTTAAGCTACCGTCGTTTTAAGCAAATAAGATGTAAAAACATGATAAACATCACATGCAATCAAATAGTGACATGATATGGCCATCATCACTTTGCTCCTTTTGATCTCCATCTTCGGGGCTCCATCATCATCATCGTCACCGGCATGACACCATGATCTCCATCATCATGATCTCCATCATCGTGTCTTCATGAAGTTGTCTCGCCAACTATTACTTCTACTACTACAGCTAACGGTTAGCTATAAAGTAAAGTAATTACATGACGTTTATGTTGACACGCAGGTCATAAATAAATTAAGACAACTCCTATGGCTCATGCCGGTTGTCATACTCATCGACATGCAAGTCGTGATTCCTATTACAAGAACATGATCATCTCATACATCACATATATCATTCATCACATCCTTTGGCCACATCACATCACAAAACACATGCTGCAAAAGCAAGTTAGACGTCCTCTAATTGTTGTTGCAAGTTTTTACGTGGCTGCTATAGGTTGCTGGCAAGAACGTTTCTTACCTACGCCAAAACCACAACGTGAATTGCCAATTTCTATTTACCCTTCATAAGGACCCTGTTCATCGAATCCGATCTGACTAAAGTGGGAGAGACAGACACCCGCCAGCCACCTTATGCAACTAGTGCATGTCAGTCGGTGGAACCGGTCTCACGTAAGCGTACGTGTAAGGTTGGTCCGGGCCGCTTCATCCCACAATGCCGCCGAATCAAGATAAGACTAGTAACGGCAAGTAAATTGACAAAATCGACGCCCACAACTACTTTGTGTTCTACTCGTGCATAGAAACTACGCATAGACCTAGCTCATGATGCCACTGTTGGGGAACGTAGCGGAAATTCAAAATTTTCTACGCATCACCAAGATCAATCTATGGAGTAATCTAGCAACGAGGGGAAGGAGAGTGCATCTACATACCCTTGTAGATCGCTAAGCGGAAGCATTCAAGTGAACGGGGTTGATCGAGTCGTACTCGTCGTGATCCAAATCACCGATGATCCTAGTGCCGAACGGACGGCACCTCCGCGTTCAACACACGTACAGCCCGGGGACATATCCTCCTTCTTGATCCAGCAAGGGGAGAGGAGAAGTTGAGGGAAAACTCCGACAGCACGACGGCATGGTGGTGATGGAGCTCGTGGTTCTCCGGCAGGGCTTCGCCAAGCACTACGGAGGAGGACGAGGTGTTGGAAGAGGGAGAGGGCTGCGCCAGGGGATGGGTGCGGCTGCCCTCTCTCTCCCTCACTATATATAGGGGGAAGGGAGGAGGGGGAGGCGCCCTAGGGTTCCCTAGGGGAGGGGCGGCGACCACAGGGGAAACCCTAGATGGGTTTGGGCGCCCCCACTCCTTAGGAAACTTGCCCCCCAAGCCGGGAGGGGCGGCTGCCCTAGGGATAGCGCCCCCACCTCTCCTGGTTACGTGAGATGGGGTGGTAGGGGCGCTCAGCCCCTTAGTGGGCTGATGTGCCCCCTCCCTTGGCCCATAAGGCCCCCCAACGCTTGCCGGGGCCTCCGAAACCCCTTTCGGACACGCTGGTCATCACCTGGTACCCCCGGAACAATTCCGGACTCCAATACCCTTCGTCCAATATACCGATCTTCACCTCCGGACCATTCTAGAGCTCCTCGTCATGTCCGGGATCTCATCCGGGACTCCGAACAACCTTCGGTAACCACATACTATTTCCCATAACAACTCTAGCGTCACCGAACCTTAAGTGTGTAGACCCTACGGGTTCGGGAACCATGCAGACATGACCGAGACAACTCTCCGGCCAATAACCTATAGCGGGATCTAGATACCCATGTTGGCTCCCACATGTTCCACGATGATCTCATCGGATGAACCACGATGTCGAGGATTTAATCAATCCCGTATTCAATTCCCTTTGTCTAGCGGTATTGTACTTGCCCGAGATTCGATCGTCGGTATCCGATACCTTGTTCAATCTCGTTACCGGCAAGTCTCTTTACTCGTTCCGTAACACATCATCCCATGATCAACTCCTTGGTCACATTGCGCATATGATGATGTCCTACCGAGTGGGCCCAGAGATACCTCTCCGTCACATGGAGTGACAAATCCCACTCTCGATTCGCGCCAACCCAACAGACACTTTCGGAGATACCCGTAGTGTACCTTTATAGCCACCCAGTTACGTTGTGACGTTTGGCACACCCGAATCATTCCTACGGTATCCGGGAGTTGCACAATCTCATGGTCTAAGGAAATGATACTTGACATTAGAAAAGCTTTAGCATACGAACTACACGATCTTTGTGCTAGGCTTAGGATTGGGTCTTGTCCATCACATGATTCTCCTAATGATGTGATCCCGTTATCAACGACATCCAATGTCCATGGTCAGGAAACCGTAACCATCTATTGATCAATGAGCTAGTCAACTAGAGGCTTACTAGGGACATGGTGTTGTCTATGTATCCACACATGTATCTGAGTTTCCTATCAATACAATTATAGCATGGATAATAAACGATTATCATGAACAAGGAAATATAATAATAACTAATTTGTTATTGCCTCTAGAGCATATTTCCAACACTCGTGTCCACCCGGTCCTCACTCCCAGTTTTTGGAGGTCTTACTACATCAATCTCGACACTCTCATCCTCCTCTTCCGGCTCCGGGAGGGGATTAGCGAGATTGGCACAAAAATCATCCAGCACCCGGACCCCCAAAGCATCAATCTCGGAGTCATTCATGGGTTTGACGGCAGCTAAGTTACGAATCATATCTAAAGCCCTCTCGGCCTCTAGATCCAGCAAATCATTTATGGAATTAGAAATTTCACCCTCATTACTACCTAGTGAAATCCCTAATTGGTTTGCATTATCAACAATCTCATCGTTCGAAAAATGCAAGATGGAATTAGAAGTATTAACCGACATACCAGTAGTGACCTGGACATCACGAAGCTTGGCCACCCTCATGGCGCACCGCTGCTGCATGTCGTCCAACTCCGGACGGCCCTAAAGACGGCAGCTCAACCGTCGGCCCTCAGACGCCTGGTCCGGAATCCCGTCGAACGTTATCACCTCCTCCCGAGTGAAGTTGCCCGGGGAGTGACCTCTTGTCACCCCCCGAACACTCAACCGGTCTCCACGACCGGAAGAAGGCGCCGAGTAAGTTGATGGGGTACCATGGGCCGCCTGCCCACGCTCCCCATCCACCCCAGGCCGCTGGCCAAGAGTGCTCGCCGGCGCCAACGGTAGGGCGGCCACCCTAGGCGCGGAAGGTGAAGAGGGCTCCGAGGCCACCCGCCCCGAGCCCCCTCCAAAGACCGGACCTGCCACCTACAGTCCCGGCCCAGGGATAGGTGAAGAAGGCGCCGAGGCCACCTGCCCCCCCCGAAGATAAAGCCTCCATCACGGTAGCCCCGACCTGAGCGAGAGGAGAAGGGGGCGTCGAGGCCACCTGCCTCGACCCCCCTTCAGAGCTCGGAACCACCACCTGCAGTTCCGTCGTCTCAACAGTATCCGAGGGAGGCGAGAACACTAGCTCCGGACTCCCCTCCGCGCAAGAACCCTCCATGCCCGGGCCCTCAAAGTCCAACGCAGGTAAAGAGTGCTCAAAATCCTCAAAATACTCCACCCGCTCGCTCCATAGTCTCGGAGGTGCAGTAGCAGGCTCGATAGACCCAAATCTCAGAGTGGTCGACGGTACCGAGGAAGGAGGCGCCGTCCCATCCCCGGTCGTTTGAGCAACAGACCCTGGTCCCTCGGACATCTCTCGTCCAGGATCAGCGACCGGAGTCTCCTTAACTCCCGCATCGTCATCACCCTCGTGCATATCAACGTCAGTCACGGTAGGTGCCTCAGCAAATAGGCTCTCATCCTCAAACTCAATCTCAAGGTTGTAAATCTGGCCTCGATATGCCCACTTGACCACATCAGGCACAAACTCAATATCCAAAATACTAACCAGTAGGCGAGCAGCCCCATGAGCTCTAGTAAAGGCCATATCTACTCGCTCAGGCTTTCCCACCATGATGCCCAAGCTAGCAACGACCCTATCATCCTGCATAGGCTTCGAAGGAGCTTCCGAAAAACGCAACCAGGCTTGGGTAAGAGGTTTACCCTGAGGCTCTATCAACTTCCACTCTTGGAACTCAAGGATGCCCTCAGTGCCTGGCACTTTGCACATCCCAAAACTCAGCAGCCTCTGCTAATCCTTCACTGTCGGGAACTCAACCCTAAACAAATTTGCCTCGAGACTGACAAGCTCCCAGTGGAAGTCTCCTGGCGCAAGCTCCCGGAGCCGCTGCACAATCTGGGTCTCAGAGACTTCTCCTTTGGTCACTTTGACAACCCCAGTGGTCACACTCTGAGCCTCATCAGGAACCTCCCTCTCGGTCGGAGACTCAAAAAACGTGAGCTCTGCACAGTACACTCCATACATCATAAGAGTCGGTACCTGCTCCCTCAAAAGCGGACATGCCCCCGAGTCATGGGCTGGTTTCCCACATGTATCGCATAAAACTGCCACACACTCAGCAATGAAATGGCCCTTTTCGCCACAGCGGTAGCACAACATTCTTTCCTTCTTGCACGCCCACTTGGCCGCCCTGTCCAGATCAGTCCTGTCAGAAACCTCCACCGACATATACCCGACCTCAACATTCCCAGGAACCTCCACATCAGCCAGTGCCGTCACCACCTCCATAGCCTGGCTAGACAACCCAGGCTCCTCAGTAGCCCCGCCAACAGCCGTCTGGTCAACAACCACAGAATGCTGACGTGGACGATAGCGGCCACCTCGACCGCCTCGGCCACCACGATGACCACGGAAACCACCGCGGTGATGATGTTTACTAACATATCTTGTAGGTTTACTAACATCCCAAGTTCGATAGGAAATGTACCATTTAGGTGATTGTGGCTCAACTTTAGAAAGTGAATCTTTAGGCAGTGCTCAATTAATCTTGGTATTTGCCCAGTTAGGTTGTTTGATGACAAATCTAGATACTCCAAGTTGTTAAGTGATCCAATTTCTTGTGGCATATTTCCCTGGAGCAAGTTACCAGAAAGGCTCAGGTTAAGCAACATCGTTACCTTGCTGATTTCTCTTGGAATCTGTCCTTCAAGCTTGTTTGATGAAACATCAAGTATCCCCAGCTGAGTTAATTTCCCTATACATGATGGTATTACTCTAGTTATATTGTTGTTTGATGCATGTAACACAGTAAGTTTGTAGCACTCACCCCAAAGATGAGATAATCTGCCGAACAATTTATTTGAATTGACATCAATATAGAGAAGATTTGGATAAGCTCCCATCCCGGTGATATCTCCTTCAAGGTTATTTCGTTCAAGTCGAACCCTTACTAGGCTCTTACAACTTAGCAAGCTTGATGGTAAGGGTCCAACCAAGTTGTTGCCAGAAGCAGACAAATGTTGTAGCTGACCGTCCAGTAGCAGACAAATGGTAGTGGTAGTGGTAGTAGAGCAGGAAGGAGATGTTGCAAGTGTTTTTGGGTGGGCTGTGTTGGGTTGCTGCCGTCCATATTAAGGGCTCGGCGGGCCTCGGAGCACCAACTATGATCAGCAGTTCGCACCTAAGCATCCTCGCCGCTTCGTCCAGCGAGGAGCCTGACCCTGAGCTTGGGCTCGGCGGTAGGATCACGGTGCCGGCACTAACTTGGACGACATCGCTCGGGCGCACGCGATCAGAGCCTGATCTCCAGCGTAGACATGGCGGTACGTGACAACAGTTCTAATATGGGTTGCTTTAGTTATTTGTAGGTTATATATAAACTGAGCCCGATCTCTGGATTTACTAATTAGCCAATACTTTCTGTCTCAGGGTCATCTGGCGAGCCCGGTCTTGTACACGGTGCTACTCCAACGCGGAGTATCTTCCCTGCTTAACCGCCCTCTGGCCACCCCGCCACCCTGCCGCCCGCCGGCTACCCTGCCATAGTGCCGCAGCAGCCACTTAGCCGGCGTGCCGGGCAGGCCTTGTGCAGGTGACTGAGGAGGATGCCGCAGTGGCTATGGTGAAGGTCATGCTCGGCCGCGATCTCTTACATATATATGAGGCGGCAGGTCACCGAGGAGGATGCCGCAGTGGCCATGGTGAAGGCAATGCAGAGGCAGAGCAATGTGTCAATATGAGGGGGCCAATGCCCCCCTCCCCAACTTTGAACCAATTTTTGAAAGAAAAAAGGGAGGGCTTACATGGGTGTAAATTGCAAAAACCCACCACAATTGGGGACCCTAATTCCGAAAACCCCTACCATTCAGATTTTTTTTTCAAAAGCCCACCATCTTTGTGATGACAGTTTGCAAAAAACGCTGATCAGTTGATAAAAGTTGTTTGACGGAAAAACTGACAGCTGGGTCCCTCCATATATGATGATGTGGCATGCAAGAACTCACAACGTTTGATTCAAATATGAGGCTGGTGTAGGGCCCACCCATCATTCTCACTCCCACTCTTCTTCCTCCTCTGGTCAATACCAACACACTCGTCATGAACGCATTGGTGCCCTCACCATCATCGTCCCAGCCACGGGTGCTTGCCAGGAGACTCATGAGAGCGGGAGAAATGGAAGGCGGAGCTCACCAGGAGCTTGTAGTCGATGCAGGGGTGGCAGAGGAGCTCGGGTTTCGATGGCTTGGTGCGTGGCGGCTGCTGCCGGAGCTAGCAGGGTGATGACGGGAGGTAGGAGGAGGTTGTGGGGCTCGTCGTGAAGATGCCCTGCGGCACTGGGGTGTTGATGCAAAGCATCTGGGGGACACAGCGAGGTCTGGCGCTTGACTTCCCGACCAAACCGAGCTTCACCTCGCCGAGTGGGCAGGGGAGAGGTCTGGAGCTCGGCCTCGTCGGAGCAGGACGGCGCGATGTGTGTGTCTGAATTTTGCTTCTTCATGTTGATGTGTGTACCTGAATTTTGCTTCTTAAATGTAAACTTAATCACCTAACTGTGATAGTGGCAGGGATGCATATGAGAGAGGCGAAGGTTAGGGTTTTGGCTCCTCCATTCCTGCTAGTCGGATCGGTGTTCCACTCGGCTGTGGCACCCTCTTGGAGAAACATGGATGTGTGTGTGTGTGGGAGGGGGGGGGGAGGGGGGAGCTAGCTACCATCTGGTTTGGGTGGGGCAAATTGTTTGGTTTTGGTACAAGGGGGAGGAGTTGAGATAGCAATGACGGCGTCTCTACTAAATAAGTCCTCCTGGCTCCACCTCTATTCTGGCATTGTGACGTTTGCCAGTGCCGGGAAGCGAATGGAAGTGGGTCTATGCCGTTTGAATCTTCTTGACAGGGGAATTTGTTGATTATCAACAACCGTCGCCACCTCAGCACTTATCATGCAGCAGAAGCTAGGAGCAACATGAAAACAAGAACCCAAGAAGTTGGTTGAATATGCAGACTGAGCTTGTCCTAAATTTATGATTATTCTTTGGTGTTCCTCTTGGAGTTCAGGCACCTAATGAGGTATCACATTTGTGATTGAAAAAGGCCAATTTATGTTTTTGGACTGATCACCTAATTATTATTATCTCATCAATCGGATGTTTGTCAACAAGTTTTCTTATTGTGCTTCATAATCATGAAGTATATTTTTTTTTCAATTCAGGTATGCATTTGCAGCGAATATTGTTCTTTTACTATATGTATAGACCAAGTGTGCTCACAAGTAGCGATGATTGAGCGCCAGAGAGTTGAACGACCTTTTTTAATATTATGAAATTGTATTTTGGTTGACAATTAAAAATATATCCCTACTCTTACATATTTGTGCTTTCTGTATAATTGTAACTCTTTGGAATACAGCAAGTATGTGTGTAGATGATATATGAGAACGTGTTCTAGAGGCTGCCCTCATATTTTCCGCCTTAAATTGTTTATTGGAATGTTATTACTTTTTTCTTCAGCCAAATGTGTTTGGTGAGAAATTTTTTTTCAAATACATAAACAGGTGAACGACTTATAACATTACTTCTGCCAACCTTCACCACTCAATATCTTTTTGTACAATATCTCTTTATTGACTAAAAATTACACTAGATGTTTTATTGTGATGAAGTGTAATAATGCTCAAAAACATTATTGATAGCATATAGTTCCGCATCAATGCGCGGGGAATCATCTAGTTAATATATATGACCTTGCCAAGTATAACTGCATGTGGCCGCATTGCCATGCAGCCAGCCAGCCCACAAGCTCGATGAAAAGGACTTGGGGAGCCGATTCTCCTCATCGACTATGTATAGATACTTGGAGAAGAAACTTGACATCATATCCTATTCTCTCCGTTCCTAAATATTTGTCTTTCTGGAGATTTCAATAAATGATTACATACGGAGCAAAATGAGTGAATTTATATTCTAAAATATGTCTATATACATCCATATGTTGTAGTCTGTTTGAAATCTCTAGAAAGACGAATAGTTGGGAACGGAGGGAGTACATGATAGGAATGATATGAGAGCTAGCCTAGCCATCGTAGCCTTCACGTATGTATGGATGACATGGTGCAAGTTGGATTATTTCGTGCGTGCGCAATTCCTACTCTCAACGTCAGACCTAACACATATCAGTGGTTACCCACTCTTCACCGACTCAACTGAGTTGAGATTTTCCGCATAGCACTCTAGCACGAGTCTTCTTCATCTCGACAAAGTTCGGTGCTTAAATAACTCGTGGGTGATTTTATAAAAAAAATGACAAAAGATAATCATGCTGGGCAGTTTTACCCTGCACCAAATAACCTGTAATTTTCTGCACGCCATAACAAAATGAAGATTTAATATCCTAACGCACAACTCCACTGAGTCATTGCAAACTGCGTTGCCGACTTGTTTGCGAATTGTCCATTGGTGATACCTGTGAATTTGTGGGAATTTTTTCCCCGTGTCCTCCCTTCTGTGCGTGAGGAACCGATGACTTTATATCGGAGGGAGGTAGGGCGATGAGGCTCTCCCGACGATGCGCGCCACCAGGGTTGTTCGGCCGAACGCACCGTCGGGAGAGATATGCGCCAACGCATCTCATCTTGCTATCCTGTCCTCTTTTCAAGCTAACCATCCATCCTTATCTAATCACAAGCGTGCGTGTGACTCCACGAGGTTAGCAACCGAGTTGCCCAACCACTTACACATCAGGTTTAGGGCGTTGCCCGGAATATTTTAATTAAAATATCCATGATTAAGCATGCATCCGGTTCTGTTTCTTTAGTCCACACTACAATGGCCATCTTGAAAGAAATAGGACCGATCTGAATATTCAGTGTGAAACTTAACCGCACTCCACAAATATTCAGCTTCCGTATCACTTGCCACTTGAATAGATTTATTATTTAACTCAAAAATATGACTTCCTAACTTCACCTCATTTTTAATAGCCACACTCCTAGGAGGGCACTAGAAGAATTTAACCCAATTGGTTTGTGTAAATTACCTGTGACTGTGAGCCATCTTCCATTAAACTGCCACTCCTTCCGTCTCCTTTTTAAAACTTAGTGTTCGGACCATCTTCAATAGCAATTGGATGCCAGAAAAAAATGCAGACTCCATCTTCCTCCTGAACTAGCACAGGACGGTGGGAGATGCCGTCCCTCATTGTAGACTGTATTGCGATCGCAAACTAGGACTACCCCCACCTAAATCTGGAAAGCATCAGGAACACTAGCTTCTAGCTACAGATCCAACACTTAGAGATGAAGCCGCGATCAGGGTCTCCACTCAAGCTCTGAAATAGGATGGCTCCGGCACTGGCGCTGGTGCCGCTGCCTGCAAAATCATTCGCTCGCCACCTCTCCGGTTTCTCTCTCTGTCTCTCGACTCCTCTGCTCCAGAGAGACGCCCGCGGTCCAGGGCCATGTGGCTGATTCGGCTGGAATTAAGGGTTCTGTTTCAGGTGACTGTCCTATACTGTGAAACATAGCATTGGCACCTAAGATAGTTTTATAGAGCATAGCGCGACGCCGCAAGTGGACGCCCTGCAGGAATGGTGGCCTTACCCTCGTCGCGGACTCTCAAAACTGGCGTGCAAAGGTTTCGACAGGGTCGTGTGGAGCCTATGGATCAAGCGCAACGCGGGGACATTTGACAACTCGCCGAGCACGGCCGCGCACGTGTGCATTGGCATTGTGGCTGAAGCCAACTTATGGTGTAGAGCTGGCGCTGTGGGGTTGCAATCCTTCTGGAGATAAAGGACTAAGTAGGATTGAAGGCACCTAATCGTTACCACTAGTGCATTGCCGTTCTCCCAACCTGGCTTTGGGGTCTGTAACACCTTGTAAATCCTTCTCGTTCACACAAGTCTTTTGCGTGTTTGCAAAAAAAAAAAAAAGATTATGTGTGTGTGTGAATGATTGATGAACCATGTACAACTGAGCTCGATATGAACAAGAAATGATATACTTTCATGAGTGCTTTGTTTAATTATATGGTAATTTGCCATTGCACCGAAGAGTATGAGTGGAGATATATAATTTTGTGGTGTGGTGTTGCTACCATCAAGTAAGGCACCGAAGAGTTTGATACATCTAGCTGCCATCATTTCGATCGAATATAAAATAAAAGAAAGAGTTTGATACATCTACCATTAGCGTGAGGAGGCTACAGCCAAATATTCAGAGTTGAGAAAACAGAGCAAAAGCAGAAGAAGTTAACTACATCCAACAGAGAAAGCAGAGTTGAGAAACCAGAGCAGAGCAGAGCAGAGCAGAGGAAGTTCAGGTTAAGTCCCTGGGCTTGAAGGTTGCCTGGCGCTGGCACCATCCTTTCCTAGAGCTCGGGTCAGGGCGTCGCGGCTTGATCTCTAAGTGTTAGGTATGGGTGTAAAAGAGGATAGGCAACATCTGCGTCCATCCTGTTGTCGGAAGGAGGAAGATTGTCTGGCCCCAACAAGAGTAGGATACCTCAAGACACAGGCAAACATTCAAAGCTCAGGAAACAGAGCAAAAGCAGAGGAAACAACATGCAAGTATTCCGAGTCCATCTTTGTCCTCTGCATTATGCTTTCGCGAAGCTCGCTGATGACCCATCAACCTGACGAAGATAAGTCGCTGGAGCTCAACAGAGTTTGCAATCAAGGCCCTGGGCTCGAAAGGCAGACAGAATTAACAGCTTCATCATCACGGGATCTCCCGTGGGTGAGCAGGCCGGATGCATGAATGACAGTTCACGGTTGACATTCCTGTTGTGGATTCTTCAGATTCTGAATACATAAATTCAGAAACAAGCACACTCGGTTTCGCTCATCATACTTTCTGCCTGGGCCTCCTCTTCAAGTCTGAATTTTCTGCTCAAGGATTCCTTCTGTCTGATAATTGTTCAGCTTTGCTTCACAAATCTGAGCCTTTTGTTTGGCAGGCTGCACGTCCTTTTTGGAAAACATGTTTAGTATTTGTATTCTGCAGAACACTCTTCGTCTAGGGACATATATATAGCAAGGTGTGCTGATCTGCATGCTAGAGGTAGAAGGTTGTTCAGTAGATTCTTTTGTTCAGCATATTCTTATTTTATCTGGCGATTTTTTTTTCCAAAAAACAGAGGCTGGATAGTCCTTGCGGTTGCTGACAGGTACTTCCTGCACATATATTGCCGTTGTTAATCAGACGCTGAATTGAAAACATATTTTTTTGGTACATACAGAGAACCACGAGAGTCTGCTAATGATATCTTTATTTTTACATATTAGACTGCCTAGTGGGTCAGTTTGGAGCTGGATGTCAGCCAAGTTCTTCAAATGATACATTTGGACTGAGAAGGATCTCTTATGGACTGGTAAGGAAAGATGACACTGCACATACCATTGCATACGAAATATTCTCATAATATATTTTATACATGTCCAAATACTGGTTGAGAACAAGAAGAACTTTGACCTCACGAAGGCCTTCACCTTGGCGGCAGACGTTCAGCCTATAAGAATAGACAGTGACGTAATAAATGAGGTCAGTATATATTTCAGATTCATCACTATGTAGTTTGTTCATGAATACATGGTTTATGAGAAGTGTGATAAAATTATTCTTAGGTAGTACAATTTGTAACACGGAGACTGGAACATTTTTTGGTAAGTATCTTCTTGACCTGTCATAACAACATCCTCTTAGAATGTACTGAGGATAGACATATAAACATTGTTATAAAACCTGTATGTGAGTAAAATTCCATGTCTTTTTTAACTGACTCGTTGTTTCCTCATTTTGTATCAGGTGGACGAAGGAATTAACTATGAAATAGTCCGGTCAGTGCTTATGGAGCGTGCAAACTGCCCTTACCTAGCATCACAAACGGCAGCTGAAGTAAGAAATCATATATTGCTAAACCTTAAGATCAATTTTTTAATGCTCTGTGGATTAGAAGCTAATTTCAAAGACTGTATTTGTAACCTGGAACTCCATATTATGCGGAATATCTGTGTTTACGTTTTACGTGTTTACTAACTTGCTGGAATTTATTGAAGCATCCTGAGTTTTTGGTTGATGGTTTTGCTATGTGGACACTTGCAACATTTTGAGTCAATAAAAATGCCCTTTATCGAAAAATGTGGACACTTGCAGATGGAAGCTTTTTCAAGAACTGAAGATTTTCCAAAAATTGTCAAGGCGTATTCAAGGCCAGTTCGAATTATACGTGGGAAGCAAGTTGAGTCTGCTTGGGAGGTATGAGCTGCTTTAGCGTAGACATGTACCAACGCAATTCTTTATAACATACTCAAAGTGCAGCTTGAGTCATGAACCAAGCTTGCTGATGCGATATGCAGGTCGACGCAAGCGCATTCCAGAAAGAAGAAGAAAAGGCCTTGTGGAGCGCCTACTTGGAGGCTGCCGATAAGATCCATCCTGGTACACAACTCTACTATTCTCATTTCTCAAAATGACATGTTTCAGATCTGCAGTTCATGCTGCTCACCTGTGCTCTATTCTGTTCACTGCCATTGCAGGAGTCGACATCAAAACCTTCGCCGAGGCATTCCTGCTTCTGATACAACCCCTGGAGGATTTCTTCAACAATGTTTTCGTCATGGCGGTGAGCACAAATCTATGTGTTAGTGTATATATGCACATATCTATACCTTTGCTAATTAAACTTGTATGGTGATGGCCCATGGAACAGGAAGACGAGAGGATCCGCAACAATCGGCTGGCACTGTTGCAAAAGATTGCGAGTTTGACCAAGGGGATCGCCGACCTCTCGGTTTTACCAGGGTTTTAGTTAGCCTTGGAGCAAGCAGGCGGTCGAGATAGAGGGTACGTCCCATTTTTGAGCTGGTGTCCTCAAGTTGGAGCCATTTTTTATTCTTCTTGTGTGTTGTGTTGCTGATATTATTTGGGATCCTCTTTGATTGGAGGATGGGGACCCAGGAAAAACCTATTTGGCATTCATTTAGATCTTACCAGTTTCAAGCAGATCGGGCGGGTGCTCCCTGACGTTGATATTTGTTTGTTGGTGTATAAATTTTCTTTTAAGAAGATTGAAACAGTTGGAGCTAGCCTTCCTTCTGTCTGTTTAAGAAGAGAGATGTATAATATGTAGACGGATATACTCGTAATCTAATTAATTCCAACTGCTTACTCTTATCAATCAGTACATACCCCCCCCCCCAGCTACTTAGTGATCTAAACGATCTTATATTACTGTGTACCTGTGAAACACTATATAATATAATTTCTGCTTGAGCGTTAGCTCGATCACAAACAAACAAGAAAACTCGTCACATTTATTATTATTACATAATAAGAAGAGAGTTTTGATAACAATTAAGTGCATGATAAAACCTACTCTAGTAGATACGAGGATCAAATTGTTGGGCTCCCTTCAAAGCGATTACTTACTATTAAATAAATTACATGACAATACCGAGCCCTAATTCAAAGTGTTCCACCACTTGCACGGTGCAAGGCAGACGCACCTTTGAAGTGCCATATAGATACAGGTGCCTTTGAAGGGCCAACTCAACTTGGAAGCCTTGGTTGTATATGACAATGGAAATTAAGCAACAGCTAGCTAGCATAAGATGGAGAAAGCCTGAAGAAGAAGAGCCATAGATATATAGTTGAAGATGGTTGCAGATAGATTTGAGGCAGTCATTAATTACGACGATGAAATAACCAACCAACCTGCAAATTAGGACGACTGTACAAGTAAGTGCATTAGTTAGCTATATATAGTGGCGGTAATAAATAAAACAAGGAAAGAGCCAAGAGTATGTATTACCTCGGCAATACTCGTCAAGAAACCCAATCACCTTTCTTCCTCTTCGTGGATCTCCTCCTCCTCGATCTCGCTGGCCGTCCCACTGCCGGAAACCTTTCTGCTCTCGTTCGCTGGAAAAGTCTCTTCCTCCTCCTCCTGGATCTCGCCCCTCCCACCATTTGGAGTGTCATTGATCTCGCTTGTTCCACTGCTGGAAGACTGTGCGCTCTCCTCGTTCGCTGGAAAGTCCTCATCCTCGCGGCCAGAGACACGAAAGCAGATCTCTCTGGGATGCTCCTGGGCTTCTTTCCTCACGACGTCAATCATGGCGCTCATGCACGGGCTCCTGCTCTCTGCTGCTCCTCCGTACCATTCCTTGCTGCATCTAAATTCGACCCACCAGAGGTCTCGGAGGTGCTTGATACCCAGCTGAGGGTCTTTATTTGCAGGTGCAGGTGGCCCACCGTAGAACTGGAACTCGAAGACGAGCTTTTGCAGCTCCGGCATCGCTCCTTCCTGGAAGGTGACAACCCGTGGCATGCGGCTGTCAACAACGAGTTCCCTCAGGCATGGGAACCCTTCACGGCTGATGGCTATGGGATCTCTCGGGACAACTTCCAACCTTAGCGTGAGAAATTTCAGGTTGGGCATCTCCCGCAGAATCTTGAGATCCTGCTCCTCCAGTTTGCACATCCTGATGTCCAAGGACCCAAGGTCCTTGAAGTGATCCTTGATCCACCCTGGAATTCCCATATGTTTTCTGCCAACGATTAGCCCGCCACTTTCATTCAACCAATCAATAAGTTGAACGGACAGGATCTCCCCGGCTAACTCGGACACAAGATCACTCTTCTTCCAGGCTTGGCGGACGCACTCGGGCACTCCCTCCAATTTCAAGAGCTGACTAGCTTCCCAAGGCAGTGCACTGATGGTATCGTCTAATTTCAAAATCTCCAGCTTCTTGAGCCCTTCGATTTCCCTTGGTATCTTCGTCACCCCTGTACCACTCAAGAGCAGCCGCTTCAAATTCTGCAGTTTCCACATCTCACGAGGCAGCTGTGTGAGCCCTCCGTTGAAACTCAGGTCCAAGGTCTCTAAAGGCTGCAGGTCCCCAATTTCATTGCCTAGCCTTGTGATGCCTGCTGCACACACCACCAGTGCTTTCAAATGCTGCAACTTCCCAATCTCCGGAGGCAGCTCTTTGAGCTTGGTGCACTGCAGGTTCAGATTCTCCAAATTCTGGAGGTTCCCGATCTCACGTGGCAGCTCCGTCAGCCTCGTCTAGCTCAGGTCCAGAGTCTCTAATTGTTGCAGACCCCCTATCTCCCTGGGCAGCTCTGTCAGCTTTCAGTTCGGACTCATGGCCAGAGTCTTCAATTGTTGTAGGTCCCTAATCTCACTGGGCAACTCTGTGATCGATGTGAATCTTACCTGCAAAGTCTCCAGATGCTGTAGCCTTGCTATTTCCGGCGGTATCTCACTGATTCCTGTCCCTTCTAGGCCGAATAGGTGCCTCACACGGAGCAGTCCACATATATCCTTCACATGCTGATTTCCAAGGGCCTCGAAATCCAGAACAGATATCCAAAGAGACTGTACGAATTTAAGATAATGATGATGATATTGAAGATCCAACACTCGCACACGTTCCAACTTCTCAAAAGGGACACATCTCTCAGCACCTTCAAAAACAACAAGTGATCGAATCTGGGACCAATCCAGTTCCAACAAGGTATCCACCACCTGCACCTCACCATCATCAACTTGATAATCGTCGATGCATAGCCGATGGACTCGACATGCATATGCCAATCTGATGTCGGAACTGCAAGTAATGAAATTATCTTCACGCGATTTCCATCTAAGGAAATTTCGCATCATCGGGTTCATTTGGTAGTAGGGCATGTCCGATAAACCCTCTAGACGCAGCATCAACCCTCTGTTGCAAAGCTCTTCAAGATAACCTTTTGCTATATCCTCTTTATAAGTAAATCCTTCAGCAACCCATCGCATGACCAAATCATTCATGTGAAAAGGGTAATTCTCAGGGTATACACTGCAGTACAACAAGCAGGTCTTCAACATATGGTGAGGAAGATCGGCGTAGCCAAGCTGCAAACTCTCTACCAACGGTTCAAACCCTTGTGTGTTCTGAAATCCATTTCTCTTAACTTGCTTCTCAATCATATCTTGCACATTACATGCCTTTACATGTACTCCTAGTTGTTCTTGTTGCTCTCGGACCATTGCCATTGCTGAAAACATGCAAAGTAGTGCTGACGGCACACCACCACAATTTTTTATTTTTTTGCGGGTGATCCAAAACCCACTTAACTCTTGCTTTTGATGCGTCACCATAGCTAACCGAGGATCCGTGAGCCACCAGTTTTATAGCTTTCAGGCTTTCATGTTCATACCTTAAATAATCCATAGCATGCATGTTTCTCTTCAGATGGTCGTAATCTGAAGAAAGCGGTGTAGAAATGCAAAGATCCTGCAGGTGGTTCGGCCTGCAAAGGCTCAGACCGTCACCGACAGCCCAATCCAGCATATTTGTGTCAGGAGGAAGACCGAGGTGCAACAAGCGTGTGAGATATATAATGTCCCATGGAACATAAGTGCCTCTTGGTGTATCCATCACATCCAGTGTTTCCAAACACTGCAGCCCTCTCATACGGTTTGGAAGTTTTATGCAGACATCACAAACAATCTTCAGATATCTCAGATGGAACAGTTCTGATACTCTAGAGAGGTCTATGGACAGGTCTTGGTTACCATGACGACGACCAGACAGCTGAAGGTTTAGAACACGAACAAGCTTGAACTCTGCAATGCAAGGCATGCACTCTGGTAATCCAAAAACTCCAAGTGAACGTACTTGCGACTTTCTGATGTTTGCTGGAATCTTGGCATATTTTGCATCACCAAGTTGAAGAGAGAGTCGATGGATCTTATGAGAAAGTGCCAAAATCTTCCGATTGTGATCTACTACCACAACGAAATTCTCTTCTGCAGACTTGTGTGCAATAAAATCATGTACCAAGTCATGCACTGTGCAGGACACCACCTCATTGTTGAAGTTCATATACATGGGCTGGATGAATCTTCTATCAACAAGCTCATCGAAATACATCCCTGCAACTTCCTCCATGTTTTGCCCTTCACTTGTAGAAATAAACCTTTCAGCCACCCATTGCTTCACCAGGTCATGTTTGAAGATTATGGAGCCCTCTGGATACATACAGAGCTGGAGCAAGCATGTCTTGAGGTAATGAGGAAGGCTGTTGTAGCTCAGGTTTAGTACTTGTTTCGTTCTTTCTGAAGTCGAATTTGATGACAAACAAGACACTAACGAATCATGTATGTGTGTCAACAAATCCACTGATAAAGAAGGCTGGTTTGCCAGCAGACTAGCAATGCTGATGGTGGCTAGCGGCAAACCACCACATATTTCTACAATTTGGCTTGAAACTTGTTTGAATTCTTCAGGACAGTCACTTTCAGAACCAAAAAGCCTGTCAAAGAATAGCTTCCTTGAGTGATCATCATCCAAAGGATTCATCTCAAAAACTTGTTCTGGGTCATCACTGCAACATGCTAATGCAACATCTTCAATTTGTGTAGTTGTTATTATTCTGCTTCCTTGACTACACTTGGGGAAAAGCTGATTAATAACATCCCATGCTGCTGTATCCCGTAAATCATCAACAACAATAAGATACCTGCATGTCAAGAATGCACGCATGTCACATTTATGCGTCAGGCTAACAGTAACAACAGTTAGATATGCGTCAGGACTTATGATATTAACCTGAAGTTAAATGTTACTGCGAGCATCAAGTTAGTGCTGACTTTTTCAGCTCACTGTAAAGCTTGTTTGAGAAACATCTTTCCAGAAATTGACTATATATCATCATGCCATTTTTTTTGTGTGTGAAAAACAAAAGAGCAACCTGTAGGAATTCAATCTAGATGCGATTCTGGACCATGTGGAAAATAAGAAGTGCATACTATGCTATACAACTAGTACATACTATTTGCATGTGGAAAATAAGTAAGTACCTATTGCCATGTAGACAATTCCTGATATTTTCAGCAGTAATGTGAAGTTCATCAGAAGCGTCTTGGCTTGCTTGGGGCTGCTTCCGCTGGATTTGTGATAGCATGTCACAGAAAAGCCTCTTCATATCAGGCTTTTTGGACACCCGGATGAAAGCCCGACATTGGAATTGCCTCCCAATTTTATTGTACAACACTTTGGCAAGCATTGTTTTACCAAGACATCCAGACCCGTGAATAGACACCACCTTGAGCTGCTGATTCTCATCATTAGCCAGCTGGGAGTTGATAAACTTGCTCATCCAACCATCAATTACTAGGCCGGACAAAGTTTTCTCACAAGGGGGTGGCGGCAGTGGCATCATAGGCCCAACAGACGAAAATCTACGCGCCATCAAGGTGCTACAATGGTGGAGTTGGTACCTCTCATACCGTCCTACCACCTCCTGGGCATAGATCCTGAATTCCGATACCTTTTCAACCATCTGCTGGTACCACTTGAGCCTCCTTGGAGCACGAATGACATCAACATGAATGATTTTGGGGATAACATGTCCTGACACATCAGGAGCTGCATATTCAATCTGTTTCTGCCACTTTAGCCTCATGGGAATCCTAACATGAGTCATCTTGTGGATAGATTTGTAGCCAGGAGACTCGGGGGGCACAAAGTTATCAATACAATCTAGGATGTCATAAGATAACTCATGTGCCTCTCTCATCCAGCACTTGGCTGACAGGGGAGGGTCCTCCACCTCTAACAGATCTTCAAGGTATGTGCCTATTTCTTCAAGATCATCTTTGAGGTGCGGCGACCTATCATTGACCCCTTTGGTCAGCTTGCATCCATGAGGACCTAGCATCATGTCAAGCTTCTTAAGAAGAGGTCTCATGGCGCCCAGAGAAACACTGAAACTGGCATCCATCTCTCTGCTTACACCTCCCATTGAAACATCTGAAAAGAAACATAGACAAGAAAGAACAATTTAATTTACAGAACGGATGTTGCATGTACTACATACTAACTACGAGTACTTTCACACTCGCTTCTATTTCTATTCACATAACAGACATTCAGAAAAGGCAAATTATATCGATTTTGTACTCTGTACTTCACTCATCATCTCCACCAACACATTTAAATTGCAGAAAAATCAAATTTCTTGTAGACATTTTCTTGATAAAGGGTGGATTTATTGACCTAAATCAAGCATCAGAGATGCAAACAGAATCAGCACACGCCCGTTGTCTGCATGAAGATCACACAGGCAAAGAGAAACTTCATAAAAGACTGAGACTCTGCCTAGTTTATGCACCTAGTTTGGCTGGCAATCCAATCGGGCTATATATGTAATCTTGTGTCCGACCGGTCGTGCTCGTGTTTTATTTTTATTTTTTGTTTTTGTCAGGTACTAGATGACTTGAACTTGTTTTCACATTTAATAAAATTGGTTTGTGTGCATCGGATGCATACACATGATTTAGTGTGTTTGTTCACTCATTTCAGTCTGTATGTAGTGTATATTAAAAATATCAAAAACATCTTATATCTATGAACGGATGGAGTATTTAAAACAAATGCCACCACCACAAATCTACTAAATGTTTTATCCAAGCGATTTGTTCATGCGGAAGGTGGGTGGCGTGCGGCCGGTTGAGCCGTATCCTACGAGTTTTGTTAATTACTACCTCCATCGTGATTTATTTATTGGTCCCATTCGTATTTTGTGTCTAATTTGATCTTAGATTTCATCAACAAAATGTTAATGCATGTACCCCAAAATAATATCACGGGAAACTATGTTCACATACAAATTCAACGATATAATTTTTGGTGACATGCATTATTATCTCATAGTTAAATGTATGGTTAAAATTTAGCACAAAATACGAAGGGGACCAATAAACCAGGACGGTGGTAGTATTGGTTTGATATTTTTTTAAAGGTAGATCAATTCCTGGCCTCTACATCGGTTGATGTGCACAATCATATATGACTGATTATTCAGTGATGGCAAGCAAAGTTAAGCATCGATGCTGAACAAATCGGCCACTAAACGTGGTTTCCAAGGTTACCACAAAATTTCGAGCAAATTTCAAACGAATTTTGTAATTGAATTTTGAATTCAAATTCTTTTGAAATACTAGAAATAGGTAGCACTTGAACTTATATTTGTCATAAAAGAACTACTAGCTCAGTGGAACGTTGTCTATGCGCATGCTGTCAGGTGCTGCCATACTTTATTTTTCTTTTCTTTTTGTATACGAGCAAGAATACTACTAGTAGAGGGATAAGAAGGAAGGAGATAAAGGAAGTGTCACCTTGGGTTGGATAGAAAAGGACGACCCTCTCCTCCGCCTCCTCAGTAATGCCATGATCCAGCATCTTGTTGCGAGATTCCCTGCACTTTGGGCACGGCTCGGAGCCGACCGTCTTACAGGCTTGGCAGACGAAGGCGCGGCTCGGCCTTGGGGCGGCGTTGAGGAGAGGCCGCAGCCCACCGGCCTGGTGCAGCTGCCTGACATCGTCAGGGCCACCGACGAGCCGGCCGCCCACGAGGAGCTGCGGGAGGGAGAAGGCGCAGCCCCGAGCCGCGAGCAACGACTTGAGATCGCTGCGGTGCGCTTTGCTCCTGGACACGTCGCGCACGTCCACGGCCAGGCCGTAGCCGCGCAGCAGGGCGCACAAGGCGTAGCGGTCGGCGGAGGTGCGCCCTCTGCGGCGCGATGCTGAAGCTGACGCCGTGTAGAGAAATACCTCCGGCTGCAGCTCCTCCTTGCCGTGCGGATGCGGCCGGGACGAGGAGCTGTCGCCAGGATCATACATGTCCGGCGGCCTCCTCACCGAAGAGAGGGCTGTGGCGAGATGAGAGCGGTAGCAGATTGAGACGGGGACAAGTGATGCATCCTCATGTGGGTCCACTTTGCATTGACGCGAAACATACCCTTTTAGTTTTGGGAGTACCTAGAACTCATCTAGATGAGACGTAATTTGGTCTCATTCACCTGGAAAACAAGAACGGATACAACCCACGTCAACACACACGCATCTTATAACACCACATTCAATGGCTATAAAAGGTGAATGAGACCAAATTAAATCTCATCTAGATGAGTTCTAGCAAAACTGTTTAGTTTTACCGTCGTATGGACGGACCCATAAGTTTTTCACACAAAAACCCAAACAACAGTTTCACAAATTCAAAGCTTCGTGCTCCACAGCAACCGGCCGGCCACCAGCGAAGGCTTCTCCAACGGCAACTCGTAAATTTTCTCTCACATTCATTCATGGACTGGTCTTTCCGTCCATAGATACGGGAGGCCGTCATTCAACCATAGCCGTGTATATTTCAACCGCATTTAAACCAACCGGACAAATTTCATGCAAAACGACGGATTTCATTAAAATTCAGAGATAATTTACATAAACTAATCGATATTTCAACCGTTTAACTATAAAACAAACAAAAACATAACCCTATAATGGACTACCACCTCGTACGCGTGACCGCCCTGCCCTGCCGCACCAACGTCGCCGTCCGTCACTGTCGTTGTCGTCCCTCTAGCGCCGGTACGTCGCCAGAGGGCCGCGACATCCTTGTCCGGCAGCTGCTTGCCGCTCGCGTGGGAGCCTCTCTGCCTCCTGCTACGCTATGCGGAGGGCCGCTGCGACCACTGTTGACGTGGCCTTCGAAGCCCTGGTGGCGGCCTTGCCGCGACCGACGTTCGCGGAGTAGTCGCTAAGTGACCACGCCTCGCCGATCTTGGCAAGCTCGCCGTCAAGGCGGCGACGGCGCCAGGCGGCCGTCTCCAATGTGGTCACGGAGCGGTCGAGCGCCCACGCGACGGTGAGGTCCAGGTCATTACGGACCCAATTGGGCGCCACATCGCTCTTGGCGAATGCAAAGAGGCCTCAGACACCATGGTCCGAGAGCCGGAGGCGCCGAAGGCGCTGGCGTAACCGCCTCCTCCGGGGTAGTGGAGGATGCGGCCCCATGATGTCTACTACGCAACCTTCTCCTTGTAGACGTTGTTGGGCCTCCAAGTGCATAGGTTTGTAGGACAGTAGCAATTTCCCCTCAAGTGGATGATCTAAGGTTTATCAATCCGTAAGAGGCATAGGATGAAGATGGTCTCTCTCAAGCAACCCTGCAACCAAATAACAAAGAGTCTCTTGTCTCCCCAACACACCCAATACAATGGTAAATTGTATAGGTGCACTAGTTCGGCGAAGAGATGGTGATACAAGTGCAATATGGATAGTAAATATAGGTTTTTGTAATCTAAAATTATAAAAACAGCAAGGTAAATAATAATAAAGTGAGTAAGAATGGTATTGCAATGCGTAGAAACAAGGCCTAGGGTTCATACTTTCACTAGTGGAACTTCTCTCAATAATGATAACATAATTGGATCATATAACAATCCCTTAAAGTGCAACAAAGAGTCACTCCAAAGTCACTAATAGCGGAGAAAAAACGAAGAGATTATTGTAGGGTACGAAACC